>NC_069502.1:584990880-585611713 GCF_027579735.1 Bombina bombina
TTATTCTTATTTGTAAACATTTTACAAATCCATTTTGCGGATACATATAAATATTGAACAATATGGATTTTGTATGTAATGTTCTGTCCATGTTTCTAAGACAAATGTCAATTAAAATGAGACATACCATACTGTGACAAGCCCTGGCTTGAGGTTCCAGCACCAACATCACGATCTGTAATATATTAAATGAGGATTGGATATCATTAATACAAATCATGCCATGTTTAAAATCTTTACATTATTACCAAATCAATGAAAAACTATTAATCTTTTGGTAGTCCCATGAGTTAATTGTTTCCTCAAATAAATTCATCATAAATATATCCTGTACTCTTATTTTCAATCAGTTGTGTTGTTTACTGTAGCTTTAATTAATTTTTTGTGTTATTTCATTCTCATCAATTGATGGACATATTTTATTATTTTTTTGTATTCTGCTATTTTGTTTTTTATTATGTATAATATTGAAAATAAGAATACTGTTTTCTTCACATATATAATAATTCACATTTCATTTTGACCAACATGTGTAAAGCGATGCCACTTACAGCAAACCCATGTTAACGTGTATGCGCAATTCTAATTTTCGGGATCATTGCGCAATGATTCCAAGAGGAATTACGCATCCGTCATTTGACCAACATTTGTAAAGCAATGCCACTTACAGCAAACCCATGTTAACGTGTATGCGCAATTCTAATTTTCGGGATCATTGCGCAATGATTCCAAGCGGAATTACGCATCCGTCATTTGACCAACATGTGTAAAGCAATGCCACTTACAGCAAACCCATGTTCACGTGTATGCGCAATTCCATTTTCGCTCTGTGACGCATATTCTGTAGAGCGCAAGAAACATCATTCCTATTTCATGGGTCACTAATCTAAAATCAGATATCTAAACATCATATGTAGCGTATGTTGTGAGATCTATATAGGTTTAGTATCTGACTATATACACATTTCTTAAAAATCTAATCAAATATTAATATATTATATGAAGTTGGATAGTTACCTGGTTCAGAGTCTCTTTCCGCTCCTCCCAGGCCACCGGACGGAGAAGCAGCTGCCCTGGCCCCCGGGTCAGGACTTTCAGATCCAGTAGCTGGGAGGGAAGAAGAGGAGGCCGAGGATGGAGAGGATCGAAATCTTTTGGGGACCCGGAGAGTGAGGAGCTCGCATAAAGTCACCTCATAAGGGAGTAGGTAGAGTTTCCGCGGGGCCTTACTTTTGCCCCCTCTTTTACGGGCTTGTACCCACTCCCTTATGAGGTCGACTTTTTCAGTGTCCCTTTAACAGCTCTTTTGCCAAAAAAATAAACAATTTACCCACTAACATTACAACCCCCACCCACCCAACCCCCCAAAATAAAAAAAACCTAAGTAAACAAAAACTAATCTACCCATTGCCCCAAAAAGGGCATTTGGATGGGCACTGCTCATTAAAAATAAAAAAGCCATAATATATAATAAAAACCACCCCCAAAAAAAAAAAAAATACCACTAACCCCAAAATTGGTACCCACCATTGCTGAAGGCCGGCAAAGCTACTTACATCCATTTGGCTGATTTGACTTTGAAGAATCTTAATCTAATATAGTTGTTCAAGAGATTACCCTTACATTCATTCACATATTTGTTTAGTAAAAACAAAACTAATTTCCATGTTTTGTTAACAAATTGGCATTTGTATGAAATGAATGCACATGCCTAGTATACTCATTATGATATTGGAAACTCTTCTACGCATACAATACCCTGCACAGTGAGATTAACATCTCTCAAGGCAAAATTCTTGTTTCTAAAGTTCTTTCAGAAACCTCTCCATACTGATGAGACTTCTTAGATCATATCCCAAGAGTGTAGATCTTTAGATCATCAGGCTATTGATCAGTCACTGCCTTTGAAAATATAAGAACCGGAGTATTTAAATTGTTCTAATATCTGCTTTTGTGTTTGATAGAAATCTTTGGGTAAACAGAGTTTAATGTTAATGACTTGCAGTGCAAATGTGCAAGGGTTACCTGTTTTTTAGGTATGATTTGCTATACATGTAGGAGTTGTGTCTTTGCATCTAAAAATAATGTTTTTAACTTATTTGTGAGATTTGTCTAGCATTGTTGATGTGGAGTGGTTAAGGGATTAGTTGGCTATGCACTTTGGAAAAGCATCTAAACAAAAGCCGTTGCTCGAAGCAGCTACAAGCTGCAACTCGAGTGGAGAGACTTCTAATGTATCTCCAACCAGCTCGGAGTCATGTTTGGAGATAAAGGCACACATAAAAAGTACAATCTTGCTATCTGTTTTTAAACATTTCTCAATAAATGGTGTTTTTAACCATACAACATCTAGCAATGCTGTACTTTTTCTATTTGCCTGGAACTTTGGAAGAGTAGTCTTGGCAGGCGGGTTTAAAAATGTTTGTGGGCTACTAATGTGAAAACCTGGATTTGGAGACTGGGCTTTTACTGACATGTGTACGTGTGTGTATGTGTGTGAATGTGATTTTTTATTTGTACGTGCATGTGTGTGTGTGTGAATTTTTAATTTTTGCATTTGTGGGAATGCACTGCCTTTTGATAGTGGTAATTAAGCTGTAAAATGACACTATACTCAGGCAAGAAGCAGTCAAGTATTTATTGATAGTGTAGTGTTAGGTGTATTTGTAACTTAGGTTAGGATTTATTTTACAGGTAATTTAGTAATTATTTTAACTAGGTAGCTATTAAATAGTTATTAACTATTTAATAGCTATTGTACCTAGTTAAAATAAATACAAAGTAGCCTGTAAAATAAATATAAATCCTAAAATAGCTACAATGTAACTATTAGTTATATTGTAGCTATCTTACGCCTAGATTTAGAGTTTTGCGGTAGATGGGGTGCGTTAGCTACGCGTGGTTTATTTCTAACGCACAGAGTTTTTTAACGCGGGTATTTAGAGTTCATAAACAACCTTCTAACGATACTCCTAACGCGTGTATTTCACACGCGGAATCCCGCCCGCGTTAGACAGTCTCCCATAGAGATCAATGGAAAAACAAACAAACAAGCTTTTTTCATCTAACACTCGATCTCGCGAGAAATACGCACAGCTCGGTCATATGACGTATCCCACATAATGCACAACAATAACACGCCGCAAATGTCACAACAACAATCACTAAACAAAGCACATAAGCATTACACATTCAGAAGCGGGGGGAAATTTAATAAAATAAAATACAGGGAATACGCATATCATTTAAGATGCGGAAATACGGAAAATAACAAGGAAAAAAAAAACACAATCATACACTAACAAAATACTCGCATTCAATATTACTATATATTAGGACAAACATACATATACAACACTTCACTAATACCACACCATCGCAAATTAACATTTAAACATAATACTATGAGACAATGTTATAGAAAACGAGCACTATGACATCATCGCATTCTACACATTCCACAAATACTAACTCAAAATGAGCATGCGCAAATTCACACACCTAATACACATTGCACAAATACTAATTACTAATAAAGCACACCTGAACACAATTTACAACGCAAACCGGTACATCATTAAACATTTACACAGGGTATATAAGCACCACACAAGCATGGCTTCTTTCACTGTGTTGCTGGTGGGTTTTTGGAGATTGGAGCTTAGAGATTTTGTGGGAGTTAGAGAGTTAGTGGTAGTGTGAGTTAGAGAGTTAGTGGTAGTGTGAGTTAGAGAGTTAGTGGTAGTGTGAGTTAGAGAGTTAGTGCTAGTGTGAGTTAGAGAGTTAGTGGTAGTGTGAGTTAGAGAGTTAGTGGTAGTGTGAGTTAGAGAGTTAGTGGTAGTGTGAGTTATTGAGAGTTAGTGGTAGTGTGAGAGAGTCAGTTAGTGGTAGTGTGAGTTGGTGAGTGTGCGAGTGCTTTTTCTGTACACTTAACACATTTACACGCAAACACATTCAATACATACATACACTTATCAATAACACTACATACACTCCATACCCCATACCCTCTCATACTACACTCCATACCCCATTCTCTGTACTCCCATTCCCTTTCATCCCATTTACTCTTATCCCATACCCCATACCCATCCCATCCCCATCCCCTAGTTACATTTAGTTTACATATCCTCCTTTTAGTCTTCTTCATTTTCTTTATTTAAATACTCCTTACCCTCTTTTATTTATATCCCTTTCACACTTTCAGCACTTTTTTAGTCTTTTTAGTTCTTTATTTTGACCCCCTTTCATTTGATCACACTCACTTTTTGTTTGCTTATTTGGGGTTTAGTTTAGGGAAGAGATGGAGGGCAGGCAGGGGAGAGGTAGAGGGGGGAGGAGAGGGAGGGGAAGAGGAACAGGGCAGGAAGGGGGGCAGGAAGGGGGGCAGGAAGCGGGGGTGGAAGTGTTGGGTGGACCCAGCCACTTGGTTCAAGATGAACAAGTGGCTGGACCCAGTGGCGGACAGAGTAGGGCTTCACAGTCCGGGAAACAGAGGGCATTGTCACAGGGGAAGGCCAAGGCGACTAGGGAGGCGAGGTTTTCTATGGAGGAGAAGGAGGCCCTCGTAGAAGCCTATATGGCCAGGTATAGGAGGCTGCAGCATCAGAAGACCACCCCGACTGAGAAGAGGAAGCTCTGGCAGGAGATAAGGAATGCAGTCAATGCAGTGGGTGGCCGGAACAGAGATATGGACTCTATTAAACATCGCTACCGGGACTGCAAGATGGATCTTAAGAAAAAGTTAAGCCGGGAGTCCCAACATGCCGCAGGAACCGGTGGCGGCCCTGCACTGGAAATCGATTTCTGCCGATGGGAGGAAATGTTGCGTCCCAGCATCTCCGAGGTGGATATAGTCGGTATCGGAGGAATCGATACCGGGAACCTGCCATTCTCATCTGACGGTAAGCTCATTTAAGAATAAATTAACATACGAATGTATTTCAAGGGACACTATACGCAAACATTTCCTTTCATGATTAAGGTAGAGAATACAATTTTAAACAACATTCCAATTTACTATTACCTAATTTGCTTCATTCTTTAGATATACTTTAATGAAGAAATAGCCATGCACACGGTGAACCAATCACAGGAGGCAGCTATGTGCAGCTACCAATCAGCAGCTACTAAGCATATTTAGATATGCTTTTCAGCAAAGAATATCCAGAGAATGAAGCAAATTAGATAAGAAAAGTAAATTAGAAAATTGATTATAATTGTATGCTTCTAAATCATGAAAGATAAAACATTGGGTTTAATGTCCCTTTAAGGATAAGATTAATGCTATTACGCTGTTTACACGCATTCACAATTACTTTGCGGTTACATTAGTATCTAGGCTATAGGTTAGGTGTGCATTTAAACAGACTGACAAACGCTAAAACATTCAGATTGACCAGAGATATCACAAACACGGTTTAGAAAATGCGGAAATCGCATTGATTGTTAGATTTCAAAGTGGATTAATGAGGCTGCATTTGTAATTGTATCGTAAGCTAAGTAATTTAAAGCTTTATTTGTAAATATGCTAATATATACATTTCTTTCTTTTTCAAATATACAGAGTCTGGGGAGGAGGCAGCACAGCAACTACCGGCTCCTCCTTTTCTCTGGGATGAGAGTGGTGGGGATGAATCTCCACCTCGGAGGGAAGAGGCCCCCCTTGACAAAGAGGCACCCCTTGACGAAGAGGCCCCCCTTATGAAGAGGCCCCGGAAGCAGAGGAAGAGGCCGTGGAAGCAGAGGAAGAGGCCCCTCAAGCACCAGCAGGCCGCCGTGCACCAGCAGGCCGCCATGCACGGGCACCCCGCCGTGCACAACAAGAGGAAATAGCGGAGGTGCGGGTTCTACAAGACTACATTGACCAGATGAGTAACTCCCGGATCCAAAATATAGAAGGCAGAAATAGAATTATTGAAGGCCAAAAACAAATCATTGAAGGCCAAACCCAAATCATACACCTCCTTACTCGAATAGAAGAAGGCCAAAACAGAACCTTTAGACTCCAACAAGAGATGTTTAATTTCTTCCGGGAGGCGCATGCTGGTCTGCCTCCTGCTGGTCTGCCTCCTGCTGGGCCTCCTGCTCCTGGGCCGCCTCCTGCTGGGCCTCCTGCTCCTGGGCCGCCTCCTGCTGGGCATCCTGCTCCTGGGCCGCCTCCTGCTGGGCCTCCTGCTCCTGGGCCGCCTCCTGCTGGGCCTCCTGCTCCTGGGCCGCAATCTGCTGGGCCTCCTGCTCCTGGGCCGCCATCTGCTGGGCCCCCTGCTCCTGGGCCGCCATCTGCTGGGCCTCCTGCCGGACCATCTGCTCCTGCCGGTCCATCTGCTCCTGCCGGTCCATCTGCTCCTGCCGGTCCATCTTCTCCTGCCGGTCCATCTTCTCCTGCCTGGCCATCTCCTCCTGCCGGGCCATCTCCTCCTGCCGGGCCATCTCCTCGGCCATCTCCTCCTCCTCACCTTGGTCGTCCCAGTACTCTTCCTTCCACTCTTCCCACAACATCTCCAATGAGAAGTCGTCAGTTGCCCCTCCCAGAGCCTCAGCACCGTGGGAAGAGGGGAAGGAAGAGGAAGTAAGTATTTGTCTTCATGTTTACTTATTTTTTATTTAATGTGTAATGGATAGGTATGTGATGATGTGGTTTTCATACACTTGTGGACCACACTCTGTATATAATCTACTTCTATGGGACCGGGTCCATGGAGGCAGATTGTTTGCAGAGTGTGGGTTATAAGTGTGTGAAAACCACATCATCACATACCTATCCTTGTTCATGATATTGATTGGTTTCTGTGATGTGATGTCCAAACTGTTTCCCGAATCGCAAAAAAAATTACCATTAAAATTATCCATGATGGCATATTACTGTTTGAATGCCAATAACACAGCTTAAAGGGACAGTCAGAACATTATTGATTACAAAGAAAACACTGTATTACGCATTATCAAGTTTGAAACAACAAAACATGTAGAAATACGTGTGACTCATGTGCTTACCCTTGTATCTATGACTATGAAAAATGACCACTTATTTGTGGTTCTGACATAACAACATTTTAGACAATCAATGATCAATACATGGTAAATATGCTGTATGAGCAAGGTTTTATATATACAAATGCTCTCAAAATGCCCTCTAGTGGTCAAATTGCATTCTGATTACATCAAGCTCTAAGAAATGAGCACACGAACCTCATAGGTTTAGCTAGCAAATCAAAATAAACACAGAAAAATTATTAATTGGTGAGAAACCTTTGATATCATTGATATTACAAAATTGTCTTTTTTAATAATGCAAAACATTATTTGTTTTCTAGACTGTCCCTTTAACAAAATTACATATGCTAACATATAATATTTGGTGATTGTTGGTATATCTACATGTACTTGTTCAAACAAGAAATATTGAAAAAAGATTTATATTGATGTGTTAAATAAAGTCTATTTTCTTAAAGAGACATTATTGTGTTTTTTTTTTTTAGAAAGACATTTGTTTTAACAATGAATATAGTTTAAAGTCCTTTTAGGAGTGAAAAAAAATAAATATGCTAACAATAATATATTTGGAGATTAACCAATGTGTAACTCATACATGATACAAAAATCAACATTTGCATTAAAGGGACAGTATACAATCTTTTTAACAGAACTGCATGTAATAGACACTACTAGAAACAACAAGATTAACATATACTGATATCAAAATCAATATTAAAAAGCTTTAAACACTTTCAAAGAAAATCAGGTTATCTCTATTGAAAATATAGATGGAAAACCCATTACAACCGTAAAACAAGACAATACCCCATCATTAACATATGAAAAGACCCTTTACACAAACAGGAGAAAGCTGGAGATGGTACTCACATGAAACTTTGAGGCTTGGCGAGGAGTCTGAAAATTAATTAAATTTTATTTGAACAGAAGCTAAAGTAGACGTGTATTTGGTCTATATAACTAGAGACAAAATAAAATATTTTGGTTTTTAATGTGAGTGTCTAATGAACCTTTAATAAAATATACGACAAAATTACATTTAGAAGAAGTCGGCATCATATATTTATCATATGATAAAGATAAATGCATATTGATTACTTTATTATAATACAATAGCGCATATTTATGAATTCGATATCTTTAACATTAATGTAAGGATTCCAGTCCTGCTTTTACCTTTTGCTTCAACTCACCTCCCTCACCTGTACTTAAGGCATCACCACGCCCCAAACAAATGCTTAGTTATTGAGTATTGTTTGCTAAAGTCAGTGCTCTGTTTCTTATAAGCTAAATTCATATAAAAAGAAAATTTACTTTTACTACTTCAATTTATGGATTACAAATACCAGCTGCAGTTTGGTCTCATAAAGGACTGATAACAACTAGTTACATTTCATCCTGAAAAGTATTACTCCTGGAAGTAACAACCTAATTCAACTTAGCATCTCTACAGGAATTGCTACTTTGTCACCAACAAAAGGATTCTACTTTCTACCGCTACGGTATTTGTATCACTGCTATTTTTTCCTTGGAAGCGTAATCTAACGGCTAATATCAAATGTTATTTTTCTCTTGAACATTTCTAAACTGACTTAGTCTCAGAAATACTTCTAACATTTGCAACGTTTGTTTCATGATATTGTTATAACCATACTTTGATTCATTTCCATACCGGACAGTAACGGACTTTATGTGACGTCACACAGCTTCACATAACAGCGTGTCACTGCTCTCAATACACTCTCAGCTCTGTGTTCAGTTATCCACGCTGCAAACACTATTCAGTGTGCTGTGTCTCGCAACAGGTTACACCCCTGTCAGCACCTGCAGTTGTCTATCTCATGTCTCTCACGCTTCAGTGATTATTACAATGACCTTTATCTCTCCTATATGGGCTTGAACTATATAAATGTCATAAGTTGTTATTAATAATATTACTTATATTCAGTCTCATATTACTTATATGGTATTACATCAATATAAAACCATATAAAGTCTCCTTGCATTTCCTTATAAAAATCACTCTGAGTAAATACAGTCTATGCTGATATAATAGCCTGTACTACAGTTGTGAAACATATATAATTTATTTTAACTCTGCAGTTGTGATTCAAATATGCAAGGAACCTGATATAATAACTAAGCCATATATAATGGATCCAGCAGAGCTTCCTCAAAATGTTTATAATTTGACACAAAGAGTTGATCAACTTAGTCAAGCCTTTAGAGAATTACAATTAGAAAATGAAACTTTAAGAAAAGTTATAAAAGATACTGTCTCTACTAAACAGAGCCTCCCTGACAATCTGTCAGAACCATTCATTGCACCCCCAGAATTTTTCAATGGAGATAGGAATTTATACCGTCAATTTAAAAATGCTTGTCTGCTTAATTTCACCCTTAAACCTAGAACATACCCAAATGATAGGTTTAAAGTCCTTACAATGATAAGTTATTTAAGAGGTGAACCTCGCATTTGGGCAGACACTCTCTTTGAGACAAATAATCCAGTTCTCTCATCTTTTTCATCTTTTCTGGATATCATGGATGAATTATACTATGATTCTAACACAGTATACTGCTGAGAAAAAGATGAGGAACCTAAAACAAGGTATCAAACCTGTTGAAAGTTATATAACAGAATTTAATCAATATTCTATTGACTCTCAATGGAACGCCATTGCTCTAAAAAATCAGTTCAGGCTTGGACTCTCTGACGCAGTAAAAGATGAATTAGCCCGAACTGAGTTACCTGAAACATTGGAAGGCCTTATGAAGCTCAGCAGGCAAATTGATAGGAGATTACGTGAAAGAAGATTTGAACGGCAATACCCCGAAATTGTTTACAAGAAGGATAAGCTTCTAAACCATCCCACTTCTATCAGTTCTCATACTGGTTCAACTGGTGCTGAAGCAATGGACATAAGTTTTATCAGAGGACCTCTTACTCCTGAAGAACGCATCAGAAGGAAGACTAGAGGCCTCTGCATGTATTGTGCATCCTCATCTCATACTCTAAAGGACTGCCCCTCTTTGCCACAGAACAAGAAGAGTAAGTACCATACCAATCTTTCTATCCAGTTAAAGCATAACAACCCTCTTCATTGTTCTTTACTTCTCTCTCTACAGTGGGCAAATAATCAAGTGACCATTCCAGCCATCTTGGATACAGGAGCACAAGGAAACTACATCAACAATTCTCTGGTTTCAAAAAATAAAATACCATTGATCAAAAAGTTGTCTCCTATTTTCCTTCGGGTGGTTGATGGGTCTGAGATATCATCAGGGCCCATTACACATCACACCATCCCGCTCTCTGTTACCACATTCAAAACCCATCATGAACATCTCACCTTTGATGTAATCACATCTCCACTATTCCCTATAGTACTTGGGCTAGCTTGGTTACAGCTACACGAACCAAATATTAATTGGAAATCTTTAAATGTTCAATTAAATACTGAATTTTGTCAACAGACTTGTCATAGAACCTTTTTTCACAGTTTATCCTCCACATCAGAGACTCTGATACCAGAAATGTACAAGCAGTTCTCTGAGGTCTTCAGTAAAAAGGAAGCAGACACCCTTCCCCCACACAGAATCTACGACTGCCCTATCGAATTGAAACCTGGAACCACACCACCCATTGGACATCTATACCCACTCTGCCAACCAGAATTGGATCATCTAAAGACTTACCTAGATGAAAATTTAAAGAAAGGGTTTATCCGTCCTTCGGTTTCTCCTGCAGGTGCAGGAATGTTTTTTTGTGCGGAACAAAGACCAATCTCTTCGGCCTATCATTGATTTCAGACAATTGAACAAAATCACTATAAAAAAACGATACCCCCTCCCCCTCATTCCTGAACTCATAGAAAGACTCAGGCATGCTCAGATTTTTACTAAATTGGATTTGAGAGGGGCGTATAATCTAGTACATATTCGAGAGGGGGATGAGTGGCTTACCGCTTTCAGAACTAGATATGGGTTGTTTGAATATCTGGTTATGCCCTTTGGCTTAACCAACGCACCCGCAACTTTCCAGTTCTTTATCAATGACATTTTCCATGATCTTCTAGACACCTGTGTTGTTGTCTACCTAGATGACATTCTAATCTACTCCACAAATCTAGAAGAACATATCAAACATGTTAGTTGGGTTTTAGCAAGACTCCAAGTCCATCGGCTCTACGCCAAATTGGAAAAATGCATTTTTCACACCAACAAAATAGAGTTCCAACAAAATAGAGTTCCTGGGCTACTCCATCAGCCGAAAGGGATTCAAATGCAAGATAACAAAGTGGAAGCAGTAAAATCCTGGCCCACACCTTCAACAAGGAAAGAACTGCAAAAATTTCTTGGCTTCAGTAACTATTACAGAAAGTTCATTCGCAATTTCTCAAAAATAGCGAAACCTCTGACTAAATTAACTAGTGCAAACTGCACTTTCCAGTGGACCAAAGAATTCTGGAGACATCTTCTTGAAGGTACCTCTCTACCTATAGTGATTTACACAGATCACCGGAATTTGGAATATCTACAAAACAACAAAACTTTATCTGGACGTCAAGTGAGATGGAGTCTCTACTTTAGTCGTTTCAATTTTCAAATCATGTATAGGCCGGGATCAAAAAATGGGAAGGCAGATGCACTCTCTCGACGAGATTCAAGACCTGTACAAGAAGACTCTCCTACTACCATTCTTCCTCATACTCGTTTCCTTGCTATCCTATCTCAACAGGATAAGGAATACCAATCTGATCTATCATCAGAAGACCAAACCCTATTAGATAGTCTAAGCCTCCAGAATGGTTTTTACTTCCATGGTTCTAGACTATATATTCCAGAACGTTTCAGACAGAAAATAATCAAAGAACATCATGACCCTCCACTAATCGGTCATCCAGGTATCAAACGTACTTATGAGCTTATCGCCAGAAGTTATTGGTGGCCATCGATGAAAACCAGTATAAAAGAATATATACAACATTGTACAACTTGTACAGTATCAAAACCAGAAAGAAGACCGCCATACAGGTATTTGATTCCTTTGGAAGTACCAGAATCTCCTTGGTCTCATTTGGGAATGGATTTCATAGTTGATTTACCACCTAGTTCAGGACAAACTACCATTTTAGTTGTTACAGATCATTTTACTAAAATGGCACATTTCATTCCTTATCACAAGTTACCCACTTCCATTGAAACAGCATACCTATTTCTAAACCACATTGTACGATACCATGGGTTACCCTCTATTTTAACTACTGATAGAGGAACCCAGTTCACTTCACGCTTCTGGAAAGCACTCACTAAAGCACTTCAAATTGATCAAAGATTAAGCACTGCTTTTCACCCACAGACAAACGGCCAAACTGAGAGACTCAATCAGTGGCTTGAGCAATACCTTTGTTGCTATTGCTCATATCATCAAAATAAATGGACTTCTTTCCTCTCTATGGCTGAATTTGCCTATAATAATACCATCAACAGCACTACAAATTACTCTCCCTTTTTTGCCAACTATGTATTTAACCCAAGATTCACTATTTCAACGACTTCTACACATGATTCACCATCTGTCGATGTGTTAACACAAAACATAGCTGAAAATTTCTTACACTTACGTGATAACATCAAACATGCTCAGGCTTCTCAGAAAATTTTTTATGATCTACGACGTAGAGCTTCTCCGAAATATTCCATTGGGGACTATGTTTGGTTATCTTCCAAAAATATTAAAATGCACTTACCAAGTAAAAAATTGGCTGGGTTGTTCCTTGGCCCATTCAAAATTCTACACATCATCAATGAAAATGCCGTCCGGCTTAACCTACCTGAATCTTTACCCATCCACCCAACTTTCCATGTATCATTATTGAAACCCTACTTAGTAGATAAGCCTGATGCACCTCTTTTACACCCTTCTCCTATACAATTAGGCACTGATGTTTATGAAGTTTATGATCTCTTGGACTCAAGACATTATAATGGAGAGTTACAGTATCTGGTCCGTTGGAAGGGGTTCGCCCCAGAGGATGACACTTGGGAACCTCATGCACACATCAATGCTCCGAAGCTTATAGCTCGTTTCCATAGACGCTATCCAAGTAGACCCAAATTCCAACCCGTGGTCGGCTTGCTTGAGGGGGGGATATTTAAGGATTCCAGTCCTGCTTTTACCTTTTGCTTCAACTCACCTCCCTCACCTGTACTTAAGGCATCACCACGCCCCAAACAAATGCTTAGTTATTGAGTATTGTTTGCTAAAGTCAGTGCTCTGTTTCTTATAAGCTAAATTCATATAAAAAGAAAATTTACTTTTACTACTTCAACTTATGGATTACAAATACCAGCTGCAGTTTGGTCTCATAAAGGACTGATAACAACTAGTTACATTTCATCCTGAAAAGTATTACTCCTGGAAGTAACAACCTAATTCAACTTAGCATCTCTACAGGAATTGCTACTTTGTCACCAACAAAAGGATTCTACTTTCTACCGCTACGGTATTTGTATCACTGCTATTTTTTCCTTGGAAGCGTAATCTAACGGCTAATATCAAATGTTATTTTTCTCTTGAACATTTCTAAACTGACTTAGTCTCAGAAATACTTCTAACATTTGCAACGTTTGTTTCATGATATTGTTATAACCATACTTTGATTCATTTCCATACCGGACAGTAACGGACTTTATGTGACGTCACACAGCTTCACATAACAGCGTGTCACTGCTCTCAATACACTCTCAGCTCTGTGTTCAGTTATCCACGCTGCAAACACTATTCAGTGTGCTGTGTCTCGCAACAGGTTACACCCCTGTCAGCACCTGCAGTTGTCTATCTCATGTCTCTCACGCTTCAGTGATTATTACAATGACCTTTATCTCTCCTATAAGGGCTTGAACTATATAAATGTCATAAGTTCTTATTAATAATATTACTTATATTCAGTCTCATATTACTTATATGGTATTACATCAATATAAAACCATATAAAGTCTTCTTGCATTTCCTTATAAAAATCACTCTGAGTAAATACAGTCTATGCTGATATAATAGCCTGTACTACAGTTGTGAAACATATATAATTTATTTTAACTCTGCAGTTGTGATTCAAATAAGCAAGGAACCTGATAATTAAACACAACAGTCATTTTTCATAAAAAGGAACATATTGTTGACAAACATATTAAACAAGATGGACTATAGAGATTTGCACTTGCCTCGAAATATCTTATGCATGAAAACATTTTGCTTTCATTCGTTTATTCAACCAGACATCCAGCAAAAGAGAATGTGGTGGTCTTTATCAGCTATGGGTCAACAATGTAACATGATGCACACAATCCATATTCGCCATGGTTTTAAACTTATCTTCTCATTCACAAACGTGTGTAACGTGCACAAACAAATATTGTGGGACTACGTAATACAATCAGACGTTTTTTACACCTTTGCATGTGACGTCTTAATTAACATGGCGCTTCCTTGATCACGTAAGAACGCAATCCAATAAAAGGCGCATCCTTGATCGCGTAAAAACGCCATCCAATAAAAGGCGCATCCTTGATCACGTAAGAACGCAATCCAATAAAAGGCGCATCCTTGATCGCGTAAAAACGCCATCCAATAAAAGGCGCATCCTTGATCGCGTAAAAACGTCAGTCAATACAAGGAATCATTGGACAGCCTGGCAGGTGACGTCTTAAGCAACATGGCGCATCCGAGATCGCTGAAAAACCGCAGCCAATATAAGGACTCAGTTGATAGCTTGGAATATCAATAAGAAACGTATTTATATTTTAGTAACTAGTATGTGTCTATATTGCTATCTAGGAATGTCACGATATATAACGAAATACTGTGATCTATAAAATAGAATACATTATCGAAAATAAGGAGTTATTTCATTAGAAGCAGAGGATTTATAACTACAATATTTAGCAAGCAGCATGTTTTAAGTACAAATTAAATCAATATTGGTTACACGATTATGTACGACATTGCAATTTGAAATATATTGTTACAATAAATGTAAATATTTGGATTTTTTGGTTTCCTGTCCCTTTAAAAGAAAATTAATGCTAGGAGATGCATTAGTAAAATAGGGATGTGTTAGATATTATACGTTAAAGGGACAGTCAACCCCAGAAATTGAATTTTCAAAAATATAGCTAATCCCTTTATTACACATTACTCATTTTTGAACAACAAACACAGTTATATATTAATATACATTGTACTTCTGTTATTATCTTGTATCTAAGCTTCTGATGACTGACCCATTTTTAGGTTCTTTTGACAGACATGCAGTTTAGCCAATCAATGCTCACTCTTAGGTCACTTTACGTGCATGATCTCAATGTTATCTATATGAAACATGTGAACTAATGCCTTATAGTAGTCAATATTTTAAAAACATTAGAGGCAGTCTTCAAGGTCGAAGAATTTGGCATATGAACCTCCTCTGTTTACCTTTCAAATAACTATAACAAGAGAACAAAGCTAAATGTTGAATAAAAGCTAATTAGGAAGTTGGTTAAACTCGCATGCCCTATTTAAATCATGAATCATCTTTTCGGACTTGACTGTCCCTTTAACTATAGCTATGGTGTATATCTTTAACATTTAAAAGATACACATGAGAAATACATATGCCATTGATGTTTTAAGATATGTTTAGATTGTTTTGGAATAACAATAATGACACATGTATTGATCAAACGTGTCATTTATTCAAATTGAAAAATGGTCAGCCTACCTATAGCCATATATGGGAGGAGAAGTATTTTTTACTAATATTTAGAAAAACATATTCCTCATCTAAAATATGCACATTACACACAGATATTAATTTGGTTACACTACTACAATAAGATAGAATTGAAATTGAAATACATGTGCTGTCAACATTACAATAAGATTGTTTATTAATAAGATTATATGTCCTTGTTCATGTAAAAAGGACAAAAACGCTTTAGAAATGGAAATCCATTCATTAACAATTGTGGTCATCATCACTTAAAGGGACATGAATTTTTTTTAAAAAAAGAGGATACACAGAGAGAATACTATTTCAATAAAATGAACACTTTACAGGGATTATATCATTGTATCAATCCTCGGATCATTTGTTAAAGGTGCATCAATTCACGCAGAGTTTATAAATAAACACATGGATGTGAAATTTGCAATATACATATATATACAAAAATAACAATCTATATATACTTATATAAAAGAATTACTATGCTAATCATAATCATGCAATGATAAAGCTTTACGAAAAATATATAAAGACAAATATTAAAATTACATTGGAGATGTTAATCTGAAAGTCATTTACAATTGGATTACATATATGATTCAGGAAACACCATTATTTTTGCTAAGGTCCCTTTAAGGATTAACCAGATAAACTAGAGATTTCAATCAATGACATGAATAAAGAGGACAAAGAATTGTGGAATGACATGTCTTTTATTAGTATGTCAGAAAACATCAACAACGTTTATAAATAATCTTTTAAAGATCCAGAAAATTGGAGCCATATGACAAGGTAACAGAGTGCATCACAGTCCATGAAGAGAGTTGCCAAGGGCCAGCATAGCCCCATTGGAGCCATATGACAAGGTAACAGAGTGCATCACAGTCCATGAAGAGAGTAGCCAAGGGCCAGCATAGCCCCATTGGAGCCATATGACAAGGTAACAGAGTGCATCACAGTCCATGAAGAGAGTTGCCAAGGGCCAGCATAGCCCATTGGAGCCATATGACAAGGTAACAGAGTGCATCACAGTCCATGAAGAGAGTTGCCAAGGGCCAGCATAGCCCCATTGGAACCATATGACAAGGTAACAGAGTGCATCACAGTCCATGAAGAGAGTAGCCAAGGGCCAGCATAGCCCCATTGGAGCCATATGACAAGGTAACAGAGTGCATCACAGTCCATGAAGAGAGTTGCCAAGGGCCAGCATAGCCCCATTGGAGCCATATGACAAGGTAACAGAGTGCATCACAGTCCATGAAGAGAGTAGCCAAGGGCCAGCATAGCCCCATTGGAGCCATATGACAAGGTAACAGAGTGCATCACAGTCCATGAAGAGAGTTGCCAAGGGCCAGCATAGCCCCATTGGAGCCATATGACAAGGTAACAGAGTGCATCACAGTCCATGAAGAGAGTAGCCAAGGGCCAGCATAGCCCCATTGGAACCATATGACAAGGTAACAGAGTGCATCACAGTCCATGAAGAGAGTAGCCAAGGGCCAGCATAGCCCCATTGGAGCCATATGACAAGGTAACAGAGTGCATCACAGTCCATGAAGAGAGTTGCCAAGGGCCAGCATAGCCCCATTGGAACCATATGACAAGGTAACAGAGTGCATCACAGTCCATGAAGAGAGTAGCCAAGGGCCAGCATAGCCCCATTGGAACCATATGACAAGGTAACAGAGTGCATCACAGTCCATGAAGAGAGTAGCCAAGGGTTAGCATAGCCCCATTGGAGCCATATGACAAGGTAACAGAGTGCATCACAGTCCATGAAGAGAGTTGCCAAGGGCCAGCATAGCCCCATTGGAGCCATATGACAAGGTAACAGAGTGCATCACAGTCCATGAAGAGAGTAGCCAAGGGCTAGCATAGCCCCATTGGAGCCATATGACAAGGTAACAGAGTGAATCACAGTCCATGAAGAGAGTTGCCAAGGGCCAGCATAGCCCCATTGGAGCCATATGACAAGGTAACAGAGTGCATCACAGTCCATGAAGAGAGTTGCCAAGGGCCAGCATAGCCCCATTGGAGCCATATGACAAGGTAACAGAGTGCATCACAGTCCATGAAGAGAGTAGCCAAGGGCCAGCATAGACCCATTGGAGCCATATGACAAGGTAACAGAGTGCATCACAGTCCATGAAGAGAGTTGCCAAGGGCCAGCATAGCCCCATTGGAGCCATATGACAAGGTAACAGAGTGCATCACAGTCCATGAAGAGAGTTGCCAAGGGCCAGCATAGCCCCATTGGAGCCATATGACAAGGTAAAAGAGTGCAACAGGCACAACAAGAATACCAAAAAGGCCAAATGGCAAGCATAAAAAACAAAATCAACATGTGGACGGAAGATTCTTATCTGCGCCCTTGGAGCATCTCCAGATCCTCCACTTACTGGTCATCCCCTTCATCGTCCTGTGCCTGTCCAGCTAGAGATTCAAGCATTGAATTGAATCGCAGCATCTGACGCAGACTCAAATGCTGAACCTGTAGCTGGGCCTGCATGGTGTCGTTCATCCCTCTCAGGACAGCTGCGTTCCTCAACACGGCCTGCTCTATGTGTGCTAGACCATCTAGCGTCAGCCATGTTGAGTCACAGCCTAAAATAAAGAATAAATAAAATATTAATGATAATTACACAACAAAATAAAAAATAAGCAAAGATACATTGTCATCATAAAGACAAATCATTCTTTAAATCAATTTTTTGAAATTGATTATTTACACATGAAATATGTTATTCAGACAGACCTAAACCATTAAAGGGACAGTTTACTCAAACATGTTGTCCCCTTTAAATGGTTTTCGATGATCCACTTTTACAGCTTGAGTGTATAAAATCTTGTAAAAGGATTTATATTGTACTTACATTAGCAATTTAAATATTTTAGTTATACTGTGGTAGGCACACCTATCCTTAAACATTTTGGCGTTGAGGACAAGCTGTGTAAACATAGCAACCAGAAGAAATTACATTCCCACTGGGTTATACAAGAGATAATGTATGAACATTTGTACATAAATTGTTGGATCCAAGTAGTGGTGATTGGTATATGTAGTGATATCAAATTAAAGGGACACTAAAGCAAAATATTTTATTTACTGATTCAGATAGAGCATGACATTTAAAAAAAATCTATTAATTTACTCCTATTCTTTAAATGTTAGAATTCTATAGCTATATTTTAAATGCAAGAATGTAAGTTTATAGGGCAGGCCATTTTTGGTTATCAACTTTGGTTGTCCCTGCTGATTGATGGATACATTCATCCAACAATAAAGAAATGATGTCCAGATTTTGTTTTATTTAAAAATAATTAGAGGCATTTCTTTGTTTCAATAAAGATAGCAAGAGAATGAAGAATAATTTATAAGAGTAGTAAATTATAAATTTGATTAACATTGCATGCTCTATTTCAATCACAATAGAAACAATTTGCCATCAGTGTACCTTTACATATCTTATAATGTTGATTTTTAATGATACTTACAGCTGTGCCTGGGAAGGACAATCCGACACCCAGGATAATGAAGGTTGAGACAGGGGGAGGGATGGGATTGGGTTGGGGAGGGATGGGCTGCTGCTCTGGGGTAGCCCGTACAGCTGGGGAGTGGTGAGTTGGGGGCTGGGCAGCTGGGGTAGCTGTACAGGCCAAAAGACGGGGAGAGCAGCGAAGGGGGACGAAGGGGCGTTTTTTGGGAGGGACAGGATAGGAAAAATGGGAAGGGCCGGGAGGGTCTGTGGTCTGTGGAGGGGCAGGGGGCTGGGCAGGGGGATGGGCAGGGGATTGGCCTGGGCAGGGGACTGGGCAGGGGACTGGGCCTGGGCAGGAGACTGGGCAGGGGACTGGGCAGGGGATTGGGCAGGGGATTGGGCAGGGGCGGAAAACTGATGACCAGAAGAGGAGGATCCATCTGAAATAAATAATAAAAATATATTAACATCTCATACATCATGAAATCAAATCAACGCATTTCAACTTGATTATGTTTGCAATATACTTAGAAGTGTGTTTGAATTTCTAAACAATGATGACATAAGGATATGGTATGCATATAGGCACTCAGATGAATAGCAATGACTGTCTGTACAATTATAAAATTATTATTGTGGTTTGGCATGGAATATGCATGTGACATCATGATGGCATGAATTAGAAATCCAAAAAAACAAAAAAAATCCAACCATATTTTCATGCTGCCTGATATAGAAAGGGGGCAGTAGTGTATTTGAACAGACAAATAATATTCCTTTTTAAAGTGCAAAAGCTGTAGACTTTGAATGTCTTCAATAAAATGATTTCCAATAAAGAAACATGTTGGATACATGTTAGATATATTTCACATACCATCAGACTTCAAGGGAGCCTCTTCCTCCTCCATCCCACATGTTAAATCAATCTCTGTAAAACATAACATGTTGTGTACACGTTAAGATCAGATATTATAACATATGTTACTGTTGCTCAAAGACACACATCAATGTTGCATTAAAGATATACACACCCAAAGTTATGATTTACATCATTTTGAAGGAGCATACAAATGACATTAGATTTGTTATTCTCAATGTTTCAGATTTTCAATTTATTGTTTGTATTAATGTAAAAATCATAAAAGCATAGTACATTGAACATTTAAGATTTCTCATGTGTGTATCACTTGATGATTGTTGTCAAAATTGAACATGGAAACAAACATATGCTATACATCTTCTGAATAACAAAGGTGTAGACTAAGAAAATTGTAATTCTTAATCTTTCAATATTAAAATAAAATTGATATATAATCAGAGGAGTAAATTATGTGTTTGTTTCAAATATTATGCTTCATCAGAATCATGCTCATAATATTGATTACCAATACACCTTCAATGACATATAAATGAGTCAATGGACTTACCAGAAGACCGCAAAGGCAGCTCTGTGTCGGTGCTGGATCCCTCTGGGCTCCCCACAACAACTCTCTCTATGAATTATATAGATATATATTAGTGAACACATTTGGGATAGCACTAAATCACATCTGTATCGATTTATAAGAATAATCAACTTGAAAATGTGAAGAATAGAGCAGTCATTAGAATAAAAAATGCTTGATTGAATCAAGGGGATTCTGTAAAAAATGATGCATTTAACATATGTTTAATTTCTGACTATATTAGACATCAAACTCATATCATACAATGCTATTGCATATCTAAATATACCCATTGATCAATGTTCTTAAAAGAATACACACAGACCACATTTCGAATAACAGCTGTTGACAAATATAAACAAAGACATGTGGCACATTGAGCCATTTGTGCAATGTACAGTAATCTTGTTTAGGACACAACACATATTGATCACAATACCAAACCAAATTGAGTTGTACAAATATGTAATCATGGTGCTGTTAGAGTATGCTTATATCTAGAAAGTAACTCAAACAGTGAATATGTGAATTATATATCAATATTGTTTAATCCAAAGACTGTAAGGATTAATGAATCTATTGTTTATCAAAGGGACACTGACATGATTTATTTCAATCAGTGATTTCACTGTTCAAACTGTTCCAAATTATTTAACATTGACTCCTATTATAATTTTAATGTTGCTACATTTTAATCTTAAAGGCAGATAAGCAATATTGGATTCAATAAATATTGTTTGTTGAAGGTATCCACCAATCATCAATAAAAACCCAGGTTGGTCAACCAAAATGGAGCTGCAGATAAACATACATTATTGATTTTAAAATACATTGATAAATAGAATATTTAAAATATGATTATAGTATTATATTTCAATGTTGATTAATATTGCATGCTCTATCTGAATGACAACAGTAATAATTTTAGCTCAGTGTCCCTTTAATATAAAAATATATTGATTTGACAATGTTGCTGTTAAGGAATTCTCTACTCCATATGTTGATGTAATGAATGGGATGGAGCATGCAATTACAATCTAATATGTTAGTTAAGGATATCCTAAAAATTATTTAATTATCCTCTCTTAAAGGGACATGAAGCTCAAAATGTGTAATTGTATAATTTTTGAAACTATGTACTACTGTTATCTGAACACATGATTTTAATTTTTGAAAAAAAGGCCAATTTATGCATAAAAAAACAGCCGGATAATACCAGTAATGCATTGTTTAACCTAAACCAAAATCAATATGTTTTTAGAAGAACTAAAACAATAGACTGAACCAATTTGGTTCATAAAATGTTTATACAAAACAATAAAATCACGTTTCAAAATCATTCAATGTAAAATTTAGTTGGCATGTCCCTTAAATGAGGTGATCAATTTCAAAAATTGAATCTATATTTTAAAAATCAAAACATATGCAAAAGTGTGTGAATTTTGTCAAAATGTATCTAAATAAGATTAAGCAATACACAGGGGAAGAATATAAATTGGAAATTCAAAGAATCTTACATTAAAATGAAGATATCAAGAATAGATGTGATATCTTAAATTGGAAAAAAATTCAGATTAGTATTACAATGTAATCCTATGTTTGTTTGTTTTTTATTCTTATTTGTAAACATTTTACAAATCCATTTTGCGGATACATATAAATATTGAACAATATGGATTTTGTATGTAATGTTCTGTCCATGTTTCTAAGACAAATGTCAATTAAAATGAGACATACCATACTGTGACAAGCCCTGGCTTGAGGTTCCAGCACCAACATCACGATCTGTAATATATTAAATGAGGATTGGATATCATTAATACAAATCATGCCATGTTTAAAATCTTTACATTATTACCAAATCAATGAAAAACTATTAATCTTTTGGTAGTCCCATGAGTTAATTGTTTCCTCAAATAAATTCATCATAAATATATCCTGTACTCTTATTTTCAATCAGTTGTGTTGTTTACTGTAGCTTTAATTAATTTTTTGTGTTATTTCATTCTCATCAATTGATGGACATATTTTATTATTTTTTTGTATTCTGCTATTTTGTTTTTTATTATGTATAATATTGAAAATAAGAATACTGTTTTCTTCACATATATAATAATTCACATTTCATTTTGACCAACATGTGTAAAGCGATGCCACTTACAGCAAACCCATGTTAACGTGTATGCGCAATTCTAATTTTCGGGATCATTGCGCAATGATTCCAAGAGGAATTACGCATCCGTCATTTGACCAACATTTGTAAAGCAATGCCACTTACAGCAAACCCATGTTAACGTGTATGCGCAATTCTAATTTTCGGGATCATTGCGCAATGATTCCAAGCGGAATTACGCATCCGTCATTTGACCAACATGTGTAAAGCAATGCCACTTACAGCAAACCCATGTTCACGTGTATGCGCAATTCCATTTTCGCTCTGTGACGCATATTCTGTAGAGCGCAAGAAACATCATTCCTATTTCATGGGTCACTAATCTAAAATCAGATATCTAAACATCATATGTAGCGTATGTTGTGAGATCTATATAGGTTTAGTATCTGACTATATACACATTTCTTAAAAATCTAATCAAATATTAATATATTATATGAAGTTGGATAGTTACCTGGTTCAGAGTCTCTTTCCGCTCCTCCCAGGCCACCGGACGGAGAAGCAGCTGCCCTGGCCCCCGGGTCAGGACTTTCAGATCCAGTAGCTGGGAGGGAAGAAGAGGAGGCCGAGGATGGAGAGGATCGAAATCTTTTGGGGACCCGGAGAGTGAGGAGCTCGCATAAAGTCACCTCATAAGGGAGTAGGTAGAGTTTCCGCGGGGCCTTACTTTTGCCCCCTCTTTTACGGGCTTGTACCCACTCCCTTATGAGGTCGACTTTTTTCGTCAAGCGCAACCTCATATCTCCGAATCTCCGCATGATCTGATCCTGGCTCCTCTGGACGCCACACACCAATTGAACCGCATTGGTGATAGACTCCCAGGGGGCCTTCTTAACATGCGCATCTGTCGACCTCCTCTTGTTCCCAAACAGCTGGGGATAAAAGTCCTGGACGGCGTAGACCAGTGCAGCGCTCTCCTGCTTGGTAAACCTGGGAGGTGACATGCCGGCTAGCCCCAAACAAAATATTATAGAGATATAATATATATATATACAGCCTGCAGGCATTAGAGAACTGACAAAGATGGCAATGTGTAATGGACTTTTATATGGTGAAGTAAACATGAGATGCACCATGGGACAAGTTATCTGTACATCTGATTGGATAAAAGTTTGAAATATTGTTATCATGTCTGTGAGACCATCCTGACTCAAGTTGTGTTTGTGTGATGAACTCTGATTGGCCGTTCCTTAATGTTTCATATCTTAGTAACTTCTATACACATACCTCCTGGTGGTGCTGTTACTTCATTTTTCATGTAGACTTATTTGTAACTCATGGGCCTGTCATGCGGATATGTGTGACGCAGATTTAATATCTGTGATCCGTTAAATATTAATGTTTAAATTCTCTTTAAAATCTAATACTGTCACATTATTAAATGTTGTAGACATTTCTCGGTTTAATAACGGTCTGTTTCTTTAATACAAAAACGTTGGATTAATACACATTTAATATTGTATGTCTTTATTGTTCATAAAATCAATTTGGTGACTTATTGTGAAGAATTGACATTGCTCTATTAAATGTATTTATAATGCAGATTGATTGTGTGCTATTGTGTGACATTAGACTCTAATGTTTAAAGATGCAAATCTGGTGTTTCAAGATACGTTTCCCACGCAACATTTCTGAATGTTCAAATTCAGGTTATAATGTCAGTAACTTGGATAATCTGTTTATAGATGTTAAACTACAGGTTTGTTTGTTATTAGTAAATAAACCTTGAGCTTGTATTTGTCTGAACTGCTCATATATGTTATTGTGCAATGGCGTCTTTATTTTTAAATAGACATTACAACCAAACAATTGTATCAAATGATCTGTAGAGATCAAATATGTTTAGACTTTAAAATGCAACTCAATTGATCTTTGTATTTAGATATCCTCAACAGAAGAAATGTCAATGCACCTGGTTGAGCCAATCACATAAGGCATCTCTGTGCATCCACCAATCTTCATCTACTGAGCCTATCTCGATATGCTTTTCAAGCAAAGTATGTCAAGATAATAAGAGAAGAGAAGTAAATACACTCTTTAAATCTCTTAAAGGGACACTGTCCCAAAAAAATTAGCGTTCGTGATTCAGATTACTGAAGCAAATAAATTATCAATTTAATGCCTTATTTTTCAAGTAATGATAGCAACATCACGAGGAACATTGATAATATGAGTCAATTTATAAAGTTGCTTAAAATTGAATACTCGTTCAGAATGTATAAATAATTAATTTTTTAACAGTCTCCCTTTAAGTATATTTTGAGTTCATGTCCCTTTAAGGAGACATTTCGCAATAATGCTTGAAATATCATAAACCTAGGCACCTTCCTTTGGCAAAATTAGTATAACATATGAGTAAAGCATATTTAGATTAACTTCTGGATTGTTTTACACACTCAATGAAATATATAGTGTAATGGATGTATTTCGCAGTCTTCAGCTTAGAGGGACATTAAGCTATATGTTATTTATGCATTTTGGAGAAGATTATAATATTTGAACAACTTAATATGTTTGGTTATTTGATCATTAGATTTTAATTATATATATTCTTGGATTAAATACATATCTACATAGGCTATTTTGATGCTGATTGTTGGTTGCACATAGATGCCTTATGTAATTGTCTAAGATATGTGCATTGATGTATCTTTTTCTAAGTATATTTAAAGACTGAATGTAATTCAATAATACATTAGAAATATGTAAAAATTATTTTATGATTGTTTAAAATTCAATACACAATATATTTTGTGAATGTCCCTTTAAGGACCAAAACATTCGGAATGTTGATTTAACATTGTTGAAATAAACTAAAGGGGAATGAAAATTATATATAGATATGTGATGTCTAACCCAAGAGGTAAGATTTTAAAAATTACATAATATTAATAACTATAGTTAAATGACCCTTTAAATGACTCCACTAGAACATAAAATCAATTAACATGGCATCCAATAACTAGCTTGTGCAAAATATGAAGTTAACTGACCTACCATTTTTAAATTTTAAAAATATAAATTTAGAAAAATAATGTTTTTAGATACCTAAGGAAGATACAAGATCTTATAAAAGAAATTTTACATTCAACAACACTGTCACTTTAATGTAAGTGAACCACTTTCCCTTCTTAAAAGTGAAAAGAAGAAAGTTATGTCAAATTCTAACTACATATCCGAAAATATTTTTACAAATTAACATCTAAAAATTACACAATAAAAGCATCGATGGATTTCACTCCCCAATTAATTTAAAAAAGATAGTTGACTTTAATATTCTCTGAATCAGTGGATTTTCTCAAATTAATGCAATACATGATGCCTAATTTGATTTTATGCATGTGCTTGTCAAATAGACAACTACCAGTCATGGGAGTCAAATTGTTTTTTATTGACAGATTATATGGATATTTATTATAATCTGTTCAAAAGAGGGTATTTAATAATAAAATGTTGATTATTACCATTTAAAAAAAAAAAAAAAAAAAAATTCTTTTTACAAAACAAAAAAAAAAGTCATCAGATGAAAATCTGTAAAAAAAAAAAAATATTTTACAAAGTTAATACACACGTAAAATATTCATAAAATACATTTACAATCATCTTGTGTCTATGCTCTAACTTTGTGCAACATTTTATCAAGATATTTATGAATTAAATTTTGGGATTAAAAAACAAAAAACATACACCATTATATTGTGTAATCAAAATTACATTTAAATATCAGCATTTCTAATTATACATAATAATGTATATCACATTTAAATAATAAAAAAACATATATGTATGCTGAACATAAATGTAATATTTAATGTCCATTCAAATACCTCTATATCAACTATAATATGTATTCCTTTTTATGATTGTGATCCTTAAATATCTAATGATGAAATATGTATGACTAATTTATGTAAGCTACCAATAATCAACATTCTTCCTGTGATTATTAACTAGCATGCATTGGTACACCAACCTGGATAATGCATGGTCTTTGAAAGTCAATTCTGGAGAAAACAGTTGATCTTCAATAGGTGTCTTATTCATCATTTCAAAAATAGAGGACTGAAATACCATCTAAAAATTTAAAAATAATCTAAGTGTCTGATTGTGATACATAAATATCTAATTATGAACAAAGTATGGCTAATGTATGTAAGCTACAAATATTCTACATTCTTCCTGTGATTCTGAACTAGCATGCATTGGTAAACCAACCTGGATAATGCATGGTCTTTGAAAGTCAATTCTGGAGAAAACAGTTGATCTCAATAGGTGTCTTATTCATCATTTCAAAAATAGAGGACTGAAATACCATCTAAAAAATTAAAAATAATCTAAGTGTCTGATTGTGATACATAAATATCTAATTATGAACAAAGTATGGCTAATGTATGTAAGCTACAAATATTCTACATTCTTCCTGTGATTCTGAACTAGCATGCATTGGTAAACCAACCTGGATAATGCATGGTCTTTGAAAGTCAATTCTGGAGAAAACAGTTGATCTTCAATAGGTGTCTTATTCATCATTTCAAAAATAGAGGACTGAAATACCATCTAAAAATTTAAAAATAATCTAAGTGTCTGATTGTGATACATAAATATCTAATTATGAACAAAGTATGGCTAATGTATGTAAGCTACAAATATTCTACATTCTTCCTGTGATTCTGAACTAGCATGCATTGGTAAACCAACCTGGATAATGCATGGTCTTTGAAAGTCAATTCTGGTGAAAACAGTTAATCTTCAATAGGTGTCTTATTCATCATTTCAAAAATAGAGGACTGTGAAATACCATCTAAAAATTTAAAAATAATCTAAGTGTCTGATTGTGATACATAAATATCTAATTATGAACAAAGTATGGCTAATGTATGTAAGCTACAAATATTCTACATTCTTCCTGTGATTCTTAACTAGCATGCATTGGTAAACCAACCTGGATAATGCATGGTCTTTGAAAGTCAATTCTGGAGAAAACAGTTGATCTTCAATAGGTGTCTTATTCATCATTTCAAAAATAGAGGACTGTGAAATACCATCTAAAAATTAAAAAATAATCTAAGTGTCTCCAATAGGATGCCTCCACAGCCTTATTCCATCAAATAGTTGGCACTTACCATGTGAACATGTCTTTGTATGGTTTTCAAGGTCAGCAGATTTGAAAGATAATGCCAGACATGATCCCACTGGTATTCTTCAATTTCAATCTTGGCTTTTTCCACTGTCAGTCTGGGAATTCTTCACTGTCAGTCTTCGAATTCTTCCCTTTCAGTCTTTAGATGAAGTCATCTCCTTAATGGCAGAAAAAGTTTTATAAAAATTAGTACTACAAGTGTGTGAATCAGTTCTGTACCCTTCTCCCACCCCCCATTTCTGAATCAATTTCTGTCACTAGCTTAATAAGCGTGTGTAGCATCTTGTGTTATGTTCTATCAATCAAGTGTGAAGATGAGTCATTTTGAGCAGAACGAACCTCTAATGTGTGACTTTGAACCATAGTCATGCTAGAGGATAGTTATGCTAGAGGATCCCTTTCTGAGTATTTACATTTTAAGTAATGTGTAAACTAAATACTAGTTTTGAAAATGTATGCCATATAATGTATTTGTGTACAATTCATGCCAGCAACAGTCCATACATTTATACTTACAAGCTGATGTTCTCTTTAAAAACCAGGTGGCAAAGACTCGATACAGGACCCAATGACCAGAGCATCACCTATATTAATAAATGAAACACATTTTTAGCATTTGATGAACAATCCTAACATGTTTGCACAATTCTCTACTTGTCATTTCCTTAGAGTTCACATCTATTGACAATACTCCAATCTAACTTCTATTATTTACCGTCTAAAGTGGCGGTTGATGATGTCTGCTCTGACATTGAGCCCCTCGTCCCGGAATGGCCCCTCTAGAACTGGATCGTCCTCCTCATCTCTGAGGAGGTTTCGGGGTGCCTGGACGGCCTGCAGCATCCCAGCCCGCTGTGCAATATTATGCAGGACACTACAGGCTATAACGATCTTAGCCACCTTCTTTGGGCTGTACTGGAGTGCTCCTCCCGACCTGTCAAGGCACCTGAATCTCATTTTCAGGAGCCCGAACATTCTTTCAACCACAGCCCTGGTTCTCTTATGTGCCCTATTGTAGCGCTCCTGAGCCACATCAGTCGGGCTACGTAAGGGAGTAATAAGCCAAGGCCGGCTCATGTAACCAGAATCACCTATAAATGATGAACAGAACATAATTCAAACTGAATCCTCAAAATTGTATTTAGATTCCAAAAAAAGTTTGTGTACACGATAATCCACTAACAAATGTTTATTTTTTAAAAGAATAATCTAGTTCAATATTATTCTCTATCTTCCCATTTCAGCTAAGACATGCTACATATGCGTATTTCGCCTAAACCAGACCTTGTGTAAAACAGTGTTAATTTCGTCGACTAAAACTAGACTAAAATGAGTATAAAACTAAAGAAATTCTGATGTCTAAAATACGACTAAAACTAAAATGACATTTTAGTCAAAAAACTATGACTAAAACTAAATCAAAATGACATTTTAGTCAAAAGACTATGACTAAAACTAAATCAAAATTTGCTGACAAAAACATTTTATGCAAGTTGTTATAATCAATCCATATCCAAGTACTGCTCTTTTGTAAAATTTACGAAACTTAATTTTATTAAATTTTAAGATAAATAAAGAGATGTTATATACCACAACAGTTAAATCTGTTAAATTTGTATTGCATGTTCAAACCTTAATACCATAAATAAAAACAGGTTAATAAACCTTTACTCCAGGAGTATATAATTAGTTTTGAAGTTTTTGAGCAGTGCTAATATCGTTGCCAAACCTTTTTCGAATCTGTGAACAATCAATTGATTCTTCCTATAGAAATAAGAATAACCCACAAATATGGGTTTAAGTTATGCTGTGCCTGTGCTAGCTGCAGAAACTTTTTGTTGTGTTGAGTTACTTGATACTTGTTTTAATTATTGACAGAGAACTGTTATAGTTTTTATATTGGGTAATATGTTCAATACAGTCAATACAGTTTACAGTTTTTTTTTTTTTATATTTTAAAGTTGCACTTCTGTTTGTTTATGAAACTTGGTTTTATTTAATTTATGTTTAATAAAGATGTTACATATCACAACGGCTAAATCTGTGTCTGTATTGCATGTTTAAACCTTAATACCATAAATATTAACAGGTGTTATGTTTACTCCTGGAGTATGTAATCAGTTTGCAAATTATAGAGAAATGCTTAAATAATGCATTACACTTTAACTAAACCCCTTAGATTTTAGTTGACTAAAATCTACTGGAGATTTAGTCGACTAAAATCTACTGGAGATTCAATCGACTAAAACTAGACTAAAACTCAAACAATTCAGATGACTAAAATACGACTAAAACTAAAATGGCATTTTAGTCAAAAGACTAAAACTAAGACTAAATTGAAATTTGCTGTCAAAATTAACACTGGTGTTAAATACCAACTAAATGGTTACATTGCATTCTCTATCTGAGCATTTAAGGTAAGACATGCTACATATCTGCCTTGAACTAAAAGTAGACATTAGCGGAAAGAGACAATGACATGGTTAAATTGCATTTGCTAATATCTTCCCATTTCAGCTAAGACATGCTACATATGCGTATTTCGCCTAAACCAGACCTTGTGTAAAATACCAACTAAATGGTTACATTGCATTCTCTATCTGAGCATTTAAGGTAAGACATGCTACATATCTGCCTTGAACTAAAAGTAGACATTAGCGGAAAGAGACAATGACATGGTTAAATTGCATTTGCTAATATCTTCCCATTTCAGCTAAGACATGCTACATATGCGTATTTCGCCTAAACCAGACCTTGTGTAAAATACCAACTAAATGGTTACATTGCATTCTCTATCTGAGCATTTAAGGTAAGACATGCTACATATCTGCCTTGAACTAAAAGTAGACATTAGCGGAAAGAGACAATGACATGGTTAAATTGCATTTGCTAATATCTTCCCATTTCAGCTAAGACATGCTACATATGCGTATTTCGCCTAAACCAGACCTTGTGTAAAATACCAACTAAATGGTTACATTGCATTCTCTATCTGAGCATTTAAGGGAAGACATGCTACATATCTGCCTTGAACTAAAAGTAGACATTAGCGGAAAGAGACAATGACATGGTTAAATTGCATTTGCTAATATCTTCCCATTTCAGCTAAGACATGCTACATATGCGTATTTCGCCTAAACCAGACCTTGTGTAAAATACCAACTAAATGGTTACATTGCATTCTCTATCTGAGGTAAGACATGCTACATATCCGCATTGAACTAAAAGTAGACATTTGCGGAAATATAAATAAATGGTTAAATTGCTGAACATTACGCTAACATTTTAAGACTACAGTGGCAATTGTCTAACTAATTAACCATGTTGTGCACAAATACTCACCAACGAGATAACCAGGGGGCATTTGTCTTTCATCAAACTGCCGCCACAGGGTGGACAGAGAGAGGATGTGGGCATCATGACAAGCCCCTCCAAAATTCGCACACACGTGCATAATCCTCATCCATGCGTCACAAACATACTGCACGTTGAGGCTATGAAAATGTTTGCGATTTCTGAAGGGCAAGTCATCAATTGGAGCACTTAGCACAATGTGGGTACAATCAATGGCTCCCAAGACATTGGGCAATTCAGCAATATCAAAGAATTCCCGCTTCAAGCGCCTCCAATCACCATCATTCTGTGGGTATCCTATGTAATGCTTACTGATACGTACCATGGTGTCCAGAAATTTATCAAACACCACAGAGAATGTACCTTGAGACAGGCCATGCATGTACATTTCTCCTGATTGAAAACTCCCGGAGGCCAGGACGTATAGACAACTTAGCATCTTACTCATGCCGGGAACAGCAGTCCTTATTCTTATACGTGGCTCCAAATGAGGTTTAAGAAGATCGTAAAGGCCAATGAGCTGTTCGCGATTGAGCCGATACTTATCATAAACCTCAAAGTCGCTCATGTTTTCCAAGGTGGGTCTCACCCTGTAGACACGAGGACCTCGAACCAGATGACCCCTTCGTCTCAGTCTGAGCCGCCGAGGCTGCCTGATTCTATCAACAGCTAGTTCGCCAATAGCAGCACCAGCAGCGTCTACCATATCATCATCATCCATATTTCCAAACAGCAGAGCAAGGAGTAACAGGGTATGCGAATTGATATGATGTGGATCACCATGGATGCTTTGGCCATGTTGTTTGGGGGATTTATAGTACAATTAGTCCAATGGTAGTGAGTTTGTAATGATTGCTAATTGTATTCACTTGTTTGTATGTGAGTGGCGCGAATGCTTTCAAAGTGGGCGTTTTTTTAGGTGTTTGGTGAAATGTTGTTTTCCACCAATGAATCTCAATGTGAAAGTGTCAAATATCACACATACAGTGCATGTTTGTAATGTTTGATCATATGCGTAATCAATATTTATTAAACGCGATCTTATAGTAAAAAGCACACGTCCAGGCTAACATGAATGAAAGTGCATAGTTGTGTATAATGTGCATCGAATGTGATCGATCAATGTTGCTGCAATATTGTTTGTAAACGATAAAGTAACATCTGCCATCTGTAGTATTGTATATATAAGTGATTGCCGAGATGTCAATATTGTATGCGTCCCATTCAAATGGTACTAATATTGAAGAACTTCCGGCTGTCATCTGTAGTATTGTGTATATATAACTGATTGCCGAGCTATCAATATTGTATGCGTCCCTTTAAAATCGCAATAATAATTCAGAACTTCCCGTCTGCCATCTGTAGTATTGTATATATAAGTGATTGCCGAGATGTCAATATTGTATGCGTCCCATTCAAATGGCACTAATACTGAAGAACTTCCGGCTGTCATCTGTAGTATTATATATATAAGTGATTTGCGAGATGTAAATATTGTACGCGTCCCTTTAAAATCGCACTAATACTGAAGAACTTCCGGCTGTCATCTGTAGTATTGTATATATAAGTGATTGCCGAGATGTCAATTATGTACGCGTCCCATTAAAATCTGCATAATAATTCTGAACTTCCGGCTGTCATCTGTAGTATTGTATATATAAGTGATTGCCGAGCTGTCAATATTGTACGCGTCCCATTAAAATTTGCATAATAATTCTGAACTTCCGGCTGTCATCTGTAGTATTGTATATATAAGTGATTGCCGAGATGTCAATATTGTATGCTTCTTTTTAAAATCGCAATAATAATTCTGAACTTCCGGCTGTCATCTGTAGTATTGTATATATAAGTGATTGCTGAGATGTCAATATTGTACACGTCCCATTAAAATGGCACTAATACTGAATAACTTCCGGCTGTCATCTGTAGTATTGTATATATAAGTGATTGCCGAGCTGTCAATATTGTATGCGTCCCATTCAAATGGCACTAATACTGAAGAACTTCCGGCTGTCATCTGTAGTATTGTGTATATATAAGTGATTGCCGAGCTGTCAATATTGTATGCGTCCCATTCATTAAAATGGCACTAATACTGAAGAACTTCCGGCTGTCATCTGTAGTATTATATATATAAGTGATTTGCGAGTTGACAATATTTATTAATTGTCCCATTCAAATCGCCCTAATAATGCTGTTCCAAACTGTTGTTTACGTATATGTAGTATTGTAGTATTGAGTGGTAAATTTCTGAAAGGGGCGGTACAGTCGTGAATCTGTAATTTGTATGGTTGAATCTTCTAATGACGTCATCATATTATTAACCTGCCTATGTAGTTCTGAAATCCTCATTGTGTTGTTGTATTGTACTACATTGTTATTGTGTGCTGAATAAAATATAAATGTGTGCTTTGTGGTTGCGTGATGTGTGTTATGTACATATACGTATATGTTGTGATTGTGTCCCACATATGCTGACTTCTATATAGCGGTCTCGCATTGTTGTTCCTTCCCATAAAGTGACAGCTGTAATCTGGTGTAATGATGTTCTTCTTGTACGTAATTCCTAATGGTTTATTGTGATCGAATCATGATGTTAAAAGTACAGTAAAATCCATATGTTCTGTTTTGTGATTCCTAGAGAGAATGTAATGTGTTTTCCCCCCATCATTTGAATGCACATGTATGAGTGAATGATAAAAGTAATGTATGTGCATCCATGAAGGATCATGTGTTAAGCCTATGTAGATATGCTGTTGCTGCAAGCATATGAGTTGAATAAATGAAATGCAATAATAAAGGTAAATGAGAGGTGTTTCCCATTGTCTACTGTTTGTGAATCCTGAAATGTTTTAATTATTTTTGTGTCCGTTTAAATGTTTTTTTTTTTATAAAAATGTTTGTTACTAGTGATGTTGATTTGTAGTTGATGTAATGTAAAAGTATCAAACAATATAATGCTGTTGTGAAGATTCAATAAGTAAAATCCATAAGTCCACCATAGGGAAATAGGCATTTCTTGATCTATTTGTCATAGCTGGGTCTAACGCAGAAAAGCATTTTTTTTTTTTAAGATTTCTAGCGCTGGTATTTGGAGTTTTTTGGTCTACGCTTTTTGCGTGCGTTATGGAAATCTGTCTGTCGCGTGCACAAGCACGTCTTCCCCATAGAAGTCAATGGAGGCTCAAAATTTGTGTGTAAATAAAATCCAAGACTGGTTTTGATCGTAAAGTGAGTGACGTCATGAGCTTGTGTGAAAAAGTAGCTAAATCGTGTTCATTTTGTAATAAATAACTTGTTTGGGTATGTAATGTGGTGTATATTGTTTATATGCATTGATGAGTGTATGTTTGTGATAATATTATTAGTTATATGAAGCTATATGAGTGTGTTTTCCCGTGTGTCAATGTAAGTCAATGGCAAAATGGATTTGTGTTGTTTTTTTTCAAACACCCAAGATCTCGCAACTTTGATCCTTTCTATTTTGATGAAAATATATTAAATCTGAAAAATAAATATAGTATAGTGTTTGTATGAGTGTAAGTGTACTTTGTGTAATATTTGTTTTGTGATTCGTGGATGTTTATTTTGTCGGTAGATGTTAACTACTGGGTCTGAGCTGTCGGTAGAGATTTGTGCGTTGGGAGATTTTTGAGTGTCGGTAACTAAACTCTAAATACCGGAGGGCGGTAAAAACAAGCGTTAGAAGCCCTATACGCTGGTTTTGACGGCTAACGCCAAACTCTAAATCTAGGCCTTAGGGTTTATTTTATAGGTAAGTATTTAGTTTTAAATATGAATAATTTATTTAATTATAGTAATTTTATTTAGTTTTTTTTAAATTATATTTAACTTAGGGGGGTGTTAGGGTTAGACTTAGGTTTAGGGGTTAATAACTTTATTATAGTAGCGGCGACGTTGGGGGCGGGAGATTAGGGGTTAATAATTGTAGGTAGGTGGCAGCAACATTGGGGGGGGAGATTAGGGGTTAATACAATTTATTATAGTGTTTGCGAGGCGGGAGTGTGGCGGTTTAGGGGTTAATACATTTATTATAGTAGCGGCAATGTCGGTCAGCAGATTAGGGGTTAATAAGTGAAGGTATGTGGCGGCGACGTTGGGGGTGGAAGATTAGGGGTTAATAAATATAATGTAGTTGTCGGCGATGTTGGAGGCAGCAGATTAGGGTTTCATAGGGATAATGTAGGTTGCGGCGTTGTCCGGAGTGGCAGATTAGGGGTTAATAATATAATGCATGGGTCGGCGATGTTGGGGGAGGCAGATTAGAGGTTAATAAGTGTTAGATTAGGGGTGTTTAGACTCTGGGTTCATGTTAGGGTGTTAGGTGTAGACTTAGAAAGTGTTTCCCCATAGGAAACAATGGGGCTGCGTTAGGAGCTGAACGCTGCTTTTTTGCAGGTGTTAGGTTTTTTTTCAGCCAGCTCAGCCCCATTGTTTCCTATGGGGAAATCATGCACAAGCACGTTTTTCCAGCTTACCGCTACCGTAAGCAACGCTGGTATTGAGAGTAGAAATGGAGCTAAATTTGGCTCAACGCTCACTTTTCTGAGGCTAACCCAGCCATTCAGAAAACTCTTAATACCAGCGTTGTTTAAAGGGAGCGGTAAGAAAAAAAGGACCGTTAGCTCCGCAGGTTGTTACAGACAAAACTCTAAATCTAGCCGATAGTTTTTCTCTAGCCCTAAGTGCACTAATACATTTTTTAGTATAGGTGGAGATTTTGAACAGAAAAACAGCTATTTCAAATGAAAAAATAAATAAAGGTGAATAAGTAATTAGTAAATAATGTAATATGCTCTTGTAGGTAGAATGGATCACTTGAAACTCATTAAAGTGGAGATAGCTTTACACTACACTGTCCCTTTAACCTAAACGTTTATTTTAGCTTACTGGGGTTAATGAAACTAATCTCTCAGTCACTGTCTTTAAAAATATCAATATCTAATAACCATAAATCAACTAATTGTGTTTCTGTTGATTAATATTATTAAAATCAGTGATAGTTTTACGTTTATTTTCATGAAAACGACTTACTATAAAGTAGTGATTAGCTAAATTTGCAAATTAGAAAATTGAACATTCATTTTATATTTGAGGGTATGTGAATGGTTTAAGTGGAAAACAAATTTCATTAATGTAAATAGAGTTATACTATAAAAACTGTGGCAGGATCTATTTAACCATTAAACCTTTCCTCTCTTTACTGACTAATCTATTTGCATTTTTTTTTAAAAAAAGCTGTTCTTTGGCAATCATTTGAAAAAAAGTTTTATACATCATCAAGCAGTTTTTTTTTCCTCTTTTTTCTCTTTCAGATAGGCTCATAAAGATCAGCTGTGTGAGTGCAATATTATTTTGCAATCTAAACTATCTCCACTTTAATTTTCTGGGGACATGCTATTTGATCTATTAAAAAAAAGAGAGAAATAGTTCCCCAATGGGTGCTGTGATGACTGATCAGTGTCATTAAACCAGTTACCCCATATCTTAGAATGGCATTCTCCAGCAATCCGGTGGAGAACATTTGTAAAGTGATACGGATTGTTGAGCCTAGACACACCCTCATGGTTTCTGAATACTTATACCAGAAAATACTCCTACCTGAGGTGTGAAAAATTGTTTCCTGCAACAATCAACACATCTGGGAAAGTGTAGCATGTGTAATAAATATGCATGTTATTTCTGCCAATACATGGGATTTTTAATATCTGGTGTCACATAGATTTCTCATGTATCTGCCTCTATGTTTGGTTTTTAATACTGGTGGCAAAAGTTTGTATAAGTAGCACTGCAAACTGACTTTATATATATATATATATATATATATATATATATATATATATATATATATATATATATATATATATATATATATATATATATATATATATATAACGCGACTGTGAAACTCCTCTACAGAATTCACTTTGCATTCTCGTAAAACTGGAATAGGGTCATGGAGGATTTTTTTTCAGTCCATGCAAAAATTAATATTGAGAATATATCAGTATCAAGAGGAAGTGACTAATTATAGATTTGCCTGAGGTGCAAGTCTTCTGAAATGCCTGTTAATTTGATTATTGTAGTACCATTTGCAGATTTATATTCTATTATTTCAGTATGACAAATGGTTAGAAAATATGAACTACAAGCTTGTTGCTTCAGTATTTTAAGGCAGTGTATTTAAACGGGTTAGTATATTTTCTTTATTTTTTAAGAAAAATCTTTTTATTGAGGCTATATAACAATATTACAAAACAATGTTACATGTACAGTATATCATACATAGAAAAAAGGGCATGCAAGCCAAATGACCTGGACACCAATCAAACATATCTTATATACTACAATACGTTAATAGGATACATTGACTATGTAAGCAAGAATATTGAAGTAGTCAAATGGCAATAGGTAATCAATCTAACATATTTTAGACCAAACCTCTTTTGTATCTACTAAGAACATCTCCAAAACATCAAATGAAGCGACTTTTGGACTTCGGAAGATATGAATAGATTTAGGAACAATATAATTTGAATTATATAGGTTATTCTTGAAGCTTAATAATTGTAAAATCTTTAAACAGTATTCTATTCTATTGAGTAAGAATGCTAAAAGAAATATTCCAAACAAATAGGCACATAGTTATATATTAAAAGATATAGTAGATAATAATTTCCCAAGGTGGCATTAAGCTGTATTACTCATGCTGACCACTTTATGGATAAATAGATTTTTTTAAAAAAAAGAATATTATTTGTTATCATGTAAAAGACATGGTATTGATATCTATTGTTGTTGTATGAAATATTTCATAAAGCTATAATCATCAATAAACTATTAATCATATTATTTCAAAGATATAGAGTTATGAAAAAGTATGTTAATAGCGGTGATTCAGAGACAAAGCGCTTAACAAGTCTCTGGATGTAATTAAGGAAATCCAGAGTACTCTAAGGTAATAGATGGGGGGGGGGGGGGGGGTTTAACAAAATAATATACTTTGTGAAACCCATTAGCAAAAGGGTCATTTTTAGATCCATGATAACATATGCATTAAAAAAAAAAAAAAAAAAGAATATGTCAAGAATTTGGACAAATTGTCCTAGTTTAAGTCCTAAAACTATACGGCTAGATTTAGGGTTTTTTTCGGTAAAGACCCGCGTAGCTAACGCTGCTTTTTTCCCAACGCACCCTTCCAACAACACTGGTATTTAGAGTTGTCTGAGGGGCTGCGTTAGGCTCAAAAAAGGGTGCGTTGAGCCTAATGTAGCTCCACTTCAACCCTGAATACCAGCGTTGCTTGCAGTAGTGGTAAACTGGAAAAAACTGCTCGTGCACGATATCCCCATAGGAAACAATGGGGCATTTTGAGCTGAAAAAAACCCTAACACCTGCAAAAAAGTAGCTTTCAGTTCCTAACGCAGCTCCATTGTTTCCTATGGGGAAACACTCTCTAAGTCTGCACCTAACACCCTAACATGTACCCCGAGTCTAAACACCCCTAACCTTAAACTTATTAACCCCTAATCTGCTGCCCCCGCTATCGCTGACACCTGCATTATATTATAAACCCCTAATCTGCCGCTACGGACACCGTCGCAACCTACATTATCCCTATAAACCCCTAATCTGCTGCCCCTAACACCGCCGACCCCTATATTATATTTATTAACCCCTAATCTGCCCCCCCAACGTCGCTGCTACCTTACCTATACTTATTAACCCCTAATCTGCCGACCGGATCTCGCCGCCAATATAATAAATGTATTAACCCCTAAACCTCCGCACTCCCGCCTCGCAAACACTAGAATAAATAGTATTAACCCCTAATCTGCCCTCCCTAACATCGCCGCCACCTACCTACAATTATTAACCCCTAATCTCCCGCCCGCAATGTCGCCGCTGCTACAAAACTTTATTAACCCCTAAACCTAAGTCTAACCCTAACCCTAATACCCCCTAACATAAATATAATTTAAATGAAATTAAATAATATTCCTAAAAATAACTAAATTATTCCTATTTAAAAATAAATACTTACCTATAAAATAAACCCTAATATAGCTACAATATAACTAATAATTACATTGTAGCTATTTTAGGATTTATATTTATTTTACAGGCAACTTTGCATTTATTTTAACTAGGTACAATAGTTATTAAATAGGTAATAACTATTTAATAGCTACCTAGTTAAAATAAGTACAAAATTACCTGTAAAATAAATCCTAACCTAAGTTACAAATACACCTAACACTACACTATCAATAAATTAATTAAATAAATTACCTACAATTACCTAAAATAAAATACAATAAAATAAACTATTCTATAATACAACCCCCCCCACTAAATTACAAAAAATAAAAAAGAATTACAAGAAGTTTAAACTAATTACACCTAATAAGAATTCCATCAGCCAATCGGAATTGAAGGGACGCCATCTTGGATGACGTCCCTTAAAGCAACCTTCATTCGTTGGGAAGTCGTCGGTTGAAGAGGATGGCTCCGTGTCGGCTCCGTTGAAGATGGCTCCGCTCCACTCCGGATGGATGAAGATTGAAGACGCCGCCTGGATGAACACTTCTACCGGATGGAGAACTTCTTCTTTGCCGCTTGGACTTCTACCAGATCAAGGACCTCCTCTGCGCACCCTGGATGAAGAATTCGGCTCGGCTGGGTGAAGACGACTCAAGGTAGGGAGATCTTCAGGGGGTTAGTGAATAGGTTTTTTTAAGGGGGGTTTGGGTGGGTTAGAGTAGGTGTATGTGGGTAGTGGGTTGTAATGTTGGGGGGGTATTGTATTTTTATTTTCAGGTAAAAGAGCTGATTACTTTGGGGCAATGCCCCACAAAAAGCCCTTTTAAGGGCTGGTAAAAGGGCTGATTACTTTGGTAGTTTAGAATAGGGTAGGGAATTTTTTATTCTGGGGGGCTTTTTTATTTTATTAGGGGGCTTAGATTAGGTGTAATTAGTTTAAACTTCTTGTAATTCTTTTTTTATTTTTTGTAATTTAGTGTTTGTTTTTTGTATTATAGAATAGTTTATTTAATTGTATTTTATTTTAGGTAATTGTAGGTAATTTATTTAATTGAGTTATTGATAGTGTAGTGTTAGGTGTATTTGTAACTTAGGTTAGGATTTATTTTACAGGTAATTTTGTACTTATTTTAACTAGGTAGCTATTAAATAGTTATTAACTATTTAATAGCTATTGTACCTAGTTAAAATAAATACAAAGTTGCCTGTACAATAAATATAAATCCTAAAATAGCTACAATGTAATTATTAGCTATATTGTAGCTATATTAGGGTTTATTTTATAGGTAAGTATTTATTTTTAAATAGGAATAATTTAGTTTTTTTTAGGAATATTATTTCGTTTCATTTAAATTATATTTATGGTAGGGGGTGTTAGGGTTAGGGTTAGACTTAGGTTTAGGGGTTAATAAATTTATTATAGTAGCGGCGATGTTGGGGGCGGGAGATTAAGGGTTAATAATTGTAGGTAGGTGGCCGCGATGTTAAGGAGGGCAGATTAGGGGTTAATACTATTTATTCTAGTGTGTGCAAGGCGGGAGTGCGGCAGTTTAGGGGTTAATACATTTATTATAGTGGCAGTGAGGTCCGGTCGGCAGATTAGGGGTTAATAAGTGTAGGTAAGGTAGCGGCGACATTGGAGGGGGGCAGATTAGGGGTTAATAAATATAATATAGGGGTCGGCGATGTTAGGGGCAGCAGATTAGGGGTTCATAGGTATAATGTAGGTGGCGGTGGTGTCCGGTCGGCAGATTAGGGGTTACATTTTTTTATTATAGTGGCAGCGATGTGGGGGGGCCTCGGTTTAGGGGTACATAGGTAGTTTATGGGTGTTAGTGTACTTTGTAGCACAGTAGTTAAAAGCTTTATATTCATTCATTAGCCCATAAAGCTCTTAACTACTGACTTTTTTTGGTGGTAGGAGTCTTGTCGGTAGAGGATCTACCGCTTACTTCTCCCAAGACTCCAAATACCAGCGTTAGGCAGATCCCATTAAAAAGATAGGATACGCAATTGGCGTAAGGGGATCTGCGGTAGCCTGGAATCGCGGTAGGGAAGTTAGCGTTAGACCCTTTCCTGCCTGACTCTAAATACCCGCGGGCGGCCAAAAGCAGCGTTAGGACCCCTTGACGCTGCTTTTGACGGCTAACACCAAACTCTAAATCTAGGTGTATGAAAATATAAAATAAGCTATTAACATGAAATAACAGTAATGAGCATGGAATAGAACCATAAAATATAATGTCAAGGCGGGAAAGGATGAGAGAGTGGATTAAAATCTTAGTTGTATCTTGTGTAAGGAAATGTCTAATTTTAGAGATGTTTTTAAGGTGGAAGCGGCAGGCTTTAGCCAAGGACTGAATGTGAGGAGTGAAGGAAAGATCTGAGTCAAGTTTGACTCCAAGACATCGGGCATGCGGGGTAGGAGTAATGATGGAATTATCAACAGTTATAAAAATTTTGGGGGTGGATACATTGGAAGAAGGGGGAAAAATAAGGAGTTCAGTTTTGGAGAGATTTAGCTTAAGGTAGTGAGAGGACATCCAAGATGAGATATGAGAAAGACAGTTAGTGACACATGTTAGTAAGGAGGGAGGTAGGTCTGGTGCAGAGAGGTGATTTGGGTGTCATCGGCATACAAATGATATTGAAACCCATGGGACTTTATTAAGGAACCTAATGATGACATGTAGATTGAAAAGTGAAGGGGACCGAGGACAGAGCCTTGAGGTACCCCAACAGAAAGTGGTAACGGGGCAGAGGATGTTAAAATGTGATGTTAAAATGTTAGAGTTAAATGACTGCCTAAGGTTTTATTATTTCTATATAGAGAGTGTACTTCGAACCTGACAGAGGTAATTAGAATATTAAAGAGAAATATATTATATTATTAACTAATAAATGTTAGCATGGATAGCTTAATATCTTATCAGGCTAGATCATGGGGTTTAATAAAATTTAATAAACTACTACAGCAAAAGTTGGAAGCAATTTAATGCGATTGCAGGGCCTTACACAAAGCTTATTTTTCCACTCTTGGGAAATTGGCGGCCCATAAACATTGATTTAACCATGCAGAGAATAGAACATGTAGCTAAACCTCTAGAAATATGGGAGACAATGCATTTTAATTATTAGACTAACTGTAAACCATGCTTGTGCTGGGTAATAGCTTGAAATGCCGAACCTTTTAGCACTTCCAAAGAAGAAAGACAGAAACTGGGGAACTTGTGAGAAAACCTTGTACAAAATGTTCTCTTAATAGAAAAATATGTTAGTAAAAACATAGGTTCTATAACAGTTGCCCTAGTAATAAGGAGACTATGTCCCTAAGAGCTATGTTTAAAATTATAAATAGAGTTATGCAATCTTAAAATAATTGCAACTCTATCATGCAAGAATAAAGGTAAGAAAGTGTAAAACATCAGATTTCAGATTCCCCAGACATGTCAAGAGAATCTTCTACAGTCCACAACATTTCACAGTGATCTATCTATGGTGACTTGCTGGCATGCTAACATATGGTTATGATATAATCAGGTAGGATGAAACAGAAATGTTTCTTTTAGGAACATGTCATAGGATCACCAATACATTAAATCAGTAGATTTTCAAGTGTAGAGATAAAGAAGCTATCTTAGTCAGAAGGTGTAGACACCACCATCTATCAGTGTTAAACAAAATCGGTGCATACAAAAAACACACCTTCTTTTATAAAATTATTACCAGATTACTTAGAACTCACAAACAGGGTCCTGTAAATACAGTGCATTCTTCTCTAACCCACACTATTTTGGGGACACAAGAATCTTCATAGTAATTGTCCCGAAATGAAGCATAGCTGCTAAATTGGTAGGCACTCAGGGGTATCCTTAGACAACATAGTGCAAGTCCCTCTGAATTTTAAGTCAGGTTTATTCCGTTGAAAAAAAGGGCCATAGGGTAGCAGATGTCTCAAGATAGTAATTGCCTGGAGAGATATCAAGCTCGACCTCTGTGGATGATTCGCTCGCACTATTTTCATTAGGGAGCTTTAGTGGCAGTATATCAGGAGCTGTCATATTCAATTGCGGCCCCAGTTTCAGAGAACTCAATATCAATTGTAAGCTCCAGATGCTGGAAAAGTTGATCGATCAACTGTTGCACATGCGTCTATCGCCGACATGTTATGGACTGTAGTATTACCCAGTTCTCCAACCAGGTCGCCAAGTTGTTTATAAAGCTCAGAATTTAGCAGTATGATATATAGGCTCAAAAATGATGGCAGTCGGGGGGGGGTCTGACCACCGACTGTGATGGCTGCTTTCTAACTAGGGCTCAATGGAGGAGCGCTTAAAACTGCTGTTTTTCACTCCTATATACCACATACTAAGCTTAATTTAAGATAATTAGTGTTTGTGGAGCAGTATTGGACATTATGTGCTGTTTGATTTTAGCCCAGCAGTCCAGAATCTATGAGGTACGCAGCAGAGGCCTGTTGACGGCCTGGAAACTCATCCACCCCTCCATAGTTCTGAAGCTATCAGATATTACCAGCCAGTTGTGCTGAAGTATGGAATGCTTTCTATGCACCACCCTGTCATAAGGGTAAGAAGACAAATTGAACCCAGAACAAACCTGCGATATACTGTATGCAACAGTGCATTTATAAGTTTTGTGAAGTACAGTCCTAATACTATCACTAAAGAAGTGGTGAGAACAATATGGCGGTGGCAAATAACTGGCAAGTGTCAATGATACAACTACTTGACAGATGCTTTGAGGAACTTGAGCAGAGCCTAATCAGTGTCCTATCATTGGTTTATGATCACTCACCTCCTGTAGAGGGAAAGCGGAGCCCACAGATGCAGGGAGTTTCTTCAGACTCATCGCTCAGAGTGGCGGCTATTGAGAGTGGGCAGCTGCGGATGGTTGCGGAATCCATTTGCGTCTGTCCGGAACTTTTTGCTTCCCTACATGAGGAGAATCCCCTTTACTTACCTGCCGCTACTTGGACGAGTCAATTACCCTGTTCTTTGGTTTTTGGATGGAGGAGATGCGGCCGGCCCCTTGCATTCGTTCTGCAACCCTACCTCAGACCTAAATGTTGCGATACACAACCACGCCGCTCAGGCCACAGCTGAAGGACCTGCGCCAGACATACCTGTGGATGCGGTGTTGCTGCAGCGAGCCCCACATAAGCCGGTTCCAGACATTAGTAGTCCAGCGAAACACAGGAAAGAACCAGACAATTTGCCCTACCTGATTGAGCTGAGATACACAGAGGAAGGCATGTCGAGCATGCTAAGTAGAAGCTATCACATGGATCTACTAAACAAGGACACATTGCCGGAGACCTACCTTATCATACCAGCGCTGGAGTGTGGCATAGCTACGGACTATCGTGGGCTCCATATGCTCTGAAGTTGCCCGACACCATTGAGGATGGCCCTGGCGGAGGTTGCGGTGGCCAGGGGGGATGATGAGCACATGGAGGTGAAAATGAACCACCAAGCAGATATTCTGAGGAAGAGGGGGAACACTAATCAGTCACTGAAGGTGGAGGGTCTAATAACAAGGGGGGTCATTAACGAAGCTGTGGCTCTCTCCCGTTCTGAACACAGCTGGCTGAGTGGCTTCAGCTCACAGGCATTTATCACAAGAGGACACTTTCGGTCATGCAGGCAAGTCTATTCAGACCTCTTAAGCAGCCCTGTATTTTCTAAAACCCATAACACTGCCTTGAGAACCGGTGTGGGCTAGCTACCAATTTACACATGACCTGTAGGGGTCAGCATGGGACACTCCACAGCTCCATATGTACAGGAACATTTATAGCCATACGGACTCTCTACCATGTGTCTGGGACTAAGTGAGCATTAGTAAAAATTAACTATCAAATTTGGAAACAGTTTGGTGACTCCATTTTAGAATTGCTCTCACGAAGAGGTATTGGGTCATACAAGACTGACATCGACTAAACATAGTGACTATATCAGAACTATACATACACCTGGCTACTGTTTACCTTTTTTTGTTGTTGTTGTTGTCTTATCTGTCAATCTCCACAGGTTTTAACCTCTCACTTTGCAAAGCTAGCTAGCATTTAGAAATATGATCACCCACTATCCCTGATAAATTATAAAAGTGTTATTGAATTGCATCCTGTCACTGCAGTGCACCCGGTATCTAACTGGCTTAGCCACAAAATAACTTTAGGTTGACATGCTACTAATCTCTATTTTACATGGCCCCTCAACTAAAACCCAACTAATATTTTTTACTCTCATACTATAGTAGTTCCTATATATTACTTGTAGAGATCTCTCTATGGCCTAGATTTAGAGTTTGGCGGTAGCCGTCAAAACCAGCGTTAGAGGCTCCTAACGCTGGTTTTAGGCTACCGCCGGTATTTGGAGTCAGTCAGGAAAGGGTCTAACGCTCACTTTCCAGCCGCGACTTTTCCATACCGCAGATCCCCTTACGTCAATTGCGTATCCTATCTTTTCAATGGGATCTTTCTAACTCCGGTATTTAGAGTCGTGGCTGAAGTGAGCATTAGAAATCTAACGACAAAACTCCACCCGCAGAAAAAAGTCACTAGTTAAGAGCTTTCTGGGCTAACGCCGGTTTATAAAGCTCTTAACTACTGTGCTCTAAAGTACACTAACACCCATAAACTACCTATGTACCCCTAAACCGAGGTCCCCCCACATCGCCGCCACTCGATTAAATTTTTTTAACCCCTAATCTGCCGACCGCCACCTACGTTATCCTTATGTACCCCTAATCTGCTGCCCCTAACACCGCTGACCCCTATATTATATTTATTAACCCCTAACCTGCCCCCCACAACGTCGCCGCCAGCTACCTACAATAATTAACACCTAATCTGCCGACCGCCACCTACGTTATCCTTATGTACCCCTAATCTGCTGCCCCTAACACCGCCGACCCCTATATTATATTTATTAGCCCCTAATCTGCCCCCCTCAACGTCGCCTCCACCTGCCTACACTTATTAACCCCTAATCTGCCGAGCGGATCTCACCGCTACTATGATAAAGTTATTAACCCCTAATCCGCCTCACTCCCGCCTCAATAACCCTATAATAAATAGTATTAACCCCTAATCTGCCCTCCCTAACATCGCCGACACCTAACTTCAATTATTAACCCCTAATCTGCCGACCGAATCTCGCCGCTACTGTAATAAATGGATTAACCCCTAAAGCTAAGTCTAACCCTAACCCTAACACCCCCCTAAGTTAAATATAACTTAAATCTAACGAAATAAATTAACTCTTATTAAATAAATTATTCCTATTTAAAGCTAAATACTTACCTGTAAAATAAACCCTAATATAGCTACAATATAAATTATAATTATATTATAGCTATTTTAGGATTTATATTTATTTTACAGGTAACTTTGTATTTATTTTAACCAGGTACAATAGCTATTAAATAGTTAAGAACTATTTAATAGTTACCTAGTTAAAATAATAACAAAATTACCTGTAAAATAAATCCTAACCTAAGTTATAATTAAACCTAACACTACCCTATCAATAAATTAATTAAATAAACTACCTACAATTACCTACAATTAACCTAACACTACACTATCAATAAATAAATTAAATACAAATGCTACAAATAACTACAATTACATAAACTAACTAAAGTACAAAAAATAAAAAAGAACTAAGTTACAAAAAATAAAAAAATATTTACAAACATCAGAAAAATATTACAACAATTTTAAACTAATTACACCTACTCTAAGCCCCCTAATAAAATAACAAAGACCCCCAAAATAAAAAAATGCCCTACCCTATTCTAAATTACAAAAGTTCAAAGCTCTTTTACCTTACCAGCCCTGAACAGGGCCCTTTGCGGGGCATGCCCCAAAGAATTCAGCTCTTTTGCCTGTAAAAAAAACCACATACAATACCCCCCCAACATTACAACCCACCACCCACATACCCCTAATCTAACCCAAACCCCCCCTTAAATAAACCTAACACTAAGCCCCTGAAGATCTTCCTACCTTATCTTCACCATACCAGGTTCACCGATCGATCCAGAAGAGCTCCTCCAATGTCTTGATCCAAGCCCAAGCGGGGGGCTGAAGATGTCCATGATCCGGCTGAAGTCTTCATCCAAGCGGGAGCTGAAGAGGTCCATGATCCGGCTGAATTTTTCATCCAAGCGGGAGCTGAAGATGTCCATGATCCGGCTGAAGTCTTCTATCAACAGCATCTTCAATATTCTTTCTTCCGGATCCATGTTCATCCCGCCGACGCGGAACATCCATCTTCACCGACGACTTCCCGACGAATGACGGTTCCTTTAAGGGACGTCATCCAAGATGGCGTCCCTCGAATTCCGATTGGCTGATAGGATTCTATCAGCCAATCGGAATTAAGGTAGGAAAATTCTGATTGGCTGATGGAATCAGCCAATCAGAATCAAGTTCAATCCGATTGGCTGATCCGATCAGCCAATCAGATTGAGCTCGCATTCTATTGGCTGATTAGAACAGCCAATAGAATGCGAGCTCAATCTGATTGGCTGATTGAATCAGCCAATCGGATTGAACTTGATTCTGATTGGCTGATTCCATCAGCCAATCAGAATTTTCCAACCTTAATTCCGATTGGCTGATAGAATCCTATCAGCCAATCGGAATTCGAGGGACCACATCTTGGATGACGTCCCTTAAAGGAACCGTCATTCGTCGGGAAGTCGTCGGTGAAGATGGATGTTCCGCGTCGGCGGGATGAACATGGATCCGGAAGAGAGAAGATTGAAGATGCCGTTGATAGAAGACTTCAGCCGGATCATGGACCTCTTCAGCTCCCACTTGGATGAAGACTTCAGCCGGATCATGGACCTCTTCAGCTCCCGCTTGGATGAAGACTTCAGCCGGATCATGGACATCTTCAGCCCCCCGCTTGGGCTTGGATCAAGACATTGGAGGAGCTCTTCTGGATCGATCGGTGAACCTGGTATGTTGAAGATAAGGTAGGAAGATCTTCAGGGGCTTAGTGTTAGGTTTATTTAATGGGGGTTTGGGTTAGATTAGGTGTATGTGGGTGGTTGTAATGTTGGGGGGGGTATTGTATGTGTTTTTTTTACAGGCAAAAGAGCTGAATTCTTTGGGTCATTCTTTGGGACATTAATTAATGTATTGATAGTGTAGTGTTACGTTTAATTGTAGGTAATTGTAGGTATTGTATTTAATTAATTTATTGATAGTGTAGATTTAGGTTTAATTGTAACTTAGGTTAGGATTTATTTTACAGGTAATTTTGTAATTATTTTAACTATTTTAGCTATTAAATAGTTCTTAACTATTTAATAGCTATTGTACCTGGTTAAAATAAATACAAAGTTACCTGTAAAATAAATATAAATCCTAAAATAGCTATAATATAATTATAATTTATATTGTAGCTATATTAGGATTTATTTTACAGGTAAGTATTTAGCTTTAAATAGGAATAATTTATTTAATAAGAGTTAATTTATTTCGTTAGATTTAAATTATATTTAACTTAGGGGGCTGTTAGTGTTCGGGTTAGACTTAGCTTTAGGGGTTAATACATTTATTAGAATAGCGGTGAGCTCCAGTCGGCAGATTAGGGGTTAATGTTTGAAGTTAGGTGTCGGCGATGTTAGGGAGGGCAGATTAGGGGTTAATACTATTTATTATAGGGTTAGTGAGGCGGATTAGGGGTTAATAACTTTATTATAATAGCGGTGCGGTCCGCTCGGCAGATTAGGGGTTAATAAGTGTAGGCAGGTGGAGGCGACGTTGTGGGGGGCAGATTAGGGGTTAATAAATATAATATAGGGGTCGGCGGTGTTAGGGACAGCAGATTAGGGGTACATAGGGATAATGTAAGTAGCGGCGGTTTACGGAGCGGCAGATTAGGGGTTAATAATAATATGCAGGGGTCAGCGATAGCGGGGGGCGGCAGAATAGGGGTTAATAAGTGTAAGGTTAGGGGTGTTTAGACTCGGGGTACATGTTAGAGTGTTAGGTGCAGACGTAGGAAGTGTTTCCCCATAGCAAACAATGGGGCTGCGTTAGGAGCTGAACGCGGCTTTTTTGCAGGTGTTAGGTTTTTTTTTCAGCTCAAACAGCCCCATTGTTTTCTATGGGGGAATCGTGCACGAGCACGTTTTTGAAGCTGGCCGCGTCCGTAAGCACCGCTGGTATCAAGAGTTGAAGTTGCGTTAAATATGCTATACGCTCCTTTTTTGGAGCCTAACGCAGCCATTCTGTGAACTCTCAATACCAGCGGTATTTAAAAGGTGCGGACAGAAAAAAACATGCGTAGCTAATGCACCCCTTTGGCCGCAGAACTCTAAATCTAGGCGTATGTGACTGTTGGTATATTCAGTGTTACTATTTTGATCACCATCTGTGCTTGGTTATGTATATCTAGCGTAATTGGAACTGCCTAACCTACAAGTTATACCATTTATGATAATGTTTATTGTTTGTTGTCGTGTATGTAACCACTGTGTACAACCATTTGGTTCAGTACAGGGTATTGTGTTCTTTCTCATTTTTAGAACTGTTTCAACCACATCAGAATAGTAAATGGAATGTGCACCACCAGTATAGTCACATTTGCTCCCTACATTTCCCACCAGCTATTTTTTGTTGAACCTGCAATTTTATATAATATGTTACCCCATATAACTGTTGTAACTAGCAGGTTGACATGCTACTAGTCTTAACACTCTATACTACATAGACCTTCAATTACAAACCAACAAATATGTTTATTGTTACAGGTGTTATATATATATTTCACATAAAGATCTTCCTATAGGCCCACTCTGACTATTTGGCTCTAATATAAATTGAACTACCTAGCCTATAAGATATACCATTTATGACAAGGATTATTGTTTGACAACATGGAAATAACCATTGAGCATAACAATTTGGCTAGGCATGCAATACTATCTTCTTTTTATTTTCATAAGAAGGTATGTTTCACTATACATTAATTCAGTAAGTTTGTCTAACAACTAGGCTGATAATAAGACACCTTTATCTTAAAGTATAATTTATTGAGTCTATTGCCGCAGGGCTTAGGGCCCATGCCCTTGTGGCAGACTCACAATTTACTGGTCTGAACACTACACATATATGACTAACTTTAGAGCAGCCCCTAAAGGAGTTGAACATGCCTTCACTCTGGCAGTCCATCCCACATGTTTCCTTAAGTATTACTTTAAATTTCTCCAATATCTTAGGTATGGCCAACATCACTCTAAGTGGTTCTAGAACAATAAGATGCTCAGAATAGCAACCAGGGGTCCATACACCTCTTTAAAACCTTAAAATATACATCCCATTTGTGTTATATCATAAACTTAAGAGTTTAGTTATATCTATATAGTGGTTCAAAATGTGTTTGTTGTATGTAACGCTTGAAAGTTTAAATATCAGAATAATAATAAAACAATGAGGTTCCTCATATGAGATCCAAGGGAGATCTCACTCTATTTGACATTACCTACTATAACTGTGTGTGTAATGCATCGTTGTGAGGTTCCAGACTGGCCTTTTAAACCGTTCAGTAGGTATACAGTTTTAATGGCAAATAATGTACATTTTAAGATCATGCTATGTAATGTAATGTAATTATACACTGTATTTGTATATTTTTCAATGACATTTTTTGTATGTTTGCCATGTATGAATCCTCAATAAAAATATATTTTAAAAAAAAATGATGGCAGTCCAGCAGTAACTGCTTTATCTGGTGACCCAGGTAGGGTGGTAGAAAGATGTTTATGTGGCCACCGTCTTTCCACAAGATAGTTTCATTAATAATAATATGAAAATATGGAGCATGAGTTCATAGAGACCCCCTTAAAATTTTGCTAGATGGATGGCACACTTATTTATCAATAACTTGCTTATTATTTGGCTATTGTTCAGAGCTTTTGGTTTTGTGTCTATTTATGGCTACAGCTCAGCCACGCCCCCTATTTTCTATATTTCAAAACACTTACCATTTTAATATTCTTTTTGGTCAATTAAACATTTTAAATAAAAATAATTACATTTTAATACACTAATAGAAACTGGAAGTTCTCTTTTTCAGCTAGGCTTTTGTATATTCTAGAATACTTGCATGCAAATGTTTTTACACCAGGTGAAAGGACAGGCTCCAAATGTATTTTGGAAATGTTAATTTCTTATACAGGAAAATGCAGTAACTTGCCTACTCAAAAGAGGGCAGTGGTGCAAAAATGTATTTGGACCCCCAAAGGTATGTATGTATTGGGTACTTGTAAAGCGTGGCTAATCACCTGTAAGGGTCTCAAGGCGCTGCTCATTTTATCAACCTCGGAAGGATGAAAGGCTGAGTGGACCTGCAACCCTTGGGTTGCTACAGAGCTCAGCCACAATGCCTTAGCATGCTGAGCTATTTGTCCGGCAAAGATAGTAAGCAATAGTAGTTATATACCAGCTGTTCTGTATAATGATCTAGAATGGAGAAGATAGAGGGCGCCACATAGTGCAAATCAGACTATGGTAGATATTAAGAATCTTACTCCGGTAGACACAGTGGTAAAGCAATCAGCAGAAGGAGTCCTCGTCCCACCAGGGGAAGTCCAGAGATCCCAGATACAACAAAGGTAGAAATATTCTTCCCAATAATGATTCAGCAGCAAGTAGAGAGTAAAGGAATTTAATACAAAAGTTTAAAAAGAACATCAACGCGTTTCTCAGTGTCACAGCACTGTTTCATCAGGCTAAAATTGATAGCCCGATGAAACAGTGCTGTGACACTGAGTAAGATTCTTAATATCTACCATCACCCCTTGTGGAATAGTCTGATTTGCACTATCTGGCACCTTCTATCTTCTCCGTTCTAGAGCTCCATATCCTGTGTTGTGGCGTGACACTCTAGAGGAGCTTCCCTCAGCCTTGGATCAGAGTTTTTGAGACTGCACAAAATTATACTAGAAATGTTTTTATCAGCAGGACTTTCATATTTTACTAATCATTTGTGGACTTTCCATATTTTATATCTGTTTATATGTATATTTGTGTATATGTATGCTAACTAGCTGATTTATTAGGTTTGTGGTTATATATATATATATATATATATATATATATATATATATATATATATTATATTATATGCAGATTGTATTATCTGAACCACAAAGCTACTTATATATATTTTGATGATCTAGTAATTTGACTATTGGAGTCAACTACTTATATGTTGCGCATTCTATGTATTTTATATATCTTCTTTTATATATATCTTCTTTTTTATATATATATATATATATATAGCCCCTGTTACCACTTGGCGCCTCTTACAGGTACCTGGGTGGCTTTGCTGCCATCTGTGTACAGTTTGTTCTGTATAATGATTTTGAGGATAGATAGGCATTTGGGCCCTGGTGCCACAACACCTGCTGTAACAATGGTAGTTATGCCCCTGGGTAAATGCCTAATAATGTTTTGTGCAAAATGTTATTTGATGACCATAGGCCCAGTCAGAAAAGCTGAAGTAAGAAATTGTCAGCAGCACATTGCATTAGTTATGTTCCGTGGTATAACTTCAACCCATTGTTTCTCTATCTTGGAAGAGCATGGTGCAAACTGGCTGTGCAGTACATTTGCTATAACTTATCTGCTTAACAACAATAACATACCCTGTTTGTCATCTGTCCGGAGGCTCTTTTAGGGCTTTAACATATTAATATAGTTACATAGTAGATGAGGCAAAAGAAGACGAAAGAAGTTCATTAAGTTTAACCTATTCAAATCCTACCTGATTTACCATAAAGAAGCTGCTAAATGAACTTAAATGAAAATAATTAGAAAGCCGACCCATTAAAAAACAAGCAATCAGTTCCATGAATTCTGTTTTTTTGGCCAGAAATGTATCTGACATTTTTGAATGTATCTAAGAGTTCCACAATTTGATTGCTCGTACGGTTAAACATTTACATTGCCACTGCTGTGCATTGTACACTCATTCGTAGTTTGTTTTTATATGAGAATGCCTAAATCTATTTCCTCCTTTGTTTTGCTAAGTCTAGTCCCATTTAAATTATAGGTAGACTGCATATTTTTTACATCCAAAATGTAAAACCTTACATTTACTAGTATTAAATCTCATTTTCTATTTACCAGTCCATTCTTCCAATTTCTGTAAATCCCTTGTAAAGCAATTACATCATGCACTGGCCCTAATAACCTTACGCAACTTCGTATAAAATACAAAAATAGAGATGTTATTTAATCCTTCAAATAATTTACAAAAATATTAAAAGAATAGGGCCTAGCACTGATCCTTGGAGGAGCCCATTAATAATGTTTGTTCAATCTGAGTATGATCCATTTAATATAACATGTTGCTTCCTGTCTTTTTATCCAATTATTTATTCAATAGCTAACATTTTCAGAAATTACCAGTCCCTTAGTTTTTGAGGGCAAAACCCAAGTACATCACTTTCTCTAATTAAATTAGTTTTACATGATCTATTTCTCATTAAATCCAGGCTTCCTAAACTGTTCCACATGTTCAATATTGTGCCGGTCAATTCTACCTGTTCACGAGAGGCCCCTCAAATGTTTTTTTTTTTTTTTACTAAGGGAGTCCCCATTATGTAACAGTAAATGGTGAATTGGAACTCTTGTATTACTGGTAGTGACTGATTACACTTGGCAAGTGCAAATTGTCTATCTGACTGTGCATGTGCAAATCAGCTACATCTACGGAGCTAGCATTGTCAATTATGTATAGAGCAGGTGGGACCACTCTATATGTCACCACAGTAAAGAAAAACAAAGACATGGGGAGGAGGGAAAAATAAAAACAGGGTTATAATGACATACATTTTTCACTTATTTCATGTAAAATTACAAAAAAAACCCAGCAGATTGACTGACAAACGGTTTTAACATCTAATGGTAAGTTAAAATACTGTTACACATTCCATTGCGTTAACATTTAGTAATAGCTATTATAATAATACAATGTCTAGCTATTGTAATAGCTAGACATTGTACATAGAAAATAGTAAAATGTTGAAAAGATTGCAAATAAATGGATACTAAATCCAATTAGTTTCTTTCATTATTCAGGTAGAGCATGCAATTTTAAGCATTTCTAATTTACTCCTATTAACTATTTTTCTTCATTCTCTTGCTATCTTTATTGAAAAAGCATGGATTTAAAGCTTAGGAGCTGACCCATTTTTGGTTCAGAACCTGGGTTACGCTTGTTTATTGGTGGCTAAATGTAGCCACCAATAAGCAAGCGCTTCCTAGGGTCTGAACCTAAAATGGGCTGGGTCTTAAGCTTTACTTTCCTGCTTTTTAAATAAAGATAGCAAGAGAATGAAGAAGAAAATGATAATAGGAGTAAATTAGAAAGTTGCTTAAAATTGCATGCTCTATCTGAATTATGAAAGGACAAATTTGGATTTAGTATCCCTTTAAGTAAAAAAATTAAAATAAAAAATATTGGATTAGCATTGGCAGGAGAAATAGTGAATTGCACTGACTGATTTTTATTTTGTTCAACAGTATTAATAGTTTCATTTAAAGTATCATGCATTTGATAATGAAATATTATTTATTTTTACAATAAATGCATAAAAATGTGTGGTAAGAGAGCATAAGATAAAACAATATAACATGTATGTTTTTACTAAAGTATCTAAAAAAATAGTATTAGTAAGTATTAGCTCTAATATGAAATACTCAGATGTAATACCAGTTTACAAAATTGCTTAATAGTTACATTAATTGGGGATTTATTTACAGCACAGATAACATTCTACACCATAATTTGGATGGCCATAATAGGATCCAAATGGCAAGCTGTGAAAACATTGCCTACCATCTCTTTCTGGCTCTTACAAGTCTCTAAACACAGTGTGCATTTGGCAGATTCAGAGCTGCCTCTGGCTCGGTTATGAGGTTAAACAGCTGAGGAGCTGTCAGTTTGGTTTGTTTGCTTTAACACAATTTTCTTTTGAATCACCTTTGAGTCAAGGGGATTTACCTGACTACTTGCATCGTTTAATATATAAAAATAGCATATTGTGAAACCATTTATAATTTGTGGATAACTCTTTAAAAAAAGACAAGTCAGTTACAAGAAAAAACAATATATATATATATATATATATATATATATATATATATCAACGTATATTAATAAGAATTGACAGTTCTCATAAACTATACTAAACATAAAGAAACTGTAATTCAACAAGCACTGCATACTGTGATTATATATTAATTGTAAAATAAAATACAAAATGGTAATGTGGTGTCGACTTGGTGGTTATAAAGGGATCATAGATTGTTGCAATAGTGCTTCAATAGAGACAATCTCATAAGCTCAACCATCCAGAGATGGTTGAAAAACATATAAAAACGACACCTTTTGGAGACAAAAAATACTTAAAAACTACACTTCCTAGGTTATTAATCTATTTTATATATGATAATACCGAATATATAAAGAAAAAAAGTGTTGTATTGACATTAACAACCTTTGGGTGTAGTGAACTCCCTTTTGTCTCCTGTTAGCCTTAATGGTTGATATTGACATCTGTGATAGGCAGTCTCAACATCCCCAAATGTTTTTTAAAGCTGCGCTGTTGCATTGCTGATTAGACTATTGGAGCATTACCCTGTTACATGAATGGAATGAACCTCATTCAGGGAGAGGAATTGAATGTACCACAAAGAGAAAATTTGGAGTCTACTATAAATAACAGGTAAAAAATATTGTTAATTTATATGGGAACTTGTAAAACAAACTTGAATATATTGATACAGATAAGAATAAAAGGCTAGTGTTTGCATTTAGAGTCATTTTATTGTATTGTTTTTATTGAATGCAGGCATATTTTACCGTGTTATTGTTAACCATATTTATATTTTAGTTTTTAATTATGTTTTTCCCTTATTGGATTAAACATAATGTGGCTATATTTAAAACATTTACATTTTTACTCATCTATAATCTGAGTAGTTGTTGCTATAAGAATTACAATTCCTTTAAGCTTCTCAAACTCATGCTGAAAGTTATAGTAAGTTTATGTTTTTCCGCAACTGACACTAGGGTTATTAATTGATCTAAAAACCTATAAAACTTAAAAAAAAGTATTTAGACTGAATATTAGTTATTAGGACTTTATTGTAAGGAGTAACATTTGCTAAGCTCAATCTGAAACATAACACTATGTCTTTCCTATCTCATCAGTGTAATTTATTATGTAACCAAACACTATTTACAGAATGTTACCGGAATTGTTATTGGAATAATCCAACCATCCTTCTTCAGAAATCTGCATGCAGACCACAGTATATAAATAACACTTATTTTGTGCTATCTTTATCTTCCAAATACTATGGTTGAATGTCAAATGAAACAAATTCTATTCTGTTGTGGGGGTGAACAACTTTTTTCTGTGACTATTCATATATTCCATCCCAAAGAAGATATGTAAGCAAACAAAAAACAATTGTTTTGAACATTCAGAATGTATGTGATATTAACCATAGAAAAAATAATGGCTAGATTACGAGTTGTGCGTTAGGCTTTTTAACGCCCGCTGGTATTATGAGTCTTGCAGGTACAGGTGTACCTCTCACTTTTTTGGCCAGACTTGGAAATACCGCAAATCCACTTACGTCAATTGTGTATCCTATGTTTTCAATGGGACTTGCATAGCGCCGGTATTACGAGTCTGCCAAAAAGTGAGCAGTAGACCCTCTCCTGTCAACACTGGTACCGCATTTTAAAGTCAGTAGTTAAGAGTTTTACACTACAAAGCCGTAGCATAAAACTCTTAACTAAAGTGCTAAAAAGTATACTAACACCCATAAACTACCTATTAACCCCTAAACCGAGGACCCCCCACATCGCAAACACTAAAATATAATTTTTAACCCCTAATCTGCCGAACCGGACATCACCGCCACTATAATAAATATATTAACCCCTAAACCGCCACACTCCCGCCTCGCAACACATTCTCTTCTAACCAAACGGGAGAAGAGTTTAAAATCAACAAGAGGCTATCCTGTGAGTCGACCTATGTGATCTATTTAGTCAATTGCTTATGTGGGGCCCAGTATGTAGGGCGCACTAGTCGTGCCATAAAAAAACGTTGGGGTGAACACACTTACAACATCAAGAGGAATTACCTCAACCATAGCTTGTCAAGACACTGCACCTTTGCACATAAAGGGAGCACAAAGACGTTGTCAATATTACCTATCGAGCAAATACCTCGTAACAGTCACAATTCTTTTCTTAACCTGTGTCGTAGGGAGACCTACTGGATACACAAACTTCATACCCTGGTACCAGACGGTCTCAACGAATGTGTGGATCTAGCTGCTTTTGACATCTGATTGGTCCTGCTTATTAAATATGTTTTGTACTTCTCTTTCGGACTTATTCTCCTAATGATATACATATTGATAAGTCCTTTAGGCTATGCTGACTGATTCACCATCCATTCATGGTCTGTTAGCTCTGAATAGGGGTATCTAATTAAATATCCCTTTATCTCTTTTTTATTCTTCTTTTCTTTTATAGTGGTCACTCTGTTCTCTTATATATACACTTATCACCTTATATACAATCCCATTCATACCCACACTAATGATACTAAGGTTAGTAACAGTTTATCACCATTTACTATAGTATATAACATATTTTCATTATTTCACACTCCCAATCACTACACAATCCCTTCACCATTGTTAATATCTATTATATAGCCATATTATACTAGTCATTATTCGTCACACACACACAATCCACACTGGGAGCATCACACACATCTCTATGCACATACACACTATGTAATTACATATATGCAGATTTGAATATCTGTTTCATTCATTGTCACTATATAATTATCTGGGGTTTTTATTTATTTATGTATTATGCTTTGTCATTTTTTGACACCAATATTCACTGGCATGATAGTAAGATATTATACATTCCTACATGGGTAGATACTCGAGATTATTTAAGTCTCTATTAAGAGTGAACACTAGTATGACGTGGTTGTTGTCACTATAACATTACATTTTTATTATATTTGATATCTAAGATATACATTTCACATAAGTCTTTCTGTTTAATACATTAGACACACTGCAATATACTTATTGAAATGGGCCATGATACCACACGGTTACATAATCTAATATTAGCATGCTGATAGTGATAAACAACCTACATCTAGTGATGACAACTGAAGCACACTACGCGAGTAACATCCCCCGTGCAAATTAGGAGTTACCTATAGCCCTATGAGCCTCTCGACTATAATCGCCTAGAGATGGGTATCAATATATGGTTTTTATTGATTGCCAAAAGGTTGGCTATTAACCGACACTGACTGTCAGATAGTGAAGAGTGGAAGGGGGGGGGGCGGGCGGTGGGCTATTTGATCTATAGCCATAGTGAGGATATTTTATTTCCGTGATGTAGCCAAGCGGCCATCATAACAACTTGGAGGTGCCTCTTACGAATCTCCAGCATTAGGATGACACTCAAAACACACATTTTAGTACCTGAATCCCTTTAAATAGAATAGATGAACCACTTAATATTGCTACGTTACTCAGAGAATACACGCATGCGTACACGCAAGATTAAAAACGACAGATGACATCACACGCATGCGCATTTAGAATTAGTGAACGCCGTAGGATACATTAACATTTGACAGATGACATCACACGCATGCGCAGTTAGAATTAGTGAACGCCGTAGGATACACTAACATGAAGTTTTACTCTCCATCAACATATGATACTACTATGTCAAATTCAAGTAAGTAAATGCAATTTTAAGGTTATAGACATACACTATCTCCCCAATCTTTAGCTACTATCAGAGGGAATTTGCACTATCGTATCACGCATCTATATATTAATCTTTTTATATCGGTCAATGGTGCCCAATAGGATGATTAATTGTTTAGATGGTTAAATAAATATGGGAATATATAATAATAAACAAATAAGTACACTGGTATCGTTGATAAACATCATTTTATTATAATGTAATGATCTATAGTGAGATTTACATATTGTCTCCCAACACAGTAAATGCTGATAGGGTGTTCCCAAATGGGAGTTGCCTTATGCCACTCCCCTTACAGGTGTGTCCATTTTTAGTTGATACATTGTTTGGTTATAAATAGCAAGTGTTTGAATTATATGTTGTAAGCCTGATGAAACAGCCTGTGTGCTGAGAAACGCGTCGCTTGTTTTTACTTGTTTTTACTTGTTTTTACTAGTAAATATAATACTTTATTAAAACACACTTGCTCTTGTGCATTTTGTGGACCAATTTATTTTGGCCCAATTTATTGGACACCTGCTGACTGCTTCCTGCGGATACCCTGTCTAAAGTCTGTTGGGTGACTACATTGATCCCATCCTGCTAGGATAGCATCACTGTAGATGCTATATCAAATGTGAGTATATTACTTTAAAAACTGTAATATATCCTGGGTCCAAACTGTACTAGGCCATATAGGCACCTCTGTGTCTCTCTATATATCCACTACAGATTACTCCACTTTATCCTAGAGGTCGGTCTGCTGGGTGACTGTGATTGATCCCAGGCTGCTTCTATTGCACTGATTGAAGTGCTCCCTGAATTGTGAGTTTGCATTAGCACGACTAGATCATATACATTGTGTTGAACAAACAATATTGGGCCATGTGGCGCATCTGTCTCTCTCTTGTTTTGTAGATCATCTTTATGGGATCCTGGCCGGGTTCTTTACAGATTGCTGCCTAAAGACTGTTCTATATCAACTCACTCCTTAGAGGCCCTTCAATTGTATTATTCACATCATTGGAATACTACCAACTGTCTATATTTTGTGTGTAATATATATATTAATAATTGATTTACAATTTTTTGTTTAATTGATTTGTGATATATATATATTGCTATATTAGGTTGGATATTTGATCACGCTCTAGGGTGCCCCCTATTTTTTATAAATATTATTAACCCCTAATCTGCTTGCCCTAACATCGACGCCACTTACCTACATTTATTAATCCCTAATCTGCTGTCCCCAATGTCGCCGCCACTATATTAAAGTTATTAACCCCTAAAACTAAGTCTAACCCTAACCTCCCCCAACTTAAATATAATTTAAATAAATCTAAATAAAACATACTATTAATAACTACATTATTCCTATTTAAAACTAAATACGTACCTATAAAATAAACCCTAAGATAGCTACAATATAACTTATAGTTACATTGTAGCTAGCTTAGGGTTTATTTTTATTTTACAGGCAAGTATGTATTTATTTTATCTAGGTAGAATAGTTTTTAAATAGTTATTAACTATTTAATAACTACCTAGTTAAAATAATTACAAACGTACCTGTAAAATAAAACCTAACCTAAGTTACACTAACAGCTAACACTACACTATAATTAAATTAATTCCCTAAATTAAATACAATTAAATACAATACAATTAAATACAATTAGCTAAAGTACAAAAAAAAAAACACTAAATTACAGAAAATAATAAACAAATTACAAGATTTTTAAACAAATTACACCTAATCTAATCCCCCTAACAAAATAAAAAGCCCCCCAAAATAAAAAAGCCCTACCCTACACTAAATTACAAATAGCCCATAAAAGGGCCTTTTGCGGGGCATTGCCCCAAAGTAATCAGCTCTTTTACCTGTAAAAAAAATTACAAATCCCCCCAACATTAAAACCCACCACCCACTCAACCAACCCTACTCTAAAACCCACCCAATACCCCCTTAAAAAAACCTAACACTAACGCCTTGAAGATCACCATACTGGGAGAAGTCTTCACCCAACCGGGCTGAAGTCCTTAACGAATCCGGCAGAAGTGGTCCTCCAGATGGCCAGAAGTGGTCCTCCAGACGGGCAGAAGAATCTTCTATCTTCATCCATCCGGTGCGGAGCGGGTCCATCTTCAAGACATCCGACGCGGAGCATCCTCTTCTTCCGACGGCTATGACTGAATGAAGGTACCTTTAAGTGTCGTCATCCAAGATGGCGTCCCTTCAATTCCGATTGGCTGAAATAATTCAGCCAATTGAAATTAAGGTTGAAAAAATCATTTGTTTATTATTTTCTATAATTTAGTGGGGTTTTTTTTTTGTACTTTAGCTAATTTTATTTAATTATATTTTATTGAATTTAAATTAAGGAATTAATTTAATTATAGTATAGTGTTAGGTGTAATTGTAATTTAGGTTAGGTTTTATTTTAAAGGTAAATTTGTCTTTATTTTAGCTAGGTAGTTTATTAAATAGTTAATAACTATTTAATAACTATTCTACCTAGTTAAAATAAATACAAACTTGCCTGTAAAATAAAAATAAACCCTAAGCTAGCTACAATGTAACTATTAGTTATATTGTAGCTATCTTAGGGTTTATTTTACAGGTAAGTATTTAGTTTTAAATAGGAATAATTTAGTTAATGATAGTAATTTTATTTAGATTTATTTAAATTCTATTTAAGTTAGGGGGGGTTAGGGTTAGACTTAGGTTTAGGGGTTAATATGTTTATTATAGTGGCAGCAACGTTGGGAGCGTCAGATTAGGGGTTAATAAATGTAGGTAGGTTGCGGCGACATTTGGGGGCGGCAGATTAGGGGTTAATAAATATAATGTAGGTGTCGGCGATGTTGGGGGCAGCAGATTAGGGTTTCATAAGTATAATGTAGGTGGCGGCGCTTGTCTGGAGCGGCAGATTAGGGGTTAATAATATAATGCAGGTGTCAGCGATGTCGGGGGCGGCAGATTAGGGGTTAATAAGTGTAAGATTAGGGGTGTTGAGACTTGGGGTTCATGTTAGGGTGTTAGGTGTAGACATAAATTTTATTTCCTCATAGGAATCAATGGGGCTGCGTTAGGAGCTAAGCGCTGCTTTTTTGCAGGTGTTAGACTTTTTTTCAGCCGGCTCTCCCCGTTGATTCCTATGGGGAAATCGTGCACGAGCACGTAACACCAGCTCACCGCTAACGTAAGCAGTGCTGGTATTGGAGTGAGATTTTGAGCAAAATTTTGCTCAACGCTCACTTCTTGTCTTTTAACGACGGGTTTGTAAAAACCCGTAATACCAGCGCTGTCTGTAAGTGAGAGGTGAGCATAAACTGCTCATTAGCACCGCATAGCCTCTAACGCAAACTCATAATCTAGGTGTAAGTGTGCACACTGGATTTCTTGAATCTGCTCATGAGTCTAATATCCATTTATCTGTATTTCCGAGGAGGTCAAAGCCATTATGTATGTCTATGAATTGTTAAGATAGTTTTGTATAAATATTTAAAGGGACAGTTCACCCACAATTTTTTTTGTTCCCAATGATACATTTTACCTGCTGGAGTGTATTCAATTGTTAACAAGTAGCTCCCTTACCCCTATTTTGGCCTTTAAAATAGCTGATTTAGCTTGTGGTATCCAAATCTATACTGAAAGTTTTGATACTGTAGTCTCAGCTATTGAATAGCCTAAGTAAACACAGCCTGTAGAAGAAATGACACTCCCAGTATGGTGCAGGATAGTTAAGTAATAAAATGATATTTTTCCATTGTTCTCTCTATGTATTGAGCTTTAGTTTTCTAGAAAAATATAAGATTATATTATATAAGGAAGCATGTATGTGCACCTAAAGTGATAACATAGTGAGATATGATATTACCTGAAGCTCAACCCACTGTAATAGGCTGTAGTTTAAAAGCACAAAACCAGCTACTTCATATACACAAATAAACCTGAAAATGCAATTTCTCATGCATTTTATACTCTTCAGCTGGGATAACAAGTCATTGAAAATACATTTATATAAGAACAATTTTACAGTGTATGGCCCCTTTAAGTATAGAGCTCAAAATTCCGCCATTGATGCAGACTTTACCTGCTGACTATGCCTCTCCCACTGCCTCTTCCTAATATTGAATCTCTACAACTTGTCAGTGCATCTTCTTAGCATCTCAATGCTGTTGATACTGAGCTTTATTATTTAACAAATTGTTATTTAGCACAGCGATAGAGAGAGAGAGAGAGACAGAGACATTGGGACCAATTTAACATGCCCCAAATGGTGCCTAATGCACCTGTTTCTGTGCGAGCCTTTCAGGCTCACCGGAAACAGGAGTCAAGAAGCAGTGGTCTTAAGACCACTGCTCTTTAACTCTTATGCCTCCTCTGAGGCGGCGGACATCAATCCGCCCGAACGAATACGATCAGGTTGATTGACACCCCTTGCTTACAAATCTGCAGGGGGCGGCATTGCACAAGCAGTTCACCAGAACTGCTTGTGCAATGTTAAATGCCAACAGCATATGCTGTCGGCATTTAGCAATGCACAGCGGACATGATTTGCTGTAGATCACCTTCTTTAGAGCTGACTACAACAGTGCGACTCTTGGCAGGGCCCTCTACCCGTCCGATCCCTATAAATGTTTCCTTGTATTCCGTCTTTGTTTATAGCGCTGCAGAATCTGTTGGCGCTCTACAAATACCGGATAATAATAATAATAATTCTACAATAAAACCCACCAGACCTCCCAAACTACTGATAAGGGCATTTGGTAGGGAATTGTCCTAATCAATTATAGCTCTTTTGCTATTTAAATATCCTTAATCTAAAAAAACCCTAACCTAAAAAACAAACTTTACAAAAAAAGATTGCCCTGAAACGAGCATTTGGTAGGGCAGTGCCCTAAAGTGAACATGCCTTTTGTGCCTAAGAAAAAAAAACACTAATCTAAAAAAAAAATCTTAAAAAACCCCATAACCTAAAAAAAAGGTTGCCTTTGAAAAGAGGAAGTCAGAGATGGAAAATTGAAAGATAAGAAGATGCATTTGGTGGAAGAGAGATGAAGGTAGACGATGAGCCGCAGCTGCCTACTTGAAGATGTGCCCCCTGCTGCAAGGATGAAGATGTGCCCCCTGCTGCTAGGATGAAGATGTGCCCCCTGCTGCCAGGATGAAGATGTGCCCCCTGCTGCCAGGATGAAGATGTGCCCCCTGCTGCCAGGATGAAGATGTGCCCCCTGCTGCCAGGATGAAGATGGGCCGGATTATAGTTCAGTGAGTACCTTTTTTGTTGTTTATTTTTATCTAGGCAGCAAAAGAGCTAAAAGCCCCTTTAAGGGCAATGCCCAGCCAAATGTCCATTTCAGGGCACTTTTTAGATTATTATTTTTTAGATAGTTTTTTTTTTTGAGGGGGTGGGGAGTTAATGTTAGAGGGCTGTAGTTTTTTTACTATACGCTGGGAGACTGGTGGTTTAGGGGTTAATAGTGTAGTGTTTTACTATGCTTTGGGGGCTGGTGGTTTAGGGATTATTAGAGTAGGGGCTTATGGCGATCGGGTTTGTGTGGGTAGGGTGTTAGTTTTTTTTCTCACTTCTTTTCTCCTTATAATTCTATGGGGAACTAGGTTATTGTGCGTGCGACAGTGTAAGATTGGCTTTTTGCGCTTGTTAGGTTAGCGACGAGTTAGGTTACCAGCAGAACCGACGAGCATAAAAGGCTTACGGCTAGTGCAGTTAGCACTCTAACGAAAGTGCTAATTAGTGCTCCACTTGTAATCTAGCCCATTCTTTGCAGCCCCTGTTCTTCTTAACTATAGGGGCCGATTTAACATGCCCCGAATGGTGCCTAATGCACCTGTTTCCGCGTGAGTCTTCAGGCTCGCCAGAAACAGGAGTTAAGAACCTTAACGTGTATACTTCCTCTGAGGCTGCGGACAGCAAACAGCCCCATCGAATATGATCGGGTTGACACCACCTGCGGCCGCAAATCTGCAGGGGGTGGCACTGCACAAGCAGTTCACCAGAACTGCTTGTACAATGTTAAATGCCAACAGCATATGCTATCGGCATTTAGCGATGCAGGGCAGACGTGATTCACTATTGAGAATCATGTCCACCCGGGGTATGATAAATATACCCCATTGTCCATTCTTTATGAGTAGATGATAATTTAAATATAGTATCAGCACAATAAAGGATTGGAAGAAAAAAAATACATAAATAGCAAAAATACATATTCAAGTATGAGACTTTGTTTTAAATTGTTTTTTAAGTTTTTTTTTTTATTAGAAAGAATATTGGTTACATTGTTTTAATGTAATTGTTGCAATGTTTAAGCGTACAGAGTTTTAGGGAGCCCCTAACCCTAGAGCATATTGAAAGCTACAGTAGAGCCAAGTTAAGTACTTGCTGAAGCAAAGCTCATGAGTCACATCAAGGCCCCATCCACTGTAAGGTGCTCATTGGCACAGTTATATCTAATTTCTGCTTGACTTTCTTGGATGTATGGCAGTCAGGTTCAGCACTCCACTGCCACTTTTTAATTTCCTGTTTTGTGTGTGTGTGTGAGAAACGTGTGTGTGAGGTGAAGGCTCGTGCGTAAACTGGGCGATTAGGGGCCATTTGGTCCTTATTAATTTGGCCCCTTGATATGTGTTTTTGCTAATGATGTACTGAGATTATTAAGGACAAGAGGATAGGCTGTATACGTAATAACTATTATTTATTTATTGGCTGTTTATTTCCTATTACTAGAGCAAATATTACTAAGCATTCTTTTAAAACTGTGAGGCATTCTCTGGCTCTTTATTTTATTTAAGTGCATTTTCCAAAATTCTAATTCACTGCATTTCATTGTGCGGCATATGTTGACATTCCATTGTTATAATGACAAGATTTACATCTGTATTTTTCAGGCCATTTAGTAAAGCTTTATAAAATTGGAAACTTTACTTTAAAATGCTATTTGGTGGTATTTTCATGAATCTTTACTTTTGCTTTATTTCTGAAGAGATGTCTAGCGGGAAAGGGATTTAACTGAAAGTGGAAAAAATTGTGTGTTTTCTTTTACCTTACCTTGCAAAACCTTACCAAACTGTCAAGGTGACAATCCAAAACGATAATCAAAAGCACTTTTTAACAATCTATCTTGTAAGTGCCTTAGGCAAATTTTCAATGAGACACTAACAAGTCCCAAAGAATATATAGTATTTAATATTTGATGCAATCAGAAATGTACACAATAGATCGAGAGCATATGCTGCACCATCTTTGATACACTGGGCAAAACTCCACTCTTATTTGAATGTATTCTCTAGAACCATTGTAAAATTATGTTAACCCCTTAACGACCAGGATGTACCCTATACGTCATTGGTCATAAAAGGTTTTCTTGGTTATACCCTCCCTCCTTATTGCTGACCACCGGAATAAACATGGCCTAAAATCAGAAATAATTAAACTTAAATCAATAATCAATATGTTCTTATTTATAGCAAACAAATCACTTCTAAACTGTCATATAAATCTTAATAAAGACAAAACAATCAATGATTCCTGAAGTGAGTTTTTGGTTTCCTCTATTTAATTTTGCTATTGAAATTCTGATTTCTGGTTCGCACAAATTAGTTCTGTTTCTCTTTCTCATCTGGGTAAGATGGCAGCGCCTAGTGAATATTTGCAATGACTTCTTTTAGTTTACATGTAGGAGCTTACTTAAATCTGTAAACTATTACCAAGCTAGTGTACCATTAAAAGGATGAACCTATTACACAAAACTAGATGGTAATTCTAGGGGGCACAAAGCCAATAAACTAAGATATAAAATAATCTCTGGTATAGCCCACATATTGAAACACTATATATGAATAAATGAATGAATTAAGCACTAATGTGTTGTGGGACTGGGCCTATGCTGATATTTGCCCAAATCTGATAGTAGTAAAAAAGTGAGCACAATGAATTCAACAAAAAATAAAAAAACAAAAGCCAAATACACACAATATATATATAAATAAATCACAAATACAATTGATGATATGTGAATATAAAAAGATAAAATTAAAGTCCTATTGGATCTTAGCTGTATAGGACTCAGTCCTCAGGGATATCCTCAACAAAACACAGTCTCTTTGGTGTGAGATGATCCTCCTATGAAATACAGCTGATGTCGATTATGTACCCAAATACTGGAGTCAGCTCTTTGTCACATAGATGGTCTGGATACAAATTTTCTCTGTGGAAAGGAATCACATAGATATTAGTGTCATTTGTTTGACACCATGGCATCTACTTATCAAGCCGTCAACTAACTTGCATTCAACGGCACCAATACGCTCGCTTAAGATCGCCTAACACAGCTGCCGCAGACCTGAATACGTTCTCCAAAATTATCAAAAAAGCTGTCAAAAAGCCGCGCACCAAGTACGGGGCGATGAGCAGCAGACTGTTGTTAACTAACAGTCATCAATCTCACTGCTCTTCGGCTTTTTTGGTACCCTGTCACTAAACACCCACACTATACTATACTGTTTACCCCTATACCGCCGCTCACGGAGCCCACCGCAACTCTAATAAATGTATTAACCCCTAAACCGCCGCTCACGGACCCCGCCGCAACTAAATAAAGTTTTTAACCCCTAAACCTCTGCTCCCGGAGCCCACCGCCACCTACATTATACTTATTAACCCCTAATCTGCCGCCCCCTACACCGCCGCCACCTACATTATACTTATTAACCCTTAATCTGCCACCCCTTACACCGCCGCCACCTACATTATACTTATTAACCCCTAATCTGCCGCCACCTACATTATATTTATTTACCCCTAAACCTAAGTCTAACCCTAACCCCTAAGTCTAACCCTAAATCTAAATAAATATTCCTATCATTAAATAAATTATTCCTATTTAAAACTAAATACTTACCTATAAAATAAACAGCTAGCTACAATATAACTAATAGTTACATTGTAGCTAGCTTAGGGTTTATTTTTATTTTACAGGCAAGTTTGTATTTATTTTAACTAGGTAGAATAGTTACTAAATAGTTATTAACTATTTAATAACTACCTAGTTAAGATAAATACAAATTTACCTGTAAAATAAAACCTAACCTAAGTTACACTAACACCTAACACTACACTATAATTAAATACATTCCCTAAACTAAATAAAATTAAATACAATTAAATAAAATTATCTAAAGTACAAAAAGCAAACAAACACTAAATTACAGAAAATAATAAACAAATTACAAGATTTTTAAACTAATTACACCTAATCTAATCCCCCTAACAAAATAAAAAAGCCCCCCCAAAATAAAAAAAAAGTTTTAGAGTAGGGTTGCTGTGTGGGTGGTGGGTTTTAATGTTGGGGGGTGTAATTTTGGGGCAATGCCCCACAAAAGTACCTTTTAATTTGTAATTTAGTGTAGGGTAGGGCTTTTTTATTTTGGGGGAGCTTTTTTATTTTGTTAGGGGGATTAGATTAGGTGTAATTAGTTTAAAAATCTTGTAATTTGTTTATTATTTTCTGTAATATAGTGGTTTTTTTTTTTTTGTACTTTAGATAATTGTATTTATTTGCATTTAATTGTATTTAGTTTAGGGATCTTATTTAATTATAGTGTAGTGTTAGGTGAAATTGTAACTTAGGTTAGGTTTTATTTTACAGGTATATTTGTATTTATTTTAACTAGGAAGTTATTAAATAGTTAATAACTATTTAATAACTATTGTACCTAGTTAAAATAAATACAAACTTGCCTGTAAAATAAAAATATACCCTAAGCTAGCTACAATGTAACTATTTAATTATTGTAGCTAGCTTAGGGTTTATTTTATAGGTAAGTGTTTAGTTTTAAATAGGAATAATTTATTTAATGATATGAATATTTATTTAGATTTATTTAAATTATATTTAAGTTAGGGGGTGTTAGGGTTAGACTTAGGTTTAGGGGTTAATAAATTTAATATAGTGGTGGCGGTGTAGGGGGTGGTAGATTGGGGGTTAATAGGTATAATGTAGGTGGCGGTGGTATGGGGGGGCAGATTAGGGGTTAATAAGTATAGTGTAGGTGGCGGTGGTGTAGGGGGCGGCAGATTAGGGGTTAATAAGTATAATGTGTGTGGCGGCGGTGTAGAGGGGGCAGATTAGGGGTGTTTAGACTTGTGGTACATGTTAGGGTGTTAGGTCTAAACATTACCATAGGAATCAATGGGATATCGGGCAGCAGCGAACATGAGCTTTCGCTGCTTTCAGACTCCCATTGATTCCTATGGCATCCGCCACCTCCAGAGCAGCGGATTGAAAACCAGGTACGCTGGGCCGGAATAGTGGCGAGCGTACCTGGTAGAAATTTGATAACTAGCAAAAGTAGTCAGATTGTGCCGAATTTGCATTCGGAACATCTGTAATGGCGTAAGCATCAATCTGTGTCGGACTGAGTCCGGCGTTTCGTATGTTACGTCACAAAATTCTACTTTTGCCGGTCTGTAGGGTTTGATAACTAAGGGGAATCAGGCTCGCCACAAATACGCTGCAGAATTCCAGCGTTTGTATTTTACTATACCATTAAATTGTGTTTTTTTTAAAACTTTTATTGAGAGTCTGAGCTTAATTGGTCCATATAGGACATTGGAGAGACCAGTAATCTTGTTGTTCCAGTGAGCTGGGACACTGAGTTCCCAGTCTGCCTCTATTAGCGCAACAAAGTGCTGCTACATCTGTGAGTATCCATTTGGCATTCACATTAATCCACTTGCTCCAACTGTATTACACTAGGAGGCGCCTTTGTCTTTGTGATTCCTTTCCACAGAGAAAATTTGTATCATTAAAAGGACATAAACAACTTATAATTTTTAGACTTTTCTGAACTATTGCAATAAATTAACATATCAACATCAACAAGGACTAGATAGTGGAGCACAATTAATAGCTATTACAAGTCAATGTTTAATTGTTGAGTTTGAGAACTATTCAAAATTACCTCTGTGAAATTTAGCACTTTTTGAGACCTAAAGTGACTAAGCAAGTCAGTATTATTTATAGCACAGAACTATGAAGAACTCTAGTTGCACACTATCGACTTAGCTTAGTTCTCAAGCGATACCCAACATAAATGTTACCTTGTGCCCCCAAAGAAGTCTATTATGTGAGGGATTTAGCACCAGCAATATCTGAAATGCAAATGTTAGCATTGTCTAGAGACTATCATATTTAGACTTTATTTTTGTTCTTTACTTGTTCTAGCTGAAAGAATGAAAATTCCTTGCATGTTGAAGTTTTCAATAGCCAAACACTTTCCAGCACTTAAAGTGAAGGTCAATTTGGATGAATTAGTGCCCGATTTTTAATAAACCTTTTCAAAACAAGGGCACTTTAATTCATCAAAATTGACATTTCACTCCTTTTCTTCAAAAACTTACCTTTTAATCCTGAAAGTCGCTCAAGCGATTCCCCCCGCCGTCGGAAGCCTCTTCTTATGTCAAAAATGACGAATCCGACTTCCTCATGACCTGATGCAACGCCATGATTGGAGGAAGCAGGATTCGTCATTTTGGACCCGCAAAGCGACGGGCAGAGGAAGCGCTGCAGCAGCTGTCAGGATTAAAAGGTAAGTTTTTGAAGAAAAGGAGGGAAATGTCAAGAAAACCGGGCACTAATTCATCGAAATTTACCTTCACTTTAAAGTGACATTCAGGTCAAAATTTAAATGCAGATAGATGAATTATATCTTTGAATAGAAACATATTTGCAATATGTGTTCGGCAAAAATGCTTCTAGTAAAAGTTAGCAGCTGCTCAGAGCACCAGTGGGTCTTGCATCATTTCAGCACTCAACACCTGTTTATCAAGCTGTCTACTTACCTGCATTCGACGGCCCCAATACGCTCGCCTAAGATCGCCTAACATTGCTGCCGCGGACCTGAATACGTTTGCCAAATTTATCAAGAAAGCTGTGAAAAAGCTGCGCACCAAGTACGGGGCGATGAGCAGTGGACTGTTGTTAACTAACAGTTATTGATCTCGCTGCTCTTCGGCTTATTCGCAGCTTTCTTGCTACCCTGTCACTAAGCACCCACACTATACTATAAAGTTAGTTAGTTATAAACTGCCGCTCCCGGAGCCCCCCACAACTAAATAAACTTATTAACCCCTAAACCGCCACTCCCAGACCCCGCCGCAACTATAATAAATATATTATCCCCTAAACCGCAGCTCCCGGAGCCCACTGCCACCTACATTATACTTATTAACCCCTAATCTGCCGCCCCTATACTGCCGCCACCTACATAAAGTTATTAATCCCTATCCTGCCGCTCCCGGACCCCGCCACAACTAAATAAAATTTTTAACCCCTAAACTGCCGCTCCCTGAGCTCACCGCCACCTACATTACATTTATTAACCCCTAATCAGCCCCCCTACACCGCCACCACTATAATAAACATATTAACCCCTAAACCCTAACCCCCCCTAACTTAAATATTATTTAAATAAATCTAAATAAATTTACTATTATTAACTACTATTATTCCTATTTAAAACTAAATACTTACCTATAAAATAAATCCTAAGCTAGCTACAATATAACTAATAGTTACATTGTAGCTATCTCAGGGTTTAATTTTATTTTACAGGCAACTTTGTATTTATTTTAACTAGGTAGAATAGTTATTAAATAGTTATTAACTATTTAATAACTACCTAGCTAAAATAAATATAAAGTTACCTGTAAAATAAATCCTAGCCTAAGTTACATTTACACCTAACACTACACTATCAATAAATTAATTCCCTAAACTACCTACAATTACTTACAATTAAATTAAATAAGCTACTTCTGCCGGTCAGGAGGTCATCTTCTGCCCGGATAGGATGAAGACTTCGGACCCTCTGGAGGATTTTAATGTGGGGGGGGTGTATTTCTTTTTTTACAGGTAAAAGATTACTTTGGAGAATGCCCCGCAAAAGGCCCTTTTAAGGGCTATTTGTAATTTAGTATAGGGTAGGGATTTTTATTATTTTGGGGGGCTTTTTATTTTATTAGGGGGCTTAGATTAGCTGTAATTAGTTTAAACTTCTTGTAATTTTTTTATTTTCTGTAATTTAGTGTTTGTTGTTTTTTGTACTTTAGTTTATTTAATTTAATTGTAAGTAATTGTAGGTAGTTTAGGTAAGTAATTTAATTATAGTGTAGTGTTAGGTGTAATTGTAACTTATGTTAGGATTTATTTTACAGGTAACTTAGTATTTATTTTAGCTAGGTGGTTATTAAATAGTTAATAACTATTTAATAACTATTCTACCTAGTTAAAATAAATACAAAGTTGCCTGTAAAATAAAAATAAACCCTAAGATAGCTACAATGTAACTAGTAGTTATATTGTAGCTAGCTTAGGGTTTATTTTATAGGTACGTATTTAGTTTTAAATAGGAATAATTTAGTTAATAATAGTAAATTTATTTAGATTTATTTAAATAATATTTAAGTTGGGGGGGTGTTAGGGTTAGGGTTAGACTTAGGTTTAGGGGTTAATAAAATTAATATAGTGGTGGCGGTGTAGGGGGCAGATTAGGGGTTAATAAATATAATGTAGGTGGCGGTGGGGTCCGGGAGCGGAAGTTTAGGGGTTAAGCATTTTATTTAGTTGCGGCGGGGTCCAGGAGCGGTGGTTTAGGGGTTAATACATTTATTAGAGTTGGGCGGGGTCCGGGAGCGGCGGTTTAGGGGTTAATACATTTATTAGAGTTGCGGCGGGGTCCGGGAGCAGCGGTTTAGGGGGTTAATAAGTATAAAGCAGGTGGCGGTGGTGTAGGGGGGCAGATTAGGGGTGTTTAGACTCGGGGTACATGTTAGGGTGTTAGGTGTAGACATTTCCCATAGGAATCAATGGGATATCGGGCAGCAGCGAACATGATCTTTCGCTGCTGTCAGACTCCCATTAATTCCTATGGCATCCGCCGCCTCCAGGGCGGCGGATTGAAAGCCAGGTACGCTAGGCCAGAATAGTGGTGAGCGTACCTGGTAGGATCTTGATAACTAGCAAAAGTAGTCAGATTGTGCTAAACTTGCGTTCGGAACATCTGAAGTGACGTAAGCATCGATCTATGTCGGACTGAGTCCAGCGGATCGTATGCTACGTCACTATATTCTACTTTTGCCGTCTCTAGCCTTTGATAACTAAGGCGAATCAGGCTCGCCACAAATACGCTGCGGAGTTCCAGCATATTTGCGGTTGACAGCTTGATAAATAGAGGCCATTGAGTCATTACCAGATGGTACAAGCATCTTAGGCTCTCTGAGCAAGTTATGTTTTTAAGATGCTGGTGCATACTTAAAAACACTTTTGAAACAGCTAAAGATTTTATTAGAAGAATGTTTGCTAATACAAAAATGCTTCTAGTCAAAACTGAAATGCATCCATTCTAACTTTGGCTGGAATGTCCCTTAACATACAAAAAAAACGTGTAGGGCTCAGCATGAGCCTGGAGCAGACTAAGGGTTAAGGCTGTAGGAGAGTGGGTTAGAAGAGAGAGGGTTGGTATTGGGGTGCAACATTGTTGCAGATCAGGGAAGGCCCCTCCTTACCAGTAGAAAAGCTGATTCCTCCCAAGCAACTTCCTCTTCTCCATTGGATCCTGGCTGAAGAAGTTTTCCATCAATTTGGTTGCAGCTATGCATCGTTCAATTCTCCCTCCCAGACATTATCAGGAGGATAAGGAACCATCTGGATCTGCAATACAAAGCAAACAGATAAGTGTTCAATCAGATAATATGGAGGATATAGATATTATACCCCCCACTCAGTACACCAATGTAGTTACAGCACAAATCCATACTTTAGAAGAGCAGGACTCTGTTAGTTAAGAGTTAGCACAGGAACCCCTTTTGCCTTAACCTTTGGAATCTGAGCAGGTCCAGAGTGTAAATTTACCTATGAGTATTCTGCCAGCTAGCCAAATGGCAACTTTTTTCAATGCTGTGCCTCCCTCTGCAGTTTCTAATTTTTTAAACAGTATTGTGGCAGCAATGGCTGTATCTGTCCCTGTCCCTCATGGCACAAGTTTGGGTGTCATTTCTACCTCGGGTTCTCCGGTTCATATTGGGCCTCATACCACCACACCACCCATTTCTATTGCCCCTCATGGGCTTCACACCGTCACACCACCTGTGTCTATGGTCCCCCATGTGCCCGCATCACCTTTAGGTCAAGCCATACTGGCCCGAAATATTACCCCAGTTTGCACTACCGCCACACCACTCAGCAATTTGAGCCTTCATGTGCCTATGGCGTCCTGCGGTACTCGACCTCGGCAAGGTCGGTCCTCAACACCCGCTCGCACTACCGCCACAACACTCACCACCAATTTAGGCCCTCAATTGACCACTAGGCCTACAGTTGCTATACCCGAGCCTAGTGGTCTTAACATCCATCACCTGCATGGTCCGGCGACACTTCCGGTTTGGCGCAGTTACTTGCGGTCGGACAGGCTCACACAGAAGGTGGTTACCTCTATGCAGGTGAGCACCATGAGACGTCCTTGGCCATGGATGGGGCAATAGTGAGCGGAGAAGCAGGGGTCTTTAACGCATCAGGCAAACAGCGCAAGCGAGCATAAAAAAATGTAAATCGGATGCAAGGGCTGCAAAGGGGAAGCTCGCAATTTAGAGCTGCAAATGCGAAAAAGGCATACAATAGTAAGGGAAGGGGTGTCCGGCAAGCATCAAATATAACCAGGGCCAGGAGGCCATTTGAATTTGTATGTGGGGGAATAGAGATAGTTCATTACTGAGTCAAACAGGCTTGATGCAAGTTGCTTCTGTCATTAACCCCAAAATGGCTTATAGTGATGTGATTGTGAATGAAAGCCCTGTATTACATGATTCATCCTCCATTACTGCAAATGTAGGTGCGCATGGTGCAGGTGTGCATGCTGAGAGTCAGGGAAATCATACTCCCCATTCCCACATTAACCATACCACTGATGCTATGAAAGTTGTGAATGAAAATAATGCAAATGCCTCCCTGTTTACTATTGATAACCCGGCCACATCCAATGTACAAAGTGCTTGCGAGTTATTATCTCTTTTACAGGGAGTGCTGTGTTCCGCAGAAAAGTCAAAGGCTCAGCAATCCAATACCACAGCAATGAAAACTGAAGCCAGTGTCATAGCCACAGGCCCATCTAAAGGACTGCCGGGGGCATCAAACTCTGTGGCTCTGCATCATCAGACCCCGCGTCAGGATGTGTCCCTTGCAGAGCAGGTTTTGCCATCCGGCACCCACGGTGAGACAAATCTTTTTACACTCTCTGATCATTCCTCCTCTGACTCTTCCACCTCTGACACAGAATCAGGCAGTGACTCTTCATTGGGTCTACAGGGGACAGGGCAGAAGAGAATGTTTAAAATGATAAAAAAGATTTTAAAGAGAGGAACTGGGGCAGATAAGAAACAGGACACTTCAAAACCTCCAACACTTCCCCTTCCTGCCCCCTCCGCAGAGGCTATATCAGAACACCCTCCAGCTAGGGCTATTTCAGGAAGACGGGCTGCTCTGTATGGGGACACTAGTCCGGGTAAAATTTATTAACTACATAGGCACTTGCGCAGAAAAGTGGTAAATAGTGCGTTAACATATTCGATTTCTCAGTGGAGGCTTATAGGCAGAGGGAGAAGAGTGTAGATGGGACAGGCCCAAAAAAATATAAGCGCCCTCACACGTTCGATGAGTAGCTCCAGTGCTTTAGAGTATACTCTTCCTGTTATATAGAAAAGTACCCTTCCCAAAGTTTGTCCATCTTAAAATACACTGACACCATTCATTGGATTCAGTGTAACCATAGTGAGGGGGTTTGGAGAGAATATGATGCAGAGTTTAGAAGGAAAACGGCGGGTAACCCCACCTTAACATTTGACTCCACTGACAATCAGCTGTGGCAGCGGATGGACCCCAGAGGGGGATCCACCTCTTCATTAAACACTACGCCGCAGCCATTTCGTCCCAATAGAATTCGAAAAAGGGGAGGGACATGTTGGCCCTTTCAGGACAAAAAGTGTGACAAAGGTAGCGCATGCCCCTTTAGACGTGTCTGTAGATTCTGCTCTGGCCCCCACCCAGGCAGCGACTGCGCAAAGCGGAGGGACACCAACGCAAGCAGTAAGCCCACTGGCACCAGCCTGGCAGCAAAAGGCAGAAACACCAGTTAGGGTCAGCGAGATGGAACCCTGGTTGCGGGACTACCCCGATCAAGCTACTGCAAAAATATTATGGGAGGGGTTTTCATTTGGTTTTAAAATCCCAACAGTCAGAAACATTAAGGGGAAAAATTTTCATAGAAACCTGATTTCGGCCTATCAACACTCTGACGTAGTTAGAGACAAAATTGATAAGGAATGGGCCTTGGGCAGAATGGCTGGACCTTTTCCTTCACCCCCCTTCAAGCAATTTGGTTATTTCTCTGGTGCGGGTGGTTCCCAAGAAAAACTCTGGAAAATTTTGCCTTATTCAGCACCTGTCATACCCAAAAGGTAGCTCAGTTAATGATGCTATTGACCCACAACTCAGTTCAGTGCGCTACCAATTCTTTGATATTGAACTAGAACTGGTTAAGAGGGCGGGTCCGGGGGCTCTATTGGTGAAATTGAACATTGAGTCGGCATTCCGGCTTTTGCCACTTCATCCTTCAGTTTTTTACCTCATGGGTTGTAAGTTTTCGTGGTTGTATTATGTGGATCGTTGCCTGCCCATGGGCTGCTCTCTGTCGTGCGCCTTGTTTGAGGCGTTTAGCACTTTCCTTCACTGGGTAGTGGCCTCTGACGCGGGCAGCGATTCCATAGCACATTACCTTGACGATTTTCTTATCGTGGGGAGGGCAGGATCGAATGAATGCATAACACTAAGGAATAGGATGCACTGCATCATGAACCACTTTGGAGTACCTTTAGCTGAAGGAAAATCACAAGGTCCCACTTCATGCTTAGTTTTTCTAGGCATTGAAATTGACACCATTGCAATGCTCTGTAGGCTTCCAACTGACAAGGTTCAGGCCATGCTGGAGGTGGTTAGAGCGGCCGTTTCCAATAGAATTATTTCACTTAGGCAGCTGCAATGGCTATTAGGTCTGCTTAACTTTGCCTACAGAATTATCCCCATGGGGCGGGTTTTTAACCGTAGGCTAGAAAGGCAGCTTAGCGGTGGGTCCAACCCCAACACCAAAATTATGCTAGGGGGAGATTTGCTAGCGGATCTCAAAGTCTGGGAACAACTCCTCATACATTTTAATGGAGTACGGGTTTGGCGCTCAGATCCCATTTCAAGTCAGTTATTACACCTTTTTACGGACGCAGCTGGATCGCACGGCTACGGGGCTTACTTTCAGGGGGAGTAGAGGGCAGAGCCATGGCCGAGCTCCTTGGCCCCGGCGGGCCTTACTCGTAATTTAACCCTCCTGGAGCTATTCCCCATGGTCTTGTCGGTTGAGCTGTGGGGTAAAAAATTGGCTAACAGGTCGGTTGTGTTCTGGACAGACAACACCAGTGTCGTATATGCAACTAACAACTTATCGGCCACTTATGCAAAGGTAATAACTTTGTTGCATCACTTGGTGTTGCGCTGTTTAGAACTTAACATTCAGTTACAGGCACGGCACGTTCCCGGGGTGAACAACGTAGTGTCGGACGCTTTGTCGCGATTTGAATGGGTAGCTTTTAGACAGCTAGTTCCCAGGGCATCCACAGAAGGCTTACGTTGTCCTGATTTCCATTGGCAGCTGGTAATTCCTGGATAGCTTTGCTTCCTCTGGTTCGTACCTCCTTGGCCCAATCCACATGGCACGCTTATGTACGAATGTGGACCGATTGGAACAATTACTGTCTGTCCAGAGGAGTCGATGCTGCTCAGGGATCTCAGGAAAGGTTGTGTGATTGGCTGGTGAGTTTGCACACCTCGGGGGTTTGCCAGGGCGCAATTAAGTCCAAGCTAGCCACACTGTCATTTTTTTACAAAACTTAATCCATTCCTGACCCGACGATTTCCTTCTTTATTAGACACGTGGTTAAGGGTTGGGGTAGAATAAAGCCGCGGAAAAGCAATACTCGTGAGCCCATTACTACCGAGCACCTTGAGAAGTTGGTGCAGGCGCTTGACAGCATTTGCACTTTGGTGTTTGAGGCTTTGCTTTTTAAAACAGCCTTCATTTTATCCTTTGCGGGTGCGCTTAGAGTCAGCGAGTTAGTAGCCCCCTCCAAGCAGCAGTCCGGAAGAGGAGTTCAACTGGATCATGTTAGGGCGGCAGCCGACTCACTCTTACTTTTTATCCCACGTTCTAAGACGGATCAGGTAGGGAAAGGAACTTGGATCCCCATCCCACCTAAGGTTGACAGCGCTTGCTGCCCCGTTGTGTGTAAACTTGTATTTGGCGCATAGGCCACAAATTCAAGGCCAGTTTTTGATTCATGCAGACGGAAGGTCCCTTTCCAAATTTCAATTCAGTAGGGTCTTGAAGCTAGCGGCAGTTAGGGCTGGGCTGGATGCTAGCAAACTTGCTCCACACTCTTTTCGCATATAGGCAGCTACGAATGCGGCGCAAGCAGGTTCCTCAAGCGAGGACATTAAACGCATGGGGCGTTGGCGCTCCAATTGTTTCAAAACCTATGTCTGCCCAATAGTATAATTTTCAGCTGTTTTTTACCTTATACTAAATTCTTTGTTTCCACAAAGAGAATCTGGATCGTGGACCATTCCTTCGTCCACTGGGCCTCCCTCTGCTGTGCCTCCCTTCCAGCTGGCCAATCCTTAGTTTTCCCTTCCCACAAAGCCTCCATTAGGTGGTTAGGTAACAGGGGGATGTGATGGCCACAACTAGCGGGAACAATCTTTGAGGCCCTTGTACATTGGGGTAAACCTCATATTCTAATACTTTACTTAGGGGGTAATGATGCGGGGATCATTCCGGTGCTCCAGTTGGTAAAAATCATGCAGTCGGACATTAAGTGGTTGAAAGTCCGTATTCCTGAGGTCACTATAGGGTGGTCAAATATAGTTCCCCACCTCCACTGGAGACATATGTCTGCCCATACGGCAGCATATAGAATCAGGAAAAAAATTAATGCCTCTTTGGCAAAAACCGTCACAGAGTCTGGTGGCTTCGTGGCCATCTCGGCTGATAGAACTGAGCTTTACAGAAGGGATAAAGTACACCTCTCTGATCTAGGGCTGGATTTATTCATAGGGGATATTCAAAGGGCCATTTCACCCCTCCTCTAAGTCAGGCTGTGGGGCGTGGCGGCAAGTGCACCATTAAAATGCTTCCTTGTGGCAGGAGATTCTGGTCCTGTTGCGCAGGAGAAGGTTGCTAGGGGTGAGTGATGGCCAGACTTCCGGGGAGGAGCGGTAGGTCTCACGTGCACGTGACGGTAACGCTTCTCCCTCCCTCTTGAGGGATGGTCACGTGATCTCTGCAACCCCTCAGCGTCATCTCCATTAGAGCAGAGACCCCTCTGCTGCTGTTTCCGTTGGACCGGTGATCTCCTTGCTGTACTGGGTTAGTTGGTCTCTATGCCGCCATATTTAGTTGTTCTATCAGTTCTCTTTAATAATAAGTTAAAGTTTAATAAAATTTCTGACCTGTGACGGTCAAAATTTACCCACATAAAGTTGTCTGTCGTTATTTATGCACATCATTCACATGTATATAGTTATTTAAGTTAAGTATGAGTGTTAATGGCCACTTCACTGATGGGAAAGATCCGATAAGCATTTAATCCCTTAGTGTATATACATATTTGGGAGTGATGCCAATGAGACCAAATAGTTACAAAAAACAGAGGGTATTGCCGCACATCCACTTGCAAATAAACAATACATTTTTAAATGCTGCACAAAATTGCCTGCAAAAAACACCTATGCTTTTATATTAACATTGGAATCTTAGTCACACAATAGGGCCATATTCTGTTTAGCCAGGGCAAGATTACATTTGCGGCGGCGTCCGCAAAAGCCGGCATCGCCAGTTTTTAGTCCGCTATTGCATTCACATATACAGCGCCACATATAAATGTGGTGCGTATATTTCATTCCCATAAACTAATATAGAACGGCGTTGCAAATTGGTATCACATATTCAGCGCAAGGACTTACACGGCAGAAATGTATAAATTTGACTTCATTTTCATCTCGCCACACATACGGCTAGATTTTGAGTCTTGCGTTATGAGTAAAAAAGCAGCATTAAGCCTCATAACGCTGCCTTTTTACTACTGCTGCTATTACGAGTCTTGCAAATTTAGGGGCACCGCACACATTTTTGGCCTTACCTCAAATCAACTTACACAAATTGCGTATAGTCTTTTTCTATGGGACTTCCATAGCACCAGTATTACGAGCTTGTCCTGGGAGGCCAAAAAGTGAGCGGTACACCCTATTCTGTCAATATTCGTACCACATTTTAAAGTCAGTAGTTATGAGTTTTACACTACAACGCTGTAGCATAAAACTCATAACTAAAGTGTTAAAAAGCACACTAACACCCATAAACTACCTATTAACCCCTAAACCGAGGTCCTCCTGCATAGCAAACACTACAATTAAATTATTAACCCTTAATCTGCCGCTCAGGACATCGCCGCCACTATAATATAATAAACATATTAACCCCTAAACCGCAGCACTCCTGCATCACAAACACTAGTTAAATATTATTAACCCCTAATCTGCTGTCCCTAACATCGCCACCACCTAACTACATTTATTAACACCTAATATGCCGCCCCCAACGTCGCCGACACTATATTAAATGTATTAACCCCTAAACTTAAGTCTAACCCTAACCCTAAAACCGCCTAACTTAAATATAATTAAAATAAATATAAATAAAAATTACTATCATTACCTAAATTATTCCTATTTAAAACTAAATACTTACCTGTAAAATAAACCCTAAGCTAGCTACAATATAACTAATAGTTACATTGTAGCTAGCTAAGGGTTTATTTTTATTTTACAGGCAAGTTTGTATTTATTTTAACTAGGTAGAATAGTTACTAAATAGTTATTAACTATTTACTAACTACCTAGCTAAAATAAATACAAATTTACCTGTAAAATAAAACCTAACCTAAGTTACACTAACACCTAAAACTACACTACAATTAAATAAGTTAACTAACTAAATTAAATACAATTAACTAAATTAAATAAAAATAGCTAAATTACATAAAAACCCCACTAAATTACAGAAAATAAAAAACAAATTACAAGATCTTTAAACTAATTACACCTAATCTAATTGCCCTATTAAAATAAAAAAAGCCCACCCAAAATAAAAAAACCTAGCCTAAACTAAACAACCAATAGCCATTAAAAGGGCCTTTTGCAGGGCATTGCCCCAAAGAAATCAGCTCTTTTACCTGTAAAAAAAAATACAAACAACCACCCCAACAGTAAAACCTACTACCCACACAACCAACCCCCCAAATAAAACCCTAACTAAAAAAACCTAAGCTCCCCATTGCCCTGAAAAAGGGCATTTGGATGGGCATTGACCTTAAAAGGGCATTTAGCTCTATTGCGGCCCAAAGCCCTAACCTAAAAAAAAACACCCAATACACCCTTAAAAAATCCTAACACTAACCCCCAAAGATCCACTTATTGGGAGAAGTCTTCATCCAAGCGGCAAGATGTCCTCAATGAAGCCGGCAGAAGTGGTCCTCCAGACGGGCAGAAGTGGTCCTCCAGACGGGCAGAAGTGGTCCTCCAGATGGGCAGAAGTCTTCACCCAGACGGCATCTTGGCATCTTCTATCCTCACCATTCCGACGCGGAGCGGCTCCATCTTCAAGACATCCGGCGTGGAGCACCCTCTTCAATCGACGTCTTCTTCTGTAATGAAGGTACCTTTAAGCGATGTCATCCAAATGGTGTCCCTTAGATTCTGATTGGCTGATCCAATCAGCCAATAGAATGCAAGCTCAATCCTATTGGCTGATTGGATCAGCCAATAGGATTGAAGTTCAATCCTATTGGCTGATTGCATCAGCCAATAGGATTTATTCAACCTTAATTCCGATTGGCTGATAGAATTCTATCAGCCAATTGGAATCTAAGGGACGTCATCTAGGATGACGTCACTTAAAGGTACCTTCATTACAGAAGAAGATGTCGATTGAAGAGGATGCGCTGCGCCGGATGTCTTGAAGATGGAGCCGCTCCATGTTGGAAGGATGAAGATACAAGATGCCGTCTGGGTGAAGACTTCTGCCCGTCTGAAGGACCACTTCTGCTGGCTTCGTTGAGGACATCTTGCCGCTTGGATGAAGACTTCTCTCGGTAAGTGAATCTTCGGTAGATAGTGTTAGGATTTTTTAAGGGTGTATTGGTTGGGGTTTTTAAGGGCTTTTAAGGGCAATGCCCATCCAAATGCCCTTTTCAGGGCAATGGGGAGCTTAGGTTTTTTTAGTTAGGCTTTTATTTGGGGGTTGGTTGTGTGGGTGGTGGTTTTACTGTTGGGGGGGTTGTTTGTATTTTTTTTTACAGGTAAAAGAGCTGATTTATTTGGGGCAATGCCCCGCAAAAGGTCCTTTTAAGGGCTATTGGTAGTTTAGTTTAGGCTAGGGGGGTTTTATTTTGGGTGGGCTTTTTTATTTGATAGGGCTATTAGATTAGGTGTAATTAGTTTAAAGATCTTGTAATTTGTTTTTTTATTTTCTGTAATTTAGTGTTTCTTATTTTTTTGTAATTTAGCTAATTTTATTTAATTTAGTTAATTGTATTTAATTTAGTTAATTTATTTAATTGTAGTGTAGTGTTAGGTGTTAGTGTAACTTAGGTTAGGTTTTATTTTACAGGTAAATTTGTATTTATTTTAGCTGGGTAGTTAGTAAATAGTTAATAACTATTTAGTAACAATTCTACATAGTTAAAATAAATACAAACTTGCCTGTAAAATAAAAATAAACCCTAAACTAGCTACAATGTAACTATTAGTTATATTGAAGCTAGTTTAGGGTTTATTTTATAGGTATTTAGTTTTAAATAGGAATTATTTAGGTAATGCTATTAAGTTTTATTTAGATTAATTTTAATTATATTAAAGTTAGGGGGTGTTAGGTTTAGACTTAGGTTTAGGGGTTAATAAATTTAGTATATTGGCGGCGACATTGGGGGCGGCAGATTAGGTGTTAATGAATGTAGGTAGGTGGCGGCGATGTTAAAGGCGGTATATTAGGGGTTAATAATATTTAACTAGTGTTTGCGAAGTGGGAGTACGGCGGTTTAGGGGTTAATATGTTTATTATAGTGGCGGCGATGTTGGGGGCGGCAGATTAGGGGTTAATAACATTATGTAGGTGTCAGCGATGTTGTGGGCAGCAGATTGGGGGTTAATAAATAAAATGTAGGTGTCTGCGATGTTGGGGGCAGCAGATTAGGGGTTCATAAGTATAATGTAGGTGGTGGCGATGTCCGGAGCGACAGATTAGGGGTCAATAAGTATAATACAGGTGGCGGCGATGTCGGGACGGCAGATTAGGGGTTAATAAGTGTAAGATTAGGGGTGTTTAGACTCGGGGTTCATGTTAGGGTGTTAGGTGTAAACATAAAATGGGTTTTCCCGTAGGAATCAATAGGGCTGCGTTACGGAGCTTTACGCTGCTTTTTTGCAGGTGTTAGACTTTTACTCAGCCAGCTCTCCCCATTGATGTCTATGGGGAAATTGTGCACGAGCACGTAAAACCAGATCACCGCTGACTTAAGCAGCGCTGGTATTGGAGTGCAGTATGGGCACAATTTTGCTCTACGCTCACTTCTTGTCTTTTAACGCTGGGTTTAGAAAAACCTGTAATACCAGCACTGTAGGTAAGTGAGCGGTGAGAATAACGTGCAAGTTAGTACCGCACCCCTCATAACGCAAATCTCATAATCTAGCCGTTAGGCAGGTGCAGCAAGCCTTGCACTGAATATATAAGTGCCATAATTACCTGTAAGTTCTAACTAACACCTAACGCATTTGCAATATCTACCTGTCAACCGTCATCCCCCCCCTAATCCGCCAACCCCCATATTGCAAAATATATAATTAACCTATTAACCCCTAATCCGCCAACCCCCACATCGCAATCTACCTAGTAAATGTATTAACCCCTAATCCGTCATCCCCCACATTGCAAAGTATCTAATTAACCTATTAACCCCTAAACCACCAACCTCCCACAACACAATAAACCTAATTACACTATTACACCCTAAACCGCCAACCCCCCACATCGCAATAAACCTAATTAACCTATAAACTTCCAAACTGCCAACCCCCCACAATGCAAATAACTAATTTAATTACTAAGCCCCCTAACCTAACACCCCCTAAAATAACCCCAATTACATAAAATAAAAAATACTAAGTTACAATTAAAATAAAAAACCTAACATTAAATTAAATAAATCTAAAATTACAAAAAATAAAAAAGTCTAAAATTACAGAAAAAAAATAAACCAAATTATTAAAGATAAGAAAATTAAACCTAATCTAATACCCCTATGAAAATAAAAAAGCCCCCCCCAAAATAAAAACATCCCCTTATCTAAACTAAACTACCAATAGCCCTTAAAAGGGCCTTTTGTAGGGTATTGTTTATGTTAAACATCTCTTTTACATTACAAAAATACTAAGCCTAAGAGAAAAATCCCCCCACCCACCAAAACCCCCAACCTAACACTAAAAAAAGTAAACTACCCATTGCCCCTAAAGGAGCATTTGTATGGGCATTGCCCTTAAAAGGCCAATCAGCTCTTTTTCAGCCCAAAACATCCCTAATCTAAAAAAAAGCCACCCCCCAAAAAACCCCCCACCTAAGTCTATCCCCCAAGTAGCCCTGCATTCTTCTCGCCTTTGAGAAAACTACAGTGAAATGCGCATTAGGCGACCGACGTACTGTTGTATACAACTCTGATGTGTGAAATTTGTTCCACATATATTTATTTATTTTAGCCTAATAATTAAGCTTTAATAATTATAACATTCATTGCTAAACTAATTTGAGTTTTTCCCTCCTCATAGTTAGTACTATCCGTCTGTGTGAAATACGTTCCACATTTGGATTTAGGCTATTTGTTCCTTCATAGGGCTATTCGCCCCTCACTAGTATATTTTGGGACTGTGTCCCTTTGACACAGTGTACAACAATGCACTAATTATATGAGGTTTTCTTTATCCCAGTATTTATGTATATAAATTGCGCCACTTATATTCGTATATCTAAGCCTATGCACTGTACTACATCTATTGTTTTACTGGTTTGAGTTTTTTCCCTTCTCATAGATAGTACTCTCCATTTGTGTGAAACTTGTTCCACATTTGGATTTAGGCTAATTTTTCTGGGTTTAGTTTCAGATATACTTCATAGGGCTATTCACCCCCCACAATTACATTTTGGAACCGCGTCCCCTCCGACATAGTGCATATCACTGTGTTCATTATATGGGGGTTCCCTTACCTATCCCAGTATTTTATACTATTTAGTATTCATATTGTCGGTTGTTATACACAGGTCTCCATCTGTGCCGTTTTTTACCGCTGTATGTCATTTATGTTATCAGTCTCCTAAGTATTTTTACTCTCAACAACTATTAAAAGTTATATTTTATATGGTAGGGGTCCTTACCCTTCATACTCTCTCTAAACGAGTGCTGTAATTGGTGCTCCCTTTTCATATTACTTACCACCAAATATTAATTTACCGATCCTGAAGTCCAGTGGAGAAGGTCTTCTTCCAGGCGGCAATACCTTCTTACAACGCGGGGACCTCTTCTATCTTCATCCAGGACCAAGGTGACATGGAGCAGAGGTGACCGCGGAACAGGAGCAGCGACCGCAGAGCCATCCAGAGTGAAGTACCCTCTTCGTGCAATTGTTGAAGAGGGTTGAATGCAAGGTACTTGTTTTATATTTTGGGTACCATGCATTCCTATTGGCTAAAATTTTGAAATCAGCCAATAGAATGAAAGCTACTGAAATCCTGGTGGCTGTATTTTTAATAATTTGGTTTATTTATTTTAGACTTTTTTATTTTTTGTAATTTTAGATTTATTTAATTTAATGTTAGGTTTTTTATTTTAATTGTAGCTTAGTATTTTATTATTTTATGTAATTGGGGTTAATTTAGGGGGTGTTAGGTTAGGGGGCTTAGTGATTAAATTAGTTTATTGCGTTGTGGGGGTTGGAGGTTTAGGGGTTAATAGATTAGTTAGGTTTATTGCATTGTGTGGGGTTGTCAGTTTAGGGGTTAATAGGTTAATTAGGTTTATTGCATTGTGGGGGTTGGGGGTTTAGGGGTTTATAGGTTAATTAGGTTTATTGCGTTGTGGGGGGATGATGGTGTAATGGTTAATCTCTTTATTAGGTAGATTGCGATGTGGGGGGGATGGTGGGGTTAATACATTTATTAGTTAGATTTCTGCATATTTTTGGACATTGCCAGTTTATCCAACTTATAGCAGTTTATGAACTGCTGGCACGTTTTATGTGATTCCCTGATGTGTGAGGTGAATTTACGGGTGACATGGGTTTCAGCAGTTACGCTGAAGCCTGTGCCGTATATGTAATCTCGCCCCCAGTCAAAAACTTACAAGGTGTCCCAATGTTGTCTGGCCCTAACACTACAGTACAGTAAGTTTATGGGTTGAGTCAGTGCTGCTTTTTCTCTTTATAATAGAAGGAGACTCCCTGGCTTTATATACACAACTCCATTACACTGTCATGAGTCCATGTGAGCTTGGGTTGGGTGCTTTAACCAATGGAAGATGGTCAGTCTCACATTTAAAAATGTGTTTATTTGCAAGTGGATGAGCGCCAATACCCCCTGCATTTTGTTACTAGAGTAGACAAGGCTTGCCTTTTGCTATTATTTTGCTAGCAAAACATGCATTGTTGTGGAGCATCTTATCTTATCACCCCTGCTGAGGCCAGTTATGGAATGATATGTAAAAGGATTAGGCAATGAAAAGTCTGTAGTGTGATCGTCCAGTTCTTGAATTAGAAAGTCCACAATTTTAAGTTTTAAATTAGAGGATACAGGCTAAATAAAAAATACTTTATATTACAAAGAGTAGTTTTTTTCTATAAATGATTAAACATGTAATGTTACAATCTAAAAGCGTTTCATAGCCCTTTAATGCGCATTCACTTGTTTTACTATACTGAAAATAAGACCTGCAATACTTTAGAAGGGCCTCTAGTTAGTGTGATGAATAATAGCAAAGTACTGATAAATTATTTTAAAAATGTCCTGGTAGACTCAAACTAATGGCCATTTTTAACTGGTCTGCTATAGATCACTTGGTTCCACCAGCCACTTTCTATGATATGCTACAGGTTCATGAATTTATGTATCAAGCTGTGCAGCAAGTCTTGCAGGGGATTCTGGTGACAAGTGAAATTTCTGTGCGCCTCATTTAGCTGTTTATTGCACCATAGTAAGCAGCGCAGCTGTCAACCTGAAATGAGATGATAGTACTTATTAATAGACTAAACAGAAGAAAAAAATGAGAACCACAGCAAGATATTCTTATCTGCCAATACTCTCTTAATGATATCACAGAATGTCATTACAAAGAAAAGCAAGACAAACAAATAAGGCTTTATGTTAAACTAAACTTGTACTGTATATAGTATGTTAAAATTCACATGTATAATTAATATCATGCTTTAATTAGGTGCAAACAGGGAAACATTAACTATATTTAAAATGGTATATTGCTAACTTTGATTAAGCACTTCACAATACAAAGGGACATCATTGTCAAAACTTAAAGGGATATTGCAAACAATTAAATACAAACAAGGGGTCACAATCTTAAATTAGAAGGTAGCAGATTTAGGAGAAATGTGAGGAAGCATTTTTTTACTGAAAGGGTGGCAGATTAATGGAATAACCTTCCAATTGTTGGGGTAAACATTGGGGACTGTAAAATAATTTAAAAATGTCTGGGATATACATAAGGGATCTTAAGAAAACAGTAAAATGTAATGTGAGTAGAACTGGTGGGCTTTTTGGTTCTTATTTCCTGTCAAATTCTATGTATCTATGTATAATCCAGCAGATAAAATGGACCACTGTGAACACATTAAGAGCAAAACTCTGAGTGGCACGCTAACTGTAGTGAGGGAGTAATATATGTTTAGTAGACAATATGGTTAACCACATGTCACCTTTTATATGTGTATATATTCTGTATGTACCTAGTATGAATTAAATGCACTTTTTTTTACATTATTGTGATGTATTGAGAGACATCTATTTGGGAAGAGTGCCTGTCACCTTGGGATTGGCCTATACTACTCACGTAGCCTACTGGTTCATATTTTTCTATTTATTTTTATATGTGTAAGTGCTAGGATATACTTTCTTCTACCATTGTTTGTATCTCCATTATATTATGTCCCCTGGCACCCTTGTTACCAATAATTTAGTTAACCAGGGTAACACTAATATACGGTCTGAGTGAGCTGGCACATCGATTGTTGTAATTTCTTACTAGTTTGGATTTCAGTATCCACTTTCTTAGATGTGCCTTGTCTCCTAAGCATAATTGAGCGATTGACTAACTTGGGTAAAAGAGGCTGATCCTAAAGGATATTGATACCTTAACAATGGCCACTATCAATGATGAGGAGTGGGAAAGTGATATTAATGATACATTCAGTATTACCAGCAAAGTGAGTGAGACTTCACAAAATAAGAATGATAGCAATATTTACAAAGTGTTTAGAAATTATAAGACCAAATATAAACAATTTAAACTGAAATGGGAAATTGCAAGCATTAATAAATATATTGAGTTCCAAATGGTCCCAAGGGGGTTAAGATTTAGAAAAAGACCAGGAAATAATCTTAAAGACCCATTATTAGAAAGATTTAATAGCACATGGGACAAATATATATCAGAATGTTCATTTAATTTAATGGGTTTAATAGTAAAAGAAAACACTTTGAGAATGACTAAAATTTCAAAAGAATTGGATGAGACTTTAAAAACATTAGAAAAATCAACTAACAATTCAGAGTATGAAAAGATAATGAATGGTGCTAAATTAGAAATAAGAAAAGTTCAGGAAGATACTAAGTTTAGGAAAAAACGTAAATTTCAAAGAGACTATCAGGACTATCAAACCAATAAGGTATATGACTTTGCAAGAGGTGAGCACACAGAGACATCATCAGATACAGATCAATCCATAGCAAGTGGTAGCAATAGATCTAGGAATAGAAATAGAAGTAGAAACCAGAAATTCTTTTTTAGACAAGAGGCAAAAGAACATCAAAAAAAGGCAAAAACGGAGAGCAGGGAGAAAGCACAGGGGAGAAAGATATAGTGAAAAGAGTTACAACTTGAGAAGTCAACAGGAACCGAAGTAATAATAAATAGTACTATAGATGAGGGAAGAGTTGATCCGAATCCCAATCAAGATCTGAAAATCATTAATCTGTCAAGAAAAACTATTTCAGGCGAACATGAGCAGATTCTAAGAAAAGGATTATCCTTTTCACCTACTAATAAAATAGAGAAATGCACTATTGTAAAGGACCTACACATGTTTGCCAGAAAAGTTATCTTAAACAAAATACATACGGGCAAGGAGAAACAACTGATACTGGATCAAAGGGACAGACAGTCATTGAAGGATCTTACAGCCCTATTAGTAAACACAGACACAGAAGAGGCTCCAACAGACATTAGTATCGGTCATACGCCATTAAAGGGACACTCAATCAAAATTAAACTTTTATTATTCAGATGGAGCATGCTACTTTAAACAACTTTCCAATTTACTTCCATTAACTAAATGTGCACAGGCTTTTTATATTTAAACTTTTTGAGTCACCAGCTCCTACTGAGCATGTGCAAGAATAAGTGTGTATGCATTTCTGAATGGCTGATGGCTGTCACATGGTACGTGTATGCATTTGTGATTGGCTGATGGCTTTCACATGGTACAGGGGGAGTGGAAAAAGACATAACTTTTAAAATTGTCAGAAAAAAATCTACTACTCAATTGAAGTTCAGACTAAGTGCTATTGCATTGTCTTGTTATCTTGCATTTGTTGATTATGCAAATCTACTGTGTTGACTGTTCCTTTAAAAAACAAATCATCTTAAATGCCACCCTTTTCCATGGTACCATCAATTAATACGTTTGTGAAATTAGTAGCAACTTGATATCAATACGGGATATTAAGATAATCTCACACGTAAACAGAGAAAAGCATTAAAAGAATTGATGGAGGATAAGGAAATTACAATAAAACCATCGGACAAGGGTGGTAATGTCATAATTATGGATACTAAAGACTATAGACGTGAATGTCTAAGACAGATTTCAGATACTACACAATATGAACTACTAGTAGGGGACCCAACCATTGAATATCAATTAGAGTTAGAGTTTATCTTAAGAGAAGCTTTTAAGGAAGGAATCATTAACAAAAATGAATTTGACTATCTCTTTGTCAAAGAACCAAAAAAAGCTACATTTTATACGATTCCAAAATTACACAGAAAGAGAAATCCCCCCCAGGAAGACTGATTGTTTTAGGCCAGTCAAGCTTAAATGAAAACAATGGTCATTATATAGACTATTGCTTACAGCCATTTGTTAATGCCCTTCCTTCTTTTATTAAAGATACTAATGACATCCTATGTAAACTGGATGGCCTTATGGTAGAACCTAACATGATATTAGTAGCAATTGATGTGGAAGCCTTGTATTCCTCTATCCCTCATGAGTAAGGAATAGAGGCATGTAAGTATTACCTCCAACAAAGAGGAAAGGAATAGACAAGACATACAGCATTTACCCTGGATTTATTGAGATTTGTACTAGAGAGAAACTTCTTCATGTTCGACAATAAATTTTATCCACAAGTTTTGGGTACGGCAATGGGGGCAAGTTGTGCTCCCACATATGCTTGTCTCTACCTTGGTAAATGGGAGGTTGATAAAATTCAAAATGAGTTGTCGCACTATGAGGACAAGATATCGCTATGGGCACGGTACATAGACGATGTCTTGGTAATGTGGAATGGCACGGAAATAGAACTTTTAGAGTTCATTAAACTAATTAATTAGAATGAACATAATCTGAGATTTACTTTTTCTTCCAGCCAACAAACTATTACCTTTCTAGATTTACAAATCTCGATCAACAATGGTAAAATATTAACGGAAATGTTAAGAAAGGACACTTCTGCTAATACCATATTGAGTGCAGATAGCCATCACATAGGCAAGAGAAATTGTTCAACTAGTGAGTCTTATAAATCACATGCTCAGAATTTGACAAACATGCTCAGAATTTTGACAAACAGGTTAAAAGACAGGGGATACCCTTGCAAAAATCTGAAACAAAATTTTCAGCGAGCAAACCAAAAATCAAGGGATGAGATTCTATACCAAACAGGTCAAATAGATAATGGTACCCCATTAGATTTATATCTACTTTTAATAATCAATGGAATGACATCAGGGCAATACTAACTAAACATTGGAAAGTACTTCAAGTAGATCCAATAGTAAGTAAAATAGTCAGAGAAGCTCCTTTCATGACACCACGCAGGTCCCCCAATCTTTGTGACAAATTAGTACATAGTCATTTTTCTAATCCTAGCTCTACCAATACTTGGTTACACAAATATAAACACAAATATGGTAATTTTCCATGCGACCAATGTAGTATCTGTAAGAATATTCACAAGGGGGATAAAATCCTTGACAACAAGGGCATTACCCATAGAACTAAAGGTCATATTACAAGTGAGGGAGTGGTGTACGCCGTTTGGTGTACATGTCCAAAATTCTATGTAGGTAAAACCTATAGGGAATACAAAGAAAGAGTAAAGGAACACAAAAGGGATATCAAAAATGATAATCTTAAAGATAGCAGTGTAGCGCAACATTTTTACATACATCATGGTAGTTCATCTATTGGTCTCAAAACAATAGGACTAGAACTTATCAATTTACAGGGAAGGGGAGGCGATCTAAATAAATGTCTGCTGCAAGCAGAATGTAAATGCATTTATAATCTAGACAACCTAAAACCCAATCGTCTTAATGAAGATATTAATGTTGCCCCTTTTCTCTGTTAATTGTCATAAAAAGCTGCAATTGTTGGGTTTCCCTTAGAGTAGTATGCATTAGGTATTCCCTGTAGCACCCCCCGCTCTCTTTCTTTCTTTCTTGTTAAATGAGTACTATGTGTACTAGATCTTGCAAAATTAAGGTAGTAATAGTATAAAGTAATAGGGTTTTGTAGCTGTGGGCTGCTGAACGCATTAAGTCTTTGTTACTTCAAAGTTATTAAGTTATTAACAGGCTCCCTCATCCCTTGATAAGTGAAATGTAAATATTGAATTAGGATATAAAGAAATACCAGTGATTTGTGTCTAGGATACACATCAGTGATACACTGCAATGAACATTATGGTGATAATAAATACCACCTTTACAACTATGTGGACACTAAACAGGAAGTGATTGCATATGAACTTTTGAATGAGCATAAATTCCCGGGAGGGAGGACCACCAATGTGAAGTTACGCTTGAGAAAGCTGCATAGAATTCACCCAGCGGCGAAACACATGTTGCATATCTGCACTGTTTGTTTACAGTCTTGGTTAGGCCGACCGGTCTGTTCCTGCACACCTCTGTCCTTTGGAGGATCATTGTCTCGTTACCTGCACTTGAAGCACAGCCGGAGGAAAATAGTTTTAGCGAGCTACGGGACTAACAAGAGGCATTTCTTTGGCACATTAATTGGTCACATGAAGTAAGTAACACTGCAGCTTTGTGGACCCGCTGTGAAGATTGGTGAGGAAATTCTTCAACTACCGGTAAATTGTACCCCACGATTAAAGGTCCCTTGGGCGAGGGCATGTCCCTCAGGAAGTAGTACCCGTGAATTAAGGGGTTATGTGTTTGACTATCTGACACAGGACATCTTATGGAGGAAAGATATTACCTATGTGTGGTCCTGAATGTGGCTGTGTGAACGGCTGTGACTAATCTGCTTTGCCTGTACTAATCTATACGCCTACATACCTTGCTTTACTATGGCTATATCTTGCTTCACTACTGCTATCAATGCATGAACTGCTTTTGCTATGATAATCAAATGAATTGCTGAAGTGCCGTTGTGCTAATTATGAAACTTTTGCACTGGATAAAAGGTTAGAGACTGAGAATACGATAAGCATCCCATGGCTTCACACTGATAGTGTGACATAAGACTGCATATACAGATTTCTAATGATCTGATGACTTTAAAACTTTTATAGGGGAATTTTTATCAGCATCCAATGGCCATTGGTGTTTTTGTATGCATATATGTTTAGTAGACAATATGGTTAAGCACTTGTCACCTTTTATATGTGTATATATTCTGTATGTACCCAGTATGAAATAAATGCACTTTATTTAAATAATTGTGATGTATTGAGACATCTATTTGAGAAGGGAGCCTGTCATCTTGGGATTGGCCTATACTACTCACATAGCCTACTGGCTCATATTTTTATATGTGTAAGTGCAGACTAGGGCATACTTTCTTCTCCCATTCTTTTTATATGTATTTAAGTATTTATGTGTCTTACTGTATATGTATTGTACATATTTCAGATTCCAATGTTCTTCTCTTACAGGATAATGTACTATTTATTGTATATATATATATATATATATATATATATATATATCTGTATATACCAATACTTTATCTATTCCTATAGATATATTTTATAGATATGCATTGTACATGAACAGTATCAGATATATATAGAACTATATATTTAGTAATAAAAAGTACATTCTTTTCTATTTGGAGAACATAAGAATTTAAAATATGTGAAACGTATGTTGGGGTTCGCAACTTAGGACTAACATGGTCGGGTTAAAGCACCTGGAGAATTGTTATCTTCAATGCGTGTTATTGAAATATTAAATGTAAAATATTTTAAAACATTTATTAAAATAGTACACAATAGTTTACTGTAAATACTGTAAAATAGTCTTAAAAATCCTTAGAATATATTATATTATATATTATAGTTAAAATAATATGTATTCATTTTTTAAAATATTTTATATTTAATATTTCAATAAAGTGTATTGAAGATAGCAATTCTTCATGTGCACTAACCCGACCATGTTAGTCTTTAAGTTGCAAACCTTGATGAGCGTTACACATATTTTACATTCCTATGTTCTTCACATAGAAAATAATGTACTTTTTATTTTAAATATACCTGTATATTTCTATATATATCTGATACTGTTTTTCCCTAAAAATGTAAAATTAACAGCAGAGTTTTGTCCTACATGCTCTTGAGAGACCCTGGGAGACTTTGGGGACACAATTTACAAAAGTGATTCTTCCTATGCTCTTCAGCTAAGCGACATGGAGACGGACCGCATGGCCTGTGCCGGGCCTCTGTTCACCTACACTGCTAGGGCTGCTGCACATAAGTAGTGAAAAGTGCTACTATCCATATATTAAGCTATATTGTTCATATAAATAGAGGGAACCGTTGTCCACACTATTGGCGGAGTGACTGAAGTGCTCTGGGTTTGTTTCTCAGTTGGATGCTATCCAGGACACCGTATAGCAGATTACATTGAGACTGGCAGAGATGGAGCCAAATGGGGCACAGTGCGGAAGCTATGGAGGCTGTGGAAGCATGGGCATACACAATACAGAGCATGCTTACACAAAGCTACAAACATCTTGAAAGAGATCTCAGCTCTTTACTCTCCACAGCGATAGCTCACCATGTTGCCTCCTCTGTGGAGCCTACTAAGCGATTTCTCCCATCGGAAGCAGAATGCCTCAGTTTGGAACAGTCAATGGATCTGGAACATCTTCCCACTCGACAGTCTTTAAGATCTGCATCTGGTTCAACCGCATCATTGCGGGTTACTTCAGGCCTTAATAATCCTGAGAGGAAGGCAACTGGATTGCCTCGCATGCAAGAGGGATCGAGTTTTGTCACAAAGAAGCCAGGTAAAGGGTCACATCTTCAGTCCCTGGTATTGGCAGGCTGTGGAGACACCTCACAGTCTGTAAAGATTAATATGGAGAACAATGATTTTGGACTGCCGTTGATGGGGAGGCTTTCTTATATATTAAAGATCAAGGACTTAATTGTCTTAAGAGACCCCTATACCAAGGGATATTTCTTACTAAAGAACAACACGGGAGTTACAGCAAGTCTGATTTATCAGTTAGACACTTTATTAAAACGCATCAGACTGGGAATTGGATAATACCAATAAAGGGCATGAGATTTTAACTATCCAGCCTGATGCCGAATAGACTTCACCGGATACCTTCAGATAACTTTAATAATACCAAAGGTTCTTTTATTACAATAAAACTATTTATAGTGTGGGACAGCTTGGGTGCTAGATTTCAAATATGAGGTGTTTAACAGAACGGTACAACTATTATGGTTATATGTGGGTTACTGCCTATCCTTGCTCCCACTAAGGAACACCTAATTTTTGTATTTTTGTCTACTGTATCTGAGCTTCTTGTTTGAATGACAGACATATTATGCTTTATTTTATTGTTCATTTTGCCTGTGGGATGTTGCCCTCTAACTTTACCTTTAATTATAATTCTTTGTGGTGAAATGTTTATTTAGAGCCTATACTTGCTAAGAACAAAATAGGTTGTTTAATACAAGCCCAAAGAGTTATTTGCTTAATTGGTCTAATGGTTCACTATGTAAAGTTATGGATATGTTAAGCCAAGTTCTACAGACAGTTAAGTGTGGTATGGTATATTTGATACTACTTGTTTCCATATAACTGTTTTGCCTTAATACTAATAAGACCACTCAGAGCCAAACATTTTAGTGGTTACCCACATCTGACACAGAGTAGAAGCTGTTTTAACTGTATTCCCACAATTTTGTTTCACTATAACAGGTCTCTGGGTTATTAAAAAATAGAGCCTAACCCCCACAATGTTAACTCCTCTAGCGCATCCTAGAATATCCTAGCCCTATAAAGACGCTCATTAATATCACAGGGAAGTCAATATGGGTCTAACCCACCTTTATTACATGTCTATATATCATGTAGCATTCAATTATATTCTGGGTATCGATCCTACATATCTTGAGGATTAGACTTCTTTTAAGGTTGGTTGGTCATCCTAACTCATTATATTACTTCAGTGTGCTATCTGCAGCCGAGACGACACATTTTAGTCCTGGAGGTTTAATGTCCAGTATTCGGAATAATCCTCCTACTAAATTATCTCACCCCTTTCTTAAGTGCCTATGTAATTATGGGTTTTGGGATCTGTGGTGTGCTAGAGTACCTGTGCCCACACTAATTTCTGGTGGTATGGTTGATCTGGAAGTGGTCAGACAGTTATTTATTTTCTTTCTGCGTTATATAAAGTCATTACAGATTACTCATAATAAATATATGGTTTCCCTGACACATTACTAATGACGGTTCCCTTACTTTTACCATTATTGTTATTGTTGTTAGTGTGTTTAATTATTTCAGAGAATGGGCCCATAAGTGGTCCTTATATTCATGATCCCATTTATTCCCCCTTTAATTTCACTAAGTTATTAACAGTCCAAAAGTGGCTGATATATTTTAATTTGGGGAAAGTATTCTTCTTCATTAAGAGTCAATATACAAAGGGATAATTCTCATTTGAAAAATCAAAAGCGAGTTTTTAATTACTGATGAATGTTTAGTCTTCTGCAACACATGTTTATATGGTGATTCTGTTTATTTTAATCTGCTGTGCCTTTGAGAATTATACACCTATAAGTGCATGAAGATTTATCTTTTGCTGTATATGTGAAATTCAAAACTCAATAAAAATGATTATAAAAAAAAATAGGTATTTACAATCAAAAGTACATTATCCTGTAAGTGAAGAACATTGGAATGGGAAATATGTAAAGTAAATATACAATAAAATACATAAAGACATAAAAGAAAGAAAAAGAAAGAGATAGAGAAAGAGAGAGAGAGAGTGATAGAGAGAGAAAAGGAGAGAGAGTGATAGAGAGAGAAAGGGAGAGAGAGAGAAAGAGATAGAGAGACAGAGAGAGAGAAAGAGATAGAGAAAGAGAGAAAAGGAGAGATAAAGAGAGAGAGAGAGAGAGAGAGAGAGAGAGGGACAAAATTAGATAAAGAGAGAGAGATAAAGAGAGAGAGAAACAACAAGAGAGAGAAACAGAGAGAGAGAAAAAAGAGATAAAGAAAGAGAATGAATATATATATATATATATATATATATATATATATATATAATGCTTGTGTGTTTCTCAGGAGTGTCATAGCCAGTGCCTCACCAGTCTTTGAACTTACCGCATGTCCCTGCATTGATCCCTATAACCTTTTGTTATGATGTTATTGTTTTTATTTTGGTAAAATTGTATTATTTTGGATTCCTTATTATACAAATTGTATAACTGTTAGCATTTTTAGCATTCACTTGTGCAACACCCTAATTCCAGAATTCTTAAATTAATTAATGAATGATTACCAAAATTTGTGTATTTTTCAGCAAAAGATCCAGCACAACTTCCAATCCATGTTTATTATATCTAGAGATGATTATTGTAATATTGTACTATCTAATAGCTCCCTCATTTAAACCTACCCTCTATAATCCATTCACATGTCAAGTTCACGGTTTATTTTCCACATATCTTGATCACCATCTGCAGCCTCTCTGTAAAACAATCTTTATATTGACTCCAATTCTCCTGTAGAATTATTTGTAAACAAATTTCAAACCTTTTTTCCAAATACATACTTACACGTTCTCTCTGCTACTTGACAGATATATTCATTGTCCGTCTTCTTATCACACCTTTTTCAATGGAAATCCTAGAGAAAATGATTCATCACAATGCAACAATTCACTACTGGGATCTAGGTGCTAATTGGTGTCTGCCCACATAGTGGTGCATTGCTGCTCCCTCAACAAAGAATACCAAGAGAAAGAAACAAATTTTTTTGTTTGAGATAGTAAAGATGTTTGAGATAGTAAATTGGAAAGTTTTTTTTTAAAATTGTATGTTATTTGGGTTTCATGTCCCTTTAAATTGTTCTTAGAACAAATAATGTAAACATGTTATCAAACCTGTATGTATGTATGTGTATGTGCACACATACATAGATATACAAATACACACACAAACACACACACACATGTATATATATATATATATATATATATATATATATATATATATATATATATATACACAGTATCTCACAAAAGTGAGTACACCCCTCACATTTTTGTAAATATTTTATTATATCTTTACCTGTGACAACACTGACAAAATAACACTTTTCTACAATATAAAGTAGTGAGTGTACAGACTGTATAACAGTGTAAATTTGCTGTCTCCTCAAAATAACTTAACACACAGCCATTAATGTCTAAACGTTGGCAACAAAAGTGAGTACACTCCTAAATGGAAATGTCCAAATTGTCAATATTTTGTGTGGCCACCATTATTTTCTATCTGCCTTAACCCTCTTGAGCATGGAGTTCACCAGAGCTTCACAGGTTGCCCCTGGACGACATCACGGAGCTGGTGGATGTTAGAGACCTTGCACTCCCCCACCTTCCATTTGAAGATGCCCCACAGATGCTCAATAGGGTTTAGGTCTGGAGACATGCTTGGCCAATCCATCACCTTTACCCTCAGTGGTTGTCTTGGAGGTGTGTTTGGCAGTGGTCGTCTTGGAGGTGTGTTTGGGGTCGTTATCATGTTGGAATATTGCGGCCCAGTCTCCAAAGGGAGGGGATCATGCTCTGCTTCAGTATGTCACATTACATCATGTTGGCATTCATGGTTCCCTCAATGAACTGTAGCTCGCCAGTGCCGGCAGCACTCAAGCAGGCCCAGACAATGACACTCCCATGCTTGACTGTAGGCAAGACACACTTGTCTTTGTACTCCTCAGCTGGTTGCCGCAACACATGCTTGAAACCATCTGAACCAAATAAGTTTATCTTGGTCTCATCGGACCACAGAACATGGTTCCAGTAATCCATGTCCTTAGTCTGCTTGTCTTCAGCAAACTGTTTGCAGGCTTTCTGGTGCATCATCTTTAGAAAAGACTTCTTTCTGGGACAACAGCCATGCAGACTAATTTGATGCAGTGTGCAGTGTATGGTCTGAGCACTGACAGGCTAACCTCCCACCCCTTCAACATCTGCAGCAATGCTGGCAGCACTCATACGTCTATTTCCCAAAGACAACCTCTGGATATGATGCTGAACACGTGCACTCAACTTCTTTGGCTGACTATGGCAAGGCCTTTTCTGAATGGAACCTGTCTTGTGAAACCACTGTATGGTCTTGCCCACCGTGTTGCAGCTCAGTTTCAGGGTCTTGGCAATCTTCTTATAGCCTAGGCCATCTTTATGTAGAGCAACAATTATTTTCTTCAGATCCTCAGAGAGTTCTTTGCCATGAGGTTATTATTATTATTATTATCGGTTATTTGTAGAGCACCAACAGATTCTGCAGCGCTATAAACAAAGGGGGAGTACAACAAAACAATTATAGGGATCAAATGGGTAGAGGGCCCTGCCAAGAGTTGCACTGTTGTAGTCAGCTCTTAAGAAGATGAACTACAAACAGCTGGACTCTTAGGCTTACATGCTAAGGGGGTTCAGGGGATAGCAATGGAGGAGAGGAACTGGTATTAGGAAAGGTTAGTGTAGGTTGTATGCATCCCTGAACAGTAGAGTCTTTAGGGAGCACTTGAAGCTTTTAAAACTAGAAGAGAGTCTTGTGGAGCGAGGCAGAGAGTTCCACAAGATGGGAGTCAGTCTGGAGAAGTCCTGTAAACGGGAGTGTGATGAGGTGACAAGAGAGGAGGAGAGTAGGAGGTCATGAGCAGAGCGAAGGAGACAGGAGGGAGAGTATCTGGAGACAAGCTCTGAGATGTAGGGGGGAGCAGTGCAGTTGAGGGCTTTGTATGTCAGAATGAGAATTTTGTGTTTGATACTAGAGGCAAGAGGAAGCCAGTGAAGGGATTGGCAGAGAGGTGCAGCAGATGAAGAGCGACGTGTAAGGAAGATGAGTCTGGCAGAAGCATTCATTATGGATTGTAAAGGAGCTAGGCGACAGGTGGGGAGACCAGAGAGGACAGAGTTGCAGTAATCAAGGTGGGAAAGAATGAGAGAATGGATTAAAATCTTAGTTGTGTCTTGTGTAAGGAAGTGTCTAATTTTAGAGATGTTTTTAAGGTGGAGGCAGCAGGCTTTAGCCAAGCACTGAATGTGAGGAGTGAAAGATCTGAGTCAAATGTGACCCCGAGACATCGGGCATGCGGGGTAGGGGTAATGATGGAGTTGTCGACATCTATAGAGAGATTGGGGGTGGAGAGATTTGAGGAAGGGGGAAAATAAGGAGCTCAGTTTTGGAGAGATTTAGCTTGAGGTAGTGAGAGGACATCCAGTTAGAGATGTGAGAAAGACAGTTAGTGACATGGGTATGCAAGGAAGGACATAGGTCTGGTGCAGAGAAGTAGATTTGGGTGTTGTTGGCATACAAATGATATTGTAAACCATGGGACTTTATTAGGGAACCTAGTGATGACGTGTAGATTGAGAAGAGAAGGGGACCGAGGACAGAGCCTTGTGGTACTATGACAGAAAGTGGTGACGGGGCTGAGGAGGCCCCAGAGAAGGCTACACTAAAGGTATGGTTTGACAGGTAGGAAGAGAGCCACGAGAGGGCTGTGTCACAGATGCCGAAGGATTGGAGGGTTTAGAGCAAAAGAGGGTGGTCAACAGTGTCAAAGGCTGCGGACAGATCAAGGAGGATAAGCAGAGAGAAGTGGCCTTTTGATTTTGCTGTAAGTAGGTTGTTGGTAACCTTAACAATTGCTGTCTCTGTGGAGTGATGGGGACGAAATCCAGATTGCAGTGGGTCAAGGAGGGAGTTTATTGTAAGGAAATGGGATAGGCGTGCATAAACCAGTTTTTCGAGAAGCTTTGATGCAAGAGGGAGGAAGGAAATAGGGCAGTAGTTGGATGGGGAGGTAGGATCAAGGGAAAGTTTTTTGAGGATGGGTGTGACCAGTGCATGTTTCATCGATGAGGGAAATATACCGGTGCTGAGGGAGAGGTTGAAAGTGTGTGTGAGTATAGGGGTGAGGGTAGCAGAGAGGGAGGGGAGTAACTGTGAGGGGATAGAGTCAAGGGGACAGGTAGTGAGGTGAGAGTGCAGTATAAGTGCCGAGACTTCTTCCTCAGTGACAGGGGAGAATGAGCTAAGGTTATGTGGGTTGTGGTTGAATGCGAGCATTTGAGGGAGTGAGGAAAGGAATTAAGTTGAGAGCTGATTTCATTTCTGATGGAGGTGCCATGTTGAACTTCCAGTGACCAGTATGAGAGAGTGTGAGAGCGATAACACCAAATTTAACACACCTGCTCCCCATTAACACCTGATACTTTGTAACACTAATGAGTCACATGACACCGGGAGGGAAAATGGCTAATTGGGCCCAATTTGGACATTTCCACTTAGGGGTGTACTCACTTTTGTTGCCAATGATTTAGACATCAATGGCTGTGTGTTGAGTTATTTTGAGGGGACAGCAAATTTACACTTTTATACAGGATGTACACTCACTACTTTACATTGTAGCAAAGTGTCATTTCTTCAGTGTTGTCACATGAAAAGAGATAAAACAATTTTTACAAAAATGTGAAGGGTGTACTCACTTTTGTGAGATACTGTATATAAATATTTATATATTTTGAGCCCTTCTCAGTCAAACACCTTGTCAAATAGCATATTCTTTTTTTTTAATTATTTTTATTATTATATAAAAAAAAATATTGAGAAAGTTAGGTACAAACAGAATAGTAGGACATATCCACTCAGGGATATTTTGCAATATGTACAAATCATCAGATATTTAACCATGAGTGATGAGAATAAAGAAGAGGAATACAGACAAAAACAAGTTTAAAATGACAATGTCACTCATCCAAGTAATATTCAGTTATATTTAATGAATTATAATAGGGAGGAGGGACTGTCTGTGGAGTAAATAAATAAGAGAACAGGTGCTCAAGGCTGGAGTATTGGTTCTCATTATATGATATTATACCTTATAGAGTTTGATTCTTGTAGAGTGGTCGGAGCTGATTAAGCATGGGTCGCCTTTAGGCTGATGAAGGTGGCTATGGGGGGGGGGGAAGAGGAGGAGGTGTTTGATTGAAGCAGGGCGTTTAACTAATTGGCCTAAAGGAAGGTATAGATGTATTGGGCTGTTATGTTTCACATCAAGTTGTCTCAGTATGGGAATTTCTCTGTCCAGGGTAGCCATGTTTCTATATGGAAGTCTAATTTGTCGAGCACTGAGTGAGGGTAGGATTCCATCTTCTTGATATAATTTATTGTAGAAATGATTTGTGTTAGGGTAGGAGGGTTTTTTTTTTTGTTTGCAGGATACAACTATTTCTAACTTGGTAGACATCAAAAGGTAAATGGTTAGGGTTTTATGTGCTAGTGTCAGTGTCTGGAAATCCATATGGAGCAGACATACTTGAGGCTTATAAGGGAGAGTAATATGGATCTGGTTGAGGATAATGAAGAGCTGTGCACAGACAGGTTTAATCTTAGGACAGGACCACCAAATGTGACAACAATCTCTCCAACAAATTGGAGAATGGTTGTCATAGATATTGTGTAGAGTGGATGGGACTAAGTGCCATCTAACTAGGATCTTATAGTGAAGTTCCCATAGGGTTACACAGTGGAGGAGTTTTTTAGTGAACAAGATCTCTCGATACCAGGAGTCGGATATATATGTAGCATTGATTCTTTGCCAAGCAAGAATATGTGAGTCAGAGAGGCAATATAAAGAGTTTTCTACTGTCTCTCAGGGGTGAGGGATGAGGAGCAATCTCAGGGGAATGTCTGATCTGATCCCAGAATTGTAGTGTTTCAAGTATTATTGGGTGATTTATCTTTAGATCCTTCCTATAATATAGAGGTATCCATGGTAGGTCAGTCAAGTTAAGGCCTGCTGGTAGTCGTAGAAAAGACTTCTCCACTTGGCGACAGCATGAAGTGTTGTCTGTGTAACGCTAGCTCATTAAGTGAGATAAACGAGCTGCATTATAATAGAGGATAATGTTTGGTAAGGCTAAGCCTCCCTTGGCAATATTTCTTTGTAGAGTCTGTCTAGATGTCCTATAATTTTTACCTCGCCAGATATAAGTAGTGATAAGACTCTGAAGTTTATTGAGGATTGGTCTAGGTATGGTAATTGGAATACACCTGAAGAGGTAGGTTAATTAAAGAAGAAAATACATTTTAATGGCAGCTATCCTTCCTGTCCAAGACACCTCTCTATACTCCCAATAGTCTAGTAGCTTTCTAAATTCAGGGAGTCTGTCTGAGAAATTTTTAGTGATGACTAATGTAGCGTCCATACTAAGGTATATTCCTAAAAGTTTAATAGAGTGTGCAGATCACTGGAATTTATACTTTCTCTGTAGGCAGGACAATTGGTAGATAAAATATTAATATGTAGGGCTTCAGTTTTAGTGATATTTAATTTATAGTAGTTCATAACTCTAAAAGGGTTGAGTAATTTGAAGACTGCGGGAAATGAGTGTGAAGGAGAAGGTAAAAAAAGGGTGATGTCATCTGCATAGAGTGTAATTTTGTGTTGGGTTTCTTGTATGTGAAAACTGGAGATATCAGAGTCTAACCCAATCGCCTGTGTGATAGGTTCTTATTGTGAGTGCGAATAACAGTGGCGAGAAGGGGCATCCTTGTCTGGTTCTGTTAGTAATTTATAGGAGATTGGACTGGAAGCCCACTCCCTTACCTTTAGCGGAGGGGCTAGAGTATAGGGCCTGTACAGCTGTTATAACCTTAAGCCCTCATGGTCTCAGCATCTAAGGACAGAGCAAGGAGAGGCACCCCTTCTCCTGAGGCCCTAGTAAGAATGTGGAGTATGTGTCTAGAGGCGTCCGGTCCTTCTCTTGAGGGAATAAAGTCCACTTGGTCCAGTTGAACTAGTATGGATATTATTTTAGAGAGTAAGTTAGCGAGGATCTTAGCGTACAATTTAGTGTTGAGATTGAGAAGGGAGATAGGACGGTAGCTACCACAATCTTTAGGGTAATTTCCAGGCTTTAATATAGTAGTTATAGTGGTTTCTAAAAATTATCTGCAAAAAGAACCTTTGCGCATTACTTCATAAATATTCTACCAAGGATGGGAGCAATCATGGGTTCAAAAGTTTTATAAAAGCGTCTGGTAAATCCATCGGGACCTGGGCATTTGCCTAATATAAGGTCTTTAATGGTTGTTTGTACTTCTTCCAAGGTGATTGGGGCAGTAAGAATTTGAAAGTCTTCTTCTGGTAGTTGGGGTAAATGTAGAGTGTTCAGAAATGAACAAATTGCTATTGTGAATGATGAGCTACTAGGATTGTTAAACTCTAAATTGTATAAGTTATGATAATATGATCTGAACGTCTCGCCAACCTCTTTTGGAGAGAAGACTAAGTTATTATGGCCTAGATTTAGAGTTTTGTCGGTAACGACCCGCGTAGCTAACGCTGGCTTTTTTCTGGCCGCACCTTTTAAATACCTCTGGTATTGAGAGTTCACAGAATGGCTGCGTTAGGCTCCAAAAAGGGAGCATACAGGCATATTTAACGCCACTGCAACTCTCGATACCAGAGTTGCTTACGGACGCAGCCAGCTTAAAAAACGTGCTTGTGCACGATTCCCCCATAGAAAACAATGGGGCTGTTTGAGCTGAAAAAAAACCTAACACCTGCAAAAAAGCTGCGTTCAGCTCCTAACGCAGCCCCATTGTTTCCTATGGGGAAACACTTCCTACGTCTGCACCTAACACTCTAACATGTACCCCGAGTCTAAACACCCCTAACCTTACACTTATTAACCCCTAATCTGCCACCCCCGCTATCGCTGACCCGTGCATATTATTATTAACCCCTAATCTGCCGCTCCGTAAACCGCCACTACTTACATTATCCCTATGTACCCCTAATCTGCTGCCCCTAACACCGCCGACCCCTATATTATATTTATTAACCCCTAATCTGCTCCCCACAACGTCGCCTCCACCTGCCTACATTTATTAACCCCTAATCTGCCGAGCGGACCGCACCGCTATTATAATAAAGTTATTAACCCCTAATCCGCCTCACTAACCCTATAATAAATAGTATTAACCCCTAATCTGCCCTCCCTAACATCGCCGACACCTAACTTCAAACATTAACCCCTAATCTGCCGACTGGAGCTCACCGCTATTCTAATAAATGTATTAACCCCTAAAGCTAAGTCTAACCCTAACACTAACACCCCCCTAAGTTAAATATAACGAAATTAATTAACTCTTATTAAATAAATTATTCCTATTTAAAGCTAAATACTTACCTGTAAAATAAATCCTAATATAGCTACAATATAAATTATATTTATATTATAGCTATTTTAGGATTTATATTTATTTTAAAGGTAATTTTGTATTTATTTTAACCAGGTACAATAGCTATTAAATAGTTAAGAACTATTTAATAGCTAAAATAGTTAAAATAATTACAAAATTACCTGAAAAATAAATCATAACCTAAGTTACAATTAAACCTAACACTACACTATCAATAAATTAATTAAATAAAATAGCTACAATTACCTACAATTAAACCTAACACTACACTATCAATAAATTAATTAAATACAATATCTACAAATAAATACAATGAAATAAACTAACTAAAGTACAAAAAATAAAAAAGAACTAAGTTACAAAAAATAAAAAAATATTTACAAACATCAGAAAAATATTACAACAATTTTAAACTAATTACACCTACTCTAAGCCCCCTAATAAAATAACAAAGACCCCCAAAATAAAAAAATGCCCTACCCTATTCTAAATTACTAAAGTTCAAAGCTCTTTTACCTTACCAGCCCTGAACAGGGCCCTTTGCGGGGCATACCCCAAAGAATTCAGCTATTTTGCCTGTAAAAAAAACACATACAATACCCCCCCAACATTACAACCCACCACCCACATACCCCTAATCTAACCAAAACCCCCCTTAAATAAACCTAACACTAAGCCCCTGAAGATCTTCCTACCTTATCTTCACCATACCAGGTTCACCGATCGATCCAGAAGAGCTCCTCCGATGTCTTGATCCAAGCCCAAGCGGGGGGCTGAAGATGTCCATGATCTGGCTGAAGTCTTCATCCAAGCGGGAGCTGAAGATGTCCATGATCCGGCTGAAGTCTTCTATCAATGGCATCTTCAATCTTCTTTCTTCCGGATCCATCTTGCAGACCTCCGACGCGGAACATCCTGCTGGCCCGACGGACTACCGATGAATGAAGGCTCCTTTAAGGGACGTCATCCAAGATGGCGTCCCTTGAATTCCGATTGGCTGATAGGATTCTATCAGCCAATCGGAATTAAGGTAGGAATATTCTGATTGGCTGATGGCATCAGCCAATCAGAATCAAGTTCAATCCGATTGGCTGATCCGATCAGCCAATCAGATTGAGCTCGCATTCTATTGGCTGTTCCGATCAGCCAATAGAATGCGAGCTCAATCTGAATGGCTGATCGGATAGGCCAATCGGATTGAACTTGATTCTGATTGGCTGATTCCATCAGCCAATCAGAATATTACTACCTAAATTCCGATTGGCTGATAGAATCCTATCAGCCAATCGGAATTCGAGGGACGCCATCTTGGATGACGTCCCTTAAAGGAGCCTTCATTCATCGGTAGTCCGTCGGGCCAGCAGGATGTTCCGTGTCGGAGGTCTGCAAGATGGATCCGGAAGAAAGAAGATTGAAGATGCCGTTGATAGAAGACTTCAGCCGGATCATGGACCTCTTCAGCTCCCGCTTGGATGAAGACTTTAGCTGGATCATGGACATCTTCAGCCCCCCGCTTGGGCTTGGATCAAGACATCGGAGGAGCTCTTCTGGATCGATCGGTGAACCTGGTATGGTGAAGATAAGGTAGGAAGATCTTCAGGGGCTTAGTGTTAGGTTTATTTAAGGGGGGTTTGGGTTAGATTAGGGGTATGTGGGTGGTGGGTTGTAATGTTGGGGGGGTATTGTATGTGTTTTTTTACAGGCAAAAGAGCTGAATTCTTTGGGGCATGCCCCGCAAAGGGCCCTGTTCAGGGCTGGTAAGGTAAAAGATCTTTGAACTTTAGTAATTTAGAATAGGGTAGGGCATTTTTTTATTTTGGGGGTCTTTGTTATTTTATTAGGGGGCTTAGAGTAGGTGTAATTAGTTTAAAATTGTAATATTTTTCTGATGTTTGTAAATATTTTTTTATTTTTTGTAACTTAGTTCTTTTTTATTATTTGTACTTTAGTTAGTTTATTTCATTGTAGTTATTTGTAGATATTGTATTTAATTAATTTATTGATAGTGTAGTGTTAGGTTTAATTGTAGATAATTGTAGGTAGTTTATTTAATTTATTTATTGATAGTGTAGTGTTAGGTTTAATTGTAACTTAGGTTAGGATTTATTTTACAGGTAATTTTGCAATTATTTTAACTATTTTAGCTATTAAATAGTTCTTAACTATTTAATAGCTATTGTACCTGGTTAAAATAAATACAAAGTTACCTGTAAAATAAATATAAATCCTAAAATAGCTATAATATAATTATAATTTATATTGTAGCTAAATTAGGATTTATTTTACAGGTAAGTATTTAGCTTTAAATAGGAATAATTTATTTAATAAGAGTTAATTAATTTCGTTAGATTTAAATTATATTTAACTTAGGGGGATGTTAGTGTTAGGGTTAGACTTAGCTTTAGGAGTTAATACATTTATTAGAATAGTGAGCTCCAGTCGGCAGATTAGGGGTTAATGTTTGAAGTTAGGTGTCGGCGATGTTAGGGAGGGCAGATTAGGGGTTAATACTATTTATTATAGGGTTAGTGAGGCGGATTAGGGGTTAATAACTTTATTATAATAGAGGTGCGGTCCGCTCGGCAGATTAGGGGTTAATTATTGTAGGTAGCTGGCGGCGACGTTGTGGGGGGCAGGTTAGGGGTTAATAAATATAATATAGGGGTCGGCGGTGTTAGGGGCAGCAGATTACGGGTACATAAGGATAACGTAGGTGGCCGTCGGCAGATTAGGGGTTAAAAAAATGTAAGCGAGTGGCGGCGATGTGGGGGGACCTCGGTTTAGGGGTACATAGGTAGTTTATGGGTGTTAGTGTACTTTAGAGCACAGTAGTTAAGAGCTTTATGAACCGGCGTTAGCCCAGAAAGCTCTTAACTACTGACTTTTTTCTGCGGCTGGAGTTTTGTCGTTAGATTTCTAACGCTCACTTCAGACACGACTCTAAATACCGGAGTTAGAAAGATCCCATTGAAAAGATAGGATACGCAATTGACGTAAGGGGATCTGCGGTATGGAAAATTCGCGGCTGAAAAGTGAGCGTTAGACCCTTTCCTGACTGACTCCAAATACCGGCGGTAGCCTAAAACCAGCGTTAGGAGCCTCTAACGCTGGTTTTCACGGCTACCGCCAAACTCTAAATCTAGGCCTATGTGTCTTAAAGGAGGATATCTTAGATTGGGCCATGCGATTTCATAATTTTATTGCTAGGAGGGAAGAAGCCTTATTACTTTTATAGTAGTATATCTGTTTAAGTCTTTCCAAGTTAGTATGGATTTTTTGATATTCAAGAGTCTTGTTTTGTTGTGTGATAGCTGAGATTTGGTTGCTTAATGTAGTAGTATAGGATGTAGATAACTGATTTTTTAAGGATCTAAGTTGTCAAATTATGGAAGCTAGAGAGACTCCCTGGGCTTTACGTATCTGAGCCATCTTATTGATATAGTGACCTCTAAGGAATGCCTTAAGGGAGGCCCATACAATCTCTGCTGAGGAGTGTGGGGTGTCATTAAATTTCAGATATTCAGAGATGCTATCTTGTGTATCTAATTTATGAATAGGGTTGGTGACCAACCAATCCTTAAGTCGCCACGTAGGTGGAAGCGGGTTAGTTAGATGTGGGCCTATGGAAATTAGGAGGGAGTTATGATCTGACAAAAAGACTGGGGAGATCCTAGCATAAGTTATATGGTCTAGTGCACGAGAGCTCATGAAAAATAAATCTATTCGCGTGTAGGATTTATGAAGAGGGGAGTAAAAAGTAAATCCTTTATCTGAGGGGTGCAGGGCCCTTCATACATCATAGAGATCGTTTTGGGAGAATAGTTTCAGCAAGGGAGTGAGCAGATCTTTCTGCGGTGGAGCTCTTTGGACCAAGTCTATCTATCGAGGGATCCCAAATTAGATTTAAGTCGCCCCCTAATATTAGTTCACCTTGTTTGACTGCCGACACTGACTCCAGGAGTTTTTTGAGAAAATTAATTTGCTTGGAATTCAGAGAGTAGGTGTTCACTAAAGTAACCAGTTTTTCGTAATTAGGATAATAAAACGCCCTTGAGGGTCACATTCTATGTATATGGGTTCGAATTTAAGGTGAGCATTAATAAGTATTGCCACTCCTCTGGATTTGGACTCATAGGAGGCTGCTATAATTACTGGGAATCTTTGTTAGTCCGAGGGATACCTGCTTGTGAGAGCCAGTGTGTCTCTTGAATGAAAGCAATGTCTACTCCAGCATGTTGGAGCATGTTTATCAAGAGGCTGCATTTTGTTGGGGAGTTAAGACCTTGAGTATTAAGTGTCAGAAAGCATAAGTCTGTCATGATAAGGGGAAATGAAAGAAAAATAAAAAGGGGGGGGCTAGGGTGAAAAGGGAATGCTGAGGTTAGTTCAGGAGATGGTTTAATGAGGTAGCCACCTTTATGGGATATTGATATGGAATGTACAAGGCCTAGATATATGTGAACAGGGGAGCCACTAGAAAGGTTGGGGCCCCTGACTTAACCATTAAACAGCCCCCCCCCCCCTTGACATGTGCAATTTTTGACCAAGTGACTAAAACGTATATGCACTTTATTCTTAAGTGTAGTCAAACTTGAAAATTTGGTAAAGTAGGTAGAAACACACAGACACACTCATACACTGAAACACACACACACACACTCACACATAAGGATTCACATACAGAAACTCTATCAGACACGCAAAGAAACACACAAACAATCTCAGACACAGACACCCAAACAGACACTCAGCACTTGTTTACATTGACCTGATAAGTAATGAGGTAGACTACAGTTTTGTCAAAAATTGAGGTTTACAAAACAAAATATGGAGTTCTGATTATCAGCATGCAGTGGCTGAAAGGAAGGGCCCTGAACTGCCTAAACAATAACTGATATACACACCCTCACTGAGACATCCACAGAAAACACACAAAGACATACACACACTATCACAGAGACACACACAGAAAATGCACAGACATACACACACCCTCACAGAGACACCCACAGAAAACACACACCCTCACAGAGACATCCATAGAAAATACAGACAAACATACATGCACACACACACACCCTCAGAGACATCCACAGAAAACACAGAGACATACACACCCACCCTCACAGAGGCATCCAGAGAAAATACACAGACATACATACACATACCCTCAAAGAGACACCCATAGAAAAAGCACAAATCTATGTGCACACACCCTCACAGACATTCACAGAAAATCCACAAAGACATACACACCCACCCTCACAGAGAGACCCACAGAAAAATAATACATACACACTCATAGAGACACAAGCAAAAGCACAAAGACATAAACACAAACACCCACAGAAACACTCACAGGAAGTAACATTTATGCACATTGCATCCTCTAAATCAACAGTGTGTGACATGCATGATAAAAAAATTGCAGAAATTAAGAGATCACTTTTTAAAGAATCATATTTGTAAACGTGCAAACAAAAATAATGCTGTGAATTCAAAATCGTACATTAATGATCTGGGTAGATGGCTAGATGAAGAAAATTACTTTTAAAAGGTTGACATATGTTGTTTTTTTCCCCATTTTCCCCAACCAAGAGCACCACTTCAAATATAGTGTACAAATGTTCCCATATGTCAGCTGTACTTATTGATTTTTAAAATGATAACTAGGGTAAAACACCCAATAGGGGGCGCTAGAGCTTAAAATGTGTATAATACCATATATATATATATATATATATATATATATATATATATATATATATGTGTGTGTGTATACTCCCAGCACAGTGATAGTCTGGCTGGGCCAATATTAGATCAATATAGATATATATATATATATACACTGTGTGCAGAATTATTAGGCAAATGAGTATTTTGACCACATCATCCTCTTTATGCATGTTGTCTTACTCCAAGCTGTATAGGCTCGAAAGCCTGCTACCAATTAAGCATATTAGGTGATGTGCACCTCTGTAATGAGAAGGGGTGTGGTCTAATGACATCAACACCCTATATCAGGTGTGCATAATTATTAGGCAACTTCCTTTCCTTTGGCAAAATGGGTCAAAAGAAGGACTTGACAGGCTCAGAAAAATCAAAAATAGTGAGATATCTTGCAGAGGGATGCAGCACTCTTAAAATTGCAAAGCTTCTGAAGCGTGATCATCGAACAATCAAGCGTTTCATTCAAAATAGTCAACAGGGTCGCAAGAAGCGTGTGGAAAAACCAAGGCGCAAAATAACTGCCCATGAACTGAGAAAAGTCAAGCGTGCAGCTGCTAAGATGCCACTTGCCACCAGTTTGGCCATATTTCAGAGCTGCAACATCACTGGAGTGCCCAAAAGCACAAGGTGTGCAATACTCAGAGACATGGCCAAGGTAAGAAAGGCTGAAAGACGACCACCACTGAACAAGACACACAAGCTGAAACGTCAAGACTGGGCCAAGAAATATCTCAAGACTGATTTTTCTAAGGTTTTATGGACTGATGAAATGAGAGTGAGTCTTGATGGGCCAGATGGATGGGCCCGTGGCTGGATTTGTAAAGGGCAGAGAGCTCCAGTCCGACTCAGACGCCAGCAAGGTAGAGGTGGAGTACTGGTTTGGGCTGGTATCATCAAAGATGAGCTTGTGGGGCCTTTTCGGGTTGAGGATGGAGTCAAGCTCAACTCCCAGTCCTACTGCCAGTTTCTGGAAGACACCTTCTTCAAGCAGTGGTACAGGAAGAAGTCTGCATCCTTCAAGAAAAACATGATTTTCATGCAGGACAATGCTCCATCACACGCGTCCAAGTACTCCACAGCGTGGCTGGCAAGAAAGGGTATAAAAGAAGAAAATCTAATGACATGGCCTCCTTGTTCACCTGATCTGAACCCCATTGAGAACCTGTGGTCCATCATCAAATGTGAGATTTACAAGGAGGCAAAACAGTACACCTCTCTGAACAGTGTCTGGGAGGCTGTGGTTGCTGCTGCACGCAATGTTGATGGTGAACAGATGGTGAACAGATCAAAACACTGACAGAATCCATGGATGGCAGGCTTTTGAGTGTCCAAAGAAAGGTGGCTATATTGTCACTGATTTGTTTTTGTTTTGTTTTTGAATGTCAGAAATGTATATTTGTGAATGTTGAGATGTTATATTGGTTTCACTGGTAAAAATAAATAATTGAAATGGGTATATATTTGTTTTTTGTTAAGTTGCCTAATAATTATGCACAGTAATAGTCACCTGCACACACAGATATTCCCCTAAAATAGCTATAACTAAAAACAAACTAAAAACTACTTCCAAAACTATTCAGCTTTGATATTAATGAGTTTTTTGGGTTCATTGAGAACATGGTTGTTGTTCAATAATAAAATTAATCCTCAAAAATACAACTTGCCTAATAATTCTGCACTCCCTGTATATATGTATATATATATATATATATATATATATATATATATATATATATATACGTAAATAAGAGTGTACACATGACCGTATAGATAGATATCTACATACAATTCCCTAATACAAATCACCATATGCAGGGTATTAAATGGCACAACAGTATCAATACACAGTTAAATACCAGAGTCCAAAATAGGAGATGGAGATCATACTCCAAAAATAGTCCAGTGTATTCCAAGGTGTGTTAATTCTGTGAAATTCCAGGCCGCACTCAATCTTCACCCTCCAAAGGTCAGACAATCTAGAAAAACACAAGGAAAGAGGCGCCATATGTGTGAATCTGTAACAACCAGTTTCAAAGATAGAGCAAGTGCAGGGTACTCACAATATGAGAAGGTACTCAGATGTGCCTGTAGACGCAGGCTGGTATTTACAACAAGCCAGCTATCTGTACAAGGCACTTCAGGGTCCCAGGATGGAGATCTGTGTGTCTTGGCAGACTGGGAGTTGAAGGTCCAGCAATATAGAGAACAGGGGCTAGGTGCAAACAAAAGCACACAACTGTGTGAATCTGCAAGGTTACAATGATTAAACTACAACCTGTGCAGGGTACTCACATTTGATAGCGGCACTCAAATGTACCAATAGAGGCAAGCTGGTTTTCACAGCAAACCAGCTGGCTGTATAGGATATAAAACTGGATACTCCACAGCAGACAGGATCAACAGGTAGCTCAGAGTATAGAATAATCAGCGGCAATGAGGATATATAGTTTTAAAAAAACATTTAATAATAATAAATTTAATAAATAATAATCATAAAATATATATATATCACTCATGCATCATGAGTAAAAGACATGCAACGCGTTTCTCGGTATACACCGTTTCATCAGACATGCCTGATGAAATGGTGTATACCGAGAAACACGTTGCATGTCTTGTACTCATGATGCATGAGTGATATATATATATATATATATATATGTATTATGATTGTTTTTATTATTATTAAATGTTTTTTTTAAATTATATATCCTCATTGCCGCTGATTATTCTATACTCTGAGCTACCTGTTGATCCTGTCTGCTGTGGAGTATCCAGTTTTATATCCTTTACAGCCAGCTGGTTTGCTGTGAAAACCAGCCTGCCTCTATTGGTACATTTGAGTGCTGCTATCAAATGTGAGTACCCTGCACAGGTTGTAGTTTAATCATTGTAAGTGCCTTGTACAGCTAGCTGGCTTGTTGTAAATACCAGCCTGCGTCTACAGGCACATCTGAGTGCCTTCTCATATTGTGAGTACCCTGCACTTGCTCTATCTTTGAAACTGGTTGTTACAGATTCACACATATGGCGCCTCTTTCCTTGTGTTTTTCTGGATTTTTAAAATGCTGTACTTTATATGGTCTTGGTGGAACCATAAGCTGTGGTGCTCATACCATTAGATCTGGTTAAATGCAGGATTTAGGCTTGTTTGTATGTATGTAAAAATGTCAGCTGTAGTGTAGACTGAACAGTTTTAAGTTAACATGTCTCATTTCAAACACTGAGCAATCTTAGTCTGAGAGTATAACATTTTATGCAGACGTAAAAATCTTAAATAAAATGCCTCTTTGCATTTGGAAAGTCCTTGCATAAAGGGGCAGTAAACTGGAATGTAAGTAATATATATATTAATAAAAAGATGTGTATCTGCCAAAAGGGCACCTACCATTTGTGTATTGAGTAGGAAATATTTCTGCATGGCATTAAATATAGAATTTCTACAGCATCGTCAAATAATCATAAATACACTGCTGCTAAAAAAATGTGTTTTTATGGACCCCTGGCCCCACCATACAACTATTACCACGGTGAAGTTACAATCCGAAATTGCACAAAGAAATAAAAACATTTACTAAGTAAGTCATACCTCCTCTGCAATGCTGTCTGACTCAGCACACACTGTACAAACAAAGTGTCATGTCTGTCTCACACTGTGCATAGTGGTTTAGTGCACATTCAGAAATCCTCTCAAATGCTAATACTTTACTCATTGTAATAACATGTCCCATGCTCAATTAGAACTCTGCTGTAGTTCCCACTGGTGACTGCCAAAATAAAAAAAAATAAAAAAAAATGTTTTGTTGTTCTTGCCCTGACAGGAGTCATAAAGTATCTACGAGTTCAGAGAATAAGGGTATTTGTTTATTAATCTGGTATGTCAAAAAGGGGGGTGTTCAGCGGACGAGAGCCCCTCGATAGTTGGAGGGGGGTTAAAAGGGGGGGAAGGAGGTTCTGGGTAAATGTAAGTCGAACGCATGTGAAAGTGCACTATAGATTTTTAACAGTGACAGTAAAGTGGTCCGAGTACTAAAGATTGCTGATATGGAGTCAGCAATATAGGCCCTATGTAGGAATAGGGGGAAGGGGGTGTCGTATATGAGATGTAGGTGTACCCTAGTTGTGGTATAGGGTGGGCCAGGGGGTCTCCACCAGAGAGTAGTATGGTTCAGTATTTATTAGGGAAGAGGGGAGGTTGATAGTGTAGTAGTGACCAATTTATTAACAAAAAGCATACCTGTATAGAGGTAAGAGCCAATGAAATTTATAACATTACTATCTACTAAACGTAAACAGAGCCCACTAACGTACAATCATACATAAAACATAGAAGAACATATGACATTTGAGTGTATTAGGGCATAATAGTAGGAACCTAGAGGTAAAAGACATGCGATCCAAGTATAGGGTGCCTCTGTTTGCAATATAACTATGATGTAAACAACTATGAGAGGTATCTAGGTATAACGAAGTGGCTTGTATGTCTTAGTAGTATGTTGGTCCATGTGATGTGACATTGAAGTCACAAGAAGCATTTAATTAAATGTATGAGGGCACCTCCATATAAATTTTGACTCTGAAGATCACTTTGAAAATGGTTGCAGGAAACAGTATATTGGATATGGATTAGTGAAGTATGAGACAGGTTCAGAGGCCTCCTGTAGAATAGTATTGATTTAAAACACATGAACCTATATAATGTTATAAACAAGTGAACATTTCAAAAGTATAATTAACAACTGGCTTGTAGTCCAAAGGCTATTGGTCAGGAAAGGAATAGATAGCCAGATGTCCCCATCTCAAACTGTGGGGAACTACCAACCTCTGATATGTTGGTAGAGGATTCTAACGGCGGGTATATATTGTTCTTGGAGTTAAGTGTCCTGTAGAGAAGAGCAATAGGCTCCTCATTAGGAGCAGATAGATCCTTTCTTTTGGATTGAAGTTTGGGTCTTTGCGGCAGTAGGCTCCATTCTGGAGCTGTAGCGTTCAGTTCATCAGTATTGTCAGATGTATTTTTATTTTGATCAGATGAATGATGTAGGCCCAATGAAATGAAGAGTTTCATACCCTGGTCGGGCGTAGAAATGACATGAGTGCTCGTCAAATTGAAAAAATAGCTTGACAGGAAAGCCCCATCTATATTTCACATTGCTTTTGCGAAGACACTGGGTGACTTGTTAAAAAGAAGGTCTTTTGGCTAAGGTGTGTGAAGACAGATCCGGAAAAATTTGAATGTTGTCATAGGGATTCTTTATATTTTTGTTTAGAAATGATGCTCTGAGTAGCTTTTCCTTAAATGTGTAATAATGCAGTCTAATTATGACATCTCTGGGAGTACCTGAAGTGGAGTTTCTGGGGCGGAGTGCCCAGTGGGCCCTGTCGATTACTGATTCTTGGTCTTTTAAAGGCCCCAATAGCTCCTTGAATAGGCCTAATAGATTTCCAGAGATATCTGCTGTACCTACATCTTCTGGAATACCACGTATTCTTATATTATTACGGCGTGACCTATCCTCTAGGTCTGCAATTTTGGATTCCAATTCTGAAATCATTTCCATGAGAGACTGAGTATAGGAAAGTAGATTAGTGTGGTACATGCTAAGGTCTTCTTGTTTCCTTTCTAGTGTTTCAGTCTGTTCTCCTAGGGATGATAAGTCTCTTTTAAGTTCAGAGAGGGACATTTTGAGCTCTTGTTTAAGGGACGTGTACTGAGAGTCCATTTTGTCCGATAACACTTTAACATAGTCAAGTATATGATGGACAGGGATCTGTCAGCAGAATGGATTTCTGTTCTATGTGATCATTTAGCAGTGACAATCGATTCTCTTGAATCTTCATCTGACATATCATGCTTATAGTGGATTTTGCTATTGAAGTGATCCACTAAGGTCTTTTTTGGAACATCAGACTGTCTCTGCTTTTTCTTTTGGGAGTGAGCCATATTGTGAAGTGTAAGATGTCCTCGATTTCAGAAATCTCCCTAGAGTGCCAGATAGTTGTCTTCCCTTAAGATCATATTCCTATTTAACAATGTTAACACCATTTTTTGTAAATAGAAATACTTGAAATAGCATTTATTTTTAAATATTAATCCATTTGTAATCTAGCCCATAAAGTTTTATATGACATCTGCTTAATAAAAAAAACAACATATATAGAACTTTAAAAAATAAAAAATACTACTTAGAGATAAATGCAAACAATTAGAGGAAAAACAATCAGTGTGTATATTTAAATTTATTTTTTATCTTTCTATTATACATTTTAACTGTGTATATCATATCACCAGTACATTGGGAAAAAAAGGTTAAAACATAAAAAATCAGCATTTGAATCACTATACCTTATAATAATAATAATAAAAAAAAAGTAAGTTTAAAATAATATTACGTTTCTGAAAGTGGTACAATGTAGCTATAGCTGAGAGCCTAGTCTCATATCTTGCAAGGTGCTGTATTTCTCCTTGAGAGTGATAAAAAGCTGGCTGATTAAATCAAAGAGGTTCTTCTATCCCCAAGGGAAAACTACAGTATATGCTTCTCTTCTGAAGTATTCCCAGCAGAGCCTTGGCAAGCCTATAGCTCACCATGAACCATCATTACAGCTGTATTAAAATCCTCAGCAGGTCACCATATTTTACAACCAACTGCTAAGCATGTAAACACAGACAGAAACCGCTAATTACTTTAGATATTATCCAGAGAAGTCTCTCCTTATTAGTCACAAAATATATTTTGAAAAATAGCAATTCCTTCTTTATAAATGAACTGAAATATTTTTTATAATTCCTTCTTTACTGTGCTTTAGGCATTATTTTCAAAGGCTGCTGACACATTGGAAAATGACTAGGTCCTTTTAATTCACATCATTTTATTACATTTCAAAATACAGAGTTATATAATTATTATTATTTTCTTTTGCTTTCTATGTGTTCATTGCTTGGGGTTATAAACTATAACACTTTTTCAGGTAATTATTGTAATATACAATGCATCCATCCATTTACCTACATCTACCATATGTGGTGCTTAGTTCATAAAATATCTGAAAAATTAATTGTCTCACTATAAGAAAAGGAAACAAATGGTATAAGAGTTGTCTTATAATGTATATTTCTTTCATCTGACACATTCCACACAAAACTCCAGGACTATACAAGAGAGATAAAGAGAGACAGTGTTGACTATTTTAAATGTTTATTTTTTGGCCATACACAAAACAACTGCTTCATTCTAAAATGTCTTGGAATACTCTCTAATTCAGACATCCTCAAACTAGGCCCTCCACAGGTTTTGGAACTACATTTCCCATGATGCTCAGCCAGCATATCAGCTAGCTGAGCATCATGGGAAATGTAGTTCCAAAACCTCTGGAGGGCCAAGTTTGAGGATGTCTGTTCTAATTAGTCGAAAAAGCTCTTTTGGCATTTTATCAAATCCCTTAAAGGGACAGCTCACCCAAAAATGTTCTCCCCTTTAAATTTTTCCCAATTCTTTATTTTACTTGCTGGAGTGTTTTAAATTGTTTACAAGTAGCTCCTTTACCCCTATTTTGGCATTTGAAATAGCTGATTAAGCCTGTGGTATCCCAACCTATACTGAAAGTTTCTATACTGGAGTATATTCTATTGAGTAGCCTAAGTAAACACAGCCAGCAGAAAAGATTACACTCTCAGTGGGGGCATGCTAGTTAAGTAATAAAATGATAATTTTCCATTGTTCTCTCTAAGTATTGAGCTTTGGTTTTCTAGACAAATATAAGATAAAGAAGTAAGTCTGTGTACATAAAAGTGATAACATAATGAGATCTGATATTACCTGCTTTAAAAACACAAAACCAGCTACTTCATATACACAAATAAACCGAAAAATGCAATTTCTCATAAATGTTATACTCTGCAGTTGGTATAAAAAGTCATTGAAAATACATTCATATAAAAACAATTTTACAGTGTACTGTCCCTTTAAGCTGTCAAATTCGATAAGTAAAAGTGGTCCTGAAAATTTGTTGAGAAGTATGGACTCTAGTGTTAGGTGTATAGTAAAGTTTTAAGGTGAATAATTTACGGCTTTAGTTTTTATAATGTGTCCAATTTATGAAATCCTATATTTTAATAAGGATACATTCAACTAAATTTATAGGGCTCCATTTATTAAGCAGGGGATGCTGCTTCTGAGGTCCATCCTTTCAGGTTCTTCTAAAATGGAAGACAGCTGCTCCTTAACCTGTCCGACACCTTACAGGTGGTGGATTGAAATCATCCCGATTGGGATGATTGACAGCCCCTGCTAGTGGCTGATTAGCCGCCAGTTAGCAGAGGGCGGCATGGCACAAGCATTTCACCAGAAATGCATGTGCAATGATAAATGCGGACAGCGTATGCTGTCTGCATTTATCGATGTTGAGCGGACATGTATCGCTATATACAGGGAGTGCAGAATTATTAGGCAAGTTGTATTTTTGAGGATTAATTTTATTATTGAACAACAACCATGTTCTCAATGAACCCAAAAAACTCATTAATATCAAAGCTGAATATTTTTGGAAGTAGTTTTTAGTTTGTTTTTAGTTTTAGCTATTTTAGGGGGATATCTGTGTGTGCAGGTGACTATTACTGTGCATAATTATTAGGCAACTTAACAAAAAACAAATATATACCCATTTCAATTATTTATTTTTACCAGTGAAACCAATATAACATCTCAACATTCACAAATATACATTTCTGACATTCAAAAACAAAACAAAAACAAATCAGTGACCAATATAGCCACCTTTCTTTGCAAGGACACTCAAAATCCTGCCATCCATGGATTCTGTCAGTGTTTTGATCTGTTCACCATCAACATTGCGTGCAGCAGCAACCACAGCCTCCCAGACACTGTTCAGAGAGGTGTACTGTTTTCCCTCCTTGTAAATCTCACATTTGATGATGGACCACAGGTTCTCAATGGGGTTCAGATCAGGTGAACAAGGAGGCCATGTCATTAGATTTTCTTCTTTTATACCCTTTCTTGCCAGCCACGCTGTGGAGTACTTGGACGCGTGTGATGGAGCATTGTCCTGCATGAAAATCATGTTTTCCTTGAAGGATGCAGCCTTCTTCCTGTACCACTGCTTGAAGAAGGTGTCTTCCAGAAACTGGCAGTAGGACTGGGAGTTGAGCTTGACTCCATCCTCAACCCGAAAAGGCCCCACAAGCTCATCTTTGATGATACCAGCCCAAACCAGTACTTCAACTCCACCTTGCTGGCGTCTGAGTCGGACTGGAGCTCTCTGCCCTTTACCAATCCAGCCACGGGCCCATCCATCTGGCCCATCAAGACTCACTCTCATTTCATCAGTGCATAAAACCTTAGAAAAATCAGTCTTGAGATATTTCTTGGCCCAGTCTTGACGTTTCAGCTTGTGTGTCTTGTTCAGTAGTGGTCGTCTTTCAGCCTTTCTTACCTTGCCTTGTGCTTTTGGGCACTCCAGTGATGTTGCAGCTCTGAAATATGGCCAAACTGGTGACAAGTGGCATCTTGGCAGCTGCACGCTTGACTTTTCTCAGTTCATGGGCAGTTATTTTGCGCCTTGGTTTTTCCACACGCTTCTTGCGACCCTGTTGACTATTTTGAATGAAACGCTTGATTGTTCGATGATCACGCTTCAGAAGCTTTGCAATTTTAAGAGTGCTGCATCCCTCTGCAAGATATCTCACTATTTTTTACTTTTCTGAGCCTGTCAAGTCCTTCTTTTGACCCATATTGCCAAAGGAAAGGAAGTTGCCTAATAATTATGCACACCTGATATAGGGTGTTGATGTCATTAGACCACACCCCTTCTCATTACAGAGATACACATCACCTAATATGCTTAATTGGTAGTAGGCTTTCGAGCCTATACAGCTTGGAGTAAGACAACATGCATAAAGAGGATGATGTGGTCAAAATACTCATTTGCCTAATAATTCTGCACTCCCTGTAAATCTACCCCATAGAAGCAGTATTCCTGGCCAGATTATAATATTATAAGATACCTGTAAATGCCTATATATATATATATATATATATATATATATATATATATATATATATATATTGTATATATTTCACCCATGTATTTATTAAAAAGGAAATATGAAGATACTAAATACAATCAAATGTGTAGTAAACATGTACATTGTAGTTTAATTGTATCTTTATTTATTATGAATGCAGGATTTGAGAGTTTATGTTTATTTCAGCCCTGTAAAGACTAATGAGAATCTTCCTTTACTATTAATATTAGGTCTTTTTTAGCCAAATCCAATCTGCACTTTTAACATGATTGATGATGCATAGTCCCTCATGGCGGCTTTGTCATCACTCATAAGCTGATTTGACATTTCTTTATATATTTTGTCATAAACATATGCAACTACTGGCAAAACATTTGACCCTAGAGTCTGACTATTTGTCATTTTAATCTTCTTTTAGCCAAAGATTTTCTGTTCTCTCTGTATACATGGTTCTAATTATTTTAGCATACAATGTATTTGTATCAGCTGCTGGCAAAGCACTTTTGTACAATAAAGAAAATGTATCAACAACATATATATTTTTTTACATTAAAAGGGACAGTCAACTCAAATGTGTTTATTGTTAAAAAGATAGATAATCCCTTTATTAGCCATTCCCCAGTTTTGCATAACCAACACTGTTATATTAATATCATTTTTACCTTGTATCTTAGACTCTTTAGACAGCCCCCTGATCACATTATCGTTTGAAGGTGTACAGATGGCGCTGGTCTTAGTACAAGTGTTTCGATCAATGTAAAGATTTCCACTAAATAAAAGAAAGAAGGACTTGACAAATGTATTGGAGCTTAATGTTATATGTGCAGTATACTCACTCCATATATTGTGGATGGCCGGCCGAAATGGAGCAGAGTTGGAACCACTTGTATCTTGTAGTTTAGATTTCAACCAAAACTGGGAGAAAAATGAAGGCTCCATTCAGAGTAAAATAGTTCACTTGGTAATATATTAAGTAATAACTTACTCCGGTCAAAATCGGATTCCAGCGATGTCACAGCAACAAAATAGAATGGACACTATGTGTCTGATAAAAAGCGAACAAAGCTTCATTATTAAGCTCAGCTCAACGAGTTTCAACGTTAAAACATCTTTCTCAAGAGCAAGTTAAAAACAATGGTAGTTTGCTGTAGTGTGACATACAATGCTGGTTTAAATACAGGTTTTCTAGGATCTAACTTCCGGTTTTACCGGAGATTAGATTTACATAAATATTTCCAACACCAAAAACTTTTTGCCCAGAGGGTTCTTAAATTTAAAGATTTCAGAAGAATTATATTAAGTCGTTGATTTAAAATCATATTTTTATCTATTTTCAAAAAAATTTTTGGTGTAGAACCGTCTAGTCAAAAAGTAAAGAAAAAATCATCCAATACAAGTTAAGCTTCAAATAAGACCAATGAAATAGAAGCAAATGAAGTCTTCAATCGAGTAGTCCCTTTGTTAGAGTTCCGTTTCAGGTCCCTGATAATCATGTGATATTCTGGGCCAATCGTTGTTAGTTATTGAATCCTGAGTGGCAGAGATCACAGGTTGTTTTATTAGCCAATTGGAGGATCTGAATATCGTCATTTTAGAGAGATGTTGCAGTCTCTTTTCAGGTCCGACCCGGATTGTGACATAATTTTATTGGACCTATTGCAACTCCGAGGTCTGACCAATCCAATCTTTAGATTTTTATGCCATCTTTAACATTAGCATTCTGTAGTGTTCACAAAAGAAAAGCAAGTGAAAAGTATTTGTACTTAAAAAAGTAAGCAGAAAAATTATCCAAAACTTAATATAGTGCAAAATAAGTATCTATATTTCCATTCGGTTACATTTCAACAAGGTTATATCAATATTAGATATCTTACATTGTTTTTATGTTACCACATGAGTGTATACACAAAAAGAATAAAAAGACTAAGTAAAAAAACAACATGCCAATAGAAATATAAAAGTTCTCAACCATAACTAACCACATTTGTGAAAGTGTTATTATCTTTTTATAGATTACTTCATTAGTACCTTATCGTATTAACTTAAAATTATTATTATTGTGGGTTTTTAGTGAACCATTTTGGTAAAACTCGTGTCTGTTAAAATATTTTTTGAAATATTTTAACTATTTATGAATTTAGATTTCAAAGTGAATAACTCTTATTTATACATTTATATGTTTAAAGTGTAATATATAAACTGCTAGTGAAAGTAAATGAAATTATTGGTCAGTAGTAGAATGAACATCAATCATTCTTAGACAAAAGCTGCAATTCTAACATCTTTGTTAAGGCCCCAATGTCCATAAGTTCTCAAGGTATGTATCCACCAAAGGTCCCTTTTATCTAACTCAGGCCTAGATTTGGAGTTTGGCGGTAGCCGTGAAAACCAGCGTTAGAGGCTCCTAACGCTGGTTTTAGGCTACCGCCGGTATTTGGAGTCACTCAAAATAGGGTCTAACGCTCACTTTCCAGCCGCGACTTTTCCATACCGCAGATCCCCTTACGTAAATTGCGTATCCTATCTTTTCAATGGGATTTTTATAACTCCGGTATTTAGAGTCGATTCGGAAGTGAGCGTTAGACATCTAACGACAAAACTCCAGCCGCAGGAAAAAAGTCAGGAGTTAAGAGCTTTCTGGGCTAACGCCGGTTTATAAAGCTCTTAACTACTGTGCTCTAAAGTACACTAACACCCATAAACTACCTATGTACCCCTAAACCGAGGTCCCCCCACATCGCCGACACTCGAAAAAAATTTTTTAACCCCTAATCTGCCGACCGCCACCTACGTTAGACTTATGTACCCCTAATCTGCTGCCCCTAACACCGCCGACCCCTGTATTATATTTATTAACCCCTAATCTGCCCCCCTCAACGTCGCTTCCACCTGCCTACACTTATTAACCCCTAATCTGCCGAGCGGACCTGAGCGCTACTATAATAAAGTTATTAACCCCTAATCCGCCTCACTAACCCTATCATAAATAGTATTAACCCCTAATCTGCCCTCCCTAACATCGCCGACACCTAACTTCAATTATTAACCCCTAATCTGCTGACCGAATCTCGCCGCTATTCTAATAAATGTATTAACCCCTAAAGCTAAGTCTAACCCTAATACTAACACCCCCCTAAGTTAAATATAATTTAAATCTAAAGAAATTAATTAACTCTTATTAAATAATTATTCCTATTTAAAGCTAAATACTTACCTGTAAAATAAATCCTAATATAGCTACAATATAAATTATAATTATATTATAGCTATTTTAGGATTTATATTTATTTTACAGGTAACTTTGTATTTATTTTAACCAGGTACAATAGCTATTAAATAGTTAAGAACTATTTAATAGCTAAAATAGTTAAAATAATTACAAATTTACCTGTAAAAGAAATCCTAACCTAAGTTACAAATAAACCTAACACTAGACTATCAATAAATTAATTAAATAAACTACCTACAATTACCTACAATTAACCTAACACTACACTATCAATAAATTAATTAAATACAATTCCTACAAATAAATACAATTAAATAAACTAGCTAAAGTACAAAAAAAAAAAAGAACTAAGTTACAAAAAATAAAAAAATATTTACAAACATAAGAAAAATATTACAACAATTTTAAACTAATTACACCTACTCTAAGCCCCCTAATAAAATAACAAAGCCCCCCAAAATAAAAAAATGCCCTACCCTATTCTAAATTACTAAAGTTCAAAGCTCTTTTACCTTACCAGCCCTGAACAGGGCCCTTTGCGGGGCATGCCCCAAGAAATACAGCTCTTTTGCCTGTAAAAAAAAACATACAATACCCAAGCCCCCCAACATTACAACCCACCACCCACATACCCCTAATCTAACCCAAACCCCCCTTAAATAAACCTAACACTAAGCCCCTGAAGATCATCCTACCTTGTCTTCACCACACCAGGTTCACCGATCGGTCCAGAAGAGCTCCTCCGATGTCCTGATCCAAGCCCAAGCGGGGGGCTGAAGAGGTCCATGATCCGGCTGAAGTCTTCATCCAAGCGGGGCAGAAGAGGTCTTCCATCCGATTGAAGTCTTCATCCAAGCGGCATCCATCCAGAGTGAAGCGGCAGCATCCTGAAGACCTCCACCGCGGAACATCCATCCTGGCCGACGACTGAACGACGAATGACGGTTCCTTTAAATGACGTCATCCAAGATGGCGTCCCTCGAATTCCGATTGGCTGATAGGATTCTATCAGCCAATCGGAATTAAGGTAGGAATATTCTGATTGGCTGATGGAATCAGCCAATCAGAATCAAGTTCAATCCGATTGGCTGATCCGATCAGCCAATCAGATTGAGCTTGCATTCTACAGCCAATAGAATGCGAGCTCAATCTGATTGGCTGATCGGATCAGCCAATCGGATTGAACTTGATTCTGATTGGCTGATTCCATCAGCCAATCAGAATATTCCTACCTTAATTCCGATTGGCTGATAGAATCCTATCAGCCAATCGGAATTCGAGGGACGCCATCTTGGATGACGTCATTTAAAGGAACCGTCATTCGTCGTTCAGTCGTCGGCCAGGATGGATGTTCCGCGGTGGAGGTCTTCAGGATGCTGCCGCTTCGCTCCGGATGGATGCCGCTTGGATGAAGACTTCAATCGGATGGAAGACCTCTTCTGCCCCGTTTGGATGAAGACTTCAGCCGGATCATGGACCTCTTCAGCCCCCCGCTTGGGCTTGGATCAGGACATCGGAGGAGCTCTTCTGGACCGATCGGTGAACCTGGTAAGGTGAAGACAAGGTAGGATGATCTTCAGGGGCTTAGTGTTAGGTTTATTTAAGGGGGGTTTGGGTTAGATTAGGGTATGTGGGTGGTGGGTTGTAATGTTGGGGGGCTTGGGTATTGTATGTTTTTTTTTTACAGGCAAAAGAGCTGTATTTCTTGGGGCATGCCCCGCAAAGGGCCCTGTTAAGGGCTGGTAAGGTAAAAGAGCTTTGAACTTTAGTAATTTAGAATAGGGTAGGGCATTTTTTTATTTTGGGGGGCTTTGTTATTTTATTAGGGGGCTTAGAGTAGGTGTAATTAGTTTAAAATTGTTGTAATATTTTTCTTATGTTTGTAAATATTTTTTTATTTTTTGTAACTTAGTTCTTTTTTATTTTTTGTACTTTAGCTAGTTTATTTAATTGTATTTATTTGTAGCAATTGTATTTAATTAATTTATTGATAGTGTAGTGTTAGGTTAATTGTAGGTAATTGTAGGTAGTTTATTTAATTAATTTATTGATAGTCTAGTGTTAGGTTTATTTGTAACTTAGGTTAGGATTTCTTTTACAGGTAAATTTGTAATTATTTTAACTATTTTAGCTATTAAATAGTTCTTAACTATTTAATAGCTATTGTACCTGGTTAAAATAAATACAAAGTTACCTGTAAAATAAATATAAATCCTAAAATAGCTATAATATAATTATAATTTATATTGTAGCTATATTAGGATTTATTTTACAGGTAAGTATTTAGCTTTAAATAGGAATAATTTATTTAATAAGAGTTAATTAATTTCGTTAGATTTAAATTATATTTAACTTAGGGGGGTGTTAGTGTTAGGGTTAGACTTAGCTTTAGGGGTTAATACATTTATTAGAATAGCGGTGAGCTCCAGTCAGCAGATTAGGGGTTAATGTTTGAAGTTAGGTGTCGGCGATGTTAGGGATGGCAGATTAGGGGTTAATACTATTTATGATAGGAATAGTGAGGCGGATTAGGGGTTAATAACTTTATTATAGTAGCGCTCAGGTCCGCTCGGCAGATTAGGGGTTAATAAGTGTAGGCAGGTGGAGGCGACGTTGTGGGGGGCAGATTAGGGGTTAATAAATATAATATAGGGGTCGGCGATGTTAGGGCAGCAGATTAGGGGTACATAGGGATAATGTAAGTAGCGGCGGTTTACGGAGCGGCAGATTAGGGGTTAATAATAATATGCAGGGGTCAGCGATAGCGGGGGCGGCAGATTAGGGGTTAATAAGTGTAAGGTTAGGGGTGTTTAGACTCGGGGTACATGTTAGAGTGTTAAGTGCAGACGTAGGAAGGGTTACCGCATAGCAAACAATGGGGCTGCGTTAGGAGCTGAACGCGGCTTTTTTGCAGGTGTTTGGTTTTTTTCAGCTCAAACAGCCCCATTGTTTCCTATGGGGGAATCGTGCACGAGCACGTTTTTGAGGCTGGCCGTGTCCGTAAGCAACTCTGGTATCGATAGTTGAAGCTGTGTTAAAAATGCTCTACGCTCCTTTTTTGGAGCCTAACGCAGCCTTTATGTGGACTCTCAATACCAGAGTTATTTTTATGGTGCGGCCAGAAAAAAGCCGGCGTTAGTTTTTCGGGTCGTTACCGACAAAACTCCAAATCTAGGCCTCAGCTTCTATACTACCTCCCCTCAAATGTGTCATATTCTTGGCATTGATTAAAATGTATGGGGACTCCATGATCTTCATGTTTTTTTATCAATTTTATTTAGATGCTCTAGGATGCGGGTCTTGACAAATCTAGTGGCTTGACTTAAATATTGAATATTACATTTACATTGAAGTAAATATACAACATTTAATGTCTTACAGCTAATAAAGCTCTTGATCTAAAATGTCTTACCAGTGTTAGTTGATGTAAAAGTTTTTTGAAATCTTTTTGTATAATTGCACCCTTTGCATCTACCGCATGAATAAAAACCTTTTAGGTCAGAAATCTGCATGGGCATTTTGGGATTCATTCCTTTAATCATGGATGGAGCTAGTCTTTGTTTAAAATTCACCCCTCTTCTAAAAGTAATCTGTGGCTTAGCAGGTATTGTTGGAGCTAATACCTCGTCGTTTAGTAAAACATGCCAATGTTTATTTATTATTTGTTTGATTTTATTATGTCCTGAAATAAAGGTGGTTACAAATCTAGGAAATAAGCTATTTATATGTTCCTTTTTTGGGCCTGTAAGCATGGGATCCCTATCTTTGTTTTTAATTAGTTGCCTGTCTAATTCTAATGTCTCTTCTTTTTTAACCTTTTTGTAAAAAACATTTTTTTAAAATCTTGGATTGTTCCTCATAATATTCCTTTCTATCACAATTGCATCTAATACGCTGAAACTGCCCCTTAGGTATGGCTTTAAGCCAGGATTGGTGATGTTGACTATCGTTTCTAATATATGCGTTACCATCACATGTTTTAAAATAAGTTTTGGTATGTATTTTATGGTCTATTACAAAAATAGATCAATCTAAAAATGTTGCTTCCATTGAATGTATTTCAGGTGTAAATATAATATTCATATCATTATCATTTAAATGGGTGATGAACAACTGTAGAGTTTGTAAGTCTCCTTTCCATATACATATGACATCATCTATATACCTCAGCCAGGTCACCAGGTTTGCCCCAAATATCAACATCACCAATCCTGGCTTAAAGCCATAACTAAGGGGCAGTTTCAGCGTATTAGATGCAATTGTAATAGAACGGAAGATTATGAGGAACAATCCAAGATTTTAAAGTAAAGTTTTTTACAAAAAGGTTATAAAGAAGAGACATTAGAATTAGACAGGCAACTAATTAAAAACAAAGATAGGGATTCCATGCTTACAGGCCCAAAAAAGGAACATATAAATAGCTTATTTCCTAGATTTGTAACCACCTTTAATTCAGGATATAATCAGAGCAAACGAATAATAAATGAACATTGGCATGTTTTACTAAACGATGAGGTATTAGCTCTAACAATACCTGCTAAGCCACAGATTACTTTTAGAAGAGGGGTGAATTTTAAACAAAGACTGGCTCCATCCATGATAAAAGGAATGAATCCCAAAATGCCCATGCAGATTTCTGACCTAAAAGGTTTTTATTCATGTGGTAGATGCAAAGGGTGCAATTATACAAAAAGATTTTAAAATTTTTTACATTAACTAACACTGGTAAGACATTTGAGATCAAGAGCTTTATTAGCTGTAAGACAACAAATGTTGTATATTTACTTCAATGTAAATGTCATATTTAATATTTTGGTCAAACCACTAGATTTGTCAAGACCCGCATCCTAGAGCATCTAAATAAAATTGATAAAAAAAACATGAAGATCATGGAGTCCCCATGCATTTTAATCAATGCCAAGAATATGACTCTAAAAACTTTTATTGGTTAGGAATAGAAAAAGGTTCTACACATTGGAGGGGAGGTAGTATAGAAGCTGAGTTAGATAAAAGGGACCTTTGGTGGATACATACCTTGAGAACTTATGGACATTGGGGCCTTAACAAAGATATTAGAATTGCAGCTTTTGTCTAAGAATGATTGATGTTCATTCTACTACTGATAATTTCATTCACTTTCACTAACAGTTTATATATTACACTTTAAACATATAAATGTATAAATAAGAGTTATTCACTTTGAAATCTTAATTCATAAATAGTTAAAATATTTCAAAAAATATTTTAATAGACACGAGTTTGACCAAAATGGTTCACTAAAAACCTCCAATAATAATAATTTTAAGTTAATACTATAAGGTACTAATGAAGTAATCTATAAAAAGATAATAACACTTTCACAAATGTGGTTATTTATTTCTATTGGCATGTTGCTTTTTTACTTAGTCTTTTTATTCTATTTGTGTATACACTCATGCGGTAACATAAAAACAATTTAAGATATCTAATATTGATATAACCCTGTTGAAATGTAACCAAATGGAAATATAGATACTTATTTTGCACTATATTAAGTTTTGGATAATTTTTCTGCTTAAATTTTTAAGTACAAATACTTTTCACTTGTTTTTCTTTTGTGAACATTACAGAATGCTAATGTTAAAGATGGCATAAAAATCTAAAGATTGGATTGGTCGAACCTCTGAGTTGCAATAGGTCCAATAAAATTATGTCACAATCCTGGTCAGACCTGAAAAGAGACTGCAACATCTCTCCTATATGATGAGATTCAGATCTTCCGATTGGCTAATACAACAATATGTGATCTCTGCCGCTCAGGATTCAATAATAATAATAGATAAAAATATAATTTTAATCAACGACTTAATATAATTCTTCTGAAATCTTTAATTTTAAGAACCCTCTGGCCAAAAAGTTTTTGGTGTTGGAAACATTTATGTAAATCTAATCTCTGGTAAAACCGGAAGTTAGATCCTAGAAAACCTGTATTTAAACCAGCATTTTATGTCACACTACACCAAACTACCATTGTTTTTAACTTGCTCATGAGAAAGATGTTTTAACGTTGAAACGTGTTGAGCTGAGCTTAATAATAAAGCTTTGTTCATTTTTTATCAGACACATAGGGACATATGTATCAAGCTCCGTGTTTCTGACGAGTCTTCAGACAAAGACCGCTGCTCCATAACCTGTGCGCCTGCTCTGAGCATCGCCGGAAATCAACCCGATCGAGTACGATCTGCAGGGGGCGGCGTTTCACCAGCAGCTCTTGTGAGTGCAATACGCTCGCCGTATTCAGCGATGTCTGTCGGACCTGATCCGCTCTGTCGGATCATTTCCGACAGACATTAATAACTAGAGGCCAGAGTGTCCTTTCTATTTTGTTGCTGTGACATCGCTGGAATCCGGTTTTAACTGGAGTAAGTTATTACTTAATATATTACCAAGTGAACTATTTTACTCTGAATGGAGCCTTCATTTTTCTCCCAGTTTTGGTTGAAATCTAAACTACAAGATACAAGTGGTTCCAACTCTGCTCCATTTCGGCCAACCATCCACAATATATGGAGTGAGTATACTGCACATATAACATTTGGCTCTAATACATTTGTCAAGTCCTTCTTTCTTTTATTTAGTAGAAATCTTTACATTGATTGAAATACTTGTACTAAGACCAGCGCCATCTGTACACCTTCAAACGATCTATATTGTTCAGTCTTTTGGGAGAGACTGCAAGAAGGCAGCGGTCCCGATTATTAGGAGAGTATTGTTTCTTTGTCATTTATGCAGGATTATTGTATATAAGATTTTATTATAATCTGCATTTTTATATCCCTGATCACATGACTTTTTATTTATTAACTATTGACTTGCATTTTAGCAGTGTTGTGCAGAACCCACAGGCGTGAGCACAATTTTATCTTTATGGCCCATATCAACTAGCAGTCTCCTGTTGTGAAAAGCAAATAAAAAACATGTGATAAGAGGCAGAAATTTAGAGGTTTGAATGTTATAAAGTATATCAATATAAACCAATGTTGGTTGTGCAACGCTGAGGAATGGGTAGTAAAGGCATTGTCTAACTTTTTAAACAATAACAATTTTAGTGTTGACTGTCCCTTTAATTGTAGAATCAAAATGAAGGAGTCAGTTATCCATTCTATCTTTGAGATTGGAACAAAGAAAATGTAAGTTGCATATAAATACAATTTTTTTTTTTTTAAATATCTAAGGACCAGACCGTATGTTATTGTTAATGTGATAGTGATAGAGTTTCAGAACACAGTGACAGTTTGGCATAGGCGAAATTAGCAGATTCGCATTTGTTTGCTAAACAAATATCAGTTAGGGTGCCGGTAGTGGCATTCGCATCTTTTCATTGCCAGATACATTAGTGTGAAAGAGCAACACACAAAGATCTGTGTAAATCCCAATTTTGCCCATACCTATTGACCTCCTTGTTACCATCAAAAGCATTTAGTTAGCCATCATACTTGAGCCATGCCAAGTTAATATTGCTCAGGCCTTACAGCAGCTCCCATGTTAGTAACAACTATTGCTTTACATTGTGACTGCTATAACATAATCCAACTCATTACAATTAACTCTTCCTGCAACATTACAACTCCTATTACAACTAAGTACCACCAAAATAATTTCTACTTGTTCTTGAAAGCATGTCATTAAAACAAAAAAAATATCCTATTTACTGCTATTATAAAATTGACTTTGTTTTCTTGGTGCCCTTTGTTGGAGAGCATATCTAGGTAGGTTAGAGGGCCATAATATTAAAAAACATTACATGCTCTAATCCGGTATCTGAGTTGTATGACTAGCACTAATAATTGGATCAGCGGTGGTTTCCACTGTGGACTATCAATGCACAGCAGGTCCTGAGCAGCACTTCTACTGTGTTTTTAACCTACTTGCGGGGGTTAAACACACAGTAGAGCAGGGTATATAGTCATAAATTACATGCTTTAATGGATTTAGAGTATGTACTTTTTCCACTATTCTGGCCTATTAAGGAGCGTGTATGCATCTTAAACTCTATGGGCTAGATTACAAATGGTTATTTAGCACTCGTGCTCAAGCATGAACTTTGAAAGAAGTAGTCTTTTAGCACACACAGGTTACCATGCCTTTTAGTAGTTGAAAATAAAACTAAAGGACTTTGAATATCGCAACCACGCTAATAGTCTCCCCATAGACTTCAATGGAGAGAGCAGAAGAAAAAAAACTAACACTTATCACTCATGCACTAACCCAAAAGGAGTTAATATATCACATTCCAATGTTCTTCACATACAGGATATATTAGTATATATATATGTATATACCTATACCTAAATATCTATTCCTATAGATATATTTTACATTACATTATCACATATATTTACAAACACAGGTAGCCCTCCATTTACGCCGGGGTTAGGTTCGAGAAGGAATGGTTGTAAATAGAAACCTTTGTAAATTGAAACCCAGTTTATAATGTAAGTCAAAGGGAAGTGAGGGAGTTAGGTTCCAGACCCCTCTCAAAATTGTCATAAGTAACACCTAATACATTATTTGTAAAGCTTTGAAATTAAGACTTTAAATGCTAAACAGCATTATAAACAGTATCAAATAATCACACAACACAGAATATATCATCAAACTAAGTTTAATGAACAACAACATTTGTTAAACAGCATTATAAACCTAATAAATAATCACACAACACAGACAGTATCATCAAACTAAGTTTAAAGGGACACTGTACCCAAAAATTTTCTTTTGTGATTCAGATTGAGTATGAAATTTTAAGCAACTTTCTAATTTACTCCTATTATCAAATTTTCTTCATTCTCAGAATGTAACTTTAGATGCCCGCCCATTTTTGGTGAACAACCTGGGTTGTCCTTGCTGATTGGTAGATAAATTCATCCACCAATAAAAAAGTGCTGTCCAGAGTACTGAAACCAAATAAATCTTAGATGCCTTCTTTTTCAAATAATGATAGCAAGAGAACAAAGAAAAATTGATAATAGGAGTAAATTAGAAAGTTGCTTAAAATTGCATGCTCTTTCTGAATTACAAAAGAAAAAATTTGGGTTCAGTGTCCCTTTAATGAACAAAAACATTTTTTTACTTGCATTTTTCTGCAAACAGTTCTCTGCATTGTTAGGATGTTAGATAATATTGGGTCTGCACCTATTCTATGCATTCCAGTCTGGACTGATTTATAGGCACCCTCACCTCAAGCAGCTGGGATAGAAAAAGAAAGGGAAGTTTCCCTCACGGCTGCTAGATCTTGTTGCTTTGAAAGCTGCTCGATAGCTCAGGTCTGGTTACACTGATTCATTTCAGCTTGCTTGACTTGCATATCTTTGCTGCAACACAAGCGGACAGCTCCACCTACTGGCTATTTTAATCAATGCACTGCTTCTCAATGCTTTTCAATAGCAGTCACATGACTGAAAAAAAGGACGTTATTCTGAAACGGCGCAAATTTAACCGTCATAAACCGTTGGCCACCTGTATATATTTAATAACAAAAATTACATTTTTTTTCGATGTGAAGAACATTTAAATGTAAAATATGCGTAACACGCTTTGGGTTTCACGCTTTAGGACTACGACAGTGTCAGGCTAGCACACATGAAGAATTAGTTATCTTAAGATGGGTTATGAATATATTAAATATAAAGTATTTAAAAATATTAATAATAATCTTTTAAAATTATTAAAGATGTTCTAAAAAAGAATGTAAATGTTTTAAAGCTACAGGTGAAAAAGTACAACTACAGCTTTATACTTACCATTAGTGCATTAGAGAACTGATCTAACAGCTCCCCTTCTTCACAAAGCACCGGCCGCACTAATAGGATGCTTAGCGCAACAGCTCCTATGACCTGTGCTAAAAGAACTTCTCCTTTAGTGCAGGCCCTGGGAGCTGCCGCCCCAAGCCTCCTATTAGAGTGGACGGGACTCTGTGAAAGGAGTCTGATAACACAAAGACAAATGCAATTGAAAATGAACATTTTAGTAAAAATATGTTGCACCGCACCGTAAATGTAAATTCTTCTGCAGCTTCTTTCTTATGTAACATTAATATAGACAATATGTAAAGGGACATTAAACCACAAATGTTTCTTTCATGATTCAGATAGAAAAGTTTCCAGTTTACTTATATTATTAAATTTGCTTTGTTGAAGAGATATCTAGATAGGTAGTGTGCACATATATTGAGCACTACATGAACGGAAATAGTGCTGCCCTCTAGTGCTATTGCCCATGTATAACATTCTTGCAAAACTGATGCCATATAGTAATGCAGACACATGCTTGCACCTAAGCTTACATCCTGCTTTCCAAGAAAGGGTAATAAGAAAACTAGGACTATTTGATGATACAAGTACATTGGAAAGTTGCTTAAAATTGTATGCTTTATCTGAATCATGAAAGAAAATGTCGCTATTGATGGGGATAAAACAGTCAAAGTAGCTATTTCAAATGACAAAATAAAAATAGAGGAACACTTTGTAAACAGTTTAAAAGTCTCCAACAGGGGAAATAGATCACTGGGAAAACATTAAAGGGAACTATATTTTACAGTACACAGCCCCTAGAAATAAGAATAAGCCTGGATACTTTACAGAGTTGTGTAGACAAAATGTTTTTTTCAATTTCAGTATTAGTAAATGAAAGTTTTGCATAAAATAAAATTAACTAAGATATCATGGGCCGACAGAGACCCCTTGGCATCACCCTGAGTATGCATATATGCACATACAAAAGAAGAAGAAACAGAAAAATTAAAAATTAAAATAATAAAAGGTCTTAAGTAGTCTATTTTGGGGATCAGCCATTATTACAGTGGGTATTGAAAACCCCCCTTGAAAATAATCACATTTTGTTGCTTTGCAGCCTGAAATAAACACAGGCACCATTTTTGTTTTTCCAGTTGTAATTACTCAGTCCAACCTACAGCACCCAAGTGAAAGATATAACACCAACATGTCAGAAAAAAATAGACAATTCAAAAACAGAATAACAGGAGTTGGAAAACAGGATCACCCCCTCCTAAAATTACTTGTAAACTCAATCAGGTGTAGCTAATCACCTTCTCAATGTCACACACAAAGCCATTTGAACTTCAACTGTGATCAGCTGTGGGCGTATTGATTAGTTCAGCATGAAAATAGCTTTCCTGGAGCATATCAGTCCCTGGTAGTGCAACTGAAGCAAACAATCAACTATGGGTGGCAAGGCACTGTCAAAAGATCTCTGGGATAGTGTTTTGGACAGGCCCAAGTCAGGAGATGGATACAAGAAAATATCAAAGGCTTTATCAATGCCTAGAAGCACAGTGAAGTCTATTGTTAAGAAGAGGGAAGTATTTGGTACAACATAGACACTTTCTGGATCAGAAGGTTGCTCCAAATTGGATGAAAGAGCCAGGAGTGGTCAGAGAGGCTACCAAGAGTCCCACAGCAACTCTGAAGCAGTTGGAGGAATTTATGACAAAGAGTGGTCATTGTGTGCATGTGACAACAATATCCTGAATTCTCCACAAATGTGGCTTGTATGGGAGGGTTGGAAGAAAAAAGCATCTCCTCAAGAAAGGCCATATGCAGGCACTACTGAGCTTTGCCATAACACACCTAGGAGATTCTAAGGCCACATGGAAAAAGATGGTATGGTCACACTAAAATTTAATTATTTGGCCTCAACACCAAATGATATGTCTGGAGGAAATCCAATACAGCTCACCATCCAAATAACACCATACCTACAGTAAAGCATGGAGGTGGTAATGTCCTGTTATGGGTGTTTCTCTGCAGCAGGCACTGGAGCACTTGTCAGGATAGAAGGAATAATGGATGGGACAAAATACTGTCAAATTACTGAGGAAAATCTGCTGCCCTCTACCAGGAAGTTGTCAATAGGCCAAATCACACAGCAAAAATGACCACACAGTGGTTGAAGGAGAAAAATGTGAATGTCCTTGCATGGCCTAGTCAGCACCCAGACTTAAGCCCCATTGAATATCTGTGTGGCATGACTTGAAGACTGCAGTCCATTTATCAAACTCTGGATGGAGCTTGAGGGCCCGTGTTTCTGGCTCGCCAGAAATAGCAGACCGCTGCTCCATAACCCTGTATGTCTGCTTTGAGCAGGTGGACACACATCACCGAAAATCAACACGATCGAATACGATGGGGTTGATTGACACCCTCCGGTGAATCTGCAGGGGGCGGCGTTGCACCAGCAGCTCACAAGAGCTTCTGGTGCAATGCTGAATAAGGAGAGCGTATTGCTCTCCGCATTCAGTGAGGTCTGGCGGACCTGATCCGCACTGTCGAATCAGGTCCGCCAGACCTTTGATAAATATCCCCAAAATTTGATTATTTTCAAGGGGGTGATTTCTTTCAATACCCACTATATATATATATATATATATACACTCACCAGCCACTTTATTAGGTATACTCAGTGGGGTTTTTAGGTTTTGTGCTGCCGTAGGCACTCAAAATTATGCTGCCCCTCCCCCAAAGATTTTAGGCCTTTTTCCCCTTAATGTTATTTTGAGTCAGAGTGTAAAATGCATACAAGTGGGTTGAAATGCATGTATCTCATACTTCTCATCTACATTTTCTCCCTGAGAGAAGGGAGAGAAAAGAAAGGGAGGGAAATGAAAGAAGAGAGGGAGAAAGAGAGAGAAAGAGAGAGAAAGAGAGAGAAAGAGAGAGAAAGAGAGAGAAAGAGAGAGAAAGAGAGAGAGAGAGAGAGAGAGAGAGAGAGAGAGAAGAAACGTGGGGAGGGAGAGGAGAAAAGGGGGAGGGAAAGAAGGGATAGAAAGAAAGGAGTGAAAGAAGGGAGCAAGGGAGGGAGTTGAGAGAAAGAAGAGAGGGAAAAAGGGAGGGAGTTGAGGGAGGGAGGGAGGGAGGGAGGAAGTAAATTGAGGGTGGAAGGGAGTTGATGGAGGAAGGGAGGGAGAAAGGGAAATAAGGGAGAGAGGAAGGGAGGGAAAGAAGAAAACACTTTGAAACAATCACTGCTCTTCACATGCAACAACATACAGTAATTACCATCATTCAAGTAATTAAACTTTTTAAGTGTCCGTTTACTATTTACTCCATGGGTTCATGAATGCAGGGAAAGCTAGCTATTAGTAGCTAACATACATAAGCGCTGAGAGTTTTTGACTAGACATCACAAGCTGATCTAAGCAGTGCACCAACGCATCCAGTCTTTTAGTTACTAAGACCTGCAATAAGCACTGCACTCCCAGACCTACCACAGCTGACAAGGGGAGACAGCATATCGGCACAATGTCTTCTCCTTTACCCTCACCTTCTAAGCATATCCCCAGGCAAGTTTGTCACCAAGAACACTTCCACTGCAAAAATGCCTGCGACTCTAAATGAAGCAATGGTTTAAAGGAGCACTGCCTGTGAAGAGCGACCTTTACCAGCGCATGTGCCTTGTCTTCTCTGTAAAAGCCTGTGCTTTATTGCTCACGGTACTGTGTGCTTGCTTTTAGAGAGAGGATAGGGCAGATGTGCTGCCCCTCCATAATCTGCCTCCCTAGGCACCAGCCTTGTTGGTCTAGGCCATAATACGCCACTGAGTACACTTTACTAGTACTGGGTTGGACACCCTTTTGCCTTTAGGACTGCCTTAATTCTTTGTGGCATAGATTCAACAAGGTGTTGGAAATATTACTCAGACATTTTGGTCCATATTGACATGATAGCATCACGCAGTTGCTGCAGATTTGTCAGCTGCACCTACATGATGCAAATCTCCCGTTCCACCACATCCCAAAGGTGCTCTATTAGATTGAGATCTGGTGACTGTGGAGGCCATTGGAGTACAGTGAACTCATTGTTGTGTTCAAGAAACCAGTTTGAGATAATTTGAGCTTTGCGACATGGTGCATTATCCTGCTGGAAGTATTCATCAGAAGATGGTACACTGTAGTCATAAAGGGATGGACATGGTCAGCAACAATACTCAAATAGGCCATGGCATTTAAACAATGCTTAATTGGTACTAAGGCGCCCAAAGTGTACCAATAAAACTTTCCCCACACCATTACAGCACCACCAGCATGCATAATTGAATCAAGGCAGGATGACTCCATGCTTTCATATTGTTTACCCCAAATTCTGACCCTACCATCTGATTGTCACAGCTGATATCAAGACTCATTAGACCAGGCAACATTTTTTCAATCTTCTATTGTCAAATTTTGTTGAGCCTGTGCGAATTGTAGCCTCAGTTTCCTGTTCTTAGCTGACAGAAGTGACACCCGGTGTGGTCTTCTGCTGCTGTAGCCCATCTGCTTCAAGGTTCGACGTGTTGTGCATTCTGAGATGGTATTCTGCATACCTTGGTTGAGCCTGTGCGAATTGTAGCCTCAGTTTCCTGTTCTTAGCTGACAGAAGTGACACCCGGTGTGGTCTTCTGCTGCTGTAGCCCATCTGCTTCAAGGTTCGATGTGTTGTGCATTCTGAGATGGTATTCTGCATACCTTGGTTGCAACGAGTGGTTATTTGAGTTGCTGTTGCCTTTCTATCAGCTCGAACCAGTCTGCCCATTCTCCTCTGACCTCTGACATCAATAAGGCATTTTTGTCCACACTACTGCCGCTCACTGGATATTTTCTCTTTTTCGGGCCCTTCTCTGTAAACCCTAGAGATGTTTGTGCGTGAAATTCCCAGTAGATCAGCAGTTTTTTAAATACTAAGACCAGCCCATCTGGCACTAACAACCATGCCACATTCAAAGTCACTTAAATCCCCTTTCTTCCCCATTCTGATGCTTGGTTTGTACTTCAGCAAGTCGTCTTCACCATGTCTAGATGCCTAAATGCATTGAGTTGCTGCCATGTAATTGACTGATTAGCAATTTGTTTTACCAAGCAATTGAACAGGTGTACCTAATAAAGTGGCCGGTGTGTATATATATATACATACACAGTATATATATATATATATATATATATATATATATATATACTGTATATATATATACATATATATATATTATTTTTTTTAACAGAAGATCAGAAAAAATGTACCATTAAACTTCCAATTTTTCCACTTAATACTAAGGGCTAGTTTACGAGTGGCACGCTAACTGTTGCTATCAGGTTTATCATGCCTGTTTGTGCACGTCGGAAGTAGTGCACGGATTAAAGATTGAAAGTAAACACAATGGCCTAGATTTAGAGTTTGGCGTTAGCCGTGAAAACCAGCGTTAGAGGCTCCTAACGCAGGTTTCTTACGTACTCCTGTATTTAGAGTTCAGTTAACGACACTCAAAAAAAACCTAACGCTCACATTTCTTCTGCCACCTCTGACCCAGTAGTAAACATATACCGACAAAAAAAACATCCACGAATCAAATAAAAAATATTACACAAACTACACTTACAGTCATACAAACACTACACTATGTTTATTTTTCATATTTAATCATTTTTCAGCAAAATACAAAGGATTAAAGTTGCGAGATCTCGGGTGTTTGAAAAAAAACAACACAAATCCATTTTCCCATTGACTTACATTGACACACGGGAAAAGACCCTCAAATACCTACATCTAACTAATAACATTATCACAAACATACACTCATCGATGCATACAAACAATATACACCACATGACATACACAAAATATTTATTTATTACAAAAAGAACACGATTTAGTTAATTTTTCACACAAGCTCATGACGTCACTTTACGATGAAAACCAGTCTTAGAAAAAAAAAAATGACCAATTTTCAGAGCCTCCATTGACTTCTATTGGGAAGACGTGCTCGTGCACGCGAAACCCTCATTTCCCTAACGCACGCAAATAGCGTAGACAGAAAAACTCCAAATACCAGCGCTAGAAAAGACATGATTTCATGCGTTAGACCCAGCTATGATAAATAGATCAAGAAATGACTATTTCCCTATGGTGGATTTATGGATTTTACTGTTTGAATATTTACAACACCATTACATTCTTTCAGACTTTTATATTACATCAACTACAATTCAACATTACTAGTAACAAAATTTTAGGTTTAAAAATATTACATTTAAACGGACACAAAAATAATGTCAACTTTTCAGGATTCACAAACACTACACAATGGGAAACAATTCTCATTTACCTTTATTATTGCATTTCAGTTATTCAACTCATATGCTTGCAGCAACAGCATATCTACATAGGCTTAACACATGATCACTCATGGATGCACATACATTACTTTTAACATTCACTCATACATGTGCATTCAAATCATGGGGGACAAACACATTACATTCTCTAGAGGAATCACAAAACACAACATATGGATTTTACTGTACTTTTAACATCATGATTCCATCACCAGAAACCATTGGAATTACGTACAACAAGAACATCAGTACACCAGATTACAGATGTCACTTTATGGGAAGGAACAACAATGCCAGACCGCTATATAGAAGTCAGCATATGTGGGACACAATCACAATATATACGTACATGTACATAACACGCATCACCCATCACGCAACCACAAAGCACACATTTAGATTTTATTCAGCACACAATAACAATGTAGTCAAATACAACAACACTATGAGGATTTATGAACTACATAGGCAGGGTAATAATATCATGACGTCATTAGAAGATTCAACCATACACATCAGAGATTCACCACTGTACCGCCCCTTTCGGAACTTTAACACTCAATACTACAATACAACATATACGTAAACAACAGTTTGGAACAGCATTATTAAGGTGATTTCAATGGGACAATTAATAAATATTGTCAGATCGCAAATCACATACAATATTGACATCTCGGCAATCACTTATATATACACAATACTACAGATGACAGCCGGAAGTTATTCAGTATTAGTGCGATTTGAAAGGGACGCATACAATATTTACAGCTCGGCAATCACTTATATATACAATACTACAGATGACAGCCGGAAGTTATTCAGTATTAGTGCCATTTTAATGGGACGCATACAATATTGACATCTCGGCAATCACTTATATATACAATTCTACAGATGACAGCCGGAAGTTATTCAGTATTAGTGCCATTTGAAAGGGACGCATACAATATTGACATCTCGGCAATCACTTATATATACAATACTACAGATGGCAGCCGGAAGTTATTCAGTATTAATGCGATTTTAAAGGGACGCATACAATATTGACTGCTCGGCAATCACTTATATATACAATACTACAGATGGCAGACGGGAAGTTCTGAATTATTATTGCGATTTGAAAGGGACGCATACAATATTGACAGCTCGGCAATCACTTATATATACAATACTACAGATGACAGCCGGAAGTTATTCAGCATTAGTGCAATTTTAAAGGGACGCATACAATATTGACAGCTCGGCAATCACTTATATATACAATATTACAGATGGCAGCTGTTACTTTATCGTTTACAAACAATATTGCAGCAACATTGATCGATCACATTCGATGCACATTATACACAACTATGCCTGGACGTGTGCTTGTTACTATAAGGTCGCGTTTAAGAAATATTGATTACGCATATGAACAAACATTACAAACATGCACTGTATGTGTGATATTTGACACTTTCACATTGAGAATCATTGTTTGAAACTAACATTTCAGCAAACAACAAATAAACGCCCACTGTGAAAGCATTCGCGCCGCTCACATACAAACAAGTGAATACAATTAGCAATCATTACAAACTCACTACCATTGGACTAATTGTACTATAAATCCCCCAAACAACATGGCCAATGCATCACTTGTGATCCACATCAGATCAAGTGCTTACCTTGTTACGCTGTTTTGAAAGATGGATGATGATGACATGGTAGACGCTGCTGGTGCTGCTATTGGCGAACTAGCTGTTGGTCGAATCAGGCAGCCTCGGCGGCTCAGACTGAGATGAAGGGGTCATCTGGTTCGAGGTCCTCGTGTCTACAGGGTGAGACCCACCTTGGAAAACATGAGTGACTTTGAGGTTTTTGATAAGTATCGGCTCAATCGCGAACAGCTCATTGGCCTTTACGATCTTCTTAAACCTCATTTGGAGCCACGTATAAGAATAAGGACTGCTGTTCCCGCCATGAGTAAGATGCTAAGCTGTCTATACGTCCTGGCCTCCGGGAGTTTTCAATCCGGACAACTGTACATGCATGGCCTGGCTCAAGGTACATTCTCTGTGGTGTTTGATAACTTTCTGGACGCCATGGTACGTATCAGTAAGCAATACATAGGATTCCCACAGAATGATGGTGATTGGAGGCGCCTGAAGCAGGAATTCTTTGATATTGCTCAAATGCCTAATGTCTTGGGAGCCATAGATTGTACCCACATTGCGCTGCATGCTCCAATTGATGACTCGCCCTTCAGAAATCGCAAACATTTTCATAGCGTTAACGTGCAGTATGTTTGTGAAGCACAGATGAGGATTATGCATGTGTGTCCGAATTTTGGAGGGGCTTGTCATGATGCCCGCATCCTCTCTCTGTCGTCCCTGTGGAGCCAGTTTGAGGAAAGACAAATGCCCCCTGGTTATCTCGTTGGTGAGTATTTGTGCACAACATGGTTAATTATTGTGACAATTGCCACTGTAGTTTTAAAATGTTAGCGTAATGTTCAGCTATAGGATGCAATTTAACCATATATTTTCCCCCCGCTAATGTCTACTTTTAGTTCAATGCAGATATGTAGCATGTCTTACCTTAAATGCTCAGAGAATGTAATGTAACCATGTAATTATCATTTTACACAAGGCTTGATTTAGGAGAAATACGTATATGTAGCATGTCTTAGCTGAAATGGGAAGATATTAGCTAATGCAATTTAACCATGTCATTGTCTCTTTCCGCAAATGTCTTTTAGTTCAATGCAGATATGTAGCATGTCTTACCTTAAATGCTCAGATAGAGAATATAATGTAACCATGTATTTAGCATTTTACACAAGGCTTGATTTAGGAGAAATACGCATATGTAGCATGTCTTAGCTGAAATGGGAAGATATTAGCTAATGCAATTTAACCATGTCATTGGCCTTTACAATCTTCTTAAACCTCATTTGGAGCCACGTATAAGAATAAGGACTGCTGTTCCCGCCATGAGTAGGATGCTAAGTTGTCTATACGTCCTGGCCTCCGGGAGTTTTCAATCCGGACAACTGTACATGCATGGCCTGGCTCAAGGTACATTCTCTGTGGTGTTTGATAACTTTCTGGACGCCATGGTACGTATCAGTAAGCAATACATAGGATTCCCACAGAATGATGGTGATTGGAGGCGCCTGAAGCGGGAATTCTTTGATATTGCTCAAATGCCCAATGTCTTGGGAGCCATAGATTGTACCCACATTGCGCTGCGTGCTCCAATTGATGACTCGCCCTTCAGATATCGCAAACATTTTTAAAGCCTTAACGTGCAGTATGTTTGTGACGCACAGATGAGGATTATGCATGTGTGTGCGAATTTTGGAGGGGCTTGTCATGATGCCCGCATCCTCTCTCTGTCGTCCCTGTGGAGACAGTTTGAGGAAAGACAAATGCCCCCTGGTTATCTCGTTGGTGAGTATTTGTGCACAACATGGTTAATTATTGTGACAATTGCCACTGTAGTTTTAAAATGTTAGCGTAATGTTCAGCTATAGGATGCAATTTAACCATATATTTTCCCCCCGCTAATGTCTACTTTTAGTTCAATGCAGATATGTAGCATGTCTTACCTTAAATGCTCAGAGAATGTAATGTAACCATGTAGTTATCATTTTACACAAGGCTTGATTTAGAAGAAATACGCATATGTAGCATGTCTTAGCTGAAATGGGAAGATATTAGCTAATGCAATTTAACCATGTCATTGTCTCTTTCCGCAAATGTCTTTTAGTTCAATGCAGATATGTAGCATGTCTTACCTTAAATGCTCAGAGAATGTAATGTAACCATGTAGTTATCATTTTACACAAGGCTTGATTTAGGAGAATTACGCATATGTAGCATGTCTTAGCTGAAATGGGAAGATATTAGCTAATGCAATTTAACCATGTCATTGTCTCTTTCCGCAAATGTCTTTTAGTTCAATGCAGATATGTAGCATGTCTTACCTTAAATGCTCAGAGAATGTAATGTAACCATGTAGTTATCATTTTACACAAGGCTTGATTTAGGAGAATTACGCATATGTAGCATGTCTTAGCTGAAATGGGAAGATATTAGCTAATGCAATTTAACCATGTCATTGTCTCTTTCCGCAAATGTCTTTTAGTTCAATGCAGATATGTAGCATGTCTTACCTTAAATGCTCAGATAGAGAATGTAATGTAACCATGTAGTTATCATTTTACACAAGGCTTGATTTAGGAGAATTATGCATATGTAGCATGTCTTAGCTGAAATGGGAAGATATTAGCTAATGCAATTTAACCATGTCATTGTCTCTTTCCGCAAATGTCTTTTAGTTCAATGCAGATATGTAGCATGTCTTACCTTAAATGCTCAGATAGAGAATGTAATGTAACCATGTAGTTATCATTTTACACAAGGCTTGATTTAGGAGAATTACGCATATGTAGCATGTCTTAGCTGAAATGGGAAGATATTAGCTAATGCAATTTAACCATGTCATTGTCTCTTTCCGCAAATGTCTTTTAGTTCAATGCAGATATGTAGCATGTCTTACCTTAAATGCTCAGATAGAGAATGTAATGTAACCATGTAGTTAGCATTTTACACAAGGCTTGATTTAGGAGAAATACGCATATGTAGCATGTCTTAGCTGAAATGGGAAGATATTAGCTAATGCAATTTAACCATGTCATTGTCTCTTTCCGCAAATGTCTTTTAGTTCAATGCAGATATGTAGCATGTCTTACCTTAAATGCTCAGATAGAGAATGTAATGTAACCATGTATTTAGCATTTTACACAAGGCTTGATTTAGGAGAAATACGCATATGTAGCATGTCTTAGCTGAAATGGGAAGATATTAGCTAATGCAATTTAACCATGTCATTGTCTCTTTCCGCAAATGTCTTTTAGTTCAATGCAGATATGTAGCATGTCTTACCTTAAATGCTCAGAGAATGTAATGTAACCATGTATTTAGCATTTTACACAAGGCTTGATTTAGGAGAAATACGCATATGTAGCATGTCTTAGCTGAAATGGGAAGATATTAGCTAATGCAATTTAACCATGTCATTGTCTCTTTCCGCAAATGTCTTTTAGTTCAATGCAGATATGTAGCATGTCTTACCTTAAATGCTCAGAGAATGTAATGTAACCATGTAGTTAGCATTTTACACAAGGCTTGATTTAGGAGAAATACGCATATGTAGCATGTCTTAGCTGAAATGGGAAGATAGAGAATAATATTGAACTAGATATTTTTAAGTTAAAATAAACATTTGTTAATGGATTATCGTGTACCAAAATTTTTATTGTACCACAAATACTATTTTGAGGATTTGGTTGGAATTATGTTCTGTTCATAATTTATAGGTGATTCTGGGTACATGAGCCGGCCTTGGCTCATTACCCCCTTGCGTAGCCCGACTGATGTGTCTGAGGAACGCTACAATAGGGCTCATAAGAGAACCAGGGCGGTGGTTGAACGAATGTTCGGCCTCCTGAAGATGAGGTTCAGGTGCCTGGACAGGTCGGGAGGAGCCCTCCAGTACAACCCAAAGAAGGTGGCTAAGATCGTTGTAGCCTGTAGCGTCCTGCATAATATTGCACAGCGGGCTGGGATGCTGCAGGCCGTTCGGCCGGACAGAAACCTCCTCAGAGATGAGGAGGATGATCCTGTTCTAGAGGGGCCATTCCGGGACGAGGGCCTCAATGTCAGAGCAGACATCATCAACCGCAACTTTATACGGTAAAGAATAGAAGTTAGACTGGAGTATTAACAATAGATGTGAACTGTAGGGAAATGACAAGTAGAGAATTGTACAAACATGTTAGGATTGTTCATCAAATGCTAAAAATGTGTTTCATTTATTAATATAGGTGATGCTCTGGCCATTGGGTCCTGTAGCGAGTCTTTGCCACCTGGTTTTTAAAGAGGACATCAGCTGGTAAGTATAAATGTCTGGACTGTTGCTGGCATGAATTGTACACAAATACATCATATGGCATACATTTTATAAACTAGTATTTAGTTTACACATTACTTAAAATGTAAATACTCAGAAAGGGATCCTCTAGCATAACTATCCTCTATCATGACTATGGTTCAATGTCACACATTAGAGGTTTGTTCTGCTCAATATGACTCATCTTCACACTTGATAGAACATAGCACAAGATGCTACACAGTAAGCTAGTGACAGAAATTTCTTATGAAATGGGGGGTGGGAGAGGGCTAGATAAATGATTCACACACTTGTAGTAATTTTGAATAAACCTTTTATGCCATTCGGGAGCTGGCTTAATCTAAAGACTGAAAGGGAAGAATTAGAAGCCTGACAGTGAAGATTGCCCAGACTGACAGTGGAAAAAGCCAAGATTGAAATTGAAGTATACCAATGGGATCATGTCTGGCATTATCTTTCAAATCTGCTGACCTTGAAAAGCATACAAAGACATGTTCACATGGTAAGTGCCAACTATTTAATAGAATAAGGCTGTTGAGGCATCCTATTGGAGACACTTAGATGATTTTCTAATTTTTAGATGGTATTTCACAGTCCTCTATTTTTGAAATGATGAATAAGACACCTATTGAAGATCAACTGTTTAGCCCTGAATTGACTTTCAAAGACCATGCATTATCCAGGTTGGTGTCCCAATGCATGCTAGTTAAGAATCACAGGAAGAATGTTGAATATTAGTAGCTTACATACATTAGTCATATTTAGTTCTTAATTAGATATTTAGGGATCACAATCAGACACTTAGATGATTTTCTAATTTTTAGATGGTATTTCACAGTCCTCTATTTTTGAAATGATGAATAAGACACCTATTGAAGATCAACTGTTTAGCCCTGAATTGACTTTCAAAGACCATGCATTATCCAGGTTGGTGTACCAATGCATGCTAGTTAAGAATCACAGGAAGAATGTTGAATATTAGTAGCTTACATACATTAGTCATATTTAGTTCTTAATTAGATATTTAGGGATCACAATCAGACACTTAGATGAATTTCTAATTTTTAGATGGGATTTCAGTCCTCTATTTTTGAAATGATGAATAAGACACCTATTGAAGATCAACTGTTTAGCCCTGAATTGACTTTCAAAGACCATGCATTATCCAGGTTGGTGTACCAATGCATGCTAGTTAATAATCACAGGAAGAATGTTGATTATTGGTAGCTTACATAAATTAGTCATACATATTTCATCATTAGATATTTAAGGATCACAATCATAAAAAGGAATACATATTATAGTTGATATAGAGGTATTTGAATGGACATGAAATATTACATTTATGTTCAACATATATATTATAGAAATTTGATATACATTTTTATGTATAATTCGAAAATCATATATATTTTGAAAATATAATTAATAAATATCTTTAAAAAATGTTGAACAAAGTTAGAGCATAGACACAAGATGATTGTAAATGTATTTTATGATTCTTTGACTACGTGTGTATTAACTTTTGTCAAAAATGTATTTACATTTCAGATTGGCATCTGATGACTTCCAGGAATATATTTTTATTTTTGGTTCAGAAACTATTACATTTTAAAATGGTAATAATATAAAGTTTAGTATTAAATACACTATTTGGAACAGATTATAATAAATATCCATATAATCTGTCAATAAAAATCAATTTGACTCCCATGACTGGTAGTTGTCTATTTGACAAGCACATGCATAAGATCAAATAATGCTTTAATTGTTGAAAAATCCACTGATTCAGAGAATATTACATTAAACTATCTTTTTTAACATTCATTGGGGAGTGAGATCCATCGATGCTTTTCTTTTGAAATTATTAGATGTTAAAATAATTTCGGATATGTAGTCAATTTCACAAAAATTAATTTTTTTCCCTTTTAAGAAGGGGAAGTGGTTCAATTACATTAAAGTGACAGTGTTGTTGAATGTAAAATTAATTTTATAAGATCTTGTATCTTCCTTAGGTATCTCAAAACATTATTTGCAAAATTTATTAAAATTTTACATTTATAAATGGTAGGTCATTTAACTTTATATTTTTCACAAGCTAGTTATTGGATGGCAGGTTAATCGATTTGATTTTTTAGTGGAGTCATTTAACTATAGTTAATAATATTATGTAGTTTTTAAAATCTTACCTCTTGGGTTAGAGATCACATATCTATATATAATTTTCATTCCCCTTTAGTTTATTTTGACAATGTTAAATCAACATTACAAATGTTTTGGTCCTTAAAGGGACATTCACAAAGTATATTGTGTATTGATTTTTAAATTATTCATAAAATAATTTAAACATATTTAGAAAGTACTATAGAATTACATTCAGTCTTTAAATATACTTTGTAAAAAAAAAAAACAATGCACAGATCTTAGTCAATTACATAAGGTATCTATGTGCAACCAACAATCAGCATCAAAATAGCCTATGTAGATATGTATTTAATAAAAAAAATATATAATTACAATGTAATTATTGAATACCAAAACATATTAAGTTGTTCAAATATTATAATCTTATCCAAAATGCATACATAACATATAGCTTAATGTCCCTCTAAGCTGAAGACTCCGAAATACCTCCTTTACAATATATATTTCAGTCAGTGTGTAAAACAATCCAGAAGTTAATCTAAATTTTATTGACTCATATGTTATACTAATTTATCAAAAGGAAGGTGCCTAGGTTTCTGATATTTCAAGCATTATTGTGAAATGTTTATTTAAAGGGACATGAACTAAAAATATACTTAAAGGGAGACAGTTAAAAAATTAATGATTTATACATTCTGAATGAGTATTCTATTTTAAGCAAATTTAAAAATTGTCTCATATTATGAATGCTCCTTGTGATGTTGCTATCATTAATTTAAAAATAAGGCATTAAATAGATAATCTATTAGCTTCAGTACTCTGGACTGAACTTGTTTTTTTGTGGTGGATTAATTTATCCAAGAATCATCAAGGACAACCCAGGTTTTTGAAAAAATTGTCCGTAATCTCAAATATCATTATTGATTTGCAAAGAAAGATAACAAGATAATTGTTAACATTTGAGAATCGGATTAAATTATAACGTTGATTAACATTTCATGCTCAATCTGAATCACCAACGCTAAATTTGTTTGGACAGTGTCCCTTTAAGAGATTTAAAGAGTGTATTTACTTCTCTTCCTATCTTGACATACTTTGCTTGAAAAGCATATCGAGATAGGCTCAGTAGATGAAGATTGGTGGATGCACAGAGATGCCTTATGTGATTGTCTCAACCATGTGCATTTAAATTTCTTCTGTTAAGGATATCTAAATACTAAGATACATTGATTTACATTTTAAAGTCTAAACAATCTTCTATCTCTACAGATCATTTGATACAATTGTTTGTTTGTAATGTCTATTTAAAAATAAAGACGCCATTGCACAATAACATATATGAGCACTTCAGACAAATACAAGCTCGAGGTTTATTTACTAATAACAAACAAACCTGTAGCTTAACATTTATAAACAGATTATCCAAGTTACTGACCTTATAACCTGAATTTGAACATTCAGAAATATTGCGTGGGAAACGCATCTTGAAACACCAGATTAGCATCTTTAAACATTAGAGTCTAATGTCACGCAATAGCACACAATCAATGTGCATTATGAAATACATTTAATAGAGCAATATCAATACTTCACAATAAGTCAATAAATGGATTTTATGAACAATAAAGACATACAATATTAAATGTGTATTTGTATTAAAGAAACAGACCGTTATTAAACCGAGAAATGTCTACAACATTAATAATGTGACAGTATTAGATGTTAAATAAAATTTAATCATTAATATTTAACGGATCACGGATATTAAATCTGCGTCACACATATCCGCATGAAAGGCCCATGAGTTACAAATAAGTCTACATGAAAAATGAAGTTACAGCACCACCATGAGGTATGTGTAAGGAAGTTACTAAGATATGAAACATTAAGGAACGGCCAATCAGAGTTCATCACACAAACACAACTTGAGTCAGGATGGTCTCACAGACATTCTAACAATATTTCAAACTTTTATCCAATCAGATGTACAGATAACTTGTCCCATGGTGCATCTCATGTTTACTTCACCATATAAAAGTCCATTACACGTTGCCATCTTTGTCAGTTCTCTAATGCCTGCAGGCAGTATATCTGTTTTTGTTTTACCAAAAAATCGACAACCCAGCAGGCATGTCAGCTCCCAGGTTCACCAAGGAGGAGAGCGCTGCACTGGTCCACGCCGTCAAGGACTTTTATCCCCAGCTGTTTGGGAACAAGAGGAGGTTGACAGATGCGCCTGTTAAGAAGGCCCTCTGGGAGTCTATCACCAATGCGGTTAGATTGGTGTGTGACGTCCAGAGGACCCAGGATCAGATCATGAGGAGATTCGGAGATATGAGGTTGCGGTTAACCAAAAAAGTCAACCTCATAAGGGACTGGGTACAAGCCCGTAAAAGAGGTGGCAAAAGAGAGGCCCCGCGGAAACTGTACCTACTCCCTTATGAGGTGACTTTATGCAAGCTCCTCAATCTCCGGGTCCCCAAAAGATTCAGATCCTCGCCATCCTCGGCCTCCTCTTCTTCCCTCCCAGCTGCGGGATCTGAAAGTCCTGACGCGGGGGCCAGGGCAGCTGCTTCTCCGTCCGGTGGCCTGGGAGGAGATGGAGAATCTGAACCAGGTAATTATCCAACTTCATATAATATCTTTATTTTTTATTTTTTTAAGCAATAAATGTGTATATAGTCAGATACTAAACCTATACAGATCTCACAACATACACTACATATGATGTTTAGATATCTGATTTTAGATTAGTGACACATGAAATAGGAATGATGTGTCTTGCGCTCTACAGAATATGCGTCACAGAGCGAAAATGGAATTGCGCATACACGTTAACATGGCTTTGCTGTAAGTGGCATTGCTTTATACATGTTGGTCAAATGACGGATGCGTAATTCCGATTTGAATCATTGCGCAATGATCGCGAAAATGGAATTGTGCATACACGTTAACATGTCTTTGCTGAAAGTGGCGTTGCTTTATACATGTTGGTCAAATGACGGATGCTTAATTCCGATTTGAATCATTGCGCAATGATCGCGAAAATGGAATTGCGCATACACGTTAACATGGCTTTGCTGTAAGTGGCATTGCTTTATACATGTTGGTCAAATGACGGATGCGTAATTCCGATTTGAATCATTGCGCAATGATCGCGAAAATGGAATTGCGCATACACGTTAACATGGCTTTGCTGTAAGTGGCATTGCTTTATACATGTTGGTCAAATGACGGATGCGTAATTCCGATTTGAATCATTGCGCAATGATCGCGAAAATGGAATTGCACATACACGTTAACATGGCTTTGCTGTAAGTGGCATTGCTTTATACATGTTGGTCAAAATGAAATGTAAATTATTATATATGTGAAGAATACAGTATTCTTATTTTCAATATTATACATAATAAAAAAAGAATAATCCAAATAAATTATAACATATGCACATCAATTGATGAGAATGAAATAACACCAAAAAATAATTAAAGCTACAGTAAACAACACAACTGATTGAAAATAACAGTACAGGATATATTTATCATGAATTGAATTGAGGAAACAATTAACTCATGGGACTACCAAAGGATTAATAGTTTAAAATTGATTTGCTAATAATGTAAAGATTTTAAACATGGCATGATTTGTATTAATTATATGCCTAATTTAATATATTACAGATATGGATGTTGCTGCTGGATCCTTAAGGCAGGGCTTGTCACAGTATGGTATGTCTCATTTTAATTGACATTTGTCTTAGAAACATGGACAGAACATTACATACTAAATCCACATTGTTCAATATTTATATGTAATGTCCCTTTAATAGATGAAAATTAAATAATTCTTCGGATATCCTTAAATAACATATTAGATTTGAATTGCATGCTCAATCCCATTGATTACATCAACATATGGAGTAGAGAATTCATTAACACCAACATTGTCAAATCAATATAATTTTATATTAAAGGGATACTGATCTACTATTATTATTGTTGTCATTCAGATAGAGTATGCAATATTAATAAACATTTAAATATAATACTATCATCATATGTGAAATATTCTATTGCTAAATGTATTTTAAAATCAAGAATGTACGTTTATCTGCATCTCAATTTTGGTTGAACAACCTAGGTTTTTATTGATGATTGGTGGATACCTTCAACAAACAATATTTATTGAATACAATATTGCTTATCTGCCTATAAGATTAAAATGTAGCAACATTAAAATTATAATAGGAGTCAATGTTAAATCATTTTGAACAGTTTGAACAGAGAAATCAATGATTTAAATTAATCATGTCAGTGTCCCTTTAATAAACAATAGATTCATTCATCTTTACATTCTTTGGATTAAACAATATTGATATATAATTCACATATTCACTGTTGGAGTTACTTTATAGATATCAGCATACTCTAACAGCACCATGATTACATATTTGTACTAATCAATTTGGTTTTGTATTGTGATAAATATGTGTTGTGTCCTAAACAAGATTACTGTACATTGCACAAATGGCTCGATGTGCCACATGTGTTTGTTTAGATTTGTCAACAGCTGCTCTTCAAAATGTGGTTTGTGTGTATTCTTTTAAGAACATTGATCAATGGGTATATTTAGATATGCAATAGCATCGTATGAGATGAGTTTGATGTCTAATATAGTCTGAAATTAAACATATGTTCAATACATTATTTTTAACAGAATCCCCTTGATTCAATCAAGCATTTTCTGGTTTAATGACTGCTCTATTCTTCACATTTTCAAGTTGATTAATCTTAAAATTCGATACAGATGTGATTTAGTGATATCCCAAATGTGTTTCCTAATATATATCTATATCATTCATAGAGAGAGTTGGTGTGGTGAGCCCACAGGAATCCAGCAGTGACATAGAGCCGCCTTTGCGGTCTCCTGGTAAGTCCATTGACTCATTTATATGTCATTGAATGTGTATTGGTAATCAATATTATGAGCATGATTCTGATGAAGCATAACATTTGAAACAAACATATAATTTTCTCTTCTGATTATATATTAATTTTCTTTTAATATTGAAAGATTAATAATTAAAACTTTATTAGTCTACACATTTGTTATTCAGAAGATGTATAGCATATGTTTGTTTCCATGTTCTTTTTTGACAACAGTCATCAAGTGATACACACATGAGAAATCTTAAATGTTCTATGTACTATGCTTTTATGATTTGTAAATTAATACAAACAATACATTGAAAATATGAATCATTGAGAATAACAAATCTAATGTAATTTGTATGCTCCATCAAAATGATGTAAATCATAACTTTGGGTGTGTATATCTTTAATGCAACATTGATGTGTGTCTTTGAACAACAGTAACATATGTTATAATATCTGTTCTTAACGTGTACACAACATGTTATGTTTTACAGAGATTGATTTAACATATGTGACGGAGGAGGAAGAGGCTGCCTTGGAGTCTAATGGTATGTGAAATATATCTATCATGTTTCCAACATGTTGCTTTATTTGAAATCATTTCATTGAAGACATTCAAAGTCTACAGCTTTTGCACTTTAAAAAGGAATATTATTTGTCTGTTCAAATACACTACTGCCCCCTTTCTATATCAGGCAGCATGAAATTTTTTTATTTTTAAAAAATGTATAATTCATGCCATCATTATGTCACATGCATATTCCAGGCCAAAACACAATAATAATGTTATAATTGTACAGACAGTAATTGATATTCATCTGAGTGCCTATATGCATACCATATCCTCATTTCATAATTGTTTACAAATTCAAACACACTTCTAAGTATATTGAGAACATAATCACTTTGAAATGCGTTGATTTGATTTCATGATGTATGAGATGTTAATATATATTTATTAAATTTTCAGATGGATCCACCACTTCTGGTTGTCTGGTTTCCGCCCCTGCCCAGTCCCCTGACCAGTCACAGACCCCTCCCCATGCCCAGACCCCTGCCCAGACCCCTGCCCATGCCCAGACCCCTGCCCAGACCCAGACCCCTGCCCAGACCACTGCCCATGCCCAGACTCCTGCCCATGCCCAGACCCCTGCCGGCCCTTCCCATTTATCATTTCCTGCCCCTCCCAAAAAACGCCCATACAACCCCCTTCACCGCTCTCCCCGTATTATAGCCCGTACAGCTGCCCAGACCCCAACTCCCCACTCCCCAGCTGTACGGCCTACCCCGGAGCATCAGCTCATCCCTCCCCAAGCCAATCCCATCCCTCCCCAAGCCAATCCCATCCCTCCCCAACCCAATCCCATCCCTCCCCCCTGTCTCAACCTTCATTGTCCTGGGTGTCGGATTGTCCTTCCCAGGCACAGCTGTAAGTATCATTCAAAATCAACATTATAAGATACTTAAAGGTACACTGAAGGAAAATATTTTCTATTGTGATTCAAATAGAGCATGCAATGTTAATCAAATTTATAATTTACTACTCTTATGAATTATTCTTCATTCTCTTGATATCTTTATTGAAACAAAGAAATGCCTATAATTATTTTAAAAAATAAAATAATTGTGGACATCATTTCTTTATTGTTGGATGAATGTATCCATCAACCAGCAGGGACAAACAAAGTTGATAAACAAATATGGCCTGCCCTAAAAACCGACATTCTTGCATTCAAAATCTAGCTATAGAATTCAAACATTTAAAGAATATGTGTAATTTTTAAATATTTGTAATGTCCTGCTCTATCTGAATCAGTCAATTAAATATTTAGGTTCAGTGTCCCTTTAATTGGATATCACTACATATACCAATCACCACTACTTGGATCCAACAATTAATGTACAAATGTTTATACATTATCTCTTGTCTAACCCAGTGGGAATGTAATTTCTTCAGGTTGCTATGTTTACACAGCTTGTCCTCAATGCCAAAATGTTTAAGGATAGGTGTGCCTACCACAGTATAATTAAAATATTTAAATTGCTAATGTAAGTACAATGTAAATCCTTTAACAAGATTTTATACACTCAAGCTGTATAAGTGGATCATCTAAAACCAATTAAAGGGGACAACATGTTTGAGTAAACTGTCCCTTTAATGATTTCGGTCTGTCTGAATAACATAATTCATGTGTAAAGAATAAATTTAAACTAATTGATGTAAAGAATGATTTGTCTTTATGATGACAATGTATCTTTTCTATTTTTTTCGTCTGTTGTGTAATTATCATTAATATTTAATTTATTCTTTATTTTAGGCTGTGACTCAGCATGGCTCATGCTAGAAGGGATAGCAAGAGTAGAGCAGGCCGTGTTGAGGAACGCAGCTGTCCTGAGAGGGATGAACGACACCATGCAGGCCCAGCTCCGGGTTCAGGACTTGACTCTGCGTGAAATTATGCGATTAAGTTCAAGGCCTGAATCTGGAGATGGACATGCACAGGACGATGAAGAGGATGACCAGTAAGTGGAGGATCTGGAGATGCTCCAAGGTGGCAGATAAGAATCCTCCGTCCACATGTTGATGTTTTTTTTTATTGTTGCCATTTGGCCTTTTTAAAAGTTTATTGTTGTGCCTGTTGCACTCTTTTACCTTGTCATATGTCTCCAATGGGGCTATGGTGGCCCTTGGCAACTCTCTTCATGGACTGTGATGCACTGTGTTACCTTGTCATATGTCTCCAATGGGGCTATGGTGGCCCTTGACAACTATCTTCATGGACTGTGATGCACTCTTTTACCTTGTCATATGTCTCCAATGGGGCTATGGTGGCCCTTGGCAACTCTCTTCATGGACTGTGATGTTATGTTTTACAGAGATTGATTTAACATATGTGACGGAGGAGGAAGAGGCTGCCTTGGAGTCTAATGGTATGTGAAATATATCTATCATGTTTCCAACATGTTGCTTTATTTGAAATCATTTCATTGAAGACATTCAAAGTCTACAGCTTTTGCACTTTAAAAAGGAATATTATTTGTCTGTTCAAATACACTACTGCCCCCTTTCTATATCAGGCAGCATGAAATTTTTTTATTTTTAAAAAATGTATAATTCATGCCATCATTATGTCACATGCATATTCCAGGCCAAAACACAATAATAATGTTATAATTGTACAGACAGTAATTGATATTCATCTGAGTGCCTATATGCATACCATATCCTCATTTCATAATTGTTTACAAATTCAAACACACTTCTAAGTATATTGAGAACATAATCAATTTGAAATGCATTGATTTGATTTCATGATGTATGAGATGTTAATATATATTTATTAAATTTTCAGATGGATCCACCACTTCTGGTTGTCTGGTTTCCGCCCCTGCCCAGTCCCCTGACCAGTCACAGACCCCTCCCCATGCCCAGACCCCTGCCCAGACCCCTGCCCATGCCCAGACCCCTGCCCAGACCCAGACCCCTGCCCAGACCACTGCCCATGCCCAGACTCCTGCCCATGCCCAGACCCCTGCCGGCCCTTCCCATTTATCATTTCCTGCCCCTCCCAAAAAACGCCCATACAACCCCCTTCGCCGCTCTCCCCGTATTATAGCCCGTACAGCTGCCCAGACCCCAACTCCCCACTCCCCAGCTGTACGGCCTACCCCGGAGCATCAGCTCATCCCTCCCCAAGCCAATCCCATCCCTCCCCAAGCCAATCCCATCCCTCCCCCCTGTCTCAACCTTCATTGTCCTGGGTGTCGGATTGTCCTTCCCAGGCACAGCTGTAAGTATCATTCAAAATCAACATTATAAGATACTTAAAGGTACACTGAAGGAAAATATTTTCTATTGTGATTCAAATAGAGCATGCAATGTTAATCAAATTTATAAATTACTACTCTTATGAATTATTCTTCATTCTCTTGATATCTTTATTGAAACAAAGAAATGCCTATAATTATTTTAAAAAATAAAATAATTGTGGACATCATTTCTTTATTGTTGGATGAATGTATCCATCAACCAGCAGGGACAAACAAAGTTGATAAACAAATATGGCCTGCCCTAAAAACCGACATTCTTGCATTCAAAATCTAGCTATAGAATTCAAACATTTAAAGAATATGTGTAATTTTTAAATATTTGTAATGTCCTGCTCTATCTGAATCAGTCAATTAAATATTTAGGTTCAGTGTCCCTTTAATTGGATATCACTACATATACCAATCACCACTACTTGGATCCAACAATTAATGTACAAATGTTTATACATTATCTCTTGTCTAACCCAGTGGGAATGTAATTTCTTCAGGTTGCTATGTTTACACAGCTTGTCCTCAATGCCAAAATGTTTAAGGATAGGTGTGCCTACCACAGTATAATTAAAATATTCAAATTGCTAATGTAAGTACAATGTAAATCCTTTAACAAGATTTTATACACTCAAGCTGTATAAGTGGATCATCTAAAACCAATTAAAGGGGACAACATGTTTGAGTAAACTGTCCCTTTAATGATTTCGGTCTGTCTGAATAACATAATTCATGTGTAAAGAATAAATTTAAACTAATTGATGTAAAGAATGATTTGTCTTTATGATGACAATGTATCTTTTCTATTTTTTTCGTCTGTTGTGTAATTATCATTAATATTTAATTTATTCTTTATTTTAGGCTGTGACTCAGCATGGCTCATGCTAGAAGGGATAGCAAGAGTAGAGCAGGCCGTGTTGAGGAACGCAGCTGTCCTGAGAGGGATGAACGACACCATGCAGGCCCAGCTCCGGGTTCAGGACTTGACTCTGCGTGAAATTATGCGATTAAGTTCAAGGCCTGAATCTGGAGATGGACATGCACAGGACGATGAAGAGGATGACCAGTAAGTGGAGGATCTGGAGATGCTCCAAGGTGGCAGATAAGAATCCTCCATCCACATGTTGATGTTTTTTTTTATTGTTGCCATTTGGCCTTTTTAAAAGTTTATTGTTGTGCCTGTTGCACTCTTTTACCTTGTCATATGTCTCCAATGGGGCTATGGTGGCCCTTGGCAACTCTCTTCATGGACTGTGATGCACTGTGTTACCTTGTCATATGTCTCCAATGGGGCTATGGTGGCACTTGGCAACTCTCTTCATGGACTATGATGCACTCTTTTACCTTGTCATATGTCTCCAATGGGGCTATGGTGGCCCTTGACAACTATCTTCATGGACTGTGATGCACTCTTTTACCTTGTCATATGTCTCCAATGGGGCTATGGTGGCCCTTGGCAACTCTCTTCATGGACTGTGATGCACTCTTTTACCTTGTCATATGTCTCCAATGGGGCTATGGTGGCCCTTGGCAACTCTCTTCATGGACTGTGATGCACTGTGTTACCTTGTCATATGTCTCCAATGGGGCTATGGTGGCCCTTGGCAACTCTCTTCATGGACTGTGATGCACTCTTTTACCTTGTCATATGTCTCCAATGGGGCTATGGTGGCCCTTGGTAACTCTCTTCATGGACTGTGATGCACTCTTTTACCTTGTCATATGTCTCCAATGGGGCTATGGTGGCCCTTGGCAACTCTCTTCATGGACTGTGATGCACTGTGTTACCTTGTCATATGTCTCCAATGGGGCTATGGTGGCCCTTGGCAACTCTCTTCATGGACTGTGATGCACTCTGTTACCTTGTCATAAGGCTCAAATATTCCTTATTTTTACAAGATTATTTCTAAACGTTGTTGATGTTTTCTTACATACTAATAAAAGACATGTAATTGCACGATTCTTTGTCCTCATTCTTCATGTTATTTTTTTAAAGCTCTAGTTTATCTTGTTGATCCTTAAAGGGACCTACCAAAAATATTTTTATATTAAAAATCATATATGTAAGACAATTGTAAATGACTTTAAGATTAACATCTCCAATGTAATCTTATTATTTGTCTTTATATATTTTTCTCTTAGCTTTATCATTGCATGATTATGATTAGCATAGTAATTGTTTTATATATGTATATATAGATTGTTATTTGTGTATATATGTATATTTCAATTTTCACATCCATGTGTGTATTTAGAAACTCTGCATGAATTGATGCACCTTTAACAAATGATCTGAGGATTGATACAATGATATAATCCCTGTAAAGGGTTCATTTTATTGACATAGTATTGTCTATGTGTATCAGCTTTTTAAAAACAAAATAATGTCCCTTTAAGGGATGGTGAGCACAATTGTTAATGAATGTATTTCCATTTCTAAAGCATTTTTGTCCTTTTTACATGAACAAGGACATATAATCTTATTAATAAACAATCTTATTGTAATGTTGACAGCACATGTATTTCATTTTCTATTCTATCTTATTTTAAAAGTGTAACCAAATAAATCTCTGTGTGTAATGCAAATATTTTAGATGATGAATATTTGTTTAAAAATATGTTAACAAAATAATTCTCCTCCCATATATGGCTATAGGTAGGCTGACCATATTTAAACTTGAATAAATGACACGTTTAATCAATCCATGTATCATTATTGTTATTCCAAAACAATCAAAACATATCTTAAAACATCAATGGCATATGTATTTCTCATGTGTATCTTTTAAATGTTAAAGATATACACCATAGCTATAGTTCAAGGGACAGTCAAGTCCGAAAAGATGATTCATGATTTGGTGACATTCCTAGATAGCAATCTAGACACATACTAGTTCCTAAAATATAAATACGTTTTTTAGTGATATGCCAAGCTGTCAACTGAGTCCTTGTATTGGCTGCGGTTTTTCAGCTATCTCGGATGCGCCATGTTGCTCAAAACGTCACCTGCCAGGCTGTCCAATGATTCCTTGTATTGACTGACGTTCTTACGTGATCAAGAATGTTCCTTTTATTTGATGGCGTTTTTACGCGATCAAGGATGCGCCTTTTTTTTTTGGGCGTTCTTACGTGATCAAGAATGTTCCTTTTATTGGATGGCGTTTTTACGCGATCAAGGATGCGCCTTTTTTTTGGCGTTCTTACGTGATCAAGAATGTGCCTTTTATTGGATGGCGTTCTTACATGATCAAGGAAGCGCCATGTTAAGACGTCACATGCAAAGGTAAAAAAACGTATGATTGGATTACGTAGTCCCGCAATATTTGTTTGTGCACGTTAAACACGTTTGTGACTGCAGCCAATTTTAAAAACCTTGAGAATATGTATTATTTGCATCCTGTTGCATTGTTGACCCGTAGCTGATAAAGACCACCACATTCTCTTTTGATGGATGTCTGGTTGAATAAACGAATGAAAGCAAAATGTTTTCATGCATATGATATTTCGAGGCAAGTGCAAATCTCTATAGTCCATGTTGTTTAATATGTTTGTCAACAATATGTTCCTTTTTCAGAAAAATAACTGTTGTTTTTAATGTTAAAGATATCTAATTAATAAATATGCGCTATTGTGTTAGAATAAAGTAATCAATATGCATTTAGCTTTATCATAAGCTAAATATATGATGCCGACTTCTTCTAAATGTAATTTCGTTGTAAATTTTATTAAAGGTTCATTAGACACTCACATTATAAATCAAAATTTTTTATTTTGTCTCTAGTTAGATAGTCCATTGTTTAACAAATACACATTTCATTTTGCTTCTGTTCAAAGAAAATGTAATTAATTATCAGACTCCTCGCCAAGCCTCTAAGTTTCATGTGAGTACCATCTCCAGCTTTCTCCTATTTGTGTAAAGGGTCTTTTCATATGTTAATGATGGTGTATTGTCTTGTTTTACGGTTGTAATGGGGGTTCATCTATATTTTCAATAGAGATAACCCGATTTTCTTTGAAAGTGTTTGAAGCTTTGTAATATTGATATCAGTATATGTTAATCTTGTTGTTTGTAGTAGTGTCTATTACATAGAGTTCTGTAAAAAATATAGTATACTGTCCCTTTAATGCAAATGTTGATTTTTGTATCATGTATGAGTTCCACATTGTTTAATCTTCAAATATATTATTGTTAGCATATTTTCACCCCCCACTCCTAAAAGGACTTTAAACCATATTCATTGTTCAAACAAATGTCTTTCTTAAAAAAAATTAACACAATAATGTCTCTTTAAGAAAATATACTTTATTTAACACGTCAATATAAATCTGATTTCAATATTTAATTTTTGACCAAGTACATGTAGATATACCAACAAGCTTCAAATATGTGTTAGCATATGTAATTTTGTTAAAGGGACACTTTAGAAAACAAATAATGTTTTGCATTATTATAAAAGTCAATTTTGTAATATCAATGATATCAAAGGTTTCTCACCAATTAATCATTTGTCTTTGTTTATTTAAATTTGCTAGCTAAACCTATGAGGTTCGTGTGCTCATTTCTTGGAGCTTGAAGAGTGCATGTAATCATTATACAATTTGACCACTAGAGGGCATTTGGATAGCATTTGTATATGTAAAACCTTGTGCTCATACAGCCTATTATTTACCATGTATTGATCATTGATATCTAAAAGGTTGTTATGTCAGAACAACAAATAAGTGGTCATTTTTCCTAGGCATAGATACAAGGTTAAGCACATAAGTCACACGTATTTCTCCATGTTTTGTTGTTTCCAACTTGATAATGCGTAATACAGTGTTTTCTTTGTAATCAATAATTTTCTGACTGTCCCTTTAAGCTGTGTTATTGGCATTCAAACAGTAATATGCCATCATGGATAATTGTAATGGTAATTTTGTTTGCGATTCGGGAAACAGTTTGGACATCACATCACAGAAACCAATCAATATCATGAACAAGGATAGGTATGTGATGATGTGGTTTTCACACACTTATAACCCACACTCTGCAAACAATCTTCCTCCATGGACCCGGTCCCATAGAAGTAGATTATATACAGAGTGTGGTCCACAAGTGTATGAAAACCACATCATCACATACCTATCCATTACACATTAAATAAAAAAAAAATTAAAGATGAAAATAAATACTTACTTCCTCTTCCTTCCCCTCTTCCCACGGGGCTGAGGCTCTGGGAGGGGCAACTGCCGACTCCGAAGAGTTCTCCTTGGAGAGGTTGTGGGAAGAGTGGAAGGAAGAGTACTGGGACGACCAAGGTGAGGAGGAGAAGATGGCTGAGGAGGAGAAGATGGCTGAGGAGGAGAAGATGGCTGAAGAGGAGAAGCTGGCTGAAGAGGAGGAGATGGCTGAAGAGGATGAGATGGCTGAAGAGGAGTAGATGGCCCGGCAGGAGTAGATGGCCCGGCAGGAGTAGATGGCCCGGCAGGAGGAGATGGGCTGGCAGGAGGAGGCCCAGCAGCAGGAGGCCCAGCAGCAAGAGGCCCAGCAGCAGGAGGCCCAGCAGCAAGAGGCCCAGCAGCAGGAGGCGGACCAGGAGGTAGACCAGCATGCGCCTCCCGGAAAAAATTGAACATCTCTTGGTGCAGATGAAAGATTCTGTTTTGGCCTTGTTCGATTCTATTGAGTATGTTTATTATTTGGTTTTGTCCTTCAATTATTTGATTTTGTCCATCAAGTATTCGAGTGCGGCCTTCGATATTTTGTATCCGGGAGTTACGCATCTGGTCTATGTAGTCCAGTAGAACCCGCACCTCCGCTATTTCCTCTTGTTGTGCTTGGCGGGGTACAAGTGCACGGCGGGGTGCCCGTGCACGGTGGGGTGCAGGTCCTTGAGGGTCCTCTGGTTCCGCGTGCTCCTCCTCTGCTTCCGGGACCTCTTCATCAGCTTCCGTGCGCTCTTCGTCACGGGGGGCCTCTTCCCTCCGAAGTGGAAATTCCTCCCCACCACTCTCATCCCGGGGAGATAGATGAGGCTGTGTTTCTTGTGCTGCCTCCTCCCCAGACTCTGTATATTAAAAAAAAAAAAAAATGTATATATTAGCATATTTGCAAATCAAGCTTTAAATGACTTAGCTTACGATTAGACATGTGCACCGCTAAAAATTCGGTTCGTTTTCGGTTCGGATCGATTCGGACTTTTAGAATTTCGTTTCGGATCGAATCTGATTCGGCAAAATTTGAATAAATTCGTTTCGGATTTATTCGGATCCGAATAAATTCTTTTCGGATTTATTCGGATTCGGCTGAATTCGGTTCTATTCCGTTCCGAAATTCGGTATGTTTTTACTACACTAACACCCATTTAGTACACTAAGTCACTAACACCCATAAACTACCTATGAATCACTAAACCGAGGCCCCCCCACATCGCAAACCCTATAATAACATTATTTAACCCCTAATCTGCCGATCGGATATCGCCGCCGCCTACATTATAGCTATTAACCCCTAATCTGCTGTCCCTAACATCGCCGACCCCTACATTATAGTTATTAACCCCTAATCTGCCTCCCCCAACGTCGCCGCAATCTAACTACAAGTATTAACCCCTAATCTGCCGACCCGATATCGCCGCCGCCTACATTATAGCTATTAACCCCTAATCTGCTGTCCCTAACACCGCCGACCCCTACATTATAGTTATTAACCCCTAATCTGCCTCCCCCCAACGTCACCACAATCTAACTACAAGTATTAACCCCTAATCTGCCGACCCGATATCGCCGCCGCCTACATTATAACTATTAACCCCTAATCTGCTGTCCCTAACACCGCCGACCCCTACATTATAGTTATTAACCCCTAATCTGCCTCCCCCAACGTCGCCGCAATCTAACTACAAGTATTAACCCCTAATCTGCCGACCCGATATCGCCGCCGCCTACATTATAGCTATTAACCCCTAATCTGCTGTCCCTAACACCGCAGACCCCTACATTATAGTTATTAACCCCTAATCTGCCTCCCCCAACGTCGCCGCAATCTAACTACAAGTATTAACCCCTAATCTGCCGACCCGATATCGCCGCCGCCTACATTATAGCTATTAACCCCTAATCTGCTGTCCCTAACACCGCCGACCCCTACATTATAGTTATTAACCCCTAATCTGCCTCCCCCCAACGTCGCCGCAATCTAACTACAAGTATTAACCCCTAATCTGCCGACCGCAAATCGCCGCCACTATAATAAATGTATTAACCCCTAAACCGCCGCACTCCCGCCTCGCAAACACTATAATACATTTTATTAACCCCTAATCTGCCCTCCCTAACATCGCCGCCACCTACCTACAATTATTAACCCCTAATCTCCCGCCCCCATCGTCGCCGCTACTATAATAAGGTTATTAACCCCTAAACCTAAATCTAACCCTAACCCTAACACCCCCTAACTTAAATATAATTTAAATAAAACGAAATAAGTTTACTATAGTTAAATAAATGAATCCTATTTAAAACTAAAGACTTACCTGTAAAATAAACCCTAAGATAGCTGCAATATAACTAATAGTTACTTTGTAGCTATTTTAGGATTTATATTTATTTTACAGGCAACTTTGTATTTATTTTAACTAGGTACAATAGTTATTAAATAGTTAATAACTATTTAATAACTACCTAGCTAAAATAAATACAAATTTACCTGTAAAATAAATCCTAACCTAAGTTACACTAACACCTAACACTACACTGTCATTAAATTAACTAAATAAATGAATCATATTTAAAACAAAATACTTACCTGTAAAATAAACTCTAATATAGCTGCAATATAACTAATAGTTACATTGTAGCTATTTTAGCATTTATATTTATTTTACAGGCAACTTTGTATTTATTTTAACTAGGTACAAAAGCTATTAAATATTTATTGACTAATTAATAGCTACCTAGTTAAAATAATTACAAAATTACCTGTAAAATAAATCCTAACCTAAGTTACTATTAAACCTAACACTACACTATCATTAAATAAATTAACTACAAGTACCTACAATTATCTACAATTAAATAAACTAAAGTACAAAACCCCCCCACTAAATTACAAAAAAAAACAAACACTAAATTACAAAAAATAAAAAAATATTACAAGAATTTTAAACTAATTACACCTAATCTAAGCCCCCTAATAAAATAACAAAGCCCCCCAAAATAAAAAAAATGCCCTACCCTATACTAAATTACAAAAGTTAACAGCTCTATTACCTTACCAGCCCTGAACAGGGCCCTTTGCGGGGCATGCCCCAAAGAAAACAGCTCTTTTGCCTGTAAAAAAAAAAACACAATCCCCCCCCCACATTACAACCCACCACCCACATACCCCTACTCTAACCCAAACCCCCCTTAAATAAACCTAACACTACCCCCCTGAAGATCTCCCTACCTTGAGTCGTGTTCACCCAGCCGGGCCGAAGTCTTCATCCGATGGGGCAGAAGAGGACATCCAGACCGGCAGAAGTCTTCATCCAAGCGGGGCAAGAAGAGGTCTTCCATCCATCATACAAGTACCAAAATACAAACAAACACTAAATTACAAAAAATAATAAAATATTACAATAATTTTAAACTAATTACACCTAATCTAAGCCCCCTACTAGCTATTAATATAGCTACAATATAACTAATAGTTACATTGTAGCTATTTTAGGATTTATATTTATTTTACAGGCAACTTTGTATTTATTTTAACTAGGTACAATAGCTATTAAATAGTTAATAACTATTTAATAACTACCTAGCTAAAATAAATACAAATTTACCTGTAAAATAAATCATAACCTAAGTTACAATTACACCTAACACTACACTATCATTAAATTAACTAAATAAATGAATCCTATATAAAACTAAAGACTTACCTGTAAAATAAACCCTAATATAGCTGCAATATAACTAATAGTTACATTGTAGCTATTTTAGCATTTATATTTATTGTACAGGCAACTTTGTATTTATTTTAACTAGGTACAATAGCTATTAAATAGATATTGACTATTTAATAGCTACCTAGTTAAAATAATTACAAAATTACCTGTAAAATAAATCCTAACCTAAGTTACTATTAAACCTAACACTACACTATCATTAAATAAATTAACTACAAGTACCTACAATTAAATACAATTAAAAAACTAAACTAAAGTACACCCCCCCCCCACTAAATTACAAAAAATAAAAAAATATTACAAGAATTTTAAACTAATTACACCTAATCTAAGCCCCCTAATAAAATAACAAAGCCCCCCAAAATAAAAAAAATGCCCTACCCTATACTAAATTACAAAAGTTAACAGCTCTATTACCTTACCAGCCCTGAACAGGGCCTTTTGCGGGGCATGCCCCAAAGAAAACAGCTCTTTTGCCTGTAAAAAAAAACACAACCCCCCCCCCCACATTACAACCCACCACCCACATACCCCTACTCTAACCCAAACCCCCCTTAAATAAACCTAACACTACCCCCCTGAAGATCTCCCTACCTTGAGTCGTGTTCACCCAGCCGGGCCGAAGTCTTCATCCGATGGGGCAGAAGAGGACATCCAGACTGGCAGAAGTCTTCATCCAAGCGGGGCAAGAAGAGGTCTTCCATCCATCAGAAAAGTACAAAAAAACAAACAAACACTAAATTAGCAAAAATAATAAAATATTGCAATAATTTTAAACTAATTACACCTAATCTAAGCCCCCTACTAGCTATTAATATAGCTACAATATAACTAATAGTTACATTGTAGCTATTTTAGGATTTATATTTATTTTACAGGCAACTTTGTATTTATTTTAACTAGGTACAATAGCTATTAAATAGTTAATAACTACCTAGCTAAAATAAATACAAATTTACCTGTAAAATAAACCCTAACCTAAGTTACAATTACACCTAACACTACACTGTCATTAAATTAACTAAATAAATTAATCCTATATAAAACTAAATACTTACCTGTAAAATAAACCCTAATATAGCTACAATATAACTAATAGTTACATTGTAGCTATTTTAGCATTTATATTTATTTTACAGGCAACTTTGTATTTATTTTAACTAGGTACAATAGCTATTAAATAGTTATTTACTATTTAATAGCTACCTAGTTAAAATAATTACAAAATTACCTGTAAAATAAATCCTAACCTAAGTTACTATTAAACCTAACACTACACTATCATTAAATAAATTAACTACAAGTACCTACAATTAAATACAATGAAATAAACTAAACTAAAGTACAAAAAAAACAAACACTAAATTACAAAAAAAAAAAAAAATTACAAGAATTTTAAACTAATTACACCTAATCTAAGCCCCCTAATAAAATAACAAAGCCCCCCAAAATAAAAAAATGCCCGACCCGATACTAAATTACAAAAGTAATCAGCTCTATTACCTTACCAGCCCTTAAAAGGGCCTTTTGCGGGGCATGCCCCAAAGAAAACAGCTCTTTTGCCTGTAAAAAAAAACACAATACCCCCCCCCCACATTACAACCCACCACCCACATACCCCTACTCTAACCCAAACCCCCCTTAAATAAACCTAACACTACCCCCTTGAAGATCTCTCTACCGTGTCTTCACCCAGCGGGCCGAAGTCTTCATCCGATCGGGCAGAAGAGGACATCCAGACCGGCAGAAGTCTTCATCCAAGCGGGGCAAGAAGAGGTCTTCCATCCATCAGAAGTCTTGATCCAGGCGGCATCTTCTCTGTTCCTCCATCCGGAGCGGAGCGGCAGCATCCTGAAGACATCCCACGCAGAGCATCCTCTTCTTTCTTGATCCGACGACTAAGTGACTGTACCTTTAAGTGACGTCATCCAAGATGGCGTCCCTTGAATTCCGATTGGCTGATAGGATTCTATCAGCCAATCGGAATTAAGGTAGGAAAAATCTGATTGGCTGATTCAATCAGCCAATCAGATTCAAGTTCAATCCGATTGGCTGATCCAATCAGCCAATCAGATTGACCTCGCATTCTATTGGCTGATCGGAACAGCCAATAGAATGCGAGGTCAATCTGATTGGCTGATTCCATCAGCCAATCGGATTGAACTTGAATCTGATTGGCTGATTGAATCAGCCAATCAGATTTTTCCTACCTTAATTCCGATTGGCTGATAGAATCCTATCAGCCAATCGGAATTCAAGGGACGCCATCTTGGATGACGTCACTTAAAGGTACAGTCACTTAGTCGTCGGATCAAGAAAGAAGAGGATGCTCTGCGTGGGATGTCTTCAGGATGCTGCCGCTTCGCTCCGGATGGATGAACAGAGAAGATGCCGCCTGGATCAAGACTTCTGATGGATGGAAGACCTCTTCTTGCCCCGCTTGGATGAAGACTTCTGCCGGTCTGGATGTCCTCTTCTGCCCGATCGGATGAAGACTTCGGCCCACTGGGTGAAGATACGGTAGAGAGATCTTCAGGGGGGTAGTGTTAGGTTTATTTAAGGGGGGTTTGGGTTAGAGTAGGGGTATGTGGGTGGTGGGTTGTAATGTGGGGGGGGGGTATTGTGTTTTTTTTTACAGGCAAAAGAGCTGTTTTCTTTGGGGCATGCCCCGCAAAAGGCCCTTTTAAGGGCTGGTAAGGTAATAGAGCTGATTACTTTTGTAATTTAGTATAGGGTAGGGCATTTTTTTATTTTGGGGGGCTTTGTTATTTTATTAGGGGGCTTAGATTAGGTGTAATTAGTTTAAAATTCTTGTAATTTTTTTTTATTTTTTGTAATTTAGTGTTTGTTTTTTTTGTACTTTAGTTTAGTTTATTTCATTGTATTTAATTGTAGGTACTTGTAGTTAATTTATTTAATGATAGTGTAGTGTTAGGTTTAATAGTAACTTAGGTTAGGATTTATTTTACAGGTAATTTTGTAATTATTTTAACTCGGTAGCTATTAAATAGTAAATAACTATTTAATAGCTATTGTACCTAGTTAAAATAAATACAAAGTTGCCTGTAAAATAAATATAAATCCTAAAATAGCTACAATGTAACTATTAGTTATATTGTAGCTATATTAGGGTTTATTTTACAGGTAAGTATTTAGTTTTATATAGGATTAATTTATTTAGTTAATTTAATGACAGTGTAGTGTTAGGTGTAATTGTAACTTAGGTTAGGGTTTATTTTACAGGTAAATTTGTATTTATTTTAGCTAGGTAGTTATTAACTATTTAATAGCTATTGTACCTAGTTAAAATAAATACAAAGTTGCCTGTAAAATAAATATAAATCCTAAAATAGCTACAATGTAACTATTAGTTATATTGTAGCTATATTAATAGCTAGTAGGGGGCTTAGATTAGGTGTAATTAGTTTAAAATTATTGTAATATTTTATTATTTTTGCTAATTTAGTGTTTGTTTGTTTTTTTGTACTTTTCTGATGGATGGAAGACCTCTTCTTGCCCCGCTTGGATGAAGACTTCTGCCGGTCTGGATGTCCTCTTCTGCCCCATCGGATGAAGACTTCGGCCCGGCTGGGTGAACACGACTCAAGGTAGGGAGATCTTCAGGGGGGTAGTGCTAGGTTTATTTAAGGGGGGTTTGGGTTAGAGTAGGGGTATGTGGGTGGTGGGTTGTAATGTGGGGGGAGGGATTGTGTTTTTTTTTTACAGGCAAAAGAGCTGTTTTCTTTGGGGCATGCCCCGCAAAGGGCCCTGTTCAGGGCTGGTAAGGTAATAGAGCTGTTAACTTTTGTAATTTAGTATAGGTTAGGGCATTGTTTTTATTTTGGGGGGCTTTGTTATTTTATTAGGGGGCTTAGATTAGGTGTAATTAGTTTAAAATTCTTGTAATATTTTTTTATTTTTTGTAATTTAGTGGGGGGGGGGTTTGTACTTTAGTTTAGTTTTTTTAATTGCATTTAATTGTAGGTACTTGTAGTTAATTTATTTAATGATAGTGTAGTGTTAGGTTTAATTGTAACTTAGGTTAGGATTTATTTTACAGGTAATTTTGTAATTATTTTAACTAGGTAGCTATTAAATAGTCAATATCTATTTAATAGCTATTGAACCTAGTTAAAATGAATACAAAGTTGCCTGTACAATAAATATAAATGCTAAAATAGCTACAATGTAACTATTAGTTATATTGCAGCTATATTAGGGTTTATTTTACAGGTAAGTCTTTAGTTTTATATAGGATTCATTTATTTAGTTAATTTAATGATAGTGTAGTGTTAGGTGTAATTGTAACTTAGGTTATGATTTATTTTACAGGTAAATTTGTATTTATTTTAGCTAGGTAGTTATTAAATAGTTATTAACTATTTAATAACTATTGTACCTAGTTAAAATAAATACAAAGTTGCCTGTAAAATACATATAAATCCTAAAATAGCTACAATGTAACTATTAGTTATATTGAAGCTATATTAATAGCTAGTAGGGGGCTTAGATTAGGTGTAATTAGTTTAAAATTATTGTAATATTTTATTATTTTTGGTAATTTAGTGTTTGTTTGTATTTTGGTACTTGTATGATGGATGGAAGACCTCTTCTTGCCCCGCTTGGATGAAGACTTCTGCCGGTCTGGATGTCCTCTTCTGCCCCATCGGATGAAGACTTCGGCCCGGCTGGGTGAACACGACTCAAGGTAGGGAGATCTTCAGGGGGGTAGTGTTAGGTTTATTTAAGGGGGGTTTGGGTTAGAGTAGGGGTATGTGGGTGGTGGGTTGTAATGTGGGGGGGGGATTGTGTTTTTTTTTTACAGGCAAAAGAGCTGTTTTCTTTGGGGCATGCCCCGCAAAGGGCCCTGTTCAGGGCTGGTAAGGTAATAGAGCTGTTAACTTTTGTAATTTAGTATAGGGTAGGGCATTTTTTTTTATTTTGGGGGGCTTTGTTATTTTATTAGGGGGCTTAGATTAGGTGTAATTAGTTTAAAATTCTTGTAATATTTTTTTATTTTTTGTAATTTAGTGTTTGTTTTTTTTTTGTAATTTAGTGGGGGGGTTTTGTACTTTAGTTTATTTAATTGTAGATAATTGTAGGTACTTGTAGTTAATTTATTTAATGATAGTGTAGTGTTAGGTTTAATAGTAACTTAGGTTAGGATTTATTTTACAGGTAATTTTGTAATTATTTTAACTAGGTAGCTATTAATTAGTCAATAACTATTTAATAGCTTTTGTACCTAGTTAAAATAAATACAAAGTTGTCTGTAAAATAAATATAAATGCTAAAATAGCTACAATGTAACTATTAGTTATATTGCAGCTATATTAGGGTTTATTTTACAGGTAAGTATTTAGTTTTATATAGGATTCATTTATTTAGTTAATTTAATGATAGTGTAGTGTTAGGTGTTAGTGTAACTTAGGTTAGGATTTATTTTACAGGTAAATTTGTATTTATTTTAGCTAGGTAGTTATTAAATAGTTATTAACTATTTAATAACTATTGTACCTAGTTAAAATAAATACAAAGTTGCCTGTAAAATAAATATAAATCCTAAAATAGCTACAAAGTAACTATTAGTTATATTGCAGCTATCTTAGGGTTTATTTTACAGGTAAGTCTTTAGTTTTAAATAGGATTCATTTATTTAACTATAGTAAACTTATTTCGTTTTATTTAAATTATATTTAAGTTAGGGGGTGTTAGTGTTAGGGTTAGATTTAGGTTTAGGGGTTAATAACCTTATTATAGTAGCGGCGACGTTGGGGGCGGGAGATTAGGGGTTAATAATTGTAGGTAGGTGGCGGCGATGTTAGGGAGGGCAGATTAGGGGTTAATAAAATGTATTATAGTGTTTGCGAGGCGGGAGTGCGGCGGTTTAGGGGTTAATACATTTATTATAGTGGCGGCGATTTGCGGTCGGCAGATTAGGGGTTAATACTTGTAGTTAGATTGCGGCGACGTTGGGGGGGGCAGATTAGGGGTTAATAACTATAATGTAGGGGTCGGCGGTGTTAGGGACAGCAGATTAGGGGTTAATAGCTATAATGTAGGCGGCGATATCGGGTCGGCAGATTAGGGGTTAATACTTATAGTTAGATTGCGGCGACGTTGGGGGAGGCAGATTAGGGGTTAATAACTATAATGTAGGGGTCGGCGATGTTAGGGACAGCAGATTAGGGGTTAATAGTTATAATGTAGGCGGCGGCGATATCGGGTCGGCAGATTAGGGGTTAATACTTATAGTTAGATTGCGGCGACGTTGGGGGGAGGCAGATTAGGGGTTAATAACTATAATGTAGGGGTCGGCGGTGTTAGGGACAGCAGATTAGGGGTTAATAGCTATAATGTAGGCGGCGGCGATATTCGGTCGGCAGATTAGGGGTTAATAAAATAATGCAGGTGTCAGCGATAGCGGAGGCAGCAGATTAGGGGTTAATAAGTGTTAGATTAGGGGTGTTTAGAGACTCGGGGTACATGTTAGGGTGTTAGGTGCAGACTTAGTGTTTCCCCATAGGAAACAATGGGGCTGCGGTGTTAGTTTTTTTTCAGCCGAAACTCCCATTGTTTCCTATGGGGAAATGCCGAATCTTAACGAGCTAATTCGGATTTATTCGGAGATACGGCAGCTATTTCGGATTCATTCGGTAGATTCGGAAGTATTTTAATTCGGAAATCCGAATCGATCCGAATCTCCGAATTTACCGAATTTACCGAATTTCCGAATTAATCCGAAACGAACCGCACATGTCTACTTACGATACAATTACAAATGCAGAATCATTAATCCACTTTGAATATAGCTGCCTCCTGTGATTGTTTCACCGTGTGCATGGCTATTTCTTCATTAAAATATATCTCAAGAATGATTCAAATTAGGTAATATAAGTACATTTGAATGTTTTGTCAAATTGTATTCGCTACCTCAATCATGAAAGTAAATGTTTGCGTATAGTGTCCCTTGAAATACATTCGTATGTGAAATTATTGTTCAATGAGCTTACCGTCAGATGAGAGTGGCAGGTTCCCGGTATCAATTCCTCCGATACCGACTATTTCCACCTCGGAGATGCTGGGCCGCAACATTTCCTCCCATCGGCAGTACTCTATTTCCAGGGCAGGTCCGCCACCGGTTCCTGCGGCATGTCGGGCCTCCAGATTTAACTTTTTCTTGAGATCCATCTTACAGTCCCGGTAGCGATGTTTTATCGAATCAAGATCTCTGTTCCGGCCACCCACTGCATTGACTGCATTTCTTATCTCATTCCAGAGCCTCCTCTTGTCAGTCGGGGTAGTCTTCTGGTGCTGCAGCCTCCTATACCTGGCCATATAGGCCTCTATGAGGGCCTCCTTCTCCTCCATCGAAAACCTCGCCTCCCTAGTCGCCTTGGCCTTCCCCTGTGACGATGCCCTCTGTTTCCCGGACTGTGAAGCCCTACTCTGTCCGCCACTGGGCCCAGCCACTTGTTCATATTGAACCAAGTGGCTGGGTCCACCCACCGCTTCCACCCCCGCTTCCTGCCCCCCTTCCTGCCCCCCTTCCTGCTCTGTTCCTCTCCCCCTCCCTCTCCTCCCCCCTCTACCTCTCCCCTGCCTGGCCTCCATCTGTTCCCTAAACTAAACCCCAAATAATCAAACAAAAAGTGAGTGTGATGAAATGAAAGGGGGTCAAAATAAAGAACTAAAAAGACAAAAAAAGTGCTGAAAGTGTGAGAGGGATGTAAAAAAACAAAGAGGGTAAGGAGTATTTAAATAAACCAAAAGAAGAAGAAGACTAAAAGGAGGATATGTAAACTAAATGTAACTAGGGGATGGGTATGGGATGGGTATGGGGTATGGGATAAGAGTAAATGGGATGAAAGGGAATGGGACTACAGGGAATGGGGTATGGAGTGTAGTATGAGGGGGTAGGGGGTATGGAGTGTATGTAGTGTTATTGATAAGTGTATGTATGTATTGAATGTGTTTGCGTGTAAATGTGTTAAGTGTACAGAAAAATCACTCGCTCGCTAACTCACACTACTACTAATTCTCACTAACACACTACTACTAATTCTCACTAACAAACACTCCCACTAACTCTCACTAACTACCAGTAACTTACGCTTCCACTAACAACTCTCACTAACAACTCCCACTAACTCACTCACGCTCCCACTAACAGACTCTCTCCCACTCCCACTAACTCCCACTAACTCACTCACGATAACACTAACAACTGACTCTCTCACGCTAACACTAACTCACTCACAATAATTCACCAACTCTCTAATATTAAACCTCCAATTTCCAAAGACCCAACAGCTTATATACCCTGTGTAAATGTTTAATGATGTACCAATTTCCCTTGTAATTAGTGTTCAGGTGTGCTTTATTAGCAATTAATATTAGTGCAATGTGTATTAGGTGTGTGAATTTGCGCATGCTCATTTTGAGTTAGTATTTGTGGAATGTGTAGAATGCGATGATATCATAGTGGTCGTTTTCTCTAACATTGTCCAATAGTATTCTTTTTAAATGTGAATTTGCGATGGTGTGTTCTTAGTGAAGTGTTGTATATGTATGTTTGTCCTAATATATAGTTATATTGAATGCGATTATTTTTCTAGTGTATGTATATATTTTTTATTCCTTGTTGTTATTTTGCGATTTTCCGCATCTTAAAGTATATGCGTATTCCCCTTATTAAATTTTATTTCAAATCCCCCCGTTTGTGAATGTGTAATGCTTGTGTGCTTTGTTGATTGATTGTTGTTGTGACATTTGCGGCGTGTTATTGTTGTGCATGATGTGGTATGCGTCATATGACCGAGCTGTGCGTTTTCTCGCGAGATCGAGTGTTAGGTGAAAAAAGCTATTTTTTTCCTTTCCCATTGATCTCTATGGGAGACTGTCTTACGCGGGCAGTATTACGCGTGTGACATACACGCGTTAGGAGCATCGTTAAATGGTCTGTTTTGAACTCTAAATACCAGAGTCAAACAATGCCGTGCGTTAGACATAAAACACGCGTGGCGTTAGCAACCCATCTACCGCCGAACTCCAAATCTAGGCCAATAGTTTTAGCACAATTGAATTAAACATGCGCCTGGATAGCATGACTTTAGAGTTCTGGTTAACTTTTACGTTTGAATAAAAAGTCTCACAAAACAAAAATACATTTAAAAGTGCAGTTACGACTTATCTAGAGTTGCATTATTACTCTTTAATTCCCGTTATGCCTTACCCCTCAATGTTTGAAAGATTTACAGCTTAAAGGGACATGAAACCCAAAACTTTTCTTTCATGATTCAGATAGATAATACAATTTCAAACAACTTTTCCAATTTACTTCTATTATTTAATTTGTTTCTTTCTCTTGTTATCCTTTGCTGAAATGTTTATCTAGGCAAGTTCATGTACAGCAGAGAACCTAGGTTCTAGCTGTTGATTGGCCGCCGCTGCATATATAAACTGATTTTCATTGGCTCTCCCATTTGTTCAGTTAGAAACCAGCAGTGCATTGGTGCTCCTTCAAAAAATGATACCAAGAGAATAAAACAGATTAGATAATAGAAGTAAATTAGAAAGTTGTTTAAAATTGTATTCTCTATCTGAATCATGAAAGAAAATTTTTGGCCCAGTTTATTCTCTCACTTTTATAGTTGTGTAACAGCCTTATTTTTGTATGTTATACTGCCCCGCGATCAATTTCTAATATTTCAGAGAAGCACCCTTCTGCCTGCAAGATTAGATTTTATTTCTAATTTTCAAAATAGTTTAGGCTTACAAGATAAAAGACAATCATATATGATAAAGTTTATTTTTATTCTCCACAGTTTCCTGGTTTACACACCCTCGCCAGCTTCTCCTAACTCTTTAAATGATGTTTGAAAGTCTCATACACTTTAGACAACATTCATACAAGTTTCCCTATTTGGATTGCCATTCTCTCAGGCCCAAAAGTGGATGTTAGCACAGTCAATATACTGTATACTGTACCTCCATTCATTTTTCCAGCTACTCATAGGTCCATAGGCCTTTTGTTTCTTAGGAGATTTATATAACTTTGAATATGAGGTTTCAATTCATTACTACAGTTAGCTAATTAGCTTCTTCCAAGTTACATGAGAATGTTTTGGAGAGTAACCACTGACTAGAGGGATGCCTTTTTTATTTTGTTCCCTTATATTAAATATTGATTCAAATAGACTTACTATGCCCAAAAATGGTACTGTGTTATCCTAGTTTTCCCTCAGTTTATCTCGCATTGTTGTACAGGTCCAAGAGTGACCTTAGATTCATGGGAAGATATACTATTTGAAAATGACCTCCTGCTAATCTGGATATAAGCATATCAGGTTTGTTAAATTACCTACATACCAGTAGTATGATTATTTTGGGGTCCAAAAGTGGCCTCCTATTTTGTAAGGGAACTTCTCTCGATAAAATAGAGGTTATGTTTTTGTTGCCTAATCATATTTGCAGACAGTTTCACTATATGTATTCCTCACAAGCTGTTATACTATATTGTAAATTCTTCTCTGAATAATTAGTTTACATAAGACTAGCTATTGTCTGTTTTATATACCTTTAAACCTCAATAAAAATTATATTTAAAAAAAAGTACAGTTACACTCATAATAAAACCATCTAATAAAAATGATTTAAAAAAATTTGCTTTAAAAAGTTATAAGGGTTCAAAGATGAGAAGTCTCTTCAAAGGGCTTTAACATAGATATAAATACATATACATGCCTAAATATGTATATGTGTGTGTGCGTATATATATTTATGTATTTACAGACATATATACACATATAAACACATATGTATACATATATAGGAGCCCATTGCAGGCAAGTAGATGAAAACATATTAATATTTTCATGTCAGTTTAGTGCACTTGAGAAAATGCGATTGAGTTTGCGCGCAAGTAGGGTGTTAGTTTTTTTTCTATTTTTTTGGGGCTCCATTGAAGTCTATGAAGAATTATGTTAACAAGGTTGTGATATTCGAAATTCGATGTTGGGTTAGCGTGTGAGCAAAAACTTTTAACTTGAAATACGCTTTGAACCTGAAGCGTGCAAAAAGCTTACTTCTGGTGTTAATGTGTGAGTGGAAGTGATAAATAGTGCTCCACTCATAATCTAGCCCTAAAGCTGAACCATTAAAGTCATTTTATCATTACTCTTTATATCCGTGGCAATAACTGACATTTTATGGGAAATAAAGTTTTTCCTATTTGTGCACAAAATGTGTTGTTAAAGATTAAAAATATTTCTTGGAACACAAATATTGGATTACTAAAATATTATATATATTTTTTTTTAAATAACATTTAATCTAACATTTGTCTTCAAGATTAAACAATGCATATATAACAATGCAGCCATAATTCAATCAAATATTTATATAGTTTTCTTTATTGATGCATTTACAGGGACACGTATTATCCAAAGTGTTTATAATCAGTTCTATTTACATACAGATATCCATGGTTTATATACATTTACGGTCACTTGGTAGGAACTCTATTATTCCCTAAAGATGAGATGGCAAGCAGCCATCATAGATATATAATTATAAACATTATATGCATATGTGTCTGGAATACATAAGTTCTAAGAGGTAACTATTATCTAACAGACAATATAAAGATTAATTAAATGGTGACACTAATGAAAAATGTCCTCTATAAAAGATTATTTAAAGGATTACTTTTAAAAATCTGTAATTAATAATACAATATGGAAACTTGATTAATTATGAAGTATTAAAGTAGTCATATCATGATGCCATAGCCATTCATTCTGTTTTAAAGTGCAATTATTCATTAGAATCTGTTTTAAAAAAAAATCTGCAAACTAGACAGAGCAGTAGGGTGACACATCAACTCCCACTAATTAACCAGCTTTGTCTGTTATCTCCTAAAGGCCTGTGCAAATACATTGATATGTTATTACCCATTAGCAAGGTCAATGGGTTTCCTACCCTACTTGTTAATATGGAAAACTCAGTCAGTTCCTCTCATTATCACCTTGTCAGAAATTCAGCTGACATGTCAAGAGGCTATCGTTGATTTGTTGGTCACTGAATTAGGAAAATAGCTGTAGGAAAAGGATTCTGGGTACATATTGTATTCTTACAAATCAGCAATAATTATTATGCAGTTTACAATATTGTTTGTATGATTATTAAAAGTAATACCCTCTCCAATGCAATTCATAAGAATGGCTGTGCTATGCTGTATGCAATTTGTATGTGTGTGGGGGGGTTTGGTTTCATTTTTTTTCTTAGTTACTCCAACTGATTAGAAGAATAGTGTTTCAAGTAGTAAATCTGCTTGAATGATATATATATATATATATATATATATATATATAATAAAACCAGAAAATCTAGCTAAACACGTGAAAACTTTAACAATGATTTTCAAGGGGGTGTTGCAATTATTTCTTAAACATTCATGCAATCAAAACATGTTTAATTGGTGAATTGATTCAGTATGATAGCTGCTTATGAGTTTGAATGCAGTTTTTTAACTTATAAATCATTTCAATTTATTAAGGGCTAGATTATGAGTGGCGTGCTAACTGTTGCGCAAAAGCGATAAATAATTTATCGCAGCTCTTTGCACATGGCAGAATTAGACCGCATATTACAAGTTGAATTTAACGCACAGCAGGATAGCGTGACTTCAGAGCTCTGGTTAACTGTTATGCTCGACAAAAAAGTTGCACAAAACACATCAAAATTACATTTAAAGTATGATTACACTCATAATAACACTGTCTATTTTTTTTTTCTTAATTGCATTAAAAAGTTATAATGGCTCAAAGTTATGAGGTCTCAGCTGTTAGAAAAAAAAAAAAGAAATGCAAAGGGCTTTTACATAGAGATACATACATACCGATTTAGCACGGCCCGAATGAGGAGGCGGACAGCAATCCGCCTGATTGCATATGATCGGGTTGATTGACACCCCCTGCTAGCGGCCGATTAGCCGCAAATCTGCAGGGGGCAGCATTGCACATGCATTTCACTAGAAATGCTTGTGCAATGATAAATGCAGACAGTGTACGCTGTCGACATTTATCGATGTGCGGCAGACATGATCCGCTACAGCAGATCAGGTCCGCTGCACTTTGATTAATCGGCCCCTAAATATTTATATGTATGCATATACATATGTTTTTATGTGTGTACATATGTATTTATGTTTTCATATGTGTATATATGTATTTACAAACATATATTTAGCGTGAGTAAGGTTGTTCGTTTTTTTTCCACTTTTTGCATTCCATTAAAGTCTGTGTTAGTGCAGTCACAATTTCCAAAGTTCGGCTTTCTGCGCGTTAGGTTAGCGTTCTTGCGAAAACGTTCAACTTGAATTACGTGTACTACCCAGTGCTACCCAATGCGCGCACATAGCATCCATCTAGCAAATTTAACACGTGAGGGGGAATAATGAATTGCGCTCCACTCTTAATCTAGCCCTTAATGTGTCGAGTCACCAATTTCATCTAATTTTGTGTAGTTTTACAACTATCATTTTTAAATGTCCAAAATGTCAATGCAATCACAAATCAACATTATTATTTTATTTAAGTTTCATATTTTAACGTCATTGAGTTATACTGTAGTTTTCTTAATGTTTTTTTAGAACTTAGGAAAAACTAGAAATTCATACATTATAAAGGGTTTTAACACACAAAAAAATGCATTTGAAAATATTCTAAAGTATGGGTTTATGGCTAAGTTTTCTAATAGATTGAAAAGATTTTGAAAACTCTAGTGATATTTTATTACTCGTTTTAATTCTTGTGTTTGATGCAACTAAGAATGCAGCAATGTTATTTGGGCTTGATTAACCTTATTTATATTTACATCTATTTTAAATGTGTAAGAAATATTCAAATTTGGAAAAACTAAATAGAAATCTGATAAGAGAAATTAGGAAAAAACATAGGATATTTAAATTATTCAAAGAAAATAGTACAGACTCAACATACCAAATATATAAGGTATGTTACAAACCCATTCTTTTCTTCAGTATACACAAGAGAGGAACCAATGGGAGATACTTTGAAACAAACTAGCACATACAAGCCCATACCATTAACTCGGTTATCTCTAGCGGATATCAGGAAAAAACCTGGATATTATTAAGGTAAATAAAACTCCAGACACACCTTTTCTCTTAATTTTTCAAGACTCATTATCCTCAGGCATAGTACCCCAGGACTGGTGTAAAGTTGATGTGGTGCCACTTTTTAAAAAGGGAAGCAGGGCTGATCCAGGAAGCTATAGACCAGTTAGTCTGACATCAATAGTGGGGAAGATACTTGAAGGGATTATAAAGGATAATATTGATGAGTATATTTATGTAAACAAGATTATGAGTTAAAATCAGCATGGTTTTATGAGAAATAGATCATGTCAAACTAATCTAATTAGATTCTATGAGGAAGTAAGTAGAAAAATATATAAAGGAGAATCAGTTGATGTGTATACTTGTATTTTGCAAAGGTGTTTAATATACAGTGCCACATGAGAGATTAATGTACAAAATGAATGGCCCTCAACTGCACTGCTCCCACCTATATTTCAGACCTTGTCTCCTTATACTCTCCCTCCCGTCACTTTTGCTCTGCTCATGAACTCCTCTCCTCCTCTCTTGTTACCTCCTCACATTCCCGTGTACAGGACTTCTCCAGACTGGTCCCTATCTTGTGGAACTCTCTGCCTCGCTCCACAAGACTCTTCCCTAGTTTTGGAAGTTTTAAGCACCCCCAAAAACGTTACTGTTCAGGGATGCTTACAACTTACACTAACCTTTCCTGACCCTAGTTCCTCCTTTGTTATCCCCTTGAACCCCTTTAGAATGTAAGCCTATGAGCCCAGCTGTTTGCAGATCACCTTCATAAGAGCTGACTACAACAGTGCAAATCTCATCAGGGCCCTCTACCCACTTGAACCCTAGAATTGTTACCTTGCATAATACACTTATGTTTATAGTGCTGCGGAATCTGTTGGCACTCTACAAATAACTAATAATAATAACTAATAATAATAATAATAATAAAGGAGATTTGGTAAACGTTTTTCCCTGTAAGAGCAATAAATCTGTGGAACTCATTACCTGAGGAGATAGTAAATGCCAATACCTTAGATACATTTAAAAATGGTTTAGATACATTTCTGGCTAGAAACTGAATTCAGGGATATGATTGCTTGTGTTAAATGGGTCACATTTTTAACAGGTATAATAAGATTTGCATTGGTTGAACTCAATTAACTTCTTTCTGTTTTCAACCTCATCTACTATGTTAATAAAACCAAAATAATGTATAGTGTACGTAATGAACATAGACTTCTAGTAAGTAGGTTAATGAGTCCAAAAGAAAAAAGTATGCACCAAAATTTACACTAAGTCCCAGATAGTATATAGTGCAAATCAAAAGTCCATTCCATTATTAATATGGGAAGAAACTGTTTGTAGTTGTAATGAGTTCAAAAGTTACCCAAAGGAGTATCTCAATGTGTGTGCTACTCAACAGAGTAAGTGTTCAGATTAATCTAGCCAGCCTCCATGTAGTGATAGCCAATGTACCTCAGCTTTATCGCTCCTAAATGTAAGGAGCTCCAAAGTAGAAACCGGTCATAGTAGTGGCAAGTATAATATGCCCTGCTGTGATCAATCCAGGAACGATGGTGTCATCAGTATGAAGGAGTATGAAGGAGTATTGCTGAGGCGATGGTAAAGGATGAGTCAGCATTGTGTGCAATCCGGTCGGGTGAGTAAACCCTCCTGATGCCGCTCAGATGAGACGTCCATTCAGGATACTGTCTGTCGACAGAGTAGGCGTGACCCACCAACTGGCTAGGGGGTTTCCTGGTACGTCACCCTGTGTGGCAGACTCCGATAGGATATAGCTGGGAGGCAGGTGGGGACCAGATTGGTACGGACAATCTCCCTGGTAATGAAGTATCCCAATCCCAGTCCAGTAGCATGGCAGTATTCCCAACCGCTCGATATTAGAGTATTATAACAGAAAAGAAGCTGGAACGGATGAAGTGCTTCCAAAAGAGTTTATTAGGCTGTGCCCAATTTAGAGGTCAAACACAGAAAGGCCTGGCGCTTTTCGTGCAGCCTCTGATGAAGCGCATTTGCGCATGTGTGAAACATGTCAGGCCTTTCTGTGTTTGACCTCTAAATTGGGCACAGCCTTATAAACTCTTTTGGAAGCACTTCATCCGTTCCAGCTTCTTTTCTGTTATACTACTTCTAGTAAGTACTCAGATATTCATGACTGTGTGTCTAGGAGCTGACTGTCAGGTAAAACAGGAACCAGCAGAAGACCAGGCATAGATTTAGGAACATTTGCCCCATTTCAGTCAATCAGAATTCTTCAAATCCACCAAAAGGTCTGTCTATCAGTGGTCAGGGCCTGGTAAGAAGCCAAAAGTCTTATACAGGCATTGGTTTTCTAAGGCAAATATTATCTGGTATAGTAAAGAAAACTAGTACAGGCAGACTAGGTTTGTATTGTCAAGTATATACAGAAAGCTATGGTGTGCAAGGCAGATATATCCAAGTAGAGAAAGCATTCAGTTAAACCAGGTATGGCTATAAGTTCAAGCACAGGCAGATAATGTCTACTGTCTAGTAGCCAGGCAGGAGTGTCAAGCAAGTTACATAAAGGCAGAATAGTGCTAGGGACCAAATATAGCATAATTGGCAATTGTGTCCATTCATAGTGTGTACTTAATTCATGTCCTTTTAATCTTCAACTTCATTAAAGTCCTGGCTCTCAATAAAATCTGGTTTGATCACTTGGATAAAGCCTACACTTATACATTACATTTATACATTATTATATGGGTGCCTTAAATGTAAACTCTCCCAGGACTGCTAACAGACAATGCATTATTATTGTCATCCTTCTTCTACATAATGTTGTTATACATAATCCTCCATGGTCACTCTGAATTTCTTTTTTTAAAACTCTTTTCTATACAGTAGATAGTAAATAGTTTGGGGTAGATTTAACAAGCAGAGGATGCTGCTTTCTACACCCAAAGTTTCCGGCTTGTGTAATGGTAAATGCCAACAGCGTATGCTGTTGGCTAATGTCGAGCAAACATGATTCGCTATAGCGACTCATGTCCGCTTGACATTTAATAAATTGACCCCTTTATCTTTTCTGTCCTCATTCTTGGTGATTTAAATATCCATTGTGACGATTCCACTGACCCTGGAGTGCCTAAAGCTCTTCAGCTTACTTCCTCCTTTCCTCTTTTACCATGGAATTATTTTCCTACTCATCATCTGGGCCAATTACTTGATATGATCTTCATCATGTTTTCTATCTCATGTCAACAAGTCCCCATTTTCTCATTTTGAACATCATGCCATTACATGGGCATCACTACAGCTATGGTTCCCCTGCCACATAATCCCTATTTAAAAATTCCATAGAAGTATAAAATTAATAAATTCAAAGCTTTCAAAGTTTCTAAGTACCTTTCTTTTACCACCTCTTCTTTCCCTTGTTTAATCTGTCCTTCTCTTATTATAATGCCACACTAACTTAATCACTTTACAACGTGGCTAAACATATTACTTGTAGAAATGTTGTTGGAAATCCAAATGTTACATTTATATTGCCTTTAACAGTTTATAATGTCTTGGATAGGTGAAAAAAAAGAAAGTAAAACATATACTAGTTGAGTTTTAAGTTTTTGCATTACAATATTGAAAAAGGAAAATATTTGTCAATAAATTATTTTTTTCCCATTGTGTTTTGGCACATTTTCCTTATTTACTTTATCTGGTTAAAATGGCATGCAGCATTCCATTTTATTATAAGATTAGTTTAAAATATTTGACTATAGCTATCTGACTAATTGCAAACACTTTCACAAATATATTCCTATGGATCCGAGCTAGTAGTAATTAAAGAATAATTCTGCTTGAATAGAGAGTTAGGTAGGCTCAGGAGCAGCAACACACAACTGGGAACTAGCTACTTATTAGCGGATGCACATATATGCCTTTTGTCATTGGCTCAACTAATGGGCTCCATTTAACAAAGCTTGGACACACATGGTTCGCTACCGCTAATATGTCCGCTGGACCTCGCTGCATCTGCTACCCACATTTAACATTGCACAAGCAGTTATTTGTGCAGTGCTATCCACTGTTCTCTGCCTGTCAATTGGCAGCAAGCAGAGGCTGTCAATCATCTCAGTTAGATTGGGATGATTTCCCTCTGCCACACTTTAGGTGATGGAGAGGTGAAGCTGCAGCCGCTGCTACTTAACTAGCATATCAGACAAGTCTTAAAGGGACAGTCTAGTCTAAAATAAATTTTCATGATTCAAATAGGGCATGCCATTTTAACCAACTTTCCAATTTACTTTTATCACCAATTTTGCTTTGTTCTCTTGGTATTCTTAGTTGAAAGCTAAATTTAGGAGGTTCATATGCAAATTTCTTATATAAATGCATTTTGACAGTCTTTCACCACTAGAGGGTGTTAGTTCAGGTGTGTCATATAGATAACACTGTGATCATGCACAAGAAGTTACCTAGGAGTCAGCACTGATTGGTTAAAGTGCAAGTCTGTCAAAATAACTGAAATAAGTGGACAGTTTGAAGAGGCTTAGATACAAGGTAATCACAGAGGTAAAAAGTGTATTAATATTATTTTATTTATTATTATACTTTAATTATGAAGCGCCAACATATTCCGCAGTGCTGTCCATGGATACAATTCATTTAAATAAAAATAATGAAAAACTTGTAAGAGACAGGACAAAATTTACAAACACACACAGGAGGAATTGACTGTGTTGGTTATACAAAACTAGGGAATGGGTAATAAAGGGATTATCTATCTTTTAAAACAATAACACATCTGCTGTAAATTGTCCCTTTAAATACTGGGGCCCCAAAGCTGCGTTCACAGCTTGGTAAATGGCGCCCAATATGTTCAGTAGCTCCAAGTAGTGCATTTCTGCTCCTTCAACAAAGGATACCAAGAGAATGTATCAATTGTGGTAATAGAAGTGAATTGGAAAGTCGTTTAAATATCATATTGGAAACTTAGGATTTGCTGTAAAGCAATTACAGAGCAGTTTAGGGACATTTAAAGCATTTAAGAAATCCTAGGTTACAGAATTGGCTTTTTCAGCCTCTCTAGGGAGCATGGAAAAAACTATTTTTTTTTTTTCAAAAAAGCAAGAGGTTTATAATTTCCCCATAAGTAGGCTGATAATATTGCCGCTTTAAGAAGGAACACATATGAAAAATACATATGTCAGGGTTCTTATACAAAATATTTCTTTAAACAGCCCTGAAAATAGCCCTGACATATGTATTTTTTATATGTGTCCCTTTTTAAAGCGGCAATATGGTCAGCCTACCCATAAGTGCCTTTTTTATTAAATCATTTCTTCCTAAGTACCTACAGTACATCGATAACAACATGCCAACTTACTTGAATAATAGCTTGGAATCACTTCTCATTATTTTAAGTTAGTTAGAGAGCTGGGAATTCAAATAAATTAGATAAAATATTAGCCAAACATTTAATTTGCAAAGAATTAAAAGTGTCTTTTTTTTTACTGTAAAGTACATTTTTTTATTATTATTATACTAAACACAACAAAATAGTTTCACAGGAACAAATACAAGTCTTCACACCATTTAGCAATTAATATTCCATTTTTATCTTTCATTTCTCTTCTCTTGGAAAAAGAATATTACAGTCTTTCTGAAATGACCCTGGAGTTTTTGTCTCAACATCTTTCCTTGAAGGGACATGTTCCGCACATTTATTATTCTCTGCATGAAAGAACACTTATGTCTGCTCAGAATTTGCTCTGCTATAATTTCCATTTACGGTCCCCTTGTCCTATCATCTTCTGCTCTGAAAATGGTACTGTGTGTTGACATTATCTATTCCATTTAGGATTTTTAAATACTTCAATTAAATCTCTTTTAAAGTGATTTTCTTTCTTTTTAAACCTCACAGACTTAGATTTTTAAACTTGTCCTCATGTCTTATGCTTTCAACCTTGTCACCTTTTCACGCACACAGAATCTTATCTTTAATATGAAGGGCAAAACTGAACATTCAGAAACTAAGCAAAGTCCCAAAAGAGCGCTATAAAATGTATTTTTTTTCTTCCTTAGGGCAAGCTCAGTACAATTTGAAATTCACAAAATCTTTCTAAAATTAGAGGTTAAACTTATTCGGTATTAGCCTTTATAGCTGCAATATGCTTCAGAATGAAATGTTAACAATAGCTTTTCTGTATCTTCTATGAATTCATTTTTATTTTGACAGACTTTAAAGGAATTATTGCGTATGATATGATAAAGATGTGTATAGATTTTGGGAAAACAATAGACTTTGTTTCGGTTAGTTTCGGACCGATTCTGATTTTTTCAAATTTAGTTTTCGGATTGATTCAAATTCGGATACATTCAAATGTATTCATTTTGGATTAATTCAGATTAGAATAAATTCGGATGTATTCGGTTCAGATTTGATTCGTAAATTCAGAAGTTTGGTATGTGTTAGGTGGGATGTGCTGTGTGTTAGACTAGTATTATGTACTGTATATTACAGTAGGTGTAACCCATCTGAATCAACATAAGTACCAACCTCACAGGTACCAGCTACATAATGTGCCCTGCACAGAGCTAGCAGAGTGAAATCACCTAATATACTGTACAATACTAGTGTAATTGTAATTAGTCCATGGCCATTCGAATGTAATGAATAAATCTGAACTAATTTGGATTTATTTGTTACAAATGCATTCGGATTAGTTTAGTTCCGTTGCTAGGGTAATTCGGAAATTTGAATCAATCCAAAGCTACAAATTTGACAAAATTGTCCGAATTTTGATTCGGAACGAAACGAAAACCACATGTCTAGAAAACAATTGTTAACATTATCGTGTTATACGTTAATGCTATATAACATTCCTGTTATAAACATTAACAACTGATATTAACAACAAAAAAACTAAATCTTAGAAGACTTTTGTTATTACTATTGGTTAAGTCTTCAACTACAATGTGTTAAGTCTTTAATTAAAGTGCGATCTAGGACTTTATAACTTTTACATCTTGTCTATTAATAGAACAGCAAACACTTCTTGCTTTTGTGTAACAAAAAAAAAAAAAAATGTGGCTTTTACAATGCTCCCTAGGAGGCCAGAAAGTAAAATCTGAAATCTGCAAATCATATAGTTGGTATAGGGAATTTGCAGCATTTTTAAAACCTAGGTTACAGGATTTGCTTTTTAGCTCTCTGGGGAGTGTGAAAAAACCCCCAATGCCATTACTTTTTTTTACCCTTGCAGCCAGAATTGCTTTAGTAAATATAATTGGGCCACATTAAGAGTGGAGCGCTATTTTACGCTCACGCTCGTGCGTTAACTTTGCCGGACAGAGGCTTTTTGTGTGCGTCGGGTTGTGCTTGTATTATGAGTTGAAAGTAAAAAGTTTACACGCGAGCACAACCAGATGTGCACGAAAAGATAGACTTTGTGAAGTTGCGATTGCATTAACGTACTAACCCCATTGACTTCAATGGAGCCTGCAAACTGAAAAAAAAAACAACAACCATTTTTGCATGCTTACTGCATCGCAATAAGCCTCCTACTCTAATAACCCTAAACTGCTACAGAGCCCACTGCAATAAACTTACGACACTACTAACCCCTAAACCACCACATAGCCTACCGCAAAATACTCCACTACACTATTAACTTCCTAACCACCACACCCCCACCGCAAAATACCTCACTACACTATTAACCCCCTAACCACCACACCCTCCAAGCAAATTACCCCGCTACACTTTTAAAAATAAATACCCTATCCTAAAAAAAGATGCCATGAAAAGGACACCAGTGATATAGCTCTTTTTCCGTCCTCACCTAAAAAAAAGAAATCCCTAACGCTAAACCCCAAAAATTAGTACTCACCAACTTGAGTCCTGCTCCTTAGGTGGGCTCCTCTTCTTTCTTCTTCCACGGCGGCACTACTCTGGGGGTGTCCTCTTCTTCCATCTGTCTTCTTTTCTTCTTATTTTCCACCCGATGTACTCTTCATGCATTCACTGCCACACACTGAAGCTTGAATGCGAGGTTCCCCCTTATTTAAGGGTGCCTTGCATATCTATTAGCAAATTTTTAAATTCTTAGTAGAATCAGCCAAAAGAAAAAGCTTTCATTCTATCTAGCAGTGTAGTTTGCGATGGGTGTGTGGTAGTTTAGGGGTTAATAGTATAGATTATTCCAACTTTTAGCTCTGCCCAAACTCTTTACTCTTGCGATCGAGTTTGTGCTTCTTTGGCATACGATTCTGCTCCACTCCGAATCTAGCCCTTTATGGGAAACGTGAGTGTAGGATCGCATTACTTAAAGGGATTCTGTATACAAATATTGATGCCATCCATGTAAAAGAACTGTATTTAAAGCAGTTTAAAACTGAAACTGATACAGCAGTATCAATTGTATACCACCTACTAATGCTTGTAGAAATTTCCTAACAATGCTTATTGGCTTGTAGACACATCCAACTAATACTCCTTTGTTGTAGGTACTTGCTAGTAATGCTCATTAATCACTAGGTCATTAAGCATTAATAGGAAGTATTCATACCCATTAAGCAAGAGTAGGAATTGCTTAGCTGATACAAGTATTTTAGTTCAAATTAAATGTAAACATCTTATGTTTCATATTTTCATATGTTTCAAATATCAGCTTGTTTAAATGCCAAACTTTCATATTTACAAGCACACTATCTCTTTTTAAATTAGTTACTCTAGTGATGTTCTTTTTCAAAGGGACATGAAACCTCATATTTTTATTTAATGATTAAGATACAACATTTGATTTTAAACAACTTTTACTTCTATTATCTAATTTGTTTTGTTGTCTTGGAATCCCTTGTTGAAAAGGATACCTAGGTAGGCTCAGGAGCTGCTAATTAGTGACTGCACATATATGCCTCTTGTAATTGGCTCACCCAATGTATTAACTAGCTCCCAGTAGTGAATGGCTGCTTTTCAACAAAGGATACGTAAAAGGAATACATTACTGGCACTGCGGTAGTTGAAATAGAGGAAAAGGGCCCAATAATCAGCCAATAGGATTGAGCTAGTATTCTATTTGCTGTTCCAATCAATGGGGAGCTTAGGTTTTTTAGTTAGGATTTTATTTGGGGGGATTGGTTGTGTGGGTGGTGGGTTTTACTGTTGGGGGGTTGTTTGTATTTATATTTACAGGTAAAAGAGCTGATTTCTTTGGGTCAACGCCCCGCAAAAGGCCCTTTTAAGGGCTATTGGTAGTTTAGTTTAGGCTAGGTTTTTTTTTTTATTTGGGGGGGCTTTTTATTTTGATAGGGCTATTAGATTAGGTGTAATTAGTTTAAATTTCTGATAATTTATATTTTATTTTGTGTAATTTAGTGTTTTTTTTGTAATTTAGTTAATTGGATTTAATTAATGTAATTTATTTAATTGTCAAGTAAGGTTAGGTGTCGTTGGGGGCGGCAGATTAGGGGTTAATAAGTGTAGGTAGGTAGCGACGACGTTGGGGGCGGCAGATTAGAGGTTAATAATATTTAACTAGTGTTTGCGATGCAGGAGTACGGCAGTTTAAGAGTTAATACGTTTATTATAGTGACAGCGATGTCCGGAGCAGCAGATTAGGGGTTAATAATTTTATTTTAGTGTTTGCGATGCGGGAGGGCCTCGGTTTAGGGGTTAATAGGTAGTTTATGGGTGTTATTGTACTTTTTAACACTTTAGTTATGAGTTTTATGTTACGGCGTTGTAGCATAAAACCCATAACTACTGACTTTCAGTTTACGGTATGGATCTTGTAGTTTTAGGCGGTACCACTCACTTTTTGGCCTCCCAGGCAAACTCGTAATACTGGCGCTGTGGAAGTCCCATTGAAAAAGGACTTTTTGAAAGCTGCGGTAGTTACGTTGCGTACCGGCCAAAAAAGTGTGCGGTGCAGCTAAACCAGCGGTAGTGAAAAAGAGCCTTAACGCTGCTTTTTCACTCATACCGCAAAACTTGTTATCTAGCCGTAAGTTAAGTAATGATTTAAAGCAACATGAAATGAAGGAAGACTTCCAAAAATCTTACAATAAAGTTAAAGGGGAAGTCGAAAAAATTGCTAGATTTATTGCAGAGAAAAAAGAAAGAAAAATTGCCAAAGATCTCAGTGATTATGCAGAGAAAAAAGTGTATCTATGGGGTAAAAATAAAATAAGTGCAGACTCAGACATTGCTGACATGTCAGATATGGACTGTGAGAACACAGAAGCAGAAGGTTCTGAGGATGAAAGACCTCCCAGACCTATACTCAGAAATAGAATTCAACCACACAATAACACAGAGAATGTCCCTTTAGAAGGAAAACAAAGAGGGGCAGGGGGAAACAAAATGAGGACAAGAATGCAAGTTCGCTTTACTCAAAAAAAAAAGCACAAAAACAAAAAGAAACAATAACCAATGATAGTCTAAATATTGTTAATTTATCTGATCAAATCTCAGTTCTCAAAAAAGGCCTTTCATTTGTACCCACCACACATATTGACAAATTTGACGTTATAAAAGATATCCATTTATTTGTAAGGAAATTACTTCATAAAAAATTATTTGATAAAGACTCTGATACAGACATATGCGAACAAGATGAGTTGAACACAATTAATGATCTTATTTCCTTATAAGAAGAATCAGAAACCTTGGGTATGAGTAGTTTAGAGAACAGTTGGTGTAGTATTCTGAAACCTAAGTCACATTTTGTCCCACCTCACAATGCACTTACATTTCTTAATCTAGTATGTAAAGATATTATGGACATACAAATACACAGAAATACAGAAATGGAAAATTGCACCAAAAAAAGAGAGAGAGGCTCTAAGGGAATTATCTAGTATGCAAAACATGCAGATTAAGAAGAGTGACAAAGGTGAAAATATTGTTCTTTGGCCATTAGAGTTGTATATTGATAAAGCACAGAGACAACTTAGTAATGTTAAGTATTACACATTGTTATTTAGTAATCCAACTGAAGTCTTTGTGGACAAATATAATAAACTCATAAATAGTGCCCTTAATGAAGGAATAATTGATCATAAAGAACATAGGTATCTCGTTGAGCAATCCTAGGATTGCAAAATTTTACATGTTGCACAAAGTACACAAGAATCTGTTAAAACCCCCTGGCAGGCCCATGGTGTCAGGGATTGAATCTTTAACAGAACAAGCGAGTGTACCTAGATGCCAGATTGAGATACATTGTCAACTCATTACCCTCCTACACCAAAGACACCATTCACATAATGAATATGATTTGTGAATTAGAAGTAAATCAGGACTCAGTACTAGTAACATGTGATGTAGAATCACTATATACTAGTATCCAGACACAATGGGGATGTAAAGCAGTAGCAGTAGTAGTAGTTTTTACAAAAAGATACCAGTTTACAAGATGATACCAAAGACTTTATCATCTCATAATTACAATAACTACTTCATTTTTAATGACAAGTTTTATTTACAAACTTGCGGAACAGCAATGGGCACTTCATGTGCACCAACCTATGCCAACATATATGTGAGGTGGTGGGAGGAAACAGTTGTGAACCATGAATCTCTTACTGAATATACACAATATATATCCCACTGGTCAAGATATATTGATGACATCTTTTTAATCAAGAATGGACCAGAAGGGACGCTGAAAAATTTCTTTCGGGCTCTTAACCTAAATCCATTTGGATTATATCTGGCATATTCCATAAGTAAAGAAAAGGTGGAGTTTTTAGATCTAATTATTCAAAATATGAATGGTAAATTAGAGACTGATAAGTTTAGAAAACCAACAGCGACTAATAGTATATTACGTACTGAGAGTTGTCATCATTCCTCTACGATTAGAGGACTACCTGTAGGCGAGTACATGAGAATGAGGAGTTGCTCTACTGATGAATCCTTCAAAAAAGCAGCATTAGACTTGAGACTTAGACTGTTAGAAAGAGGTTACTCTTGTAGATCCCTAGCAAAGGCAAATAATAAGGCTTTAAAGAAAGATTGCAAATAACTTTTAAGACCAAGGGAGTGTAACCAAGCTAATCCTATCAGGTTTGTCTCAACTTTATACCCGGAAAGTGCCATAATCACACAAATCTTCTATAAACACTGTCATGTAATTAAGGAAGATGATCATTTAAAGAAACTAATCACAGACCAACCCTCAGTTATGTATAGGAGGTGTAAAAATTTTAATGAATATCTAACACATAGCCATTATGACAGAAATGCCAAAAAGAAACCAATTTTCCAAGGATCAGTACAATGTGGGAATTGTAAGGTCTGCCAGCATATGGTTAAGAAAACTGCAATGAGAGATAGATTAACAATCAACGGTCTCTTAAGGAGTATGTTAACTGCCAAAGTAGTAATGTAATATACTGTATATCTTGCAGTTGTAAAGTGTTCTATGTTGGCATGACAACGAGATCCTTGGGGAAGAGAATGACAGAACACCTAAGTAATATTAGGAATGCAAAGTCAGACATGGATAAAAATAAGAAGATAACAAGTGTAGCAAGACATTTCTTGCACAAACATAGAGGTGATACACAGGCCCTGAAATGCTGGGGTTTGGAGAAAATCAAGCCAGGCATTAGAGGGGGTAATATGGAAACAATATTGCTGCAACAGGAACCTAAATGAATATTCAGATTGGACAGTGTCATGTCTAAGGGCATGAACAAATCCAATAACTGTTGGACTTTCCTATAAATTTAAATACCAGCCAACTGACATTATTAATATGTGGGGATACTATACCTTTAATAATTCCAATATATGGTAACTTTAACCCCCCCCCGCCCCCAGATATTATAGTCATTATACAAATAGTACCTAAGGGTACCTTGTTAAATGTAACTGACATTATATTTTACAGTTTTTTAAATGAGGGACATAGGTATCTTATTAAGAAATTTATACTTGTGGTGGAATTAACTAGAAGTATCCAACAAATTTTACTATATATATATATATAGATATATATATATATATATATATATATATAGATGATTAAAGGGACACTGAATCCAATTTTTTTCTTTTGTGATTCAGATAGAGCATGTAATTTTAAGCACATTTCTAATTTACTCCTATTATCAATTTTTCTTCATTCTCTTTCTATCTTTATTTAAAAAATAAGGCATCTGAGCTTTTTTTATTCAGAACTCTGGACAGAACTTTTTTATTGGTGGATGAATTTATCCCCCAATCAGCAAGGACAACCCAGGTTGTTCACCAAAAATGGGCCGGCATCTATACTTACATTCTTGCATTTCAAATAAAGATACCAAAAGAATGAAGAAAATGTTATAATTGGAGTAAATTAGAATGTTGCTTAAAATTTCATGCTCTATCTAAATCATGAAAGAAAAAATTTGGGTTCAGTGTCCCTTTAAGTATAGTTTACCAAAAGGTTAATTGGTTCAACCACGGTAGCAGCAGCATAAATATGACCATTGACATGGGATTGATTTAACCTGCTATTTCCATGAAGGCATATATAGATACTGAGTGTATAGATGTCTTTAGTAGTCTCGCCCTTAGCTATCTGTTAACTCATAAGAAATGATAGGCATTGGAATCAAGATAGAATTAGTCCAGTTACAGGCACTGAGCATAATAATCATTATCAAACTCATTTATAAAGAGTGAATCATTTTATTGCAGTGCTTTGATATGGGTATACAGAGGAAGTTGTTTTCGGAGAATACTATGTTTATGATCAAGGCATTTCAGACCATAGGGTCAGGTTGCATGATGTCGTAGACTGATCTTGTAAGGGTCTGTTACAATCTTCAGCAGGAGCATGATATCCTAACCCATATAATGAACACACCTTACTTATCTAATCATATTGCACCTTGCCTTATACTACATTCTTACAATATGATAGCTATATGATGGGACCCAGACACATAGACATAAACATGTATCATCAGCTCCTGTGTAAAATGAGGCTGTTAAATTATATTAACAAGTCCATATTTATAACATGTGGTGCTAACACAACTTTTGTGAACCTACCCGATGTAATCTCTATCTGAATCAAAAAAGAAAAATGTTGGGGTTCATGTCCCTTTAACCCTATAACAGACACCCATGGGATATTTTTGAATTCCATGTGAGATCCTCAATTTCATTTTTATATGTCTGAATACCCCAAATTCTAGGTGTGGTTTTCCACTCCGTCACTCACAGTGGCAGCCCTCATGAAATTCTGTAAAAAAGGGGCTGTCCCTGTGAATTGTGAGAGGTCTTCCATAGAAAGTAACGGGGATAGCTAAAAAAGGAAACTTCTCTGGGTAAAATAAAGTTATCAGGGTGCAGGGGGAGTCCCTTTAAAATTTAAATATTGCAGATAATATAAATCAGATTACTCTGATTTCAGCATATAGTATATTACAATCTCTTTTTTTTCATATACAGGTGTTTTCATATTTGGGTAATAAGTGTTTTGTCTATTTTGACACAATCTCGCAACCTTCTTTTAATTTGTGAGAAAAAAACAGTGAGAACCGCAGGAGAAATGTTTACAGAATATGCCAAACTTTCAGCTGCATCCATGGAATGCCCCCTGTTAAGTCCACTAGCAGAGGTGGGGAAAACTTATTTTACAATAAGGAAAATAAACGCTTTGATTTTCATATTATAAATATGAAATTCATAGTGTTTTTTTTGTTGTGTGCAGTGTAGTTTTATCACAATTTCTAATTTTGCATTTTAAATTGTTTCTTTCCTGCACATTTTCAATAACATTTAAATTTTCCATTAAATACAATTTTTTCATAACAACTTTATTACAATTTTGAATGTGATTAAACAATACTCATTTATTTTCTTTGTACAATTTTTTTTTTTTTTTTTTTTAAATTTTATTTTTATTGAGGCAATAAAAAAAGTCAAGTACAATCACAGTAACAAGGACAATATCTCAAACAGTATCATATGACAGTAATTCCTTCATTCAAACACAGGTACACTGAGCTGCAGTGGGAGCATGGTATTGACCTTAATAATGCCTCTTTTCTTATAATAAGTTAACATAACATGCAAGCGTCAACAGTGTAACTTAGGACCACTTATGGGCCCTGTAAACTGGTACTTATCGGGAGACAAAACTCTCAGGATTAAGGGTTCACAATACAGGACATAGAGAGAAGAAACTAAGTTTTGAGTAATTGTCATCATCTTAAGACAGACATTGTGTTACTTGTTAGGTTCTGAAGGGGGGAACATCTGGAGGTCAACTTATGATTACAGGGAAGGGGTATTTCCCCGAGAACCATGGTCAAGAGGTGGGGGGAGGGAAAGGTAGGAACAGAAATGGGTAGGGGGGGAAGGAGGGAGTGGAGAAAGAAGAGAAAAAAAAAAAAAAAAAAAGGGGGGAGCGGAGGATCACTGAAGGCTGGAGGAGTAATCGGGCCGCCAAGACCCCATCCCAGGGTTAGAGTTGTCCAACTATCTGTTCGTCCCCCAAAGCGTTGGCATTGTCAAGTCTCCTGAACTCTTCCCATGTCAACCATATAGAGCAATAGAAGTCATAACGACCTTCGACCCTTAACGTGTATTCTTCCATGTTTTGAATGTAATCCAAGGACTCAAGGACTGGGGTAAGTGTAACCGGGGTTTGTTTCATCCATTGCCTAGCTATAACTAGTTTTGCCGCCAAAAGGATGACAACACCTAGTAGGCGGGATGACCTTGGGAGGTTCTGTAATCCAAGATGAAAGAGCGCCGTATCTCCTGTGAGGCCATCCACCAGACCCAGTCTCCGGAGCAGTCTCGCTACCTGAGTCCAAAATTGGTTCAGTTTGGGGCATTCCCACCAGATGTGTAGGTGGGTACCTCGCTGGGCGCATCCTCTCCAACAGTCCGCCGACTTGGAGGGATATATTCTGTGCAACCTGGTTGGGACCCAATGCCACCGAAGTAGGATTTTAAGATACAATTCGAAGAGGTTGGAGCAGCGCACCGCTGCACCAACATCCTGGAGGAGCACGCTGCCATTTATCATCTGCCGTCACTACCCCCAAGTCTCTCTCCCAGTCCTCTGTAGTCCGGGGTTTTTAAGAAGTGAGGGGAGTTAAGGAGAATTCTGTAGTGGAATGATAGGGAGCCACGTAGAGGCCTACCCACCAACCACCTCCTCTCCCAGTTGGTGAGCACTCTCATGTTAGTTTTCTGAAATCCCCAGGATAAAAGGAGCGAAAACTAAGCGGAGGTATTTGAATTGCAACTCTCTAGGGAAGTTGTCCGTCGGATAAGCTTGGGGTGGAATAGCCCAGAGCGTCTCCCCTATATAGATCTGAGAGTAGTCCGATCCCTAGGGTTTCCCATTTCTGGGGTGCGATTCAGGAAGGCACTGCATTAAAGCTTTGATAGAGTGTATAGGGGGAGGGGTGCGTGGCCACCGAATCAAGAGATCGCAGCTCTCTCCAAAGCTTCAGACAGGTCTTGATTGTGCAGCAATGTATTCCGCTCAGTACCTCTGCGTGATCTGGGATCCATATAAGATTGGCCAAGTCCACACCAGCGGGCAATGAGCCCTGCTCTATTTGGTACCATCTTGCAGAGCAATCCCTCACCCCCCAGGCGGGTAATATGCGAGAGCATAGCGGCCTTATAGTATAATGTAATGTTTGGCATCGACAAGCCTCCGCATCGTTTTGGCTTTTGTAGCTGGGTCAGGGGAAGCCGCACGTGGCGTCCCTTCCACACGTATTTAGTAAAGATGGATTGAAAGTGGTTGAGAAGATATGCCGGAACAGGAACCGGGAGGCACCGAAAGAAATAGATCAGCTTTGGGAGTAAGAGCATCTTTACAGCCGCAACTCTACCCGTCCAGGAGACCTCCGGCACCTTTCCAACTAGAGACAGTCTGTTGGAATTCCTTGAGTAGTGACCCGTAATTTGCGGGTCACTATTCGTTTAGGGTCATGAGAGAGCATTACCCCAGGTGTTTCAGTCCCTCGGTTGACCATTTAAATGGATATGTTCTTCTCAGGGTCTCCAGAGTGGTCTCGTCTAGACCAATAGCATAGGCTTCAGTCTTGGTGTAGTTGAGCTTGTAGTATGTTAGGTTAGCAAACTCGGTCAAGATCTTGAACAATTCAGGGAGCGACTCCTCAGGGTTTGCTAAAAAGATTGTCAAGTCATCCGCGAATAGTGCTAGGACTTGCGGGATATCATGTAACACCAGGGGTTGTATAGAGGGGGATGCTCGAAGTTTCGTTGCCAGCGGTTCCATCATGAGAGCAAAAAGAAGTGGCGACAGGGGACACCCCTGTCTCGTGCCATTCTTAATCTCAAAAGCTCTAGATACAAACCCCAGTCCTCTGACTCTAGCGGATGGGCCTGAGTATAGGGCCATTACCGCTATGATGAATGCAGAGGGGAATCCAAAAGAGCATAGGACCTCAATCATATATTCCCACCGGGACCCTGTCGAATGCTTTCTCAGCATCTAACGACAGGGTAACCAGTGGGATCTTAAGTGCGGCTGTCTCAGAAAAGATATTCAACAGACGTCTGGTATTGTCTGAGCCCTTGTCGTCCCGGGGTAAATCCCACCTGATCCTGGTGGATCAGACCTGGAAGGGTTTTATTCAGCCTTGAGGCTAAAAATTTTTGCGTATAGTTTAACATCTCCATTAATAAGAGATATTGGGCGGTAATTCTCACATAGGTCAGGGCTCTTCCCAGGTTTTGGGTATAGTTATGATTGATGCCTCTAGGAATTCCCGGGGGAAGCTACCAGCATCCATGGCCTCACCAAACACTCGGGGCAAGAAGAGGACATAATGGGGTAATAAATTTTTTATAAAACATGGCATCAAAGCCATCGGCCCAGGAGATTTATGTGCTTTAAGACTTTTTAATCGTCTTCTCAATCTCCTCCACTGTGATAGGGGCCGTGAGGAGATCTCTCATGTCATCTGGAACCTGCGGGCAGTTGGAGTTTGTGTAGAAACTTGGGGATAGCGTGTGCCGGCCCTATAGTGGGAACAGGGGGTCAGCAGATATCTGGTATAAACCACTGTAGTAATCTGCAAAGACCATCTCCTATATCACTAGGAGAATAAAATTTTCTGCTATCTCTTGTGATATAAGCTATCTTGTTCAATAAGGTTTTCTGTTGAAGTTTGTGGGCCAGGAGTCGGTCTGCCCCTGTCTCCTTTGTGGTAGTATCTCTGCTTCAGGAGATAAAGTCCCCTCTGGACCCTCTCTAGTTCACAAGTTTCAATATGTTTTTTGAGAGTCTGAACCCTCCTGACCAAGGAGTCTGTTCTAGTTCTTCTGAGTGAGTCCTAGAGATAGAGTAGTCATGATACTGTTGGGCTAGGCTGGCTCCTCTGTGTCGCCTAGTTTCTGAGGACTTTCTGCATGAAGAGTCCGCGGAGATAGGCCTTAAGCGACGCCCACAAGGTTAGCGCAGATGTAGTTCCCGTATCATTTATATTCAAAAAACCCCTCTATTTCCCGTATCCAAAGTGGGATTTGTGGGTCCGCGAGGAGGTGTTCTGGTAGACGCCAGGAGTGTCTCACCCTCCCCAGAGGGGAGAGAAAGTGATATCTACAACTACTGCATCATGATCGACCAAACGCAAGGTACAATCCTAGCCGCCGCAACCGTCTGCAGTGTCCATGAGTGACAAAAAAAATAAATCAAGCCGAGAAAAAGACAGACAGGGGGACGAATAACAAAGTGTAGTCATCGACATCAGGGTGCAGGGCCCTCCAGACATCGTGATATGAGTGTTGTGAGACAAACATTCCTGAAGAGGTGAGAGTAATGTTCTTCTCCTCGGTGTGGGGGCTCCTTTCTTTGTGACTTTCTATCCCTGCACGGGTCCCACACCAGATCTACAGTCACCACTATAATAACATGGCCCTGTTTTAAGTCGGCTTACTTTACCCAGCAGGTTGCCAAGGAAGCGAGTCTGGTTGGCATTGGGGGAATACAGAGCAACTAGCATGACCCAGATTATTATCCAATCGGCAGACACATATTATGTAACGGCCAGAAGGGTCCGTTTCAAGGTAGATGGGCTCGTAGGAGACATGTCTACCAATTAAGACAGTAACTCCCCTGGCTTTTTTGTGGAACGTGGGAGGACATGCGAATCGGGAAATCCCTGGGGTGGAACATGGCGGCCCGAGACTCCGTCCGTGGGTCTCCTGTATGTATACAACGTCGAGATGTTGGGTTTTCAAAAATGTGGAGGAGTAAACTTCTCCTTGTGGGGGAGTTCAGGCCTCTGACGTTCAGCGTGCCCACTTTCATTGTGAGTGGAGAGAGAAAAAAAAAAAAAAAAAAAAGGGGGGGGGGGGGAAATAAGGGTGAGGCAAAAACTATGGGAGATAAGGGAGGGTATACACTAGATTCCACCAGGTTCTCCGGGTTGGGCAGAGACTACTACACTCTGCCAAATAGGGAGTGCGGAGGATAAAATAAATAATCCCTAACCGCACCAAGAATACAACCCCGTGGGGGGAGAGGGGGGGAAAAGGTAGTGTAGAAGGAGAGAGCTTGAAGGCTCCCCTCCACTACCGGGTGTGTGTTATATGTCACTAATCATCCTACATAGGAACCCGTGGCCAGGTAATCTTGAGGGTGTAGTGGAAAAAAGGAAAAGAAGAATGGGAAAATGCGGAGGGGGAGGGAGGGGAGAGGGAAGATGGCAGAGAAAGTCCAGGTATGTTAGGAAAGCGCAATGTACTTATGTTATATATCGGGTTACAAGTAAATGTAAGGGATGGAGAGTCTAAAGGGTGCTGAAGGCCTGCTTCAGGGGTCAGATAGGTCTTAAAGGATGGGTAGGTACGAGTATGTATATAGACAGCTGTCATTTTAAACACATGATTTGTAATATCACCAAGTGGTAAAAGATAATTGAGGAGGTCCGAAGTGGGCACAGGGTAATAGTACCTAAAAAGGAGAGGCGGGATGGGCGGGTCCTGATGATGGGGCCGGGGTGAGATCAGGGAGTGAAAAGGTGGGGCGAGCAGAGGTAGGGTGTAAAGAAGCAATACCTAGAGGGTAAACAGATGATGTAATAAATCTGAATACACATAAAAAACAATATGTTCCCCACATTTCACAATACTCATATGGCAAGATCTCCTCCTCAGCACCCCCCACCAGGAGAATCCCCCCCTTAAGTCCATGAGGAACGTCAATGGACTGAGCAAACAACACTAGTAAAGAAACAGGGAGGTTAGGTGAGAGAGGTTAAAAGAGAGAGCCAGAGGGGCAGAGCAGTGGAAAGGAAAAGGGAGTAGAGGTAGGAAAGTAGGAGAGAGCAGAATGAGAGGGAGGGATAGGCGGATGGTAGGAGACCATCAGTAATCCAGGGAGGGACGGGAGAAGTGGGAAAGGAGATGATGTGGGTTGTAGGAAAGATCTTGGCACTGGGGAAGGTAGTATGATGAGCGAGTACAGAGAGAAGGGGAGGAGCGGGAGGGAAGGATGATGGAGATGAGGAGAGATAGAAAAAGGAATACCAACATCAAAAGCACCAATTTGTAAAACATCATCAGTGGAGCATGATATAAGATTAACAGTGCCAAATTTAAACTCATAGAGATTTTAAATACTATCTGTACTCGGCTTTCAACATTGTCCATAAAACAAATCTCTTCCTCGTCGCTCCCACAAGGACAATCATCTCTCAGATCCAGAGGGAGCGATAATGGGTTGAGCAATAACATTGGCAAGAATGGAAGAATTGAGCAATGAAAAGTTGAGGGGAAGGGAGGAGGGAAGGGGAGGGAGGAAAGGAGGGCAAGCAGAAGGATAGGGAAGGGGTAGTCGGATGGCAAGCAATCAACAATCCAGGGGAGGGGAGAGAGATGAGGGAGAGAAGGGAATATGATAGTAAGAGGGTATTGGAGCTGGGAAGGGTAGGTGAGGGGGGCACGGGGTATAGGGAGGAGGTGAGAAATGGGGAGAGATGGTAGAGATAGGAAGAGATGGAGGAGGAAAGCATAACCGACAAAAGTACCTTTATGTAAAACATTTAACCTGGAATCATCGATGGAGCACTGTACAAGACCAACAAAGTAAGTCACACTTATATAGACCTTAAATACAGCTTGCTCTTGGCATTTAACAATGTCAATGTACCATGATCCCTTCCCCCATACCTCCCGCCAGGGCAGTTCTCTCCCATGTCTAGAGGAAGCGACAGAAGGTTGGACAACAACATTGGCGAAGTGTGAAAGTTTGGAGCGGAGAGAGGGCCGCCAGGCAGGAAGGGAAGAGGAAGGCGAAAAGGAAAGAAGGAATGGGGGCAGCAGGATTAGGGAGGGTGGGAAGGGTAGAAGGGAAGGTAGTGGATGTATGCGGTTGGTAGGGGGTACCAACATTCCAGGTGGAAAAGGGAGGACTTTTGAGGAAAAGAGGGAATAGGATAGTAGGGAAGGTATAATAGAGACCGGGAGGGTTGTGGATAGAGCAGGGTGTGGGGGAAGGGAGGGTTAAGGGAAAGACGATAAAGAAGAGGGGAATCAGGAGAAAGCGACAACAGTTCATCAGAGGTACCACTATGTAAAACATTGATTTTGGCATCGTAGGTGAGACATCAATTAAAACAAACATTGCAACTTTAACTTATATTAACAGTAAACATTTTAACTTGAGCTAGATGGTCTTTCACATGTACTTTACCAGTTCCCCGGCCACCTCCAGGTCTCGGTAGCAATAACAGTCCTCTTGGAGAAAGGAGCCAATACAGGCGTTTCATAACTCAGTCTACTGGAGGTGAGGGAACAGATCAAGCAGAGCTCTAGCAGCTTGGGGTGGGGAAAGGAAAGAAGGAAATATGGAGCAGGGAGTAATATACAAGAGTGTCAGTCAGTTGTACATTACCAGCTCTTCAGCACCACTATGGCGCCAGGAGATGACTCAAGCCTTTTGGGGTTTAGGCAATAATGGATAATTTTCACAACGCCCCCAGAGGTGTAGATAGGTAATCATGAGGCTATTGCAGATTGTATAGGAAAATAAGGATCATCGACCAGGATCTTGTCGAGGTGCCTCTTGTCTGTCCGGGTTCCATGCTTGGGCCCCCACTCTCAGTAGGGGCCCTGCTCTTTGTGGTCGGGGAGGGTCTTCATTTCCATTTACAGAAGGTAGGTTCCAGACTCTTAGCAGGTCCTGTGCATGACGTGGAGTAAGAGCAGTGTGCTGGGTACCATCTTTGGTGATGATTAATTTAGTAGGAAATCCCCACCTGTATCGAATTTGGTGGGCCCTCAGAGCTCTAGTGGTCTCGTTGAAACTTCTTCTTTGTTGAAGCGTGAATGAGGACAGATCAGGGTATAGTGAGATGTCCTTAAACTGGTCCGGGAGTTGAGGTTGTCTCAGGGTGACTTTCAAGAGTCTGTCCTTGAAGGAGAAATAGTGCAGCCTAGCTATGGTATCTCTGGGTTTATCCATAGGGAGGTTTTGCGGCCTAGCAGCCCTGTGTATTCTGTCGATTCTTGCATCTTTTTCCCCTGATGGACCTATGATAGATCTAAATAGTGCTTGGGCAAATTTTTCTAGTTCCTGAGGACCCACAGACTCTGGGATTCCCCGGATTCTAACGTTGTTCCGCCTGGAACGATCTTCCAGGTCTGCTAGTTTCGCCTCTAAAGAGGACACCTGATCCGCCAAATTTTGTGTATAGCTGACCCAGTTTGTGTGGTCCACTAACAGGTCTTCCTGTTTGCGTTCTATTATGTCCGTTCGTTCATTAACTGTAACAATGTCCTTTCTGAGGTCATCGAAGGACCTCTCCAGTTTGTCAAATCTTTTCGTGAATGACTGAGTCTGCTGATCCAGTAGTAGTTTCATGGAATCCATGGTGATCGTTTCAGATTGCCTGTGAGAGGGTGGTGAGCTCCTCACACTAGCCCTCCCCTCTGATAAAGGAGGTGAGACAGATCTATCATCATCTGAGATGTCCGGTAGTGGGTCCCTGATAGGTTGAAAATGGTCCCGAACTGTATGCTTTGAAGGGTGCAGTCCTTTTGACTTCTTCTTGGCCTGCTGTGACATTGTATACCAAATATTGTAACAGATAGTGGATGGTATGTCAATAGGTAGTTGCAGGGAAAGGGTCTCAGGAGGAAAACCTGGCGGGTTCAGCTGGCTTACACCGGTAGGGTGGGGTGCCACAGGATCTAGCACATCATGGCTATGTTGCTTATGCCAGGGAGTTAAGAGAAGTACTTTTTATAAAAGCTGCTTCAGCGGTTGGCCGCAGGACAAGCAGGCAGCAGTGCAGAGGTCAGGTGGTTTCTGTGAGCAGCGAGCCTTGATAGAGTGTGTCTCTCCTCAGGGGAAAATGCCTCCACTGGGCACAGTCGGGAAAGGGATGCAGGTTATGACCCGCTCCGGGGAGCAGAGCGGGAAAGGAGGAGGAGAGACACTATAAAGCTGTGGCAATCTGAGATGTATATAGGGATCTTGGCTTTTAGATTGTGGCAAGCCAGAAAGTTCAGAGTGATGTGGGATGTTGCAGTGAGTCTCTGAGCCCACAAGCTATTGCAGGTGTAGATAGAAAACTTCTATTTCTGGGTGAGGGGGGTGACCACCGGGAGTGATGCAATTGTGGAAGATAGAGCCTCAGTGTCTGCAGTTATTTTGATGGGAAAACTTGCTGTAAATTGCAGGTGGTGACACAAGGCACACAATGGTATTCCTGATTTAAAGTAAGAGATGGGTGGCTTTCAAAGCTATCAATGTGTTGCTGCCACTCAGGCTAATATCAAAGTTGAGCTGGGGGTGCTTGAGAAAGCAAAAGGTCTGTCCTGTTTTTCTTAGTAAATCCCTCAGTGTTAAATGGATAAATAACTCCAGATAAATTGGTTAGGTATAATATCTGGGGCAGCAGGAGCTAAGTTTGGGCTCAGGGCGACTACTTGTAACAAATGCAGCCTGGGATTCTAATGGGGCTCAACACTGTGGTTGTAATGCAGTCGCTGCAAAAGTTAAGGCGGCAGCAGAGCCAAGTTTCTTTAGCCCACCTCTCAATGCCTGCAAGTAAGGGCCTGTGTAGTTCTCCGTATCTGTGACCTAGGTTATAGCTGCGGTAGGCTTAGCAGAATAGACCGGTGAGCACCTCTGATGTACAGGGAGGTTATTATGGTCTCAAAATGTTAATGTCACGTGGGTGAGCGTTCCGGAGCGGAGCCCCGGCCCTCCAGAACACAGTGTGCTAAAGTCACTCACCCCCTTTGGTCTTCTTTATTCCCTCGCAGTGGCCTCCAACCTGCCCAACAGCGTCCCAGTAGAAGAGCCTCCGCAAGTGTCACGGACTGCAGCACCGCTACCACTTCACAAGTCGGGCTGCCTCTGTCTTCCCCGCAGCCTTCTGGTGACGTCACTCCGGAATGGCGGTCTTCGCGCCTTTTGGCTTCTAAGTCCCCACAGATGCACAGGTAATATGGGTACTATTTTCGCACACCACCAGCTATATTTGGGAACCGGGTGCTGTCCTCAGCGATCGGAGCACCTTTGATGGGGTGTATTAGTCCTTGTGGTGAGACAGCTTTCCAGAGCGGTAAGGTGCTCCTCCAGGAGCCTCTGATAGGGGATACCAGCTAGCGCCCTTCGTTTCTATCAGTAATTGTCCCGTAGTAACCATCAGCAGGTTAGTCTTATCAGCTTATTAGAACTTTAGATAGGCTGAGAAACAAATATAAGGGAAAAAAAAGGGTTTTAAATCTGAAGTTTGTTATAATAATGCAGGAGCTCGATGAAAACACGTCTGCTCTGGTCTCAGGCTATCTCCGCCCCCCTTTGTGCAATTTTTAAATTACATTTTTTTTATTACTATTATGATGTGTGCCTCGCATTCACATACTTAAAAACACAGTATACACCAATTTTCATATAACTGCATATAATAGACACTACTATAAAGAATAATATGTAAAGATACTGATATAAAAATCCAGTATAAAACCGTTTAAAAACTTACTTAGAAGCTTCCAGTTTAGCACTGTTAAAAAGGTTACTGGAACACCCACTGCAAGTGGGAAATATCAGACACTCCCCTCCTCCCCCTTCCTTTACATATGGAAAGACCCTTTAAACAAACAGAAGCAAGCTGGACTAGGTATATGTCGGTATTCTCCTAAAACTTTAGGGCTTGGTTAGGAATCTGTAAATCAGAGCAAAGTTATTTAAAAATAAGCAGAACTATCCATTTAAAAAAAAACAAAAAAAACTTAATGGGCTATATAAATAGAAAAAACAAGTGTATAATGTCCATTTAAACTTTTAAAGGGACAGACAATTCAAAATTAAACTTTTATGATTCAGATAGGGCATGCAATTGTTAACAACTTTCCATTTTTACTTTTATCATCAAATTTGCATTGTTCTCTTGGCATTCTTTTTTGAAAGCTAAACCTAGGTAGGCTCAAACTTATTTCTGAACCCTTGAAGGCCATCTATTATCTCAGTGCATTTTGACAGTTTTTCACAGTTAGACAGTGCTAGTTCATGTGTGCTATATAGATAACAGTGTGCTTATTCCCGTGGAGTTATTTATTAGTCAACACTGATTGGCTAAAATTCAAGTCTGTCAAAAAATTGAAATAAGGGGGCAGTCTGCAGAGGCTTAGATACAAGGTAATCACAGAGGTAAAAAGTGTATTAATATAACTGTGTTGGTTATGCAAAACTGGGAATGGGGAAAAAAGGGATTATCTATCTTTTTAAACAATAACCTTTTTTAAAGTAGACTGTCCCTTTAAAAGCAAGGTGAAAACTTCCTTTACAGAATAAGAATAGGCGCTTCGCAATACTGGTAAGATTTCTTATGTTCTTTTAATATGCTTGTTTAATAGCTTTAATAAACTTCCCCACCCCTTACCCTATTTGGAGAATCAAACTCTGACTTTTTCTGAAGTAGGCAAGGATAGTCATGGCCATTTTATCAGCAAAACTATTATTGTTTTGCAGTTCCTTGTCTGTTCTCACTCCTGCTGAGTCCAATAAGGCACATATATGTAGCATGATGAAGCTTGTGGCATATGCAGTGTGCATTTCCAATTCTCAGAACTTGAAAACCAACCATTTTCAGAGTTAAATTAGAGTGAAAGTAGAAAAAAATATATCATTATTATTATTATTATTATTATTATTATCAGGTATTTGTAGAGCGCCAACAGATTCCGCAGCGCTGTAAACATAGTCAATATACAGGATAGCTTTTGCAGGGATCAAGTGGGTAGAGGGCCCTGCCGAGAGTTTCAATGTTGTAGTCGGCTCTTATGAAGGCGATCTGCAAACAGCTGGGCTCATAGGCTTACATTCTAAGGCGTTCAAGGGGAAAGCAATTGAGTTAGGAAGGGTTAGTGTTGGTTGTAAGCATCCCTGAATAGTAGAGTTTTTAGGGAGCGCTTGAAGCTGTTAAAACTAGGGGAGAGTCTTGTGGAGCGAGTCAGGGAGTTCCACAAGATGGGGGCCAGTCTGGAGAAGTCCTGCAGACGGGAATGTGAGGAAGTAACAAGAGAGGAGGAAGAGAAGGATATCCTGAATTGTATATTGATAAACAGTTTTACTATGAATAATTAAAACACTTTGGGGGTGGATAACAAGTGAAGCGCAAAGCTTTTTCGTAAGTGATATCATCTTTTTGCGAGCATTTTTAATTGCGCTGAAATTTACAAGTGGAGCAAAATTGCAATTCCGCAACCACAATTAGGAGTTATGCCACAATACTTAATGTGATCTCAGAGCTGTGGTTAACTGTTTTCCAAAACAAAAAAGTTGTACAAATCACTTAAAAAAACACATTACAAAGTACACTTACAATGATATTAAAAGTATGATTTATTATTATTATTATTTTATAAAAAAATATTGCACACAAAAGTTATAAAGGCCTCAAAGATATGAGATCTCCTCGGGTGTTAAAAAAAAAAGCCGCCAAAGTACTTTAACATGGAGATGCATACAAATACATTGCTAAGATCTATTTGTATATACAGTATATATATATATATATATTATATATATATATATATACAGTATATATATATATAATATATATATTATATATATAAAAAATGTCTATATATGTGTACATATATATTATTGTATTTATATGTGTACAATGTATTGACAGACATACATATAAACATATAAATATATTTGTACACACATATAGATATCTATACTATAATTGCGTTTGTAATGTCCCATCGCCGTCAGCAGGTTGCGCACGCATCTTCAAAGGAAAGTTGGCGGCGCGAGGCAACCAGCAGAATGTTGGGCTGCGCGAGTAGCCAAAATAATTCACCTGATTGCAGCGAAGCTGCATCTCGGTGGATTCCCTAAATGGCCGGGCGGTGAAAGAATCCACCAAAAGTCACCACCTCCTGCCATTTTCGGAATCACCGGGATGCAGCGAAGGAAAACAGAGCATTTCAAAAAAAAATGCCCTCAATAAGTATAAAAAAAACACCTAACCACATGCAATAAGTATTTTTTAAAAAATACCGCCCGCAATAAACTATTAAAAATCAAACATAAGCGCTCGCAATAAGTAGTTTTAATAAAACACCCGTACAAAGTATTAGGAAAAAAATTAACTAAAAATTAACTAAAATTATTAACCCCCAAATCCGCAAACCCCATCCTCGCAAACTACCTAATACATCTATTAACCCCTAAGCCGGCCAAACCCCCCACAATGCATTAAACCTAATTTACCTATTAACTACTACAATGCCAACCCCCACAACACAAAAAACTAATTTAAATGACTAAGCCCCCTAAACCTAACACTCCCCAAATTAACCCCTTAATTACAATAAAAATAAACTACATTACAACAAAAAATACAAAAAAAGATTACATTAGATTAATCTAATTACAAAAAATAAAAAAAAGGCTATCATTACAAAAAATAATAAACAAATTATCCAAAATAAAAAAATTAAACCTAATCCCTATGAAAATAAAAAAGCCCCCCCAAAATAAAAACACCCCCTAATCTAATGTTAAACTACCTTAAAAGGGCTTTTTTGTAGGGCATTGCTCTAAGTTAAACAGCTCTTTTACATTAAAAATAAACAAAATCCCCCCTAACAGTAAAACCCCCCACCCACCAAACCCCCCAAAATTAAAAAAAAAACTAACACTAATAAACCTAATTTTCCTATTGCCCTGAAAAGGGCATTTGTATGGGCATTGCCGACGAATAGGTTTTTAAATAAGTCAGCGTTTACTTGTGATTATTTTAACACATTTTTGGACATAGGGGTCTTTTTCTTTTTATCCAGCTCTCTATTTTGTTGTGTAACTTGTTGTTCTGTTACAATTATATGTTTTGTTTGTCAAAAAATGGGTTTATAACGAGGGGGGCAGGTACCATGGGAGGAACTTTTACATTTACGCTGTTGGCTCAGTAGTGAGTGATATTTGTATCGTTACTTAATTACCTTGTATTTAACACATTCCTAAGCCAAAATTCCACAATGCTACCCCTATATTATAGCGGTAATCCTTTTCGCTAACTACAATATACCCCTTAGACAAACATTAAATTATTTAACAAATTTTCCAAATCATTCAGACAGAGATATGTTTTTAACTATTTCAGTGGCAGCAGTTTTTCTACTGTTTTCTTGCTGTCTTTTTAAATAATCACTAAAAAACGCTGTCTTATTTAAAAACCTATTCACGTGCTAAATAGCATTTTCTTTTCTTTACCTATTACAGGTTTTTGTGTATATTTGTACAATATAATGCTAAAGCACACTTTTGGATAGTTACCACTTACCTCCTAATTTAACCATTGTGTACAACAAGGTTATCCAAAAGATATTCCTCCTTTTAGGACCACAAACCCTTATCTTTTTGCATTTTTTAATAAAGATTTTAACAATGTATTTACTGTAAATATTTTACATTTGCTAATGCGAATATGCTATGTTGTTTGCGTGATGGGTGCTAGATTTTTCAACATGTTTTTCTCTCTATTGACTTCTATAGGGAAGGCGAAAATTCAATCGTGTTTGCACGATATTTGTGTGTTAAGTTTTTTTTCTACTTTTTTTCTCCATTGTGTTGATACGTCTCAGGAGTGTCCTCCAGTAATGTTGGTGTATTTATCAGCAGCAGTTGCCACCAACGTGTTACGTATTGTAATTATGAATATTAATAATTAATAGCAGTATAAAATTATTGTCAGTGATATCTACAATTAATATAGCAGAATTTTGTCAATACACTCCAGTAAGAGGTTAAATCTCTGTAGTGTACCCCAAAATATCACTATTGGGATATCTATAAATTTGACGACAATATTATTATTAGAAATTAATATTTAATTTCAATATAAAAAATTCCTAAATTCTGATCAGTTAATCTTTATTAATCTTTATATACACATTGATTATATTTATGTAGTAGCTGACTATCACCTATGACCAGTTATATCTATCAATTTATCAATACAGTATTAAAATATAAAGCAGGCTATAGAGATATTTATATTAATTACTATTCAATAGATATTGTCTATTATCCCATGTATGGACACAATATTTCTATACATTAACCTTAACTCAAAATGATTCACTTAACAAATATCCCACATGAATTTTACAAGAGCAATTTGTATTTAACCAGCAACACTTAGTCCAATGCCAAAATATGGACTACTAACTTAACAATGCTTAGTTAACAATATAACCAAATATTTCAACACAAATCTTACCAAATCTTAATAAATATAATAGAACTTCCAGAAAATATATAATTAAACTATTTGGCCCAAAATTGTCTTATAATACTTCAAATAATCAACCAGAGATTTAACCACAATAATAAATGCAATTTTTGTAAAGTATATCACTGTAACTCAATCGAAATTATAAATATTAATGCCTGACCCTTCTCTCAATAATATTTAGCTTAGTGGTAGTATATTTAATATATAAAAAATACACTGGTCTATTTAATAATAGCATTGCAACTATAAAGTACCTCTTTAAATACCAGCTTCAATTAAACTACAGCAATAAAGAATATTTTAGCTTCAAAACATTAAAAATATAACAACATCAAACCACTTAATACATTACTAATATACCAATTTGAGAGTTCAATATTGCAGATATTTCTTATGATCATACATAAAGGTATCAATATTTTTGCAAGGGTACAGGTCACAAAGTATCTCTCTTGCCCAAGAGTTTTCCAGGCAGGATTCAGAGAAAATAGGCCCCAAACGGTGTGTATCTCTCTTTTACCAAAGTGAGTCTGTCCATTCTTGCATAGTGTAGCAGTTTTTATCAGTGATAAGACCAATCCTTCATTCTCTAATCATTCCAAATAGAAATCTTTCTGGGTACGCCCCTTTGAGCCGGAGCTCACACTCTCATAGGTTACTGGGAAATTTAGCTCTCCTAATAGCCAAACCTTTTGGCTGTAGTTCTGTTTTTAGCCCATCGGGAGGACAACAACAGGAATTTACATTTTTAAAAATATTCTGTTTCTCAATTATAGGGATATATAAATAAATAAATATATATATATATATAATAAATATATATATATATATATATATATATATATATAATTGAATCCAGGTAGTGCACTCTCACTTTGGCCAACCATAAATACAGACCAGAGGTTGCTTAAATGTAATATTCAATTAAATCAGATAATAAGCACTCAATGGATTTAAGGACAGCACACTTTTATTAGGCAGTTGACGTTTCGGGGCATTAACCCCTTCTTCAGACCACGTCTGAAGAAGGGGTGAATGCCCCGACACGTCGCTGCCTAAAAAAAGTGAGCTGTGCTTAATATCCAGTGAGTGCTTATATTATCTGATTTAATTATATATATTATATATATTTATATATATATATTATATATATATATTATATATATATATAATCCTCCAAGATAAATGCACTCACAGGTCCTTTTTTGAAGTAAACCAAAATCTGTTTTAATGGAACGTTTTCAGGGAAATCATCCCCTTCATCAGCATAACAAAATGTGTTAAACATGCATACCTTATATACACACTCTGTGGAACAACAAATGACAAATACCTGTGTTCAATTCAGTGGAATGCGCCAAACAATCGCTGATGGACCGCCAAACTATGTGTTCCAAGATGTGTAAACCGGAAGTGTTACAATCTAATGCACTTCCAGTGATGCTAATTCAAAGCAACAAATTACCTAACATATATTCGTAATGTGAATAATCAAATAACATTCACATGGGCTTAGTGAGAGCCTTCTGTAAATAATAAACTAACTAAGTAATGGCCTTTAAAATAGCCTATCACCTCACTTCAACTATTAGTCTATATATGTGACCGCATGAGTGTACTGAGCTGAAGACAAAAACACATACAAAAACACTTACATTTTAAGCATACATCGCCAATTCTCTACATAGATACACATGCAAGATATAGCTAACTGAATCTTGTTACGTGCATTATCTCCCCACTATACAAGCTCAATGCCACACTCGATGCTGACAGTTGCTATGGTGGTTGCTATGGTGACATACGTAAACCTGTGCCTGTCCTTAGGGGTCCCTTTGCATACCTAATAAGTCTGTCACCAACAGTATCAAACCCAATAAACGTAGCATATACCCTCTATGTAACTCAACCCTGCAAACCATACTAGCAAACCGTCATCAAGGTAGTGGCGGAGGGCAGTCATATAGTAAAATACCGATATGTCTCTTACTCACTCGCTAACATAAAACACTACGAATAAAATAAATCATACATCTAATGTCTATAACCACATTAGGAAAAAATATGGCATCAAGTTACAATAAAACCCGTCTCCAAACTGATCTTTACATTTGTACTGGATCTCTTTGCTCTTAATTGTTCTACCTATTATTCATGTTTTGTATCCAATCTAAATACAAAATAACATGTAAGGCTGCATTTCTAATATTCCCACACTTAGAACTTTTAATAGATTAAGTTATAGTCCTTATTTTTGAGGTCCCATGTCCCGTATTAGCCTCACTATTGTCCACTTTTACACAATCTTCAGCTCCTATTGCTTTGGTGATATGAGTGCCTTGGTGGTGATATGGTGATGTTGTTTCCCTTAAGTAGATTTACTGTTCCAACCATCAATAGGCATATCACTTGTAACATTAAAACACAGGTTGTGGATGATATCTTAAAAGAGGTTTTAACATCTACACAAGATACCCTCCTCTATAAAGAAGCTCCTGAACAGAAAAGATTAATTATGGCAACCACTGGCCTATGATTCAATCTGATTCAAGACTGGTATTTTCACAAGATCTAACTCCCATGATTGCATATAGGAGGGGTACAAATCTCTGCGACGTCTTGGTAAAGACGGATCCTAAGAAGTGTTATACCACGGCTACTCATGTTAATATCAAGGGATCATACCGGTGCCTAGGCTGCACTATGTGCAATTACCTCATTTCTACTAAAACTTTCCATCATCCACACACAAATAAGATTTATACTATCAACCATTCAATTACATGCAGTACCATGTTTGTGATATATTTGCTCGTTTGCCCATGTGCCTGGTTCTATTTGGGTAAAACCATTGGCACACTCCGTGAAAGGATGGCCTACCACAGACGGGCAATTCGGCTCGCTCTTACCACGGGAGAATCCGATCAGCCTGTGGCCAGGCACTGCGCACAGATGACCCACCAGGTGTCCTCCATCAGATACATCTTGATAGATCATATTCCCTGCCTGGACAGGGGTGGAGATTGCAACAAGGCCTTACTTAGATGGGAGGCAGAATGGATGTACCGGTTGGGCACGGTGTATCCAGGGGGTTTGAATTCACCACCGGATTTTAAGGCGCTCATTTAGATTGGAGACACATTCTGTTGGTACAGTCATGGGTGTGGTGCACCTATACATAGGGCATGCTGGAGGTCAGGCCTCATAGGAGGTAGATCTTCCAACATATACCCAAGTCCTGAGTAGGAGTGGGACACAATGTGCTCCTCTCCATTCAGGGGATAAGACACTCACCAGGCAAGTTACCATTTTATTTTCTCCTACATCTATTTTATGGGCGGGCCGGGCGGTGTACCCCACTCACACTGGATGGATACTGGAAGATCTATATAAGTCTATATATGCTTATTCCCCAAGTTTACAGGGGGTGGGCTGGATGTAATATGTTACAAGTGATATGCCTATTGATGGTTGGAACAGTAAATCTATTTAAGGGAAACAACATTACCATATCACCACCAAGGCACTCATATCACCAAAGCAATAGGAGCTGAAGATTGTGTAAAAGTGGACAATAGTGAGGCTAATATGGGACATGGAACCTCAAAAATAAGGACTATAACTTAATCTATTAAAAGTTCTAAGTGTGGGAATATTAGAAATGCAGCCTTACATGAATAATAGGTAGAACAATTAGGAGCAAAGATCCAGTACAAATGTAAAGATCAGTTTGGAGACGGTTTAGTGTAACTTGAATGCCATATTTTTTCTAATGTTGGTTATAGACATTAGATGTAGATTTATTTTATTCGTAGTGTTTTATGTTAGCGAGTGAGTAAGAGACATATCGCTATTTTACTATATGACTGCCTTCCACTAATAGGTATGCAAAGGGACCTCTAACGACAGCAAAGGTTTAAGCATGTCACCATAGCAATCACCATAGCAACTGTCAGCATTGAGTGCGGCATTGAGCTTGTATAGTGGGGAGGTGATGACAGTAACAACATTCAGTTAGCTATATCTTGCATGTGTATCTATGTAGAGATTGGCGATGTATACTTAAACTGTAAGTGTTTTTGTATGTGTTTTTGTCTTCAGCTCAGTACACTCACGGTCACATATATAGACTAATAGTTGAAGTGTGTGATATATGTTAGTAATTTGTTGCTTTGAATTAGCACACTGGAAGTGCATTAGATTGTAACACTTCCGGTTTACACATCTTGGAATTCATAGTTTGCGGTCCAGCACGATTGTTTGGCGCTTCCACTGAATTGAACACAGGTATTTGTCATTTGTTGTTTCACAAGTGTGTATATAAGGTATGCATGTTTAACACATTTTGTTATGCTGATGAAGGGGATGATATCCCTGAAAACGTTCCATTAAAACAGATTTTGGTTTACTTCAAAAAGACCTGTGAGTGCATTTTTCTTGGAGGATTATCTATTGCATTTCTGCACCCAGGCAGATGACTCTAGGAGGGTAACACTGTATTCTGGACTGCATTATATATATATATATATATATATATATATATATATATATATATATATATTATATATATATATATATATATATATATAATATCTATTTAATTCATTTATAATTTCCTAGCCTTAATAACCTTTTTGGTCATATGATGTGGACTATCTAATTTAACTGAGCATGTAATTTTAAGACTAAGCATGAGTATGTTGATTTATTATGTATTCCAACACGTTTAAATATTAGACTACATAATATCAAATCTATATAATATAGATATACATACATATATATACTTCCTACTGATAATGTCTTAAGACATGTGCTTAAGAGTCATGTTCCATGTTCCATACGTACCTGCACTTAGAATTCTGTGGGAACCAATATCATTATATATATATATATATATATATATATATATATATATATATATATATATATACATATATATATATACATATATATATATATATATATGTGACTTCATTGGTATAGGAATATGGACTCATATCAATGATTATAGTCATCGGACAATTTATTTAATGTGTATTAATTTCCTCTCAATGGTTTATTAGATTCCTGGAAAAAAAAAGAAAACACTGTTTATTCTTAAATACAGTAATTCACTCAATATAGCAGACACTTATCTAATATACTATATCAGGTATAAGCTATATCTCCCAGACCAATATATATATATATATATTTATTTTTTTATTACAATCTAACGGCTAGATTTAGAGTTCTGCGGCCAAAGGGGTACGTTAGCTATGCTTGCATTTTTTCTCCCGAACCTTTTAAATACCGCTGGTATTTAGAGTTCACAGAATGGCTGCGTTAGGCTCCAAAAAGGGAGCGTACAGGCATATTTACCGCCACTGCAACTCTAGATACCAGTGTTGCTTACGGACGCGGCCAGCTTCAAAAACGTGCTCGTGCACGATTCCCCCATAGGAAACAATGGGGCTGTTTGAGCTGAAAAAAAACCTAACACCTGCAAAAAAGCAGCGTTCAGCTCCTAACGCAGCTACATTGTTTCCTATGGGGAAACACTTCCTAAGTCTGCACCTAACACCCTAACATGAACCCCGAGTCTAAACACCCCTAACCTTACACTTATTAACCCCTAATCTGCTGCCCCCGCTATCTCTGACACCATCATATTTTTATTAACCCCTAATCTGCCGCTCCGTACACCGCTGCCACCTACGTTATCCCTATGAACCCCTAATCTGCTGCCCCTAACACCGCCGACCCCTATATTATATTTATTAACCCCTAATATGCCGCCCCCAACGTCGCCGCTACCTACCTACACTTATTAACCCCTAATCTGCCGACCGGACCACGCCGCTATTATAATAAAGTTATTAACCCCTAATCCGCCTCACTCCCGCCTCAATAACCCTATAATAAATAGTATTAACCCCTAATCTGCCCTCCCTAACATCACCGACACCTAACTTCAAGTATTAACCCCTAATCTGCCGATCGGAGCTCACCGCTACTCTAATACATTTTTTAACCCCTAAAGCTAATTCTAATCCTAACCCTAACACCCCCCTAAATTAAATATAATTTTTTTCTAACAAAATAAATTAACTCTTATTAAATAAATTATTCCTATTTAAATCTAAATACTTACCTGTAAAATAAACCCTAATATAGCTACAATATAAATTATAATTATATTGTAGCTATTTTAGGATTAATATTTATTTTACAGGCAACTTTGTAATTATATTAACCAGGTACAATAGCTATTAAATAGTTAATAACTATTTAATAGCTACCTAGTTAAAATAATTACAAAATTACCTGTAAAATAAATCCTAACCTAAGTTACAATTAAACCTAACACTACACTATCAATAAATTAATTAAATACAATACCTACAATTATCTACAATTAAACCTAACACTACACTATCAATAAATTAATTAAATACAATATCTACAAATAAATGCAATGAAATAAACTAACTAAAGTACAAAAAATAAAAAATAACCAAGTTACAAAAAATAAAAAAATATTTACAAACATTAGAAAAATATTACAACAATTTTAAACTAATTACACCTACTCTAAGCCCAATAATAAAATAACAAAGACCCCCAAAATAAAAAAATGCCCTACCCTATTCTAAATTAAAAAAGTTCAAAGCTCTTTTACCTTACCAGCCCTGAAAAGGGCCCTTTGCGGGGCATGCCCCAAAGAATTCAGCTCTTTTGCCTGTAAAAAAAACACATACAATACCCCCCCCCAACATTATAACCCACCACCCACATACCCCTAATCTAACCCAAACCCCCCTTAAATAAACCTAACACTAAGCCCCTGAAGATCTCCCTACCTTGTCTTCACCTCACCGGGTTCAGCGATCAGTCCAGAAGAGGGTCCGAAGTCTTGATCCAAGCGGCGGCTGAAGAACTCCATCATCGGGCTGAAGTCGGAAGTCCATCATCGGGATGAAGTCTTCTATCAAGCGGCATCTTCAATCTTCTTTCTTCTGGAGCGGAGCGGAGCCATCTTCTTCCCAACCAACGCAGATCCAACCTCTTCAACCGACGCCTACTCGCCGAATGACAGTTCCTTTAAATGACGTCATCCAAGATGGCGTCCCTCGAATTCCGATCAGCCAATCGGAATTAAGGTAGGAATATTCTGATTGGCTGATTGGATCAGCCAATAGAATGCGAGCTCAATCTGATTGGCTGATTGGATCAGCCAATCGGATTGAACTTGAATCTGATTGGCTGATTCCATCAGCCAATCAGAATATTCCTACCTTAATTCCGATTGGCTGATAGAATCCTATCAGCCAATCGGAATTCGAGGGACGCCATCATGGATGACGTCATTTAAAGGAACCGTTATTCAGCGAGTAGGCGTCAGTTGAAGAGGTTGGATCCGCATCAGTTGGGAAGAAGATGGCTCCGCTCCACTCCAGAAGAAAGAAGATTGAAGATGCCGCTTGATAGAAGACTTCATCCCGATGATGGAGTTCTTCAGCCGCCGCTTGGATCAAGACTTCAGACCCTCTTCTGGACCGATCGCTGAACCTGGTGAGGTGAAGACAAGGTAGGGAGATCTTCAGGGGCTTACTGTTAGGTTTATTTAAGGGGGGTTTGGGTTAGATTAGTGGTATGTGGGTGGTGGGTTTTAATGTTGGGGGGGGTATTGTATGTGTTTTTTTTACAGGCAAAAGAGCTGAATTATTTGGGGCATGCCCCGCAAAGGGCCCTTTTCAGAGCTGGTAAGGTAAAAGAGCTTTGAACTTTTTTAATTTAGAATAGGGTAGGGCATTTTTTTATTTTGGGGGTCTTTGTTATTTTATTAGGGGGCTTAGAGTAGGTGTAATTAGTTTAAAATTGTTGTAATATTTTTCTAATGTTTGTAAATATTTTTTTATTTTTTGTAACTTAGTTATTTTTTTTTTGTACTTTAGTTAGTTTATTTCATTGTATTTATTTGTAGATATTGTATTTAATTAATTTATTGATAGTGTAGTGTTAGGTTTAATTGTAGATAATTGTAGGTATTGTATTTAATTAATTTATTGATAGTGTAGTGTTAGGTTTAATTGTAACTTAGGTTAGGATTTGTTTTACAGGTAATTTTGTAATTATTTTAACTAGGTAACTATTAAATAGTTATTAACTATTTAATAGCTATTGTACCTTATTAATATAATTACAAAGTTGCCTGTAAAATAAATATTAATCCTAAAATAGCTACAATATAATTATAATTTATATTGTAGCTATATTAGGGTTTATTTTACAGGTAAGTATTTAGCTTTAAATAGGAATAATTTATTTAATAAGAGTTAATTTATTCCGTTAGAATAAATACTTGAAGATAGATGTCGGCGATGTTAGGGAGGGCAGATTAGGGGTTAATACTATTTATTATAGGGTTATTGAGGCGGGAGTGAGGCGGATTAGGGGTTAATAACTTTATTATAATAGCGGCGCGGTCCGGTCGGCAGATTAGGGGTTAATAAGTGTAGTTAGGTAGCGGCGACGTTGGGGGCGGCATATTAGGGGTTAATAAATATAGGGGTCGGCAGTGTTAGGGGCAGCAGATTAGGGGTTCATAGGGATAACGTAGGTGGCAGCGGTGTGCGGTCGGCAGATTAGGGGTTAAAAAATTTTAATAGAGTGGCGGCGATGTGGGGGGACCTCGGTTTAGGGGTACATAGGTAGTTTATGGGTGTTAGTGTACTTTAGAGCACAGTAGTTAAGAGCTTTATAAACCGGCATTAGCCCAGAAAGCTCTTAACTACTGACTTTTTTCTGCGGCTGGAGTTTTGTCCAACGCTCACTTCAGCCAAGACTCTAAATACCGGCGTTAGAAAGATCCCATTGAAAAGATAGGATACGCAAATGGCGTAGGGGGATCTGCGGTATGGAAAAGTTGCGGCTGCAAAGTGAGCGTTAGACCCTTTAATGACTGACTCCAAATACCAGAGGGCGGTAAAAACCAGCGTTAGGACCCTCTAACGCTGGTTTTGACGGCTACCGCCCAACTCTAAATCTAGCCGTGAGTATTTTAACTATATGAAACTTAAACACAAGTCATTTCATATGAGACTTAGCTTCCCATATGCTGGCATCTGAGCTATCACCTTTCCAGACAAGGATTGCATTTTCAAGAGTTGCAGGAATTACAGTGTCTTGTTTATAAATACATAGTGTAAATTAACTGCTTTCCTGAAGATTCTGAGCTTCAAACATGAGTCCAGACATGTGTCTGCTGTCCACAGGGGTTCCTGTGATCTAGGTACCAGGTTTATCTTGTTTGAAAAGATCTAATCTCATTAAGTGATGAGGTAAAGTATCTTTGGAAGCTTCTACTTTCTAATTGGGGAACAAATGTTCTCTTTGTAGTTTTGGGACATCTTGTCTGCACTGAACTCTGAGATGTGTATTTAGTCATCTCTGGCATCCTGAAATGTATGCTAAACAGTATAGTGGGTTTGTGACACCCATTTCAGGCCATTTACAAATGCTGTATCATTACAGATGACAAGACATTGAGGTCTTCTTATCAAGCCGTCAACCGCAAATACGCTGGAATTCTGCAGGGTAATTGTGGAGAGCCTGATTCCCCTTAGTTATCAAAGCCTACAGACCGGCAAAAGTTGAAATCTGTGACGCAACATACGATCCGCCGGTCTCAGTCCGACACAGATCGATGCTTATGTCATTGCAGATGTTCCGAATGCAAATTCGGCACTATCTGACTACTTTTGCTAGTTAACAAATATCTACCAGGTACGCTCACCACTATTCCGGCCCAGTGTACCTGCTTTTCAAACCACCGCCCTGGAGGTGGCGGATGCCATAGGCATCAAAGGGAGTCTGAAAGCAGCAAAAGCTTATGTTCACTGCTGTCCGATATCCCATTGATTCCTAGGGGAGAATAAAAGTTACGATTACACCTAACACCCTAGCATAACCCCCGAGTCTAAACACCCCTAATCTGCTGCCCCGACACTACAGCCACCTTCATAAAGTTATTAACCCCTATTCTGCAGCTCCCGGACCCCGCCGCCACCTACATAAAGTTATTAACCCCTATCCCGCAACTCCCGGAGCCCACCGCAACTAAATAAATGTATTAACCCCTAAACCCCTGGCCTTCCACATCACTAGCACTTACTAAACCTATTAACCCCTAAACCGCCAGCCCCCCACATCACCATAAACTAAATTTAACCAATTAACCCCTAAACCTAACAATCCCTTAAATTTACATTAAATAATAACTCATCCCTATCTTATAATAAATTTAAACTTACCTTTAGATTTAAATTAAACTATATTAAACTAATAATTAATCTACTCTAACTGTTATACTAAAATAACATTAAATTATATTAAACTAATAATTAATCTACCCTAACTGTTATACTAAAACTACATTAAACTACAAATTAAATTAACTATATTATATATTTAAACTCCTAACCCTACTCAAATAATTTTAATCTACAATAAAAAATTACAAAGTAACAAAAAAACTAACAACTAAGTTACAAAAATTAACAAACACTAACGGCTAGATTTAGAGTTCTGCGTCCAAAGGGGTGCGTTAGCTACTTGTCGCTTTTTTTCCCCGCACCTTTTAAATACCGCTGGTATTTAGACTTCACAGAATGGCTGTGTTAGGCTCCAAAAAAGGGAGCGTAGAGTATATTTAACGCCACTGCAACTGTCGATATCAGCGGTGCTTACGGACGCGGCCAGCTTCAAAAACGTGCTCGTGCATGATTCCCCCATAGAAAACAATGGGGCTGTTTGAGCTGAAAAAAAACCTAACACCTGCAAAAAAGCAGCGTTCAGCTCCTAACGCAGCTACATTGTTTTCTATGGGGAAACACTTCCTAAGTCTGCACCTAACACTCTAACATGTACCCCGAGTCTAAACACCCCTAACCTTACACTTATTAACCCCTAATCTGCCGACCCCGCTATCGCTGACACCTGCATATTTTTCTTAACACCTAATCTGCCGCTCCGTACACCGCCGCTACCTACATTATACCTATGTACCCCTAATCTGCTGCCCCTAACACCGCCGACCCCTATATTATATTTATTAACCCTAATCTGCCCCCCACAATGTTGCGCCTCCACCGACCTGTCAATAATAAACCCCCTAATCTGCCGACCGAACCGCACCGCTACTATATAAATGTATTAACACCCTATCCGCCTCACTCCCGCCTCAATAACCCTATAATAAATAGTATTAACCCCTAATCTGCCCTCCCTACATCACCGACACCTAACTTCAAACATTAACCCCTATCTGCCGACAGGGATCGCACCGCTACTATAATAAATGTGTATTAACCCCTAAAGCTAATTCTAACCCTAACATTAACACCCCCCTAAATTAAATATAATTTAAATCTAACTAAATAAATTATTTCTTATTAAATAAATTAATCCTATTTAAAGATAAATACTTACCTGTAAAATATACCCTAATATAGCTACAATATAAATTATAATTATATTGTAAACTATTTTAGGATTTATATTTATTTTACAGGTAACTTTGTAATTATATTTTAAACCAGGTACAATAGCTATTAATTAGTTAATAACTATTTAATAGTTACCAAGTTAAAATAATTACAAAATTACCTGTAAAATAAATCCTAACCTACGTTACAATTAAACCTAAGACTACACTATCAATAAATAAATTAAATAAAATACCTACAATTACCTACAATTTAAACCTAACACTACACTATCAATTAATTAAATACAATACCTACAAAAGAATACATTAAATAAACTAACTAAAGTAAAAAAAATAAAAAAGAACTAGTTACAAAAAAATAAAAAAATATTTACAAACATTAGGAAAAATATTACAACAATTTAAAACTAATTACACCTACTCTAAGCCCCCTAATAAAATAACAAAGCCCCCCAAAATAAAAAAAATGCCCTACCCTATTCTAAATTTAAAAAGTTCAAAGCTCTTTTACCTTACTAGCCCTTTATAAGGGCCCTTTGAGGGGCATGCCCCAAATAATTCAGCTCTTTTGCCTGTAAAAGGAAAAGTACAACCCCCACCAACATTAAAACCCAACACCCACATACCCCTAAGCTAACCCAAACCCCCCTTTAATAAACGCTAAACAACTACCCCCCTGAAGATCAGGCCTACCTGGTCTTCACCTCACCGGATATCTCAACCGATCCGTCCTGGCTCCGAATCTTCATCGCAAGCCAAGCAGGGGCTGGCGATCCATGAATCCGGCTGAAGTCTTTTTCAAGTGCGTCAGGCTGAAGAGGTCAGAAGAGGCGCCAATGTTCTTCTGCCTTATCGACGGGAAGAAGAGGAGATCTGGACCGGCACCATCTTGATCCAAGCGGCATCTTCTAGTCTTCATCCATGACATACGGCTCCATCCTAAAGACCTCCAGCGCGGATCTTTCCTCTTCTTCGACGCCCAAGCTGAAAGAAATGAAGGTTCCTTTAAGGGACGGTCATCCAAGATGGCTCCTCGGAATTGCAGATTGGCTGATAGATTCTATCAGCCAATCGGAATTAAGGGTAGGAATATTCTGATTGGCTGATGGAATCAGCAATCAGATTTCAAGTTCAATCCGATTGGCTGATTGGATCAGCCAATCAGATTGAGCTCGCATTCTATTGGCTGTTCCGGCGTTTAAAAAGATCCCATTGAAAAGATAGGATATGCAAATGGCGGTAGGGGATCTGCGGTATGAAAGAGTCACGGCTGGAAAGTGACGACGTTAGACCCTTTCTGACTGACTCCAAATACCAGAGGTCTGTAAAAAACCAGCTTATTTAAGTTACACAAAATAATAAATTAAAAAAAAATAAATGATCAAATGTTTAAACTAATTTACACCTAATTAAACCCACCACCCCCACAACCAAACCCTCGCAAATAAAAAACCTAACTAAAAAAACTTAAGCTCCCCATTGCCCTGAAAAGGGCTTTGTATGGGCAATGCCCTTAAAAAGGGCATTTAGCTCTATTTCTGCCCAAACCCTAACCTAAAAATAAAACCCACCCATTAAACCCTTAAAATTATCCTAACACTAATCCCTGAAGATTCCATTTACAGTTTCTGAAGAGCCGACATCCATCCTCAACAAAGCGGCAGAAGTCCTCATCGAAGACGGCAGAAGTCTTCATCCAAGCAGCCAAAGTCTTCATCCAAGCCCGCAGAAGTCTTCACCCATATGGCATCTGATCCAATCAGCCAATAGAATGCAAGCTCAATCCTATTGGCTGATTGCAACAGCCAATAGCATTTTTTAAACCTTAATTCCGATTGGCTGATAGAATTCTATCAGCCAATTGGAATATAAGGGACGCCATCTTGGATGACATCATTTAAAGTAACCTTCATTCTGAAGAAGATGTTGTAAGAAGAGTATGCTCCGCATCGGATGTCTTGAAGATGGAGCCGCTCCGCGCCGGATGGATGAAGGTAGAAGATGCCGTCTGGGTGAAGACTTCTGCAGGCTTGGATGAAGACTTCGGCCACTTGGATGAAGACTTCTGCCGGCTTCGATGAGGACTTCTGCTGCTTCGATGAGGATGGATGTTGGCTCATCAGAAACTGTAAGTGGATCTTTGGGGGTTAGTGTTAGGATTTTTTAAGGGTTTATTGGGTGGGTTTTATTTTTAGGTTAGGGTTTGGGCAGCAATAGAGCTAAATGCCCTTTTCAGGGCAATGGGGAGCTTAGGTTTTTTTAGTTAGGTTTTTATTTGGGGGGGATGGTTGTGTGGGTGGTGGGTTTTACTGTTGGGGGGGGTATTTGTATTTTTTATTTACAGGTAAAAGAGCTGATTTCTTTTGGGCAATGCCCTGCAAAAGGCCCTTTTAAGAGCCATTGGTAGTTTATTGTAGGTTATGGGTTTTTTTATTGGGGGGGGGGGGGCTTTATTATTTTCATAGGGTTCTTAGATTAGGTGTAATTAGTTTAAATAGTTTTTTTTTTTTATCTTAGTGTTTATTTTTTTTGTAACTTAGTGTTTGTTATTTTTTGTAACTTAGTTGTTAGTTTTTTGTAACTTTGTAATTTTTTATTGTAGATTTAAATTATTTGAGTAGGGTTAGGTGTTTAAATATATAATTATTTCAATTTAATTTGTAGTTTAATTTAATTTTATTATAACAGTTAGGGTAGGTTAATATAATAGTTTAATATAGTTTAATGTCATTTTAGTATACAGTTAGGGTTAGATTAATTAAAGGGACAGTAAACACCCAGAATTTTTGTTGTTTAAATAGGTAGATAATCCCTTTATTACCCATTCCCCCAAATTTGCATAACCAACACAGTTATAATAATATATTTTTTTACCCTCTCTGATTACCTTGTATCTATGGCTCTGCAAACTGCTCCCTTATTTCAGTTCTTTTGACAGACTTGCATTTTTAGCCAATAGTGCTTGCTCTTAGGAGCTTCACGTGCCTAAGCTCATGTTATCTATATGAAACACTGAACTAACGCCCTCTAGTTGTGAAAAAACAGGTCAAAATGCATTTAAGATTAGAGGTGGCCTTCAAGGTCTAAGAAATTAGCATCTATATACCTCACTAGATTTAGCGTTCAACTAAAGAATAACCAAAGAGAACAAAGCAAAATTGGTAATAAAAGTAAATTGGAAAGTTGTTTAAAATTGCATGCCCTATTTAAATCTTGATTTTTTTTTTTTTACTTGACTGTCCCTTTTAATATAGTTTATTTTAAATCTAAAGGTAAGTTTAAATTTATTATAAGATAGGGATGAGTTAATATTTAATATAATGTTAGTGGGTTGTTAGGTTTAGGGGTTAATAGGTTAATTTAGTTTCTGGTGATGTGGGGAGCTGGTGGTTTAGGAGTTAATAGGTTTAGTAAGTGGTGGTGATGTGGGAGGCCAGAGGTTTAGGGGTTAATACATTTATTTAGTTGTGGCGGGGTCTGGGAGCGGCGGGATAGGGGTTAATAACTTTATTAGAGTTGCGGCAAGGTCCGGGAGCAGTGTGATAGGGGTTAATAACTTTATTTAGTTGCGCCGTGGTCCGGGAGCGGCGGGATAGGGGTTAAACATTTTAGTATAGTGGCGGTGCTTAGTGACAGTATACAAATAAAGCTGTGAAAAAGCCGAATAGCAGCGAGATCGATGACTGTTAGTTAACAACAGTCCGCTACTCATCGCCCCGTACTTGGTGCGCGGCTTTTTGACAGCTTTTTTGTTAAATATGGTGAGCGTATTCAGGTCCACGGCCGCGATGTTAGGCGATCTTAGGCGAGCGTATTGGTGCCGTTGAATGCAGCATAGTTAACGGCTTGATAAGTAGGCCTCATTATATCAGAGGATATATATGAATTAACCATTAATCTGTATATTTTACAATAGTCTCTGACCTTTTATATTACAATTGATTTCCATGCTGGAATACATGCACGCACACGCAATAATTTACGTTAGGTTTTTTGCGCTTGTCAGGTTACCTCTTGAGCAAAATTTTTTTTTTTTAACTTGTAATACAAGCACAACCCGACTAGCGCAAAAAACCTAACTCTAGCGCAGTGCATTTTACTGCACCACTTGTAATCTATCGCTTTGTATTATATTCTTAAAGTGTGTAAGGCTTGCATTATGCACTACTGGCACAGCATTCATAACCTAAAGTCCATTGATACTCTAGCCTAGATAAAAGTCATTTTGCATCAAAAAGGTTTTTATTTTGAATTTGACAGGAAGTATATACCTGTAGTTGTTTTTGGGCCTAGAAGTTCACCGGATTGTAATAAAGAATCTCACAGCTTTATTGGTTGACAGTTGGATACCCAATACATATAAGAACAAAACTATTTATTTTTTAGCACAGAAGCATTAAACCTTTACCAGTTTTTCTCAAATAAACATAAAACAAGCATTTCTAAATGTTTTTATCCCAGTCCTAACACTTAGGATGTAGACTTGAGCATACCAAAAAAATTTAGTTTCAGATTAAATGTTTGTATTTTTTGTTTCCCCAAATATTTGTTGGCTGCACTATTTGGTATTTGTTTAGTTTAAAACTAAATGAATCTACTGAATTTTGTTAAACATTTTACATTGTTGTTTTGTTTAAACTAATGTAAATGTTTAAAGCCTTCAGGGGAAAAAGTTCATCTGCAGCTGTATACTTACCTTTTGTGCGCTGGAGAGCGTGATAAACCAAATCTTCTTCTTGTTAGAGCCCCGCTAACAGCAGGCTTAACATGCTCAGGACCTGCACTAACTTTAAAGGGACACTAAACACAAATTTTTCTTCCGTGATTCAGATGCAGCATGCAATTTTAAGCAACTTTGTATTTACTCCTATTATCAATTTTTCTTTGTTCTTTTGCTATCTTTATTTGAAAAAGAAGGCATCTAAGCTATTTTTTTATTCAGAACTCTGGACAGCACTTGTCTATTGGTGGGTGAATTTATCCACCAATCAGCAAGAACAACCCAGGCATCTAAACATACATTCTTGCATAATAATTGTTAATAGGAGTAAATTAGAAAGTTGTTTAAAATTGCATGCTCTATCTGAACCACTAAAGAAAAAAAATTGGGTTCAGTGTACCTTTAAGAAGAAGATAGGGATAGTGCACAAAAGGTAAGTATTAACCTTTAAAAAAATATAAAGAAAAGAAATTAATATTGACACAAAGGGGGGTAGTTATCAATGTGTCTATTTTACCTGTCTTCGCCGGCCCAATACGCCCGCCTAAGCTCGCCTCACATCGCCGCCGCAGAACTGCAAAAATTCGCCTAAGTTATCAAAAAAGCTGTCAAAAAGCCGCGCACCAAGTACGGGGCGATGAGCAGCGGACTGTGAAAGTTATCACTCATCCGATCTCGCTGCTCTTCGGCTTTTTTACAGCTTTCTTGCTAGCCTGTCACTAAGCACCCACACTATACTACACTGTTCTACCCCCTATACCGGCGCCCCCGGAGCCCCCCGCAACTAAATAAAGTTACTAACCCCTAAACCGCCACTCCTAGACCCCGCCGCAACTCTTATAAATGTATTAACCCCTAAACCGCCGCTCCTGGACACCGCTGCCACCTACATTATGCCTAGTAACCCCTATCCTGCCCCCCCATACCGTCGCCCTCTATAATAAAGTTATTAACCCCTATCCTGCTGATCCCACACCTCGCTGCAACTAAATAAATAGTTTAACCCCTAAACCGCTGCTCCCTGACCCCGCCGCAACCTATATTAAATTTATTAACCCCTATCCTGCCCCCCCTACACCGTCGCCCTCTATAATAAAGTTATTAACCCCTATCCTGCTGATCCCGCACCTCGCCGCAACTAAATAAATAGTTTAACCCCTAAACCGCTGCTCCCTGACCCCGCCGCAACCTATATTAAATTTATTAACCCCTATCCTGCCCCCCCTACACCGTCGCCACCTATAATAAAATTATTAACCCCTAAACCTAAGTCTAACACTAAGCCTAACACCCCCCTAACTTAAATATTAATTAAATAAATCTAAATAATATTTCTATTATGAACTAAATTAATCCTATTTAAAACTAAATACTTACCTTTAAATTAAACCCTAATATAGCTACAATATAAATAATAATTATATTGTAGCTATCTTAGGATTTATTTTTATTTTACAGGCAAATTTCAATTTATTTTAACTAGGTACAATAGCTATTAAATAGTTATTAACTATTTAATAGCTTACCTAGCTAAAATAAAGAGCAATTAACCTGTAAAATAAAAACTAACCTAAGTTACAATTACACCTAACACTACACTATACTTAAATAAATTATTCCTATTTAAAACTAAATACTTACCTGTAAAATAAACCCTAAGATAGCTACAATGTAATTAATAATTACATTGTAGCTATCTTAGGATTTATATTTATTTTACAGGTAACTTTGTATTTATTTTAGCTAGCTAGAATAGTTATTAAATAGTTATTAACTATTTAATATCTAACTAGCTAAAAGAAATACAAAATTACCTGTAAAATAAATCCTAACCTAAGTTACAATTAAACCTAACACTACACTATCATTAAATTAATTAAATAAATTAACTACAAATAACTACAATTAAATACAATTACATAAACTAACTAAAGTACAAAAAATAAAAAAAGCTAATTTAAAAAAAATAAGTTACAAAAAATAAAAAATATTACAACAATTTTAAGCTACTTACACCTAATCTAAGCCCCCTAATAAAATAACAAACCCCCCAAAATAAAAAAATGCCCTACCCTATTCTAAATTAAAAAAGTTCAAAGCTCTTTTACCTTACCAGCCCTTAAAAGGGCCTTTTGTGGGGCATGCCCCAAAGAATTCAGCTCTTTTGCCTGTAAAAGAAAAATACAACCCCCCCCAACATTAAAACCCACCACCCACATACCCCTAATCTAACCCAAACCCCCCTTAAAATAACCTAATACTAATCCCCTGAAGATCATCCTACCTTGAGTCGTCTTCACTCAGCCGAGCAGCGATGGAACCGAAGAGGAGACCCGGAGCGGCAGAAGTTATCCTCCAAGCGGCGCTGAAGAAATATTCCATCCGATGAAGTAATTCTCCAAGCGGCGCTGAAGAAGTCTTCCATCTGGGCGATGTCATCTTCCAAGAGGCGCTGAAGAAGTCTTCTATCCGGGCGATGTCATCTTCCAAGCGGGGTCTTCAATCTTCAATCTTCATCCCGCCGATGTGGAACATCCTTCTTTACCAACGGACTACCGACGAATGAAGGCTCCTTTAAGGGACATCATCCAAGATGGCGTCCCTTCAATTCCAATTGGCTGATAGGATTCTATCAGCCAATCGGAATTAAGGTAGGAAAAATCTGATTGGCTGATTGTCTTGTTTAGATGGTAAGTCATCAGATCTATTTCTGGAAGACCCCACATCTGAACAATCTGAAAAAACACATCTGGAAGGAGAGACAACTCCCCCGTATGTAAAGTCTGACGGCTAAGATAATCCGCTTCCCAATTGTCTACACCTGGGATATGTACCACAAACATTAGACAAGAGCTGGATTCCACCCAAGAAAGTATCCGAGATACTTCTTTCATAGCTAGGGGACTGTGAGTCCCACCCTGATGATTGGCATATGCTACAGTTGTGATATTGTCTGTCTGAAAACAAATGAACGGTTCTCTCTTCAACAGAGGCCAAACCTGAAGAGCCCTGAAAATCGCACGGAGTTCCAAAATATTGATTGGTAATCTCGCCTCTTGAGATATCCAAACCCCTTGTCTGTCAGAGATCCCCAGACAGCTACCCAATTTGAAAGACTTGCATCGTTGTGATTACAGTCCAGGTTGGACGAACAAAAGAGGCCCCTTGAACTATACGATGGTGATCTAACCACCAAGTCAGAGAGAGTCGAACATTGGGATTTTAAGGATATTATTTGTGATATCCTTGTATAATCCCTGCACCATTGATTCAGCATACAAAGCTGAAGAGGTTCTCATATGAAAATGAGCAAAGGGTGATCGCGTCCAATCTGCAGTCATGAGACCTAAAACTTCCATGCACATAGCCACTGAAGGGAATGATTGAGACTGAAGGTTTAGGACAAGCTGAAATCAATTTTATTTGTCTCTTGCTGTTAGAGATATAGTCATGGACACTGAATCCTATCTGGAAACCTAAAAAGGTGACTCTTGTCTGAGGAATCAAGGAACTTTTTTGTAAATTGATCCTCCAACCATGTCTTTGAAGAGAAACAATACTAGTTTATTTCGTGTGAGATTTGGCAGAATGTAAAGACTGAGCAAGTACCAAGATAGCGTCCAAATAAGTAAGGAAACAGCGTGCAATAAACCCTGTTCTCTGATTACAGAGAGTAGGGTACCGACATCCTATGAAATAATTATTGGAGCTGTCGCTAGGCCAAATGGAAGAGCGACAAATTGGTATTGCTTGTCTAGAAAGAGAATCTCAAAAACCGATAGTGGTCTGGATGAACTGGAATATGAAGATATGCATCCTGTAAGTCTATCATGGACATATAATGACCTTCTGAACACAAAGGCAGAATAGTCCTTATAGTCACCATTTTGAAAGTTGGCACTCTTACAAAACAATTCAAAATTTTTTAGATCCAGAACTGGCCTGAATGCATTTTCTTTCTTTTGGACAAATGAATAGATTTGAATAAAACCCCAGTACCTGCTCAAGAAATGGAACTGGTATGATTACCCCTCAAAGCTCTGAATCTGAAACACACTTCAGTAAAGCCTGAGGCTTCACTGGATTTGCTGGAACATGTGAGAGGAAAAAAATATTCTCACAGGAGGTCTTACTCTCTTTGAATCCTCTTCGATAACCTTGAGAGACAATACTCTGAATCCATTGATTTTGAACAGAATCTGCCACAAACATTTTGGAATTTTTTTATTTATTTTTTATTATATATGTATTAATACAATACAAACATAGAATACAAAAATAAAGGAAAAATGAACATGCTTTTTAGCTGAAAAATTCTTAAACATCATAAGTTTAGCTCATAACAAAATTTTCCCTCTTGGTTATAACTTGGATTGTATTTTTAGTTTCCCTTTTTCCCTAAAAATAATAAGCAATAGAGAGAGAGAAAAAAAAAAGAGGAGAAGGGGGGGGGGGGAAAGAAAAACATAAAATAAAATAGGATCCCTACCCCCTGTCTCCCTTAACACTGACCCCAGATTATGTCACGCTACTCAGGGACATGAGTTACTTGCTGATTTTATATAACTATTAGTATATTTCTCTATATAGAGAGATCCATGATGCAGGGAATTCATCTAATAACACCAATTCAGCAAAACTATTAGAACTCAGAAAAGGATTAATATACGTTTTTGAATTTGATGAGGGTAAGTTTTAATTATAGGGAGCATCCTACTAATAAAAAAAAATTTTTTGTTCCCTAACAATTGTGTGTCGGAATGATTAAAAATTATTTGGTTCTGTATTTCTCTAATAAAAAGTGAGAAGCTAGGAGCTTGTTTCTACCCTTCCAGGCTTTCAATATTAGATGTCTGGACAACAAGATTACTGTATTCAGTATATTTCTATAAGGATTTTGATTGTCTATTTGGGTTTCAAGAAATATAATCTCTTCAAGCCCAATAGAGACATCAACCCCAGTTTTTGAAAAATTTTAATCTGCCCATCATCAGATTGAGACATCTTGCAAATGTAAAGAAAAAAAACATATAAAGCAATATGATCGATTTCCTTATATGGTAGTTTCAGGAATGGGAAAAAAATGCATAGCCCTCTGAGCATAAAAAAAGGCAAGAGGCATATAGGTAGTGGGGTTTAAATCATGAAATTATTTTGCGGCAAGTATGAAGCACAACGCAAAATGAATTTTTTTTGGCGCTAACAACATGCCGGAAATGAGCAACTCGCGTCATGGCAGATGCAACCTTGTGCAAGGAAACCTGGTGTCAACAAAGACGCCGGAAATGAATTTGTGTCACCGAACGTACCTTTGTGCCAAAAAATTTCTCGCAACAAGGAATGACGCAATAAATATCAGCATTTTGCGACCTCACAAGCCTAATTTTGCCCGCGAAAATTAATGAAAAATCAGTCCAATTTGATGAAAAGACTATACCCCAAGTAAGAAAAAATAACTTCCTAAATTTGTTTCCAATTTTGAAACTGATAGTCTGCAAAAGGAAATATACATAAACCTGACTCATGGCAACTATAAGTACAATACATATATTTAAAACTGTATATTAATACATAAAGTGCCAAACCATAGCTGAGAGTGTCTTAAGTAATGGAAACATAATTACCGAAAGACACCCATCCACATATAGCAGATAGCCAACCCAGTAATGAAAAGGTATCAGTAGAGGTAATGGAACATGAGAGTATATTGTGGATCTGAAAAGGAAGGTAGGAGATGAATCTCTACAACCAATAACAGAGAACCTTTGAAAAGATTTCCATGAGTAAAACCATTAGAATCATTAGGAGATACCCCCTTCACATCCCTCTGACAAACACTGTACTCTGAGAGGAAATCGGGCTTCAACATGCTGAGAAGCACATATCACAGAAGAAAATTAAGCACAAACTTACTTCACCACCTCCATAGGAGGCAAAGTTTGTAAAACAGAATTGTGGGTGTGGTGAGGGGTGTATTTTATAGGCATTTTTGAGGTTTGGGAAACTTTGCCCCTCTTGGTAGGATTGTATATCCCATACGTCACTAGCTCATGGACTCTTGCCAATCACATGAAAGAAAATATTCAATACTTGTTTATTTAGTTATAGTCCATTGTAAAGCCTACTAAGCACTTCTGTAAATAGTTGCTAATAATTAGGCATGGTGCATTCATTTTGTAACAAATGCAAATTTGTAACTAAAACAGATATTCGTTTTGTTTTCATGAACTGAATATCCAAATGAATGCACCAACTATATTTAAAGAAAACAAAGAAATACTGATGAAATTCGTCAGTATTCATTTTGATTAGGAGCAGGGCCCATTTTTGGTTCAGCAAGCGCTTCCAGGATTCTGAACCAAAAATAGGCTGTCTCCTAAGCTTACATTTCAGCTTTTTAAAATAAAGATACCAAGGGAACAAAGAAAATTTGATAATAGGAGTAAATTAGAAAGTTGCATAAAAATTACATACTCTATCTGAATCAAGAAGAAAAAATTGGGTTTAATATCCCTTTAAGTATAATGGTAAAGGATAACTTTTTCACCTGTAGCAAAGGAACATTTACATTTTTTTAACGAAAACAAATGTAAATGTTTCACAAATATTCAATATTCGTTTAAATGAAACGAATACCGAATGGTGCAGCAGAGGGGAAACTAATTTCCCTGAATATTTGTTCTGAAAGATTAAGACAAACTGAATGCATAATATTAAGTAGCAAATATACTAAATTAAACTGCTAATTAGTACATTAATGCAAATAGAACCTGCTTTTTCTTCAGGTTCCTTTACTGCTTGTAGGCCATTTTCTTCTTTCTTTTTTTTCTAATCGCCTGCACTTGCATCAAATCATTTGCAAAGTAAGAAAATCATAGCTATTCCATTAGAAAATTTCCTGCTGACTTCTGCAAAGAAGCTAAAAGGTCAGTTTGGCATGACCTATCTATCATAAATCATACTAATTACCGCTAATAATTCTATTCTCCAAAAGGTGGTTCTTGGATCTTATCCTTTATAAAGATTCAAGTAGCTTTTCTGCAAATGATGTTAATCTTACTAATCTGTAATTTCTTGGTTGGCCTCTAGCCCCATTTTAGAATAAAGACATTGGATCTGTTTCCAGCTATCCTTTTTATGCACCATTTTTAAATATAATTTATATTTCATATAAAATATGCATGACTTAATACTGCGTGTTGTTCCTATCAGAATTTCCTATTGAATAATACAGACGGCTGTAGATGATCACACTTAGTTATCTTTGACACAATTATATGGATTACATTTAAAGAAAAATAAATTAGCTAACTAATGTAAAAGATAAAAACCGCAACTATATGCTGTATAAGGTCTCATTAGAATCTATCAGAATTCTGATTCAAAAAATATTGTATGATGGCTATGATGATTCTTTTCTCTAAACCATTCCAATCCATAAAATCTGTAGTTTGGAATTTGTAAAAAGGCAAAAAAAAAAAAAAAAAAAGTAATATAAAAATCTAGGCAAAACAGAAAACAAAAAATATAAATAGGTGTATCACAAAGCTATTTAAAGATTATTTCAATATTTTTTTTCCCCAGACCTTAATGTATCAAAAAATTAAAACATTGTAACTAAATGATTCAATATTGGTTATTACTGCCTAGTGTGCATTAAAATATTTCCACAGGAAACACTGTGCAATCACAAGACATTTATGTAGTGTTGCTATGGCATAACATATCAGCCAATTCTAAACAGTTTTAAAACAAATTGCTTGTTTGTTGCAATAGTTTTTTTAATAGCCAATATCCTCCCACCACTTTCCTCATGTGGAGGAGACAACCTGCAGCTGGCAAGACTAGCCGTGGTCATATTGATACCTGGGTTACTCTTGAGAAGTGTGCAGTGTGGTTTTTATAGTTTTGAGAATTAGTAATCAACAACTTTTAGAGTTAAATTACATGAATAGATGTCAAAATAAATAAAGTAAATTGGAAAGTTGTTTCACTATGTTTAACTTAACTAATGATATTAAAATCTGAAGGTGTTTACTGTCCCTTTAACTAATATTTTTAGTTTGTAATGAGTGCAATTAATAATTTCATGTAAGTAAAAGATATAATTACAATAATAACTTTCTATTGATCACAGTAACTTAAATCGTATTGCGTGATCTACGTGCTTTGTATGTATTCAGTTTTAATTTTTACAGAGTTTAACCCCTTAAGGAATCCGGACATTTCAGACTAAAACTTCCCTAAAAGAGCATTTTTAGCATTTTTGCCATCACTATCATTTAAATAGAAATAGAGCCTTTCTATTATCCTTTAAGTTAGGTAGATTGTAGGGTTAATTTTAGCTTTAGTGTATAGAAAACACTCCCACCTGACACAATCCCCACCCCTGATCCCTCCCAAAACCCACTCAAACCGCTATTTTCCTCCCCCCCCCCCATGGTCGCCCATTATAAGTACCGGCAGAAAGTCTGCCAGTACTAAAATAAAAGGCTTTTTTTTTAAAAAAAACATTTTTTTTAGATACATTTTCTGCAGTGTAGGATCCTCCCCTTACCCCCCAACCTCCCTGATCCCCCCAAACATCTCTCGAACCCCTCCCTCCTCTAACTAGATCCACCATCTTAGGTACTGGCAGCTCTCTGCTAGTACCCAGTTTTCCAAAATTTGGCAATTTTATTTATGAAAAACACAAAAAAACCTAAAAAAAATGTAAGTAGTGTCAGCTGATCCTCACCTCATTTATACCACTCCCCCTCCCAGATTGCTTTCCCTCCCTCTAATCGCACCTCCACTGTGGGATTCCCCCTCTCCCTTCTTCCTCCTCCCTTCGTCCCCTTCTCTGCTGCTCTGAATGATTTTTTTGTCTCTAGCATAGCAGTCCGCCTAAGCCCGTCCCCTCCGTCCCCCTCCCGTGGCAGAGAGAGGCCCAGGACAGCAGCCTTAAGGGCTTAATGACCAGCGTCGTACAGGTTATGGCGCTGGTTGTTAAGGGGTTAAAGGGACAGTCTAATCAAAATGTAACTTTCATGATTCAGATAGAGAATGCAATTTTAAACAACTTTCCAATTCACTTTTATCTTCAAATTTGCTTTGTTCTCTTGGTATTCTTCGTTTAAGCTAAACCTAGATAGGCTCATATGCTCATATGATTTTAATGATTTGCAGAGCTGTGACGTTTGGCAATGAATTGTACTCATAGAACAGTATATGCTAATTATTTAGAAAAGTTTAACAATGATGCATCAATAAAAAAATCCTATATATTTTATTGGTCTATTTTGTAGGACAAACTATTGATATTTTTTTTTATTTTTTTTTTAAGAAATACTCATTAAAGTCGTATTATTATATCAAATATGTGTAGTATTTCTTGTGAATTTATTTGCAGGGTTGGTAAATGCATGGCCATTCAAATGTATTACAAATGTAGTTATCATGGGGTTGTCAAGTGATTCCCACTGTGTAACCTCCAAAAAATATTTTTCATATAAATAATTTGACAGCAGTATCCATATCCACAGGAAAACATTATCCAATATGGTGACACAATAAGTTAGGTAAATGCCTTATTATGGTACACACTCAAAACCTTAAAGGAACACTGAACCCACATTTTTTCTTTCATGATTCCGATAGAGCATGACATTTTAAACAACTTTCTAATTTACTCCTATTATGAAATTTTCTTCATTCTCTTGGTATCTTTATTTGAAATGCAAGAATTTAAGTTTAGATGCCGGCCCATTTTTGGTGAACAACCTGGGTTGTTCTTGCTGATTGGTGGATAAATTCATCCACCAATAAAAAAGTGCTGTCAAAAGTCTGAACCCAAAAAAAAGCTTAGATGCATTCTTTTTCAAATAAAGATAGCAAGAGAACAAAGAAAAATTGATAATAGGAGTAAATTAGAAGTTGCTTAAAACTGAATGCTCTATCTGAATCACAAAAGAAAAAATTTGGGTTCAGTGTCCCTTTAATAGATTGGAATTTAGGTAATTAGTTCATCAGAATTTCTGTAAGAAGAATCTCACACTGGTATATGGTTTTCAAATGCAAAGCCTTTCTAATTCATTAAAAACCCAGCAAAACCACAAGCTTTACAAATGCATTTGTTTCTCCACACACCCTTACAGCTTTTATGGGGATGGTTATTCTAATCCATCACAAAATGGATGGTATTCCAAACTATCAGAAAATACTTTTTCTAGATGCTTTTTGCTTTTTTTTTATCCTATACTTTAGTATTATTATTATTATTAGGTATTTGTAGAGCGGCAACAGATTCAGCAGTGCTGTAAACAGAGTCGGTATACAGGATAACTTTTGAAGGGATCAAGTGGGTAGAGGGCCCTGCCGAGAGTTTCACTGTTGAAGTCGGCTCTTGTGAAGGCGATCTGCAAACAGCTGGGCTCATAGGTATACATTCTAAGGGGTTCAAGAGGAAAACAATGGAGTCGGAAAGGTTAGTGTACGTTGTATGCATCCCTGAATAGTAGAGTCTTTAGGGAGTGCTTGAAGATGTTAAAACTAGGGGAGAGTCTTGTAGAGCGAGGCAGGGAGTTCCACAAGATGGGGGCCAGCCTGGAGAAGTCCTGTAAATGGGAATGTGAGGAAATAACAAGAGAGGAGGAGAGGAGGAGAGGGAGGAGAGGAGGAGATTGTGAGCAGATTGAAGGGGACAGGAGGAGAGGTATCTGGAGACAAGGTCTGGGTTATAGGGGGGAGCAGTGCAGTTGAGGGCTTTGTATGTCAGAGTGAGAATTTTGTGTTTGATCCTAGAGGCAAGAGGAAGCCAGTGAAGGTATTTTCAGAGAGGTGCAGCAGATGAAGTGCAATGTTTAAGGAAGATGAACCTGGCAGAGGCATTCATTATGGATTGTAAAGGAACTAGGCGGCAGCTAGGAAGACAAGAGAGGACGGAGTTGCAGTAGTCGAGGTGGGAAAGGAAGAAAAAAGTTGTCGTGTAAGGAAATGTCTAATTTTAGAGATGTTTTTAAGGTAGAAGTGGCAGGCTTTAGCCAAGGACTGAATGTGAGGAGTGAAGGAAAGCTCAGAGTCAAGTGTTACCCCAAGACATCGGGCATGCGGGGTAGGGGTAATGATGGAATTATCAACAGTTATAGAAAATTTGGGGGTGGAGATATTGGAAGAAGAGGGAAAAATAAGGAGTTCAGTTTTGGAGAGATTTAGCTTAAGGTAGTGAGAGGACATCCAAGATGAGATATGAGAAAGACAGTTAGTGACACATGTTAGTAAGGAAGGAGGTAGGTCTGGTGCAGAGAGGTAGATTTGGGTGTCATCGCCATACAAATGATATTGAAACCCATGGTACTTTATTACGGAATCTAAATATGACGTGTAGGTTGAAAAGAGAAGGGGACAGAGGACAGAGCCTTGAGGTACCCCAACAGAAAGTGGTAACGGGGCAGAGGATGCTCTGGAGAAGGCTACACTAAATATACGGTTAGACAGATAGGAAGAGAACCACAAGAGAACTGTGTCACAGATGCTGAAGGATTGGAGGGGTTGGAGCAAAAGAGTGTGGTCAACAGTGTCAAAGGCTGCAGACAGGTCGAGTGACCCTGACATTTGAAAAAACCTCTATATAAAGCATTTTGTCTAACCAAATGGTGTGTCTATATATCTATGTCTGTGAAGCAAGAAGCAGCTCTGCCCTCTGCATGCAAGTCTTCAATGTTCACAACCATAGAGCAGAATATGGTCTTAAGCAGCCTAGCAGACACTAAAACATAGTTAAATGTTTCACCCTGGGACTATTTTCAAGTCTGTCTTTCTGCCTGCCTGTTTGTCTCTCTTTATGTATGTGTGTGTGTATATATATATATATATATATATATATATATATACTGTATATATACAGTATATATATATATATATATATATATATATATATATATATCTACCTTCAGCTTTAGCGATGTAGGTCTAATGCAGTGTGCTCCATTAAAGTCTATGGGGAGAAGTTAACCTGGTTACGATATCTGAGGTCCTGAAGTTACCATGCATCAGGTTTCACTCATGCAAACTATATGCGCACTAACCCGCGTTCGTTAAAAGTTTACTTCCAGAGGTCTTTGCGCACAAGTATAGATATATATTTTACAATAAAATGATCAGATATATAGAAAAATCTTTTTAAAAATAAATAGAACATTTTCTTCTATGTGAAGAACATTGGAATGTAAAATATTCTTAACTACCTTCGGGTTAGTGCAGTTAGTCTAAATAGTACTAAATAGCACGTCACTTGTAATCTGGCCCTATATATTTCAAAAGAATAGACAATGGGAAATGATATTATTTTGCTTATTAGAAGATATTTATATTAATATAGTGAAACTAATGGTGTATTAAAACACAATGCAAGATATTAAAACACATACCCTATGTAAACTGATTCAAAGGGAAAAAAGCTGTACATACAATTTAAGGCATATTTCATATTCCATAATATGCAGAGATGCCTTTGGTTATTTCCCTGCATTGTCAAAGCTGACTGAAAGAAAATTCAGGATTTCTTCCTCCAACAATTTATAGCATGTATCCTTTCGGAATAATTATGGCTGCATGATTTTACTAGCTTTTATCTCTACAAGTGTTGCTAATGGTTTTATCAATTACTCCCTGTCCAATAACTGCATGGTTGTAACCTAATTTAAAGACACTCTATCACCAGGCTGATTTGTGTAGCAAATGACAGCATTTGAGACACCAGCCAAATGACTTGCTTCAGTGACTAAGTTAGTCTCTAATAATTAACAATTAGTTGTGAAAAACCCCAGAGAACTGAAGTTTTTACTGCTCAACTTCAATGTTTATTTGCACATTTCATGCCAAAAGAAAAAGATACTCAGAAGTACTGCTACTGCTAATATGAAAATTATATAGTTATTTTAATCATTAAGAAAGCACTCATATTATTTAATATTTTGTAATGTTATACTAAATTATTATCAGAAATGTTTTTCAGAAGTTTAAACACATTTCTAAAGGAATCTGCACAATTCTAATTAGACTGCTAACCTGGTTGCAATTATGTAATGCTATCTCCTTTACATTGTTTACATATGAGCATGAATGCTATATGGTATTTTTGGCTATGCTTCCATCTCCTAAAAATATTCCCTTCTTGGATAAATACACCACTTTTAAGTAAACATACAATTATGGTCTTCTTTATATATTTGAGGCTCTATTAGAGTAGGGAATGCAATTTTTATAAGAGTAAAGTCTTAGGGCTAGATTACAAGTGGAGCACTAACAGTTATGCACAAGCAAAATGGGGTTTATCGTCTGTGTTTGCACCCATCAGGTTTTTCTCTTGTATTACAAGTTGAAAGTAAACACGATTGCTCGAGTGCAATTGAAGTTAATGTTCATTGGGTTAGTGCGACCTTAGAGCTCTGGTTATCTGTTTCAGGAAACAAAAAAGTGTAACAAAACACATCAAAAACACATTAAAAAATACAATTACAATTATAACAACACTATCCAATAAAATTATTAATAAAAAATATTGCACAAAAAAGTTTTAAGGGCTCAAAGATATGAGGTCTCAGGTGTAAGAAAAAAAAAGGGCTTTAACATAGACATAGCGACATATGCATGTCTGAAGATGTATATTAGTATATGTGTATATATATATAATAGTCCAGTCTTCAGACCAACCCACCAGAGGCTAGCTGCCTGGGTGCAAAAATACAATTCAATATTAAAACAAACGAATGCACTCACAGGACTTGCACAAAAAGCAACCAAAATTTATTGGAACATTTTTGGAGATACAATCTCCTTCATCAGCATGAAAAGCAGAAGTGCAGTACTCTCATATATAGTGGTCAAAACACATCTAATTAAACATAGTGCATACCTCATTCAAATAAAGTGGCGCCAAACTGCTGTATTGGAACCTGCGTTCCACCATTTTGTGAAACAGGAAGTGCCCTTACGTCACTTCCGGTGGTGATGAAATCATTGATATTACATACATCATATCTCAAATATTGTATATACGAAATTCATACAGAATGTATGTGCCCAACCTTAACTCTGTTAACCTTACCCACACTTGACTGCAATATTGTGATATTTGGGATGTCACCGTCAACATTAAGTGGAGTGCAGATCACAACACAAATCACCTTTTTTTGTATCCCCTGTAACCATGGTTACCAACCGGAAAATGTGTTATTTGCTGTGTCTCTCCAGTACACTTAAGGTGGTCCTGGTTGTTCACTTAGTACAAGTCTCTGTATTACTGTAATCACAGACCCTGTGTGTCATTACATGTACACAGTGATTCCTTAAAATACTCAGCAGCAATGTTGTGGTGTTAGACATAATGTGAAGTGCCAATCACAAAACAGAGTGCCTTGTGTGTACCCTGTAGCCATGGTTACCAAACGGAACAGATGCTGAATATTGTTCCTCTCCAGCACATTTAAGATGGTCATAGTGGTATACTAAATATACCATACGGAGCTTGATAAATCAGCCCCCATATCTTCTCTTTACACTCTTTCTTTCGTCTATCTCATATCTCTTTCTTGTTTTTCTCCACTCTTTTGTAAAGCTATCTTCTTCTCCACTTTAACTTTTCTTCTCCAATCTCTCTCTCTCTCTAACGGTCTAAGCAACAATTGTGTTCCTACAACCCTAGAGGAATAACATATCTTTGCCCTTTCTAGTATATATAATATCCCTTCAGAAAATATGTTTAGCACATAGCCCAAAATGTGTGTTTTACAAAATGTACACTCCTATTGCAGCATTGACAATGTGCTATCTTTCACTCGCCACCATTAAATTTACACTCACCAATGGCTAGTAAAGAGTGGACATTTTGAACCCTGTATCTTTCTATCTATATATCTATATATCTATATATATATATATATATATATATATACAGTTATATCCACAAGGTTTGGTTTAGCACACCATACAAAAAATGTAAATACATCTGCCAATGGGACCAAATAGTTACACAAAATGGGGAATTGTTACACGTCTGCTTGCAAATAAACAACACATTTTTAAATGCTGCAAAAATATGCCTGCAAAAAACACCTTTGGTTTTAAGTTATATGGCCATATTCTGTGTAGCCAGTCACCAACTTAAAAGGTGTCCCAAAACAGGGGGTATTGGCACATATCAGAGACTGACCATCTTCTATTGGTTAAAGCAACCCAGCCAAGCTCAGGTGTACTCATGACAGTGTAATGGAGTTGTGAATATATAAAGCCAGGGAGTCTAATTCTGTTATAAAGAGAAAAAACAGGAATGTCTCATGAAGGCAAAGTACTGTAGTGTTAGGACCAGTCAACATTCGGACACCTAGTAAATTGGTGGCGATATTGTGTGACTTAGATCTTAATTTTAATATAAATACATAAGTGTTGTTTTTGCACAATTGATTTGCAGCATTTAAAAATGTGTTGTTTATTAGCAAGTGGATGTGCGCCAATACCCTCTGTTTTGTTTAACTATTTGGTCTCATTGGCAGCACTCCCAACAATGTATTTAAACTTATTGTAAGGTGCTAAACCAAATATTGTGAATTTGTATTAAAAAATGAGACTGACCATCTCCCATTGGTTAAATTGTTTAGTGTCTTATGGGTATTGTTGTGGTTGGAGGCTTAGTTTATTAAAATAAGTGATTATTTCCGTTAAGGGGTTTGTTAAGGTCTTGCGGTGAAAGTTATGGAGTTGAGAAGGTTGGTTTAATTCTTTAGAAAGTGTTGTTGTTAGTATCAAAGGGGTTGTTTCTGAAATGGAGAGGTTAGGACAGAAGTACTAAGGCAGTCCTACATACAAATCACTAATTGGAAGGTGTTGAACATGAGATAAACTATTTGGAACCGATTTATATTAAATTTTTTTATTTTTTTTATTTTTAACTTTAAGATTACAAGTCAAGAGCAAAAAAACAAAAGTGGTCATATGCCAATGTAATTTTTTACATAGTCATCTGTCTTTCATAGTCTTTGTTTAAACAATAACACTTCATATTAATAAGTATTTGTGCAAGATAAAGCAAGTGTATGGCGTTTCATGCCATACGGCACTTTGTTAGGAAAATGGTTAGGTATTCTCCACCAGCTCTGTTAACCTCTTCAGTACTGAAAAAAAGTATATGAGTTCATTCTCTGCGTATACAAGTACTATATTTCACGTACACAATACTCATGTGATATAACGTTTGCAATTTAAGGAACCATACTGCATGCTCCATTGAAGGAGGAACAGTGTGCTTCTTTCTCATCTACTTCAGATGTGTCTATCATGTACAAGCCACTTATACAAAGCCATGAGGAGTGCACTCTCCTTTCTTTAATGGACAGCATGATTTGTGAATGGCTGTAACACCTTGCTTGTCTATTCCTAATATTACTACTAAAGCAAAGAAAGGATCCTTAGCACTATATCAGTTGTAATATGTTTGTAATAAAGTTCAAACACCCCGCCAAGGTATTTTGTCATGGAATGCCATTGTAATCATGTGCACTCGAGTGCAAACAAAATGTTAACGCTAAAACAGTAACAACTTTTACTAGTAGCATTTTGCCAATACATGTATATTGCAAATATAGTTCTATTTAAAGATGTAATTAATCCATGTGCATTTAAATTTTGACCGGAATGCCCCTTTAACTGTATTACTGCCTGCAAGGCTGCCTAACAGGGGTGGAACTATCTATCTACCCCCACAAATATTTATACATGCATGTATATTATTACCATTGCTTACTAGTAAGTTACCTTTGGGGTCCAAAAAAAGATTTTAACCAAGGACCACTGTTAAATAGGTCCACTACTGCTGCTTAAAGGGACAGCCTACTCTACTTTTTTTGTTTAAAAGGAAAGATAATTCCTATATTAAGCTTTCCCCAGCTTTGTATAACTAACATGATTATATTAATATACTTTTACATTTGTGATTACTTTGTATATAAGCCTCTGCAGACTGCCCCCTTATTTCAATTCTTTTGGCATACTTGCATTTTAGCCAACCAGTGCTGACTCATAAATAACTCCACATGAGTGAGCACAATGTTATCTATATGGCACACGTGAACTAGCGCTGTCTAACTGTGAAAGAATGGACTGAGAAAAGAGGCGGATTTCAGGGGCTTAGAAATTGGCATACGAGCCTACCTAGGTATAGCTTTCAACAAAGAATACCAAGAGAGCAAAGCAAAGTTGATGATAAAAGTAAATTGGAAAGTTGTTTAAAATTGCATGTCCTATCTGAATCATGAAAGTTTTAACTAGACTGTTCCTTTAAGACTATATTCTACTCTATGGTTGTGAACGTTGAAGACCTGCAATGCACGCAGTGTACAGTGCTGCTTCAATTTTCACAGTGTGCTATTACACTGCATCAGGAAAATATGAACTATAGAATTGTTAATTTGCAATGATGTGTAGAATGCTTCTGGTGCATAGATAGACAGACAGATAGATAGATGATATATATATATAGATAGATAGATGGATAGATAGATAGATAACAAGATAGATAGACAGACAGACAGATGATAGATAGATGATAGATAGAAGATAGATGATAGATATAAGATAGATTATAGATAGATAGATAGACAGACAGACAGATGATAGATAGATGATAGATAGAAGATAGATGATAGATATAAGATAGATTATAGATAGATAGATAGATGATAGATGATAGATGATAGATAGATGATAGATAGATAGATAGATAGATAGATAGATAGATGTCATCAGCAACCACACTGATCATTAGAAACATCAATATGTTGAATGATAGATTAATTGATAGGGCATGAAACCCAAGATGATTCAACAAACAATTTTGAACAACTTTCCATTTTACTTCTATTGTCAGATTTACTTCAGTCTCTTGGTATCTTTGTTGAAAGAGCAGCAATGCACTTCTGGGAGCTAGCGGAACACATCAGGTGAGCCAATGACAAGATGAATATTTGTACAGCCCCCAATCAGCAGCTAACTCTAAGTAGCGCATTTCTGCTCCTGAGCATACTTAGGTAAGATTTTCAATAAATAATAGAAATATAATGAAGTAAATAAGATGAGAGAAGTAAATTAGAAAGTTATTTAAAACTGAATTCTATCTGAACCATGACTGTTGCATTTTTACTTTCATTTTCCTTTAATAGATTAAGTGATAGATTAATCAATGGATAATTGGCATTATAATCGCTTTACATATATTAAACAACAATAGTATGTGCTTTGCCTAAACCTTTATCATTATTGTAACACTCTGTCATGCTCCAATAATAACGAGCACTAGGACTATAAATTATATAGTGCTAAAGCCTTTGTTGCACTCAGTGATTTCACTGGGCATTGACAACTGCCTTCATCAACAATTTTGGAGAGTTGGCTGTTTTCTTTTTTCCTGATACTGGGTAATGCCATAAATATGTTTTTATTTTAAAAAAACAAACAAATAAACAGTATGTGCTTCATACATAGCTTCAAGCCTAATAATAAATGTGAAAAAAAGTAACTAGCAGGAAAAAGATAACAGTTTTTGAAGTACATTTTACTAAAGGCTACAGTCTCCCCCTTGCTCTTATTAAAGCGCTTTAAGATGGGTATAATTGTAATTCACTAATTCAAAAAATCCACTCAGATGTCACTTATAATAAGGATTTCCTACTGTGCTTGGACCCCTGGGAAACCTTTGAAGTTGCAAATGGTGCACATGAAGACAGACTTGAGCACACGCTGTAAGAAAGCATCAGAGCTCTACGTCTCCTTAGCTTAGATGATAAAAACAATCGCATCTGCATAATCTTTGGAATACTGCCAGAAGGAACAGCCATAAAGTAAACTTAGGACACAGCAAGGCAAAAAAAGATCAAAAAGCAAAGCCCAATAGATCATAATTGTTAAACATTACTAAAGGACAGGGGTGAAAAAATAGTCCGGATCACCAAAGAACCAACCACATATTAATGATGAGCCATAATTGGCTCATAAAAGAAGCAATATACATGACATGAAACTATTTAAAACAATTAATCAAAATAGGCCTAATTTTGTCATTACAAAAAGAAATGTATCTTCTAAAGTAGAAATGCAAAAATAGAGTCAATGATTAGAAACCCTTTTAAAGTGAAATGAACATAACTAAGCAGCAATGTTTTGTATTTAAAAAAAGAATCTTCTGAATATTAACTCAGTGATTATATTTTAATTAGGTTTTAGGTTTAAACACCCAGACAGTGATTATCGTGTTCTTTTTTGCTTTTATGATTTTAATATTTATTATGCTTCAATTTTTATCCTGGAGTACTTTATGTCTGTGCATGTTACGTTTTCTCCTCAATTAAGTAATTAGGCCAGTGTGAAATGAATACACATATATTAATCAGAAACGCAAGAGTGCCAGCTTGACGTTTCAGTTCAGCTAGTGTTTTATGATTATATTCTAAGGTCATTCTTGTTTTTGTACATTGTAGTTTTGATGATCACATTTATATATATAAAAGGTAACAAGTTATTTCTGTTGTTCCATAAGCCAAAGTAGATTTTACAAGTTACAGAGTGTAAACATTTTTTTCATTATTTAATTACTTCAAATGTAATTGAAGAATTCCTTCAAATAATAAGGTATGCTGCTCATGTATTATATTTACTATATTATGTTAACTGCATTTTAAAATTGAATTGAGATATTTATTACATATTATGGATGTATCAAGTGCTTAACAACTAGATGCTGTTAGGATGTTCCATGCCATCCTAAAAACGCTGGGCTTTAATGCCTTTAGGATTGCATGGAACGTTCTAACTTTTGTGGCATTCTGTTCCCCATCTGGTAGTCTGGTGGATCCGATTGCGGGACGGGCCTAGCAACACTGGCATTGAAGGGGTTAATTAACAAAAATACACTACGCTTGACATTTGATGAAGGTTACAGCAATGTAAGAGATGACAAATTAATACAATTGCATAAGAAGTAGACTAAATAGGGTAGTAACATATTACTTAACTTATACAGCCGGCCTAAACCTATGATTGACAGCATAGTATTGTTGTGTTTTCAGCCAAGTTCCACTTATATTTGAAACTGAGACTTTTTATGTTAGGTACAGACCACATCAGTATAGGCTGTTGGGCATATCTGATGGAATATTTGTAAAATAGACATCACACCCGGGCTCACACAGACAACACAGAATTTGTAATGTTTTGGTGATCACACACATTCTTCTAGAAAAGTAAAGTCTTCTTGTTAAACAAATGGTACTTAATGTATTGAAAGTCCTAATACAGAATCTAACAAGGAACAATGCACTGTAACTCATCTAAGCTCATTTCAGATAACAGAAGCAGTTTGTATTTGTTTACTAAATGTAATGCCTCACCATTAAAATATGCCGTAGCTAAAGAAATATACTATTTATATATGGTAATATTTATGTTTTTCTTTATAAGTAACATGTTTGCTTAATGTAAGTATTTTATATATTCGATTTTTATTGGTTTATAAGCTAGGCCTTATGAGAGGCCGAAACGCGTTGACACTGGTAAGCTCTATTTCACTAATATTTATATTTTAAACAATCTACAGTATTGTATGTCTCTTTCACAGGGAGTTCAATTATAAACTTCACGGAGGTATTTCTTATATAATTCATAAGGGAACACAGAGGGATTTCCTATATTACTCCAAAGGGACTTTCCACCAAGAAACCAAGATTGGGGGATGCATATCTAAATTACAGCACAAACACGCTACTGCAAGCGACTTGTAGGACAAGGTTTTATAAAGCATCCAGTGCTTTAACGCTGCTTCAAATACTTTTTTCTTACACATAGAGATCACTGACACTGTCTTCATATCACGGATTGGATCACTGTTTCATTTTCTTTTTCATTTCATTTTTTTCATTTTTGTACTCATATTTTTGTCACAACATCAGCAAGTTTGGATTTTTCATTCCACTATTTTTGAATCCACATATCACTTTTTTGTGTTAATTTTTGTGGCTTTCATTTCACAATGACACACAGATATAGAATCAAGCACATTTAGGTGCAGGACACAGAACACGTCACTAATTTTGAACTTTACCTCTTTTGGACTCAATACATCATCCCAAAGTTACCATCATTTATCAGCCAAGCGTAATTTTATTAAATCAAGCTTCAAAGTAATTTCATAAGCTTTGAAAGCTTTTGTCAATGTTTATGCCAATATTGTTCTAAAGGTTTCAATATTGTTTACATTTATATTTATCATCGGGTATTGCATTTAACATTGTATTAACTATTTGAAACATTATTGTATATATGAATATTGTATAGAATACATGGATCCATGGTTTTATTTTATTGTATGAAATCTGTTAACTGTATCAAGTTTTGTTAACACTCAATTTTAACTGGTAAATCTAACTGTATGAAGTTTGCTAATGCTCAATTTTTATATTATTAAATATTTGTACACACTAATTTATCACATTTATTTCATTTTTTATTTTTTATTTAAGTCAGACTCAGCCTCTATATGGTAGGCGCTTTGGCTATTCTTCTTTCAAATTTGACATACTATTCTGGCAGCTAGGTGCCACTCACTCAAAGCAAAGAGTCCTTAAGTGGGCTCTAGTTATACACCATTGTATTTATAAGCTAGTGCACGTTAGCAACATTTTCAAACTTCTAAAATGAATATTTGAGTCATTAACACAAATTTCTTTACACAACTGCAGGCTACTTATTCACCTGCTTTTTACTCCCTTACCCTTTTGAACAATTCTTAAAACTGCATATTAGAGTATTCTGTCCCAACACCCTTCCCTTCCTGTCCATTAAGAGTAGAGATATATACAAGATAAGAGAACCCACATTTCACAGGTTGAGGGAAATAAATAAAATATATATTATTCAATGTATATGAGTCATCTCAAGTCAAAAGCAATTTACAAAAATTGCTTTTGCCATTTGCTTGTCACTGATGTTGTCACCCTTGCAGTAAAACAACAACAAAAGGCCGACTCCAAAGAAAATAATTAGTTAAAAAAAAAGAAAGCTTCCTTTATGAAGAATCAATTAAAAACATAATTTACATATATATTGTCTTTGTAAGAATTTCATGTAATGCATTTCAAGCATAATAATGCACTTTATCAAAGATGTAAATATAACAGAAAAAAATGCATTTTTTTTAAACCTAAGTTACTTCCCATCGGAAGTGACATTTGCAATTGGAAGCAATCACTTCCTATTATTATTGATCACCAGAAATAACATCAAATGCACTCCTGCTTAACTAAATGTATTGTAGCATTTTCAACAAAGTCATTGTCTACATCATTTCACTAACCATTCTGCTTTAAATATTGTCCAGCAAAAACTATATTACCAAGAGTGGAAAAACACCTTTATTGCATCTATCATACGTCAAGATTACGAGTTTTGCATTATGAGCTGTGCAGTGCTAAAGTGCAGCGTTTTCTCACCGCTCACTTACCTTCAGTGCTGGTATTACGGGTTTTTACAAACCCAGCGTTAAAAGGCAAGAAGTGAACATAGAGCAAAATTGAGCTCCACACTACACTCCAATACCAGCGCTGCTTAAGTCAGCAGTGAGCTGGTCATACGTACTCGTGCACGATTTCCCCATAGACATCAATGGGGAGAGCCGGCTGAGAAAATGTCTAACACCTGCCAAAAGCAGCGTAAATCTCAGTAACGCAGCCCCATTGATTCCTATGGAAAAACAAAATTTATGTTTACACCTAACACCCTAACATGAACCCCGTCTAAACACCCCTAATCTTACACTTATTAACCCCTAATCTGCCGCCCCAACATCGCCGACACCTACATTATATTTATTAACCCCTAATCTGCCGCTCTGGGCATCGCCACCACCTACATTATACTTATTAACCCCTAATCTGCCACTATTCTAAATTTATTAACCCCTAAACCTAAGTCTAACCCTAACACCCCCTAACTTAAATATAATTTAAATAAATCTAAATAAAACCTACTATCATTACATAAATTATTCCTATTTAAAACTAAATACTTACCTATAAAATAAACCCTAAGCTAGCTACAATATAACTAATAGTTTCATTGTAGCTAGCTTAGGGTTTATTTTTATTTTACAGGCAAGTTTGTATTTATTTTAACTAGGTAGAATAGTTACTGAATAGTTATTAACTATTTAATAACTACCTAGCTAAAATAAATGCAAATAACCGCTAACCTAAGTTACACTAACACCTAACACTACACTACCATTAAATCAATTACCTACATTAAAAACAATTAAATAAATTAAATGAAATTAAAAAACACAAAACAAACAAACACTAAATTACAGAAAATAAAAAACAAATTAGAAGATCTTTAAACTAATTACACCTAATCTAATAGCCCTATCAAAATTAAAAAAAAAGCCCCCCCAAAATAAAAAAAAAAAACCCTAGCCTAAACTAAACTACCAATAGCCCTTAAAACGGCCTTTTGCGGGGCATTGCCCCTAAGAAATCAGCTCTTTTACATGTAAAAAAAATACAAACAAACCCCCCAACAGTAAAACCCACCAGCCACACAACCAACCCCCAAATAAAAGCCTAACTAAAAAAAACTAAGCTCCCCATTGCCCTGAAAATGGCATTTGGATGGGCATTGCCCTTAAAAGGGCATTTAGCTCTATTGCTGCCCAAAGCCCTAACCTAAAAATAAAATCCACCCAATACACCCTTAAAAAAATCCTAACACTAACCCCCGAAGATTCACTTACAGGGAGAAGTCTTCATCCAAGCGGCAAGATGTCCTCAACGAAGCCAGCAGAAGTGGTCCTCCAGACGGGCAGAAGTTGTCCTCCAGACGGGCAGAAGTGGTCCTCCAGATGGGCAGAAGTGGTCCTCCAGATGGGCAGAAGTGTTCATCCAGACGTTATTTTCTATCTTCATCCTTCCGGCGCGGAGTGGGTCCATCTTTAAGACATCCGACATGGAGAATCCTCTTCTTCCGACGGACTATCAACGAATGAAGGTTCCTTTAAATGACGTCATCCAAGATGACGTCCCTTAGATTCCGATTGGCTTATAGAATTCTATCAGCCAATCAAAATCTAAGGGACGCCATCTTGAATGACGTCATTTAAAGGAACCTTCATTCGTCGTTAGTCTGTCGGAAGAAGAGGATGCTCCGCGTCGGATGTCTTGAAGATGGACCTGCTCCGCGCTGAAAGGATGAAGATAGAAGATGCTGTCTAGATGAAGACTTCTGCCCATCTGGAGGAACACTTCTGCCCGTCTGAAGGACCACTTCTGCCGGCTTCGTTGAGGACATCTTGCCGCTTGGATGAAGACTTCTCCCGGTTAGTGAATCTTCAGGGGTTAGTGTTAGGATTTTTTTAAGGGTGTATTGGGTGGGTTTTATTTTTAGGTTAGGGCTTTGGGCAGCAATAGAGCTAAATGCCCTTTTAAGGGCAATGCCCATCCAAATGCCCTTTTCAGGGCAATGGGGAGCTTAGGTTTTTTTAATTAGGCTTTTATTTGGGGGGTTGGTTGTGCGGGTGGTGGGTTTTACTGTTGGGGGGGTTGTTTGTATTTTGTTACAGGTAAAAGAGCTGATTTCTTTGGGGCAATGCCCCGCAAAAGGCCCTTTTAAGGGCTATTGATAGTTTAGTTTAGGCTAGGGCTTTTTTTATTTTAGGGGGGCTTTTTTATTTTGCTAGGGCTACTAGATTAGGTGTAATTAGTTTAAATATCTTGTAATTTGGTTTTTATTTTCTGTAATTTAGAGGGGGGGTTTTGTGATTTAGCTAATTTAATTTAATTTAATTTATTTAATTGTTTTTCATTTAGGTAATTTATTTAATTGTAGGGTTAGGTAAGGTGTTAGTGTAACTTAGGTTAGGTTTTATTTTACAGGTAAATTTGTATTTATTTTAACTAGGTAGTTATTAAATAGTTAATAACTACTTAATAACTGTTCTACCTAGTTAAAATAAATACAAACTTGCTTGTAAAATAAAAATAAACCCTAAGCTAGATACAATGTAACTATTAGTTATATTGTAGCTAGCTTAGGGTTTATATTATAGGTAAGTATTTAGTTTTAAATAGGAATAATTTAGTTAATGATAGTAATTTTATTTAGATTTATTTAAATTATATTTAAGTTAGGGGGTGTTAGGGTTAGGGTTAGACTTAAGTTTTAAAGGTTTAATAAATTTAGAATAGTGGCATTGACATTGGGGACGGCAGATTAGGGGTTAATAAATGTAGGTAGATGGCGGCAATGTTGGGGGCATCAGATTAGGGGTTAATACATATAATGTAGGTTGCGGCGATGTTAGGGGAGGCATATTGGGGGTTAATAAGTAGAATGTAGGTGGCGGCAATTTTGCGAGCGGCATTTTAGGGGTTAATAATATTTAACTAGTGTTTGCAAGGCGGGAGTGCGGCGGTTTAGGGGTTATTATGTTTATTCTAGTGGTGGCGATGTCCGGCAGATTAGGGGTTAAAAATGTATTATAGTGTTTGCGATGCGGGAGGGCCTCAGTTTAGGGGTTAATAGGTAGTTTATGGGTGTTTGTGTACTTTTTAGCACTTTAGTTATGAGTTTTATGCTACAGCTTTGTAGTGTAAAACTCATAACTACTGACTTCGAAATGCATTAGGAATCTTAGAGGTAGAGGGTGTACCGCTCACTTTTTGGCCTCTCAGGACAAACTCGTAATACCAGCACTATGGAAGTCCCATAGAAAAAAGGGTTTACGAACTTTACGTAAGTCGGTTTGCGGTAAGGCCAAAAGAGTGTGCGGTGCCCCTAAACCTGCAAGACTCGTAATAGCAGCGGTAGTGAAAAAGCAGTGTTAAGACCTGTAAACGCTGCTTTTTCAGCTTAAAGCAAAACTCATAATCTAGCCGATAGTTTCCCAATATATTTGTGAAGCGCTCATAATTCTAATGGGATAAAACATTCCTCTTTTATACAAATTGAGATAAGAATAAAAATCTGAGTAGCAATAATGATTGTAAGTTACTTGTCACTAGCATTATGTTGTCCCATAGCCAAAATACTCCAGCATCTCAGAAATGAAATCATTGACCAGCAAGAGATCTCAGTCTTCATTCCCTAGTTTTAAACTGCCTCATATATTGAGAGGACCAGGATTACTGTTGTTTTATACTCAATCCCAAAGTGGTCTGTTTCCCATCTAGAGTTAATTCCATCTGGTTATTTGGTTTTCAAATACAAAATAATCAATTTAATGTGTTTATGTAACAATGTCTACAAACAATCCCCTCCCCTGTTATTTAATAGTATATAAACTATCACTTCCACATTAACTCCTTTGTGCTTTGCTAATTATTTTGCTATACTTCTCTTCAGTAGTATTGTTTTAATAGCATTCAAATGTATCTTTTGTCATCCTGCTAGTGCAACCTCTGTATTGTGTACCACTCAATTTGCAAGACATGAAATACATATTCTATACATTGAAGTGTAATCTAATCTATAGTATATTATAAATACATCCTGTGCTGTTAAAAATAAGATTTACACTAGATTGGGCAAATGTGGAAGCACTACAGGGTTTTCTTACACCTCTGTACAACCAGCATTATACTAAGGTACTTTCTGCAATAGGGAGTTAGGTTACTGGGGTCTTATTTGCACTAAGGGCTAGTTGCGTTACTATTAAGGGCTGGATGCCAAGTGGAGCTCTAATTAATTACGCGCCCACAAACGGGAAAATCAATCTGTTTGCGGGTGTGTGATTAATAATCAGCCATTACAAGTGGCTGTTTATTGCAACTGCAAGATTGTTGTAGTAATTAGCCCTTAGAAAATTAACCAGAGATCAGATCTCTATCTCTGTTCACCAATTGCCCCCAAAATCAAGTGTTATATACTTTGTTAAAAAAATAAAGATAGTAGCATCTTTATTTTGTAATAAAATAACTGCAATAAGCAGTTAAGAGGGTTTAAAGTTGATGGGTGTGGGGTGCTATAAAAAAACGGTACTGAAAACTGCCTTTACATTGCGTTCTATGGGAACTGTGTGTTCTCTGTAAATATATATGTACATGCTTATATACATATTTTTATCTGATAAATACACATATTACACATATTAACACATACAAATATATTTACAATTTGCTGCTGACTTATCCCTTCGCTGTGTTAGTACTCATGCTGTGTCTTACGGCATGAGAAGGAGGCTCCCATGGGAGCCTATGGAAGGGCACTCTCATGATCGCAATGCTTCCCAGCAATGCGACCGCCAGCTCACGTTTGCATTGTGTTCAACTTGTAATACCAGCAAACATTTTTGTGCGCTGGTATTACTCAGTGGAGCGCTAATATCGCTTTTGCAAAAGTGACATTTTGCGCTCCACTTGTAATCTGGCCCTAAATTGTGGAGGAGTTATGGTTGAGTGCAGTTAGGGGATGCAGATTGTGTTAATAATTTGGGGGGGGGACAGGACACTGCAGCTATGATTAAGTGCATTAAGCAATGTTGTAGTTCCTTTATAGAAGGTCACATTTACTTTGTATAGTAAAAAACACCGGTACTAAATGTAACCTATCTACCCATTTTCAAAATACTGGGGGGAGAAAATCCAGTTATTTTTTTATACTTTTTTTTTTATTTTTATTTTAGTTTATATGAGTCCTAAAAGAGCATGTTACAAGAACCAGGAGCGTCACTGCATCTGAGGCCATAAGATATTACACAAGTTACACACAGTGTTAGAATGGATTTATGCAAAGTATACAGGGTCACCCTACACATTGTTCTCTCCCTAACTAGTGCTACTATTTTTTAGCTGGAAATTTGCGGGTACAAGGTTGGCACTACAGGAAGCACATTCCATGGAATCTTGCTCCCTGATTGCGTTTCACTGTATACACTTCAAAGGAATTCTAAAATATAAATATAAGTGTAGCCAGTGACAATCAATCTAAACAAGCACATTAGTTATGGTACTCGAGAATTCACATTGGTTTAACCTATTTTCTAAACCACTAAAAAGCTTTTTTATTTTATTTATTTTTTAACAAAATACATTATTGAAGTCTAAGCGAATTCGGTATATTATTTAAACAGTTTGAAAAGGCTTATTAAAAAGGATCAGAATAAAGAAGCAGATATGAGCAGAGTTCAAAGGGACAGGGCATGTAATTTTAAACAACTTTTCAATTTACTTTTATCATCAAATTTGCTTTGTTCTCTTGGTATTCTTTGTTGAAAGCTAAACCTAGGTAGGCTTATATGCTAATTTCTAAGCCCTTGAAGGCCGCCTCTTATCTCAATGCATTTTGAAAGTTTTTCAACAGCTACACAGTGCTAGTTCATTTGTGCCATATAGATAACATTGTGCTAACTCCTGTGGAGATATTTATGAGTCGGCACTGATTGGCTAAAATGCAAGTCTGTCAAAAGAACTGAAATAAGGGGCAGTCCACAGAGGCTTAAATACAAGATAATCATAGCGACAAATAGTATATTAATATAACTGTTGGTTATGCAAACTGGGAAATGGGTAATAAAGGGATTATCTATATTTTAAACAATAAAATTCTGGAATAGACTAACCCTTTAATATAGACTTTCACCAAAATTCAGCTTCCACCTCTTGTTTGCATTCCCCGGAAGCCAAGCACTAATGAGAGCGCGCTACCATAGGCTCCAATGGGAGTCTTATTTTCATCCCGGCAGCCACCAGCAAACCACCTAGCGCAAACCGTACATATATATTTATAGTGAAAACACAGTCCCCCATTGACCTCCATGTAAAAGCACTTTAGGTGCTGTTTATTTTTAAAACACCCCACATCCCCTCACTTTAACGCATTATAACTGCTTTGTGCATTTTTTTTTTTTATTAAAAAAAATGCTCATTTTTTTTTAAACTACTGTCCTCTTTATTTGGGGGGCAATTGGGGCAATTTTTTTTGTTTTTTCAACCAGAGGTCTGACCGCTGGTTATATGCGCTTAGCACAAAGTGAATCCACAAGCTTGCGGTCACATTAACCAGCCATAAATAAATTTAAAAAATAAATAAAATTTGCCCCTTTACATGCACACATTAAGATAGCACATCACTTGTAATCTAGCCCTCTATGGGGCGCGCTACAATATTTTATTACATGTTTTTATGTGACAACACTGAATAAATGACACTTTGCTTCAATGTAAAGTAGTAAGTGTACAGCCTGTATATCAGTGTAAATTTGCTGTCCCCTCAAAATAACTCAACAAACAGCCATTAATGTCTAAACCGTTGGCAACAAAGTGTGTACACCCCTAAGTGGAAAAGTCCAAATTGGGCCCAATTAGCCATTTCCCTCCCCGGTGTCATGTGACTCGTTAGTGTTACAAGGTCTAAGGTGTGAATGGGGAGCAGGTGTGTTAAATTTGGTGTTATCACTCTTACACTCTCTCATACTGGTCACTGGAAGTTCAACATGGCAACTCATAGCAAAGAACTCTCTGAGGATCTGAAAGAAAGAATTGCTGCTCTACATAAAGATGGCCAAGGCTATAAGAAGTTTGCCAAGACCCAGAAACTGAGCTGAAGCATGGTGGGCAAAACCATACAGGGGTTTCACAGGACAGGTTCCACTCAGAACAGGCCTTGCCATGGTCGACCAAAGAAGTTGAGTGCACGTGTTCAGCGTCATATCCAGAAGTTGTCTTTGGGAAATAGACGTGTGAGTGCTGCCAGCATTGCTGCAGAGGTTGAAGGGGCGGGGGGGTCAGCCTGTCAGTGCTCAGACTATACGCCGCACACTGCATCAAATTGGTCTGCATGGCTGTCGTCCCAGAAGGAAGCCTCTTCTAAAGATGATGCACAAGAAAGCCTGCAAACAGGTTGCTGAAGACAAGCAGACTAAGGACATGGATTACTAGAACCATGTCCTGTGGTCCAATGAGACCAAGATAAACTTATTTGGTTCAGATGGTGTCAAGCGTGTGTTGCGGCAACCAGGAGAGGAGTACAAAGACAAGTGTGTCTTGCCTACAGTCAAGCGTGGTGGTGGGAGTGTCATGGTGTGAGCCTGCATGAGTGCTGCCGGCACTGGGGAGCTACAGTTTATTGAGAGAACCATGAATGCCAACATGTACTGGGACTTACTGAAGCAGAGCATGATCCCCTCCCTTCAGAGACTGGACCGCAGGTCAGTATTAAAAGATGATAACGACCCCAAACACACCTTCAAGATGACCACTGCCTTGCTTAAGAAGCTGAGGGTAAAGGTGATGGACTGGCCAAGCATGTCTTCAGACCTAAACCCTATTTAGCATCTGTAGAGCATCCTCAAACAGAAGGTGGGGGAGGGCAAGGTCTCCATCATGGAGGAGTGGAAGAGGACTCCAGTGGAAACCTGTGAAGCTCTGGTAAACTCCATGCCCAAGAGGGTTAAGGAAGTGCTGGAAAATAATGTTGGCCACACAAAATATTGACACTTTAGGCCCAATTTGGACATTTCCACTTAAGGGTGTACTCACTTTTGTTGCCAAAGGTTTAGACATAAATGGCTGTGTGTTGAGTTATTTTGAGGGGACAGCACATTTACACTGTTAAACAGGCTGTACACTTACTACTTTACATTGTAGCAAAGTGTCATTTCTTCAGTGTTGTCACATGAAAAGATATAATAAAATATTTACAAAAATGTGATGGGTGTACGTAGCTATCCCTTGCAATCAAAGATAAAACATTTTTATTAATAAAAAACCCTATATATATATATATATATATATATATATATATATATATATATATATATATATATATATATATATATATATATATATATATATATATATATATATATACTGTATATACAGATATAATAAAATATTTACAAAAATGTGGGGGGTTCTACTCACTTTTGTGAGAAACTTACGATAAAGCTGTTGGTCTGGGATGGGCTTGAAGGTGTGTGTATATATATATATATATATATATATATACTGTATATATATATGTGTATTTATTTATTTATTTATTTCATGTAAGTGGCAAGAGTCCATATAATTATAACTTTTGTTGGTTATGCAAAATTGGGGAGTTGGTAATTAAGGGATTATCTATCTTTTAAAACAACAAAAATTCTGGTGTTGACAGTCCCTTTAAGTCTCAGCTATGTTTGGCCCTTAATATTTTTAAAGTTTTAAATATATATTGCATATATTTGCCATGAGTCAGGTCTATGTTTATTTCCATTTGCAGTCTAACAGTTTCAGCATGGAAAATTATGTTTGGGAGAAATTTAGTATATTTTTTACTTACCTGAGGTTTCAGCTAGTTGTAACTTTGGTCTGTTTTTTAAAATTTTCGTGGGCAAATTAGGCTCGCGATGGCGCAAAATACTTCTATTTATTGCGTCATTTATTGCAATTTTTTTGCGCGAAGGTGGTGTTTGTTGTGACGCGAGTCACGTAGTTTCTTGCGTCTTTGTTGACGCAATTTTTTTGGGCGCAAAGTCGCGCCTGTTTTGATGCGTATTGTGTCATTTAATGTTGGCGCCAAAAGTTTTTTTCTCAGCATTTTCATCATCTTTGTTGGCGTTTTTTGGCGCCATAAATTTTGTTATATTAAGTCTCTCCCTCTTTTGCTCTCTGCTTTCATTTGTTACAGAGGGCTATGTTATTTGCTTTTGTTTTTCATATAAGCATGTTTTCCTATTCCTGAAACTGCTATTTTGAGGAAATTGGATAATTTGTTTAAATGTTGTTTTTTCTTTTCTTTCATGTAATTAGCAAGAGTCCATGAGCTAGTGACGTATGGGATATACATTCCTACCAGGAGGGGCAAAGTTTCCCAAACCTCAAAATGCCTATAAATACACCCCTCACCACACCCACAAATCAGTTTTACAAACTTTGCCTCCTATGGAGGTGGTGAAGTAAGTTTGTGCTAGATTCTACGTTGATATGCGCTCTGCAGCAGGTTGGAGCCCGGTTTTCCTCTCAGCGTGCAGTGAATGTCAGAGGGATGTGAGGAGAGTATTGCCTATTTGAATGCAGTGATCTCCTTCTACGGGGTCTATTTCATAGGTTCTCTGTTATCGGTCGTAGAGATTCATCTCTTACCTCCCTTTTCAGATCGACGATATACTCTTATATATACCATTTCCTCTACTGATTCTCGTTTCAGTACTGGTTTGGCTTTCTACTACATGTAGATGAGTTTCCTGGGGTAAGTAAGTCTTATTTTCTGTGACACTCTAAGCTATGGTTGGGCACTTTTATATAAAGTTCTAAATATATGTATTCAAACATTTATTTGCCTTGACTCAGGATGTTCAACGTTTCATATTTGGGTTAATGCATATGAATAAATCATTTTTTTCTTACCTTAAAAATTTGACTTTTCCCTGTGGGCTGTTAGGCTCGCGGGGGCTGAAAATGCTTCATTTTATTGCGTCATTCTTGGCGCGGACTTTTTTGGTGCAAAATTTTTTTTCTGTTTCCGGCGTCATACGTGTGACGCCGGAAGTTGCGTCATTGTTTGACGTTGTTTTGCGCCAAAAGTGTCGGCGTTCCGGATGTGGCGTCATTTTTGGCGCCAAAAGCATTTGAGCGCCAAATAATGTGGGCATCTTTTTTGGCGCTAAAAAATATGGGCGTCACTATTGTCTCCACATTATTTTTAAGTCTCATTATTTTGTGCTTCTGGTTGCTAGAAGCTTATTCACTGGCAATTTTTTCCCATTCCTGAAACTGTCATTTAAGGAATTTGATCAATTTTGCTTTATATGTTGTTTTTTCTATTACATATTGCAAGATGTCCCACGTTGAAGCTGAGTCAGAAGATACTTCTGGAAAATCGCTGCCTGGTGCTGGAGCTACTAAAGCTAAGTGTATCTGCTGTAAACTTTTGGTATCTGTTCCTCCAGCTGTTGTTTGTACTGTTTGTCATGACAAACTTGCTATTGCAGATAATATTTCCTTTAGTACTGTTACATTACCTGTTGCTGTTCCGTCAACATCTAATATTCAGAGTGTTCCTGATAACATAAGAGATTTTGTTTCTAAATCCATTAAGAAGGCTATGTCTGTTATTCCTCCTTCTAGTAAACGTAAAAAGTCTTTTAAAACCTCATTTTTCAGATGAATTTTTAAATGAACATCATCTTTCTGATACTGATATTGGTTCTTCTGATTCAGAAGATTCTGTCTCAGAGGTTGATGCTGATAAATCTTCATATTTATTTAAAATGGAATTTATTCGTTCTTTACTTAAAGAAGTCCTAATTGCATTAGAAATTGAGGATTCTAGTCCTCTTGATACTAAATCTAAACGTTTAGATAAGGTTTTTAAATCTCCTGTAGTTATTCCAGAAGTATTTCCTGTCCCTTGTGCTATTTCTGAAGTAATTTCCAGGGAATGGAATAATTTGGGTAATTCTTTTACTCCTTCTAAACGTTTTAAGCAATTATATCCTGTGCCATCTGACAGATTAGAATTTTGGGACAAAATCCCTAAGGTTGATGGGGCTGTCTCTACTATTGCTAAGCGTACTACTATTCCTACGGCAGATGGTACTTCCTTTAAGGATCCTTTAGATAGGAAAATTGAATCCTTTCTAAGAAAAGCTTACTTGTGTTCAGGTAATCTTCTTAGACCTGCTATATCTTTAGCGGATGTTGCTGCAGCTTCAACTTTTTGGTTAGAAGCTTTAGCGCAACAAGTAACAGATCATAATTCTCATAGCATTATTATTCTTCTACAACATGCTAATAATTTTATTTGTGATGCCATCTTCGATATCATTAGAGTTGATGTCAGGTATATGTCTCTAGCTATCTTAGCTATAAGAGCTTTATGGCTTAAAACTTGGAATGCTGATATGTCTTCTAAGTCTACTCTGCTTTCCCTTTCTTTCCAGGGTAATAAATTATTTGGTTCTCAGTTGGATTCTATTATCCCAACTGTTACTGGAGGGAAAGGAACTTTTTTACCACAGGATAAAAAATCTAAAGGTAAATTTAGGTCTAATAATCGTTTTCGTTCCTTTCGTCACAACAAGGAACAAAAGCCTGATCCTTCATCCTCAGGAGCGGTATCAGTTTGGAAACCATGTCCAGTCTGGAATAAATCCAAGCCTTTTAGAAAACCAAAGCCAGCTCCCAAGTCCACATGAAGGTGCGGCCCTCATTCCAGCTCAGCTGGTAGGGGGCAGATTACGTTTTTTCAAAGAAATTTGGTTCAATTCCGTTCACAATCTCTGGATTCAGAACATTGTTTCAGAAGGGTACAGAATTGGCTTCAAGATAAGGCCTCCTGCAAAGAGATTTTTTCTTTCCCGTGTCCCAGTAAACCTAGCGAAGGCTCAAGCATTTCTGAAATGTGTTTCAGATCTAGAGTTGGCTGGAGTAATTATGCCAGTTCCAGTTCTGGAACAGGGGCTGGGGTTTTATTCAAATCTCTTCATTGTACCAAAGAAGGAGAATTCCTTCAGACCAGTTCTGGATCTAAAAATATTGAATCGTTATGTAAGGATACCAACATTCAAGATGGTAACTATAAGGACTATCCTGCCTTTTGTTCAGCAAGAGCATTATATGTCCACAATAGATTTACAGGATGCATATCTGCATATTCCGATTCATCCAGATCACTTTCAGTTTCTGAGATTCTCTTTCCTAGACAAGCATTACCAGTTTGTGGCTCTACCGTTTGGCCTAGCTACAGCTCCAAGAATTTTTACAAAGGTTCTCGGTGCCCTTCTGTCTGTAATCAGAGAACAGGGTATTGTGGTATTTCCTTATTTGGACGATATCTTGGTACTTGCTCAGTCTTCACATTTAGCAGAATCTCATACGAATCGACTTGTGTTGTTTCTTCAAGATCATGGTTGGAGGATCAATTTACCAAAAAGTTCATTGATTCCTCAGACAAGGGTAACCTTTTTAGGTTTCCAGATAGATTCAGTGTCCATGACTCTGTCACTAACGGACAAGAGACGTCTAAAATTGATATCAGCTTGTCGAAACCTTCAGTCACAATCATTCCCTTCGGTAGCTTTATGCATGGAAATTCTAGGTCTTATGACTGCAGCATCGGACGCGATCCCCTTTGCTCGTTTTCACATGCAACCTCTTCAGCTCTGTATGCTGAACCAGTGGTGCAGGTATTACACAAAGATATCTCAATTAATATCTTTAACACCGATTGTACGACACTCTCTGATGTGGTGGACAGATCACCATCGATTAGTTCAGGGGGCTTCTTTTGTTCTTCCGACCTGGACTGTAATTTCAACACATGCAAGTCTGACAGGTTGGGGAGCTGTTTGGGGGTCTCTGACAGCACAAGGGGTTTGGTAATCTCAGGAGGTGAGATTACCGATCAATATTTTGGAACTCCGTGCAATTTTCAGAGCTCTTCAGTCATGGCCTCTTCTAAAGAGAGAATCGTTCATTTGTTTTCAGACAGACAATGTCACAACTGTGGCATACATCAATCATCAAGGAGGGACTCACAGTCCTCTGGCTATGAAGGAAGTATCTCGAATTCTGGTATGGGCGGAATCCAGCTCCTGTCTAGTTTCTGCGGTTCATATCCCAGGTATAGACAATTGGGAAGCGGATTATCTCAGCCGCCAAACGTTACATCCAGGCGAATGGTCTCTTCAACCAGAGGTATTTCTTCAGATTGTTCAAATGTGATCCAGGGATCCTCAAGCGGAAGCAGTGGATGCATTGTCACTTCCTTGGAAGTATCATTCTGCCTATATCTTTCCGCCTCTAGTTCTTCTTTCAAGAGTAATCTCCAAGATTCTGAAGGAATGCTCGTTTGTTCTGCTGGTAGCTCCAGCATGGCCTCACAGGTTTTGGTATGCGGATCTTGTCCGGATGGCCTCTTGCCAACTGTGGACTCTTCCGTTAAGACCAGACCTTTTGTCACAAGGTCCTTTTTTCCATCAGGATCTCAAATACTTAAATTTAAAGGTATGGAGATTGAACGCTTGATTCTTAGTCAAAGAGGTTTCTCTGACTCTGTGATTAATACTATGTTACAGGCTCGTAAATCTGTATCTAGGGAGATATATTATAGAGTCTGGAAGACTTATATTTCTTGGTGTCTTTCTCATCATTTTTCCTGGCATTCTTTTAGAATTCCGAGAATTTTACAGTTTCTTCAGGATGGTTTGGATAAAGGTTTGTCTGCAAGTTCCTTGAAAGGACAAATCTGCTCTTTCTGTTCTTTTTCACAGAAAGATTGCTAATCTTCCTGATATTCATTGTTTTGTACAAGCTTTGGTTCATATAAAACCTGTCATTAAGTCAATTTCTCCTCCTTGGAGTTTGAATTTGGTTCTGGGGGCTCTTCAAGCTCCTCCGTTTGAACCTACGCATTCATTGGACATCAAATTACTTTCTTGGAAAGTTTTGTTCCTTTTGGCCATCTCTTCTGCAAGACGAGTTTCTGAATTATCTGCTCTTTCTTGTGAGTCTCCTTTTCTGATTTTTCATCAGGATAAGGTGGTGTTGCGAACTTCTTTTAAATTTTTACCTAAGGTTGTGAATTCTAACAACATTAGTAGAGAAATTGTGGTTCCTTCATTGTGTCCTAATCCTAAGAATTCTAAGCAGAGATCATTGCATTCTTTGGATGTAGTTAGAGCTTTGAAATATTATGTTGAAGCTACTAAGAATTTCCGAAAGACTTCTAGTCTATTTGTTATCTTTTCCGGTTCTAGGAAAGGTCAGAAGGCCTCTGCCATTTCTTTGGCATCTTGGTTGAAATCTTTAATTCATCATGCTTATGTCGAGTCGGGTAAAACTCCGCCTCAAAGGATTACAGCTCATTCTACTAGGTCAGTTTCTACTTCCTGGGCGTTTAGGAATGATGCTTCGGTTGATCAGATTTGCAAAGCAGCAACTTGGTCTTCTTTGCATACTTTTACTAAATTCTACCATTTTGATGTGTTTTCTTCTTCTGAAGCTGTTTTTGGTAGAAAAGTACTTCAGGCAGCTGTTTCAGTTTGAATCTTCTGCTTATAATTTAATTTTTTTTCATTTAATCTTTATTTTGGGTGTGGATTATTTTTCAGCGGAATTGGCTGTCTTTATTTTATCCCTCCCTCTCTAGTGACTCTTGCGTGGAAAGATCCACATCTTGGGTAGTCATTATCCCATACGTCACTAGCTCATGGACTCTTGCTAATTACATGAAAGAAAACATAATTTATGTAAGAACTTACCTGATAAATTCATTTCTTTCATATTAGCAAGAGTCCATGAGGCCCACCCTTTTTTGTGGTGGTTATGATTTTTTTGTATAAAGCACAATTATTCCAATTCCTTATTTCTTATGCTTTCGCACTTTTTTCTTATCACCCCACTTCTTGGCTATTCGTTAAACTGATTTGTGGGTGTGGTGAGGGGTGTATTTATAGGCATTTTGAGGTTTGGGAAACTTTGCCCCTCCTGGTAGGAATGTATATCCCATACGTCACTAGCTCATGGACTCTTGCTAATATGAAAGAAATGAATTTATCAGGTAAGTTCTTACATAAATTATGTTTTTTTGTTACATTTTTAAAGATGCCTCAAACCGATCCTGCCTCTGATATTACTGTAGGAACCAAGTTGCCTGAAAACAAATTTACCAAAGCTAAGTAAATATGTTGTAAATTGGCTGATCTTCCTTAATCAGCTCAAGTATGTGGCACTTGTTATGAGAAATTGTTTCATGCTGATACAGTTTCTATAAGTACAAATACATCTACTGGTAAACTTTCACAGTCTAATGTACATGATATCCATGTAGATATAAAAGATTATATTGCTGCATCCATAGACAAGGCTATGACTGCTATTCCGCCTTCAAATAAATGTAAAAGGTCTCTTCCTAAATCTCATAATTCTGATGAAGTTTGTATTGACCAACAGCATACTGAAGTATTGTCTGCTGATGAGGACTTCTCTGGCTCAGAGGATCCTACTTCAGACTCTGAAATTGATAAAGCTTTTTAAGATGGAATATATCTGTTCTTTATTAAAAGAAGTATTGTTTACTTTTGGTATTGAGGAATCTAGTCTTCTTGATAACAAGAATAGCAAACATTCGAATTCTGTTTTTAAAACTTCTGAGGTTACTCCTGAAGTTTTTCCAATTCTAGAAGCTATCTCTAATATGATTACTAAGGAATGGTCTTACTTCAACATGCTAATAATTTCATTTGTGATGCTATATTTGATAATATTAAGATTGATATTAAATCTATGTCTTTATCTATTCTATCTAGAAGAGCTTTATGGCTCAAATCATGGAATGCAGATATGGTGTCTAAATCAAGATTACTATCATTATCTTTTCAAGGTAATAATTTATTTGGTTCTCAATTGGATTCTAATATCTCCATTATCACTGGGGGTAAGGGAGTTTTTCTGCCCCAAGATAAGAAATCTAAGGGTAAATTTAAAGTTCCCAATCTTTTTTGTTACTTTCGTCAGTCTAAGGAACAAAAAAAACATTCCTTCCCCTAAGGCCTCTGCTTCCAATTGGAGACCATCCACAAATTGGAATAAGTCCAAGCCTAATAAGAAACCAAATACAACTCCTAAGACTGCATGAAGGTGCGGTCCTCAATCCAGTTCAACTGGTGGGGGGGCAGACTAAAATTATTTCAAGACATTTGGGCAGATTCTGTCCAATATGAGTGGATTCAGGATATTGTTTCTCAGGGGTATCCAAATAGGTTTCAGAATAAGACCTCCCATGGGAAGATACTTTCTTTCCCATGTTTCAACAAACCCTGTGAAGGCTCAGGCTTTTCTTAACTGTGTTTCAGACCTAGAGCTTTCAAGGGTGATTGTTCCAGTTCCTCTACAGGAACAGGGTTTGGGATTTTATTCAAATCTGTTCATTGTCCCAAAGAAGGAGGATTCATTCAGACCAATTCTGGATCTGAAAATTGTAATTCATTTTGTAAGAGTCCCAACTTTCAAGATGGTGACTATAAAGACTATTCTGCCTTTTGTTCAGCAAGGTAATTTCATGTCCACAATAGACTTACAGGACGCTTATCTTCATATTCTGATCCACCCAGACCACTATTGGTTTCTGAGATTCTCTTTTCTAGACAAGCATTTCCAATTTGTCGCTCTTCCATTTTGTCTAGTGACAGCTCCGAGAATCTTTTCAAAGCTTCTCAATGCCCTTCTATCTGTAATCAGAAAGCAGGGTATTGTGGTGTTTCCTTATTTGGACGATATCTTGGTACTAGCTCAATCTTTTCATTTAGCATAATCTCACATGAAACAACCTGTGTCGTTTCTTCTAAGACATGGTTGGAGGATCAATTTACAAAAGAGCTTCTTGATTCCTCAGACAAAGGTCACCTTTTAAGGTTTCCAGATAGATTCAGTGTCCATGACTCTCAGTGGCTATGTGCATGGAAGTTTTAGGTCTCATGATTGCAGCATCAGACGCGATCCTCTTTGCTCCTTTTCCTATGAGACCTCTTCAGTTTTGCATTTTGCACCAATGGTGCAGGGATTATACTCAGATATCACAGGTGATATACTTAATTCCCAACATTCGACAATCTCTGTCTTGGTGATTAAACCATCACCTTATTGTTCAAGGGGCCTCCTTTATTCATCCTTCATGGACTGTGATCACAATAGATGCAAGTCTTACAGGTTGGGGTCTCTAACAGCTCAGGATTCGAGGTTACCAATCAATATTTTAGAACTCTGTGCTATTTTCAGAGCTCTTCAGGCTTGGGGGCTGATTTATCAAGCTCTGTATGGAGCTTGATGCCCATGTTTCCGCCTGCGCCTTCAGGCTCACCAGAAACAGAATTTATGAAGCAGCGGTCTAAAGACCGCTGATCCATAACTTGTCCATCTGCTCTGAGGCAGCGGACAGAAATCAACCTGATCCTATATGATCGGGTCGATTGACACCCCCTGCTAGCGGCCGATTGGCCAGGAATCTGCAGAGGGTGGCATTGCACCTGCAGTTCACATGAACTGCTGATGAAATGATAAATGCCAACAGCGTATCATGTCTGTATCATACCACTTGGCCTCTATTGAAGAGAGAACTTTATATTCAATTCCAGACAGACAATATCACTACAGTGGCATATATAATTCATTAAGGGGGGCCTCGTAGTCCTTCAGCAATGAACAAAGTATCTCTGATACTTTCTTGGGCAGAATCCAACTCTTGTCAAATTTCTGTGATTCATATCCCAGTAGTAGACAATTGGGAAGCAGATTATCTCAGTCGTCAGAGAGAGTGGTCTCTCAATCCAGATGTGTTTTTTCAATTGGTATAGATGTGGGGTCCCCGAGAAATAGATCTGATGGCTTCACGTCTGAAAAAGAAGCTTCCAAGATATCTTTCCAGGTTCAAGGATCTTCAGGCGGAGATGGTAGATGCTCTAGCAGTTCCTTGGTTTTACCAACCTGCTAACATTTTTCTGCTTCCGGTTCTTCTTCCAAAGGTGATCTCCAAGATCATAATGGAACAATCTTATGTGTTTCTGATAGCTCCAGCTTGGCCTCTCAGGTTTTGGTATGCGGACCTTGTCAAGATGTCCAGTTGCCAACCTTGGCCACTTCATTTAAGGCCAGACCTTCTGTCTCAAGGGCCACTTTTTCCATCAGGATCTGAAATCTCTAAATTTGATGGCATGGAAATTGAACACTTAGTGCTTAGTCATAGAGGTTTTTCTGACTCAGTGATTAGCACTACGATACAGGCTCATAAGTCTGTTTCCAGGAAAATGTATCATCGGGTTTGGAAAACCTATATTTATTGGTGTTCCTCTCATAATTATTCTTGGCATTCTTTCAGAATCCCTAGGATTTTACAGTTTCTTCAGGATGCTTTGGATAAGGGTTTGTTCCTTCTTTATGTCCTAATCCTAAGAATACTCTTGAAAGGTCTTTACATTCTTTGGATGTGGTAAGAGCTTTGAAATATTATGTTAAGGCTACTAAAGATTTCAGAAAGACTTTTAGACTATTTGTTATTTTTTCTGTCTCTAGGAAAGGTCAGAAAGCCTCTGCCTTTGCATACTTTTACTAAATTTTACCATTTTGATGTGTTTGCTTCTTCGGATGCAGCCTTTGGTAGAAAGGTTCTTTAGGCAGTTGTCTCAGTTTGATTCAAATGCCTTTGATTTGAGTTTTTCTGACATTTAAAAAAAATATATATATATATTTTTTTAATTTAATTTCTCCAACCTGCACAGGAAATTTGGTCAGAATTGATGGCAAGATTAATGCAGTATGTTATCAAACAGAACGCCTCATTTTCCCCTTCTTGATTAGAGTTTGAACACTGCTGATTTGCATTCTCAATTCATTCAATATCATTTTATATCCCTTTCCTGTTTTATACAGCTCAACTACCTTTTTCCCACAGATCCATTGACAATTATTTTTCTTTCCCCATGACTCAGAATCCAGAAATGTCAGTGCAGCATTGGATGAAAGATGCAAGGGTCTGTCAGGAGTCCAGAAACTCATTGACCTTTGATACACACACTAATTAAAAGCAAACAGATCACAGGTGAGGATGGTTACCTTTAATAGCCATTCAAACCCCTTTGTGTCAACTTGTGTGCATGTTATCAGGCCAAAATCACTAGGGTATGTAAACTTTTGATCAGGATCATTTGGGTAGTTTCTGTTGTCATTATGATTTAACCCTTTAAGGACACAGCTTTCAGTTTGCTCAATTGTTTTATGACGGAAAAAATCTGTCATATGTCCTTAAGAGGTTAAAAAGAGTAAACACAGTTGATTGATAATAAATGGCTTCAGCCAAACACTAACCATGAGTGAAAGAAAAGTTTTTGTGTTTTCATTCATATTTTCTGAAAAATGGCCAAGTTATGTTAGCTTGGTCATTGAAAGTATAGGACATGCTAAAAACAATTGTTGGCCGTACTAGCATTCTCTGGTTAATATCTTTAACCACTGATTATTTAGCGCAGGGTTGTAGTGTGGATAGAACACCCTTTGCTATCAGTAGCACTCCCCTTTTGATCTATGCCATAGTGTATTAGGAGAACAACTACACAGTTGAATAAAGGTTCTACCAATGAGCAGTGAAAATTTCAACAGCAGTGCTCTGTCACCTCTCCTCATTGAATATAAATATCTCAGTTTTAACCCTCTGCCAAGCCTCTGACACACCTTAACCAAAACTGGGATCCTGTCATTAACTTGTTCTGACCCGGTCCATGGTCCACTGTAAATCAGTTATCGGTCAAAACTTTTTTTCGGCAGCCCCCAGGTAGCAGCCAGGAAATGTTGGAAGCTATTGTTGTTACTTTAGAAAAATGCTAAAGCTTGTTGCTGTAAATTGCACAAAAAGATAATTTGTTTATTTTATGATGGTATTTATTAAAGGGACATGAAAGTAAAAATGTAGCTTTCATGATTCAGAATGCACGTGATTTAAAAAAAAAAATCCAATTCACTTCCACTATCAAATTGTGCAGACTTCTTACACCCTACTGAGCATGTGCAAGAGTTCACAGTATATGATTCGCTAATGGTTGTCACATGGTAAGTGATACATGATACAGGAAATTGTTAAGTAAAAAATCTTTTGCTCATTTGACATTCAAAGTTAGTGTTATTGCTTTGTATTTTTAATATGCATATATTGATTATGCAATGCTACTGTATTTAATGTTTTTTTTAATGCAATTGGTTTTAACCAAAGAAAATCACATTAATGACAGATATTGCTATTTGGTTTGTTATAGTTAAAATCACCTCTTTTCTTGATATTATGAATATAGCTGAAACCCATAGAAATCAAATGCATTGTATTGTTTCCAAAAATACAGTTTTATCATTTTTAAAGCAATTGCATTAAATGTTAATTTGCGATACAAAAGCTCTTTTAAGAATGCCAACTTTTTATTTCCCATTTAAGAATATTATATGTCACTACAACAACAACAAAATCCATAAAAAAATAAATTAAAATAATTTAAAATATATTTTAATATTTCTGTTAAATTATTTTAGAATTGATATCTTCTCTAATATAGAACCCGGAATCAAATATAATCATGTTTTAATATACTAATATTAATACCCCTCCAGCTATTTCATAATGTAGATAGACATCTGCAGTATTTTAACAGTAGGGTTTTTGTATTAGTGTAATTGTAATTATATTAGTATATTAGTATAATATGATTCCAAGCCATTAATATAATTTTGGAGTGAATGAGCACTTTGTAACAGTAGGCAATAAAGGACGACAAACTTAGAACATCAAAAATCATGCATGTATAAATGGAAGGTGACAAAATGCATAATATACCTGCTGAGCCCCTCAGGGCTGTCTATACAGTTTTTATCTTTGTTAATTTTTGAATTGAATATATTCATAGTTTATAGCAGATACTGCTCTAGAGAGTGCATGATTTGACATTTTGAGTTAGAAACCAAACATAAAAATTTAACAATTATAAGAAGAGAATTAACTTGAAAATTAAATGTCTAACATGAAGCACAGCATCACATTATGGTTTAAATGATTACGTTTTTTTGAGAAGAAACCATCAAAGTGTATCATGATATCTTTCTTAAAGGGACACTAAACACAATGGCATGAATTATAAGTGGAGCGTAAAAATGGTAGCAATCTGGAGCGCTAACATCTCTATAGCACAAACCATTACACTCCCATTTTTACTTGCATTATTCAAGAGGAAAGTAAAATATTGGCACTCAAGCAAAAGCCTTGGGGGCAGTAACATATAGAAGTCGGAAAGAGAAACCTCTCAAAAGTTCTGGCTTTCGCTTGAGCGCTAACCTGAAGGTACGCTAAGTCAAAGGTGTGCTATGCAAAAGGTGCGCTAAAAAAAGAATAAATAGCATAAAGTCTTATATTTTAATTATTTATATATATAAATATATGCATATATATATATATATATATATATGTATATATATATATATATATATATATATACACACACACACACATACACAAACATACACATATATTCATATACACATACAAATCTACACACACATACAGTATATATACACACATTTGAGTCCTTCCTAGTCCAACACCTTGTCAAATACCACATCCCTTTAAATCACTGCTAAAATACTTTTATTAATAAACACACACACACACACACAGATATATATATATATATATATATATATATATATATATATATATATATATACTGTATATATGTTAAATTTTTCAGAGCTAATATGTGCTGCGCACGTGCACCACACATAACTCACCACTTGTGAGGGTGTTTGTGTATTTATGTGTGTGTGTGTGTGAAATACTTTAATGTACTATATTTTACATGTGTTTTGTTATACTTTTATTCTAGTGCTAACACTTTACATCTGGTCTCCATGCACGCTAAATTTTTCAGAGCTTATATGTACTGCGCAAGTGCACCACACATAACTCATCACTCGATCGATGTTAGAGTAGCCAGCATTATCTATTGAAAGCATAGGGCACGTAACATTTTCTGTTTAATATTAACCAAACCACTGACTAGTAATATCACTTTGTTTGATATCAATAGTGCTCCACTTACCATAATCCTCAAACTCACAGTCTACCTTTTGCCTCTTCCAGCCATGGAAACAGGATCCCTCATGTTTCATTTCTGCGCTTTTAGTATGTGCCATATATTATATTTAAGTGTCCTCTGTCAAAATTGAGCCCTTTCACTCTTGCAACTTGGTTCACAAGCTCCTTATCAGCATTCTAATTTCCACCAGCCAAATGGATTAGGTATTATTTAGTGATAGGCTTAAAGGGACATTAAACTAAAAAAAAATTATTTCATGATTCAGATAGAGAATACAATTTTAAACAACATTCCAATTTACTTCTATTATCTAATTTGCTTTATTCTTTTGATATCCTTTGTTGAATAAATAGCAATGCACATGAGTGAGCCAATAACACGAGGCATCTATGTACAGCCACAAATCAGCAGCTACTGAATCTATCTAGATATGCTTTACAGTAAAGGATAAAAAGATAACAGACGTAAAATAGAAAGTTCTTTTAAAATTGCATGCTCTTTCGAAATCATGAAATTCTGAAGCTTCTAAACTAATCATCTTTACACAGCATTTTACCCCTTACATAAAAAAACATTAAAACATTTAATAAAAGAATCCATTCACTGCATAAACACATTAATATGTGAAAGGTGAAGTGTGCATTTAACTTGCTGAGCTAAAAATCATATTGATAGGTGTAAATGCTTCTTTAAAGGGACGGTCAACACTCAAATTTTTATTGTTTAAAAAGATAGATAATCTCTTTATTACCCATTCCCCAGTTTTCATAACCAACACAGTTTTATAATAATACATGTTTTACCTCTGTAATTACCTTGTATCTAAGCCTCTGCAAACTGCCCCTTTATTTTAGTTCTTTTGACAGAGATGCATTTTAGCCAATCAGTGCTCACTCCTTGGTAACTTCACGTACGTGAGCTCAATGTTATCTATATGAAACACAAAAACTAACACCCTCTAGTGGTAAAAAACTGTCAAAATGCTTTCAGATTAGAGGCGGCCTTCAATGTCTAAAAAATTACATATGAAACTCCTAGGCTTAGTTTTCAACTAAAAATACCAAGATAACAAAGCAAACTTGGTGATTAAAGTAAATTGGAAAGTTTTTTAAAATTACATGCTCTAAGAGCCAAAAATGAGAGGGATACCTTTGTTTTATACCAAGAAACCCCAAAAGAGCTGAAAACTCAGGCCAGAATGTATAGATATGGCAACAAGTCTGGTAGAATGCTGGCTAAATTAATTAAACATGGAAAAAAAAAACAATCAAATATAGATAAACTCCAGCATAAAGGGGAACTCCTTACCAAATCTGATGACATTTTGGAGGTATTTTATCAATATTATAAGGAGCTTTATACCCTTAAAGTTAATGATATAAAGAACACTGCTGACTTCTGGAGCAAGATTGAATATCCTATACTGGCCCCAGAAACAGTCTCAATACTCCTGTTACTGCAGAAGAAATTGGAAAAATAATATCTAAGTTATCCTTAAATAAAGCAAGTTTTCTATAAAAATAGAGAAGAGAGGAGCGCGGACTCAAATGCAGAGTATAAACAATTTAATGTACAATACACACAACAAATGGTCACTCACAAGATAAAATCATAAAATCAGCATATGTGTAACAATTACACCATAGACTTATCGTCTCAGACCGGCATCCTTCTGTGTCACGAAGTTGTCAAAGTTAGCGTATCCCTCCCGGGGTTTTCCAAATGCTGCCAAATCCAAGTTGGCAAGATGTATTCGTGAAAAGTGTTCCCAAGTAAAGTTCATGAGACGGCGCCTACATAAACAACAGTAAATATGCCTATACTTAAGCGCTATGATATGAGGCAAGGAGGGTGACAAACTTGAAGTAAATATTCGACTGGATTGTAACGTTCCTCTGCTCTTATACCTCCAGACTCGTAGCTGCAGACACAGAGCTGGGGCGGCTTCACAGGAACGGATGGCTCTGGGGTGGGCGGGTCTCTACGCGTTTCGTCACGTCTCGGCGTGACTTTGTCAAGAGTAATTGGTAAGGAGGACGGGAGAGGCTATATGAAGGGGAGTGTAACTTCACACACCCTCTTCTTTGACCAATCCCGTGGGGTAAAAAACGGCAGTGTTTAGTATAGAATCTGAAGCGATATATAAAAAACTATTACATTGTGTATAATATCACAATAATAAATAAGTTAAGCATATGCATAATAATTAATATATAATACAAACAATGCTGGTAGTGTCATAAAATAAAAAACAGAGATAAAAACAAGTTAATAATAATAAGCCTTAAATAAATAAACTTTCAAATGCTAAAATGCTATATATATGAGAAAAAAAATAAAAACCTGTACATGACAATTACATATTTGATATATAAATACATATAAAGAATGATAATAACACACAGTAAATATTTAAAAATAATAATAGTAATGTGCATTACAAAAAGGCCTGCAAATCAATTTCTATATTTAACCCATTAGGCTCCATACAGTTAAGATTTTTGATCCAAAAAGTTTCTTGTTTTCTATGTTTTAAAAGCCTATTCGTGTCCTATACGTTGGGTTTTATCCACTCAATAACTTTGACAGTAAGATCTTGGGGATTTTGATTGTGATGGGTTTTAAAGTGACGGGACACACTGTGATTTTCAAAGCCAGATACAATGTTGTTTACATGTTCTCTAATTCTATATTTGATTTTTCTCTTCGTACGCCCTACATAAATATATCCACATTTACAGACTAATTGATAAACCACAAGGGTTATAGCATGAACCTTTTGGAGGACAGTAGAGAAAAAGTGAATATGATGGATAGAAATTCTCTTTTGAATAACACTAACAATAAGATAAGTGCAAATAAATATAAAAATAAAAACAGAAAAAACCATCCTAAGTTTGTGACGCAATATAACAATCAGCATTTCAAGATAAAGAACATTCTTAAAAACACTGGAATGTACTTAAACTGGATCCTATCCTCAATCAAATTTTAGAAGATAAACCTCAGGTAATTTTTAAGAAGAGTAAAGACATCAAAAATTATATTGCTCCTACAAAATTAAGAGACAATAAAAAACATTCTATTTCCATGATCAAATGGTGTGGGGGTAAAAATGGTTTACATCCTTGCAAAAAGAATGAATGTGTTTTCTGTCCTTTAATAGATCAGGACAGTACTCACTTTTTCAACTATAATCACAGCAAAAAGTATGCATGTAAAGACAGATATACATGTCATACTACATATGTGGTTTATCAATTAGTCTGTAAATGTGGATATATTTATGTAGGACGTACAAAGAGAAAAATCAAATATAGAATTATAGAACATGTAAACAACATTTTATCTGGCTTTGAAAATCACAGTGTGTCCCGTCACTTTAAAACCCATCACAATCAAAATCCCCAAGACCTTACTGTCAAAGTTATTGAGTGAATAAAACCCAACGTATGGGACACGAATAGGCTTTTAAAACTTAGAAAACAAGAAACTTTTTGGATCAAAAATCTTAACTTTATGGAGCCTAATGGGTTAAATATAGAAATTGATTTGCAGGCCTTTTTGTAATGCACATTACTATTATTATTTTTAAATATTAACTGTGTGTTATTATCATTCTTTATATGTATTTATATATCAAATATGTAATTGTCATGTACAGGTTTTTATTTTGTTTCTCATATATATAGCATTTTAGCATTTGAATGTTTATTTATTTAAGGCTTATTATTATGAACTTGTTTTTATCTCTGTTTTTTATTTTATGACACTACCAGCATTGTTTGTATTATATATTAATTATTATGCATATGCTTAACTTATTTATTATTGTGATATTATACACAATGTAATAGTTTTTTATATATCGCTTCAGATTCTATACTAAACACTGCCGTTTTTTACCCCACGGGATTGGTCAAAGAAGAGGGTGTGTGAAGTTACACTCCCCTTCATATAGCCTCTCCCGTCCTCCTTACCACTTACTCTTGACAAAGTCACGCCGAGACGTGACGAAACGCGTAGAGACCCGCCCACCCCAGAGCCATCCGTTCCTGTGAAGCCGCCCCAGCTCTGTGTCTGCAGCTACGAGTCTGGAGGTATAAGAGCAGAGGAACGTTACAATCCAGTCGAATATTTACTTCAAGTTTGTCACCCTCCTTGCCTCATATCATAGCGCTAAAGTATAGGCATATTTACTGTTGTTTATGTTGGAGCCGTCTCATGAACTTTACTTGGGAACACTTTTCACGAAAAAATCTTGCCAACTTGGATTTGGCAGCAATTGGAAAACACCGGGAGGGATACGCTAACTTTGACAACTTCGTGACACAGAAGGATGCCGGTCTGAGACGATAAGTCTATGGTGTAATTGTTACACATATGCTGATTTTATGATTTTATCTTGTGAGTGGCCATTTGTCATGTGTATTGTACATTAAATTGTTTATACTCTGCATTTGAGTCCGCGCTCCTCTCTTCTCTATTTTTATAGAAAACTTGCTTGCAATCAAGGTCTGTGGAATCACCTGTCCTAGAGGAGCTGCTGGAGTCTTTTGCACTATTTGGATTTTTCATCATTTTGGAACAAGTATAAGGAACTTTCCTTGTATTCACACTATTGGACTTGGTGTAATTTATTTGTAATTTTATACATTTATTTATATATAGGTATTGCTATATTTTTTCATGAAACTTAATTTTTAATTTTCAGGTTATTTGCGCTGCTTTGGTGTGTTTGTGCACACACACCTCATTGTGTGTTATATCCTTAAATAAAGCAGCTGGCCCTGATGGTCTTCCCAGTGAATTTTACAAAATTGTGATTAGTGAAGCTACTTCACATCTTTGTACTCTTTTCAACAGTTTTTTTATTGAGGGTAAATCTATCCCCCCTTCTTTTTCGCATTCTTACACAACACTGATACTGAAAGGAGGCAAAGATCCCTCTCTTAAGGAGTCATATAGACCAATAGCTCTTCTTAACGCCGATTAATAAATCTTAACTACAATTCTGGCGTGCAGATTACAAGGGGCACTCACAAAAATTATCCATACAGATCAATCAGGGTTCCTAAATAATAGGAACTCCGCTGCAAAAATTAGGGAGGTCCTTGTTGTGACAGAGTACTATGAAAAAATGATTGATACTGATAGTGGGGGAGAGGGTACACAGGATCTCGCGATCATATCTATCGATGCCGAAAAGGCGTTCGACTCTATTTTCCATGAGCACATTTATTCTTCATTAAATTATTTCGGTATCAAGGGTAAGCTTACGGATTTTATAGTGAATCTCTATACTCAACCCTCTACAAAATTGATAGTAAACAACAAAATTTCTTCTTCTATCTTGTAAGGCAGAGGGACGCGTCAGGGTTGCCCTCTCTCCCCGCTTCTCTTCGATATTGCCATCGAGTCTCTGGCAATTAAAATGAGACAATCTCTAGATGGTATCAAAATTTATAATTATGAAATAAAAATTGGGCTCTATGCAGATGATTTGCTTGTCTATATGTCAAATACCAAATTAAATATGCCAAAGCTTTTCCATATATTAGATCACTTTGGTTCCTTCTCAGGGTATAAAGTGAATATGATGAAATCTGAAATATTCTGGCTTAGGAACAATAAAAATTCTATATCAAATATTCCCTTTCGACTGGTCACAGACTCCTTTAAATATCTAGGAATTCATATTCTGATTAAAACTGTGGATCTTTACAACCTCAATATCCCCCCAGTGCTGAAAGAGATTAAAGAGAAACTTAAGAATTGGCAAAACTTACCCTTATCAATATCTGGCCGAATTGCCCTATTTAAAATGTCTCTCTTGCCGAAATTACTATATATTCTTCAAAATACGCCATTAATATTACTAGGAAAAGATGTTCGGTCAATGAATAGTGCACTTATAGAATTTCTTTGGCAAGGGAAGAGATCAAAAATTTACATTGGAAAACTTTCAGTACCAAAAGAATACGGAGGATTGGCCCTACCGGACATAAGGTTTTATAATTTGTGTTTCCTTGCACGTGTAGTCACGGACTGGATTTTGTGTAAAAACTATGTTTTAAATAATGATCTAGAATCCAATGTCTGTTATCCATACTGGCTCACTGCATTGATCCACCTAGATCTAAAAGAAATTTCGAAAGAAATTAAAAAGTTTAAAACAATTTATAACCCGATCAAAGCGTGGCTAAAAATAACTAATCTCCTTTCAATTAATAGCAAAGCCTCTATATATCTTCCGATATTAGGAAATCCTAATTTTCAAGCAGGTATTCATTCTGGGGTATTTAGAAGGTGGGACCTTGCAGGTCTAAACAAGGTTAATCAAATAATAGATAAGGAAAGAAAATGCATTAAATCATTCCAGGAATTAAATACAGAATTTAACTTGCCAAACAAAGATTTCTTCGCCTTTTTGCAACTCAGGCACTTTGTATTGGAATTAGTTAAAGAGCGAGGTTGGAACTAGAATATGGGTAAACTGGAAGACTGGCTAGTGTTAACTAGAAATGTCTGTATGTCCTTTGCACCATGTTACCAATTTTTAAGTTCAAACAAAGGTGCCCCTGTCTTAACACAATTGTCTTCGTATTGGAATACACTAATCGCTCAAAGTAATATACATCTAACAACTCTCCAACTTTCAATTAAAAAGGTTACTCAGAATATGCTTTCGGCTACATGGAGCGAGGCCCATGTCAAATTTCTTCACAGGACATATTTTACTCCTGAGAAAGGCCATAGGTGTGCCAATTTAGGGTTTAATAAGTGCCCTAAATGTTCAGACTTTGCAGCCGATTTTCCACATATGATATGGCACTGTCCAAAAATTAAGATTTTCTGTCTCAAAGTGGAATATTGGCTTAAAATGTATTAAAAATAGCCCCTCTTTCTCTTACATTTTATCAGATAGCACTCTGCTTAAAGAAAGACCCTGGCAAACAAATTGATGAAAATATTGTAATTACTACTATGTTAGCTACTAGATATCTCATTTGTAAAAAATGGAAGAGTCGGTCAATTCCAAGTATCTCTGAAGTGAAAAACTGCATGAAAAAGCAATGTATGTTAGAACAAAGAGACACAAATATAGATAATGATCAGGACATTAAAAGGTTTTTTAATAAATGGGCAACATTTCTCAAAATATTTCCTACTACTGAAATAAACCACATAATTTTTCCATTTCAAAACACAGAAATAGTTCTATTGGGGAATTGGTAGGTACTAGGAAGGGGTTGTTTTTTCCTTTTTTTTTCTCTCTTTTCTTTTTTTTCTCTTCTTGTTGGTTATTTTTTGTTTTTGCTTCCCACACGGGGGGGGGGAGGAAAGGGATAGAGATGAAAAAAGTAAAATCCCAAGACGATGCTAGAGACAAATATACAAGATGTAATAATACTTTGAATGGTATCAAATATAACTTTAAATTTTTTTGTTAAGTGGAATTAATACAATACTGCCTAAGTTAAGTAGACCATTAGATTATACTGTGTATTAACAGTTTGTTTATATAGGATAACAACTGTGTTATTTGTGTTTGGATTATGTTTTGGCACTATAAATAAAAAAATTTAAAAAAAATTACATGCTCTATCTGAATCATGAAAGTTTTTGTACTTGACTCTCCCTTTAAGGCATTAACAATATAGGGCTAGATTACAAGTGGTGTGCTATTTTTAGCGCTGGTCGTGATAAGCAATTTTGCGCCAGCGCTAACTTGAAAGCATTTTCCAAGTTGAAAGTAAATGCATTCGCTTAAGCACAAACTAAATTTGCATATGTCGTGTTAGCGAGACTGGAGACCTAGTGAAAAGAGTTAAAAAAATGTGAACAAACACAACATAAATACATTAAAATAAAGGGTTATACTCATATATACACTTTCTAAGAATTATTCATATAAAAATTCATAACATTTTTATAAGGTTTAAAAGGTATATGGTATATGACAAGATGTTTGACTGGAAAGGGCTATAATGTGTGTATAAATATATATGTCTAAATATGTGTATGGGGGTGTGTATATATACAGTATATATATATATATATATATATATATATATATATATATATATTAATTGGCAAGATTACAAGTAGAGCGCTAACAGTTACGCGCCAGCGATAAGGGGTTTATTGGGGGTGTTTGTGCTTGTAGGATTTACCACTCATATTAAAAGTTTAAAGTAACGTGATCACTGGAGCAAAAACATCATTTATGTTAGAATGATTACCACGTCCTCAGCACTCTGGTTAACTGTTTAGCAAAACAAAAAAGTGTCACAAAACACATCAAAAATACATTACAAACTACAGTTATACTCATCATAACACTTTGTAATAACAATTATTAAAATAAAATATTGCACAAAAAAGTTATAAGGGTTCAAAGATATGAGATCTCAGATGGAAAAAAAGGCAGGCAAAGGGCTTTAACATAGACAGGGGGTGCAGAGGTCGCAACTGCGACCTGCCACTGCCTGCCCTGATATCATGTGAGTGTGACATGATGCTTCACTAGTGTCTCTGTCACTGACTACAGGGGTTAGTGTTTCTGTTTTACCCATTGGTGTTTATGTGTGTGTGTGTGTATGTGTGTATGTATGTATGTATGTATGTATGTGACTGTGTGTGTATTTATGCATGTACAGTATGTGTGTGTGTGTGTATGTGTATGTTTGTGGAACCAGCAAATTACTGACCTTGTTACTACAGCATGGGGGGACAGGGGGTAAACAGTGTCACTGTACACTACCACTATATACAGTTAGGGTTGCCACCTCAGCCATGTTTTCCTGGACACTTATGAGTTACACATGCTGCAGGGTATGCAGGGAGGAACATGTATTGTCCTTTTTCTTGTGAATGATGACTCCTATATGGCTTGGAAGGTGTTTGTTAGAAACTATCCTTATTGCAGTAGGATCCTCACATGGGATATGTGGTAATAGAAGACACCTGCTCTTAGTGCAACAATTGCACACAGGGGTAATAGTCGTTAGACAAGTGGTTTCAAAACTGAAATATACCCGGGTAAAGGTGGTTATGTAGAAAAAAAGTTGTATTTCATACAATGCTATCCTCTCTTATCAACTAGTTTCACCCTGTTACAGGGCTTTATCAAGATGAGTGATAGCAGTTATAAGTCTTTATTTAAAGGTTGTGGAATGTTTCCATTGGCTAGAGGGATCTCTACCAATTAATTGATATCAAACAGCTGTGACTTCATTTGTCAGAGTTTTTTTAAAGGTATTTTTAAGGTGGTATTTTTGGCAGCAGTATTTTTGGTTATCTTTTCTTGATGGAAGAAGCTTATACATTTATATACAATTTACATGTGAGATTCCTTCCAAGAGACCGGTACTTTGCACTTATGTAGAGAGTCAAAACTCTGAGTGATCTTATCATGGTTTATCAAGGGAATTAGCGGAGACCAAGATTTACAGATAGTGTCCTTGAATAGTAGACTCTGTTTATTCAACATGATATCATACATCAAGGATATAGAAGAATTTCCTCCCACAAATTTTTGTATAAGAAGCTTAATATCCGTCCAGTCAGAAAGAGAAGAAAGAGACCAGCTTTGTGATAGGACAAAATGGCGAATTTGAAAGTAGGCGAATAGATTGGATCTGGCTAGATCATATTTATTAAAAATAGTATCTGCTTCTAAAAGTTGATCATTCTCATCAAATAACTGTTTTACATAATGTAGACCTTTATCGGACCAAACTTTAAAAGCTTTTTGATAGAGACCTGGCAAAAAATTTGGATTATTTATAATAGGGAGCCATTCAGAAAACGAATAATCTATATTTAATATTGTGCAAAACTTCTGCCAGGCCAATACAATATTCCTAATAGAAATGAGACAGCTAACATTCTGAGGTAGATTCTGGGCAGCGATATGTAGTATAGACTTTAACGCAAATGGGGTAATCAAATGGTTTTCTATTTCTACAGATGAGACTAGATTAGAACCAGCTAACCAATCTATAGCTGTTTTAAGCATCACGACCAGGTTATATACTTTGAGATTGGGAAGCGCCAAACCCGCCGATCCGTAATTTTGCATTAGTCTGGCCAATGCAATTCGAGGCCTTTTATTATTCCAAATAAATTTGGAGATTAGAGCATTAAAAAGCTTTAAATCTTTATTTAATATAAATAAAGGCAGATTCTGGAGAGGGTATAATAAACGCGGAAAAATAATTGACTTTATCAGATTTACTCTGGCTGTGATAGACAATGGAAAAGCGGCCCATAGATATAAATCAGATCCAATTTTTTGAAACAGAGGCTCGAAATTAGCTTTATACCAAAATTTAGGGTTTTTATGTAGAATTAAGCCTAAATATTTAATAACATCAACCATTTTAAATGGGATATCAATGCCTGCTAACTGAGAGTTGTTGATACACATTAATTCACTCTTTTCTAGGTTAATCTTATAACCTGAGAAGGAACTGAAAGTTTCTAACACGTGTATAATCATAGGGATAGACTGCTGGATATTGGTAAGAAAAAGCAACACGTCATCTGCATAGAGCAGCGTTTTAAGATGGTGTGCGCCGAATGGGACTCCGTCCAAAACATCTCTGAATCGAATCGCAAGAGGCTCCAGCGCGATATTAAAAAGAAGAGGAGATAAAGGACACCCTTGCCTGGTGCCTCTCTGTAATGTTATTTTAGGAGATAAAGAGCCATTAATAAGCAAGAAGGAGATCGGATTATGATATAGTCTACCAATAAACTTGACGAATTCCCCTTTTAAACCAAATTGATCCATCGCTCTGAATAGATATTCCCATACTATTGAGTCAAAGGCTTTAACCGCGTCCAGGGAGAGTATTGCAGTCTCTTGCCATGAGGGCTTCTTCTTTTCCCTATCCACGTTCCAAGCATAATCTAGGAAGTTAATCAATTTACGAGTATTTTTTACTGGATTTCTTTATATACAATTTACATTACATTTAAGGGCATATATTACCCCTTTGGCTGTACATTTTATTAGATCTTTTATTACAAATTCTTCCTCAGTATTTGGGATTTGAATGCTCTTTTTCTTTTGGCAAGCCTTGCAAGTATAGCAGGGGGAAAAAAACAAAACTTTTTTCCCTGTTAAAATCTCTCACTTAACTCTGCTTGGGATTTTTTGAAAATTTGCTTGGTGCTAGTATTAGTTCCTGACTTTTCTAAATACAAATCTTGGGTCAGAGGTCAGCCTATCCCCAATTATGGGTCTGCTTTCAAAAGATGCCAATACTTCTTTATAATTTTTCTTATGATGCCATGGTCTGCGCTAAAGTCGGTTATAAAGGGAACATTTAGGGTGTTATTTTGTTCGGGTATGTTATGCTTATAAGTTAAAAGTGACTTTCTATCAGTATTTCTTGCCCTAGTTACTGCTGTTTTTAGGCTATCAGACTCATAACCTCTTTCTTTGAATTTATCTAGTAATGTTGTTACCTGTTCCTCAAAGTCAGAAATTCTAGAGCAATTTTTTCTAATGCGCAAAGTTTGTCCTAGGGGGATATCGGTTTTCCAGCGTGTGAGATGACAACTGTCAGCGTGGATATAGTTGTTGGAATCCACTGGTTTAGAGTGTGTTTTTGTTTCAGTCTTGTTTTCTATAGACATGATCTCTAAGTCCAAGAATACTATTTTTTCATTACTATAATCACTATCTTTCTTTTTTCATGTTGTTTAGCAACGTTTAATCTTGCAGTTTTGTGCCGAAGACCAAGCAATGTTTTTTTTCCTTGGATGCTGTCCATAGAAGTTGACATTATGCAATGTCCTTAGCATTGTCTGAGCTGTCAAAGAAACTCCAAATTCTATCGATAATCCCTGAGCCAAATCTGAAGCACTTGCATTGATACAAATCTGAAGCACTTGCCTATTTTTCAGAGCTTTCATTTTAGGAGGACAGCCACTGTGGCTCTGATTTTTGGCACTGTGTATCGATCTATACCTCCTGATTACTGCTGCAAATGTATTTTGACTGATTTTTAGTTGGTCACCAATCTTCCTGTATAATTTTCCATCTTTGTGAAGTCTCACAATCAGATTTTTCAATTCCCCTGGCAATTCTTTTCCATGTGGAGACATGATTCAGACTTGCAGATAGACACAGCCCATTGGTCAAAAAATTAGACTGTTCTGGTAACTATGCTCATGCAATTAGGCTAATTGGAAATCATAGGTGTACTCAATTTTGTTTCAGTGATCTAACTTGTGTGTCAGTGACCACAGGTGTATTCATTTAAGTTGCATTAAGTTTCTACTTTGGGGCCTTTATTTTCAATATAATCTTTCTAAAGTATTTGTTTTTGATTGTTTATTATAGGAAATACTCTACTTGTTAACATAGAAAAAAACACTTATTGAGAGGTGATACAATTTTGAATAATTTGATATTTAAGTGATATTGCCCAGAGGTGTACTCACTTCTGTTGTATACTGTATATATATATATATATATATATATATATATATATATATATATATATATATATTTATTTATATATATATATATTTATTTATATGTATATATATATATATATATATATATATGTGTGTGTGTGTGTGTGTACATATGAATTTAAGTATTTATATGTGTATATATGTATTTACAGACATATATACACATATAAACATATCAATACATATGTACACACATATAGACATATATAGAAGTGCATTGGAGCCCTTTGCACTTAAGGAGCTGAAAACATGTATAAACACATTTATGCAATATTCATGTTTAATAAAGTGTTATACTGCTTATTTACTGTAAATATTAAGCATTCCAATGTTCTGCACATATATATATATATATATATTTGTACCTATATATAATTATGTATGTATATATATATATATATATGTATATATATATATATATATATATATATATGTATATAGGTATACAGATAAACAGTACCAAAATACCATCAAATATATGTAGAAATATGTATTTATGAGTAAATAGATTCTAGGTGAATGCAGAGTATTCAAATACGTAAACGCGCACGTGATATTCTAAGTTCGGCTTTGTGCGTTCATTGGGTTAGCTCGAGAACGAATCAAGTATGCATGATTAAGAGCCTATAGCAGGCTTGAAACGTTGTATGTTTTTTTATGAGGACCCCATGTAAGAAAATAAAGGTTCTTTTTAAATTTCTTGGAGGCTGGAATACCTTTTGTTGTTTGGACTGTATCTTGGGACTTGGCAGGTCCTATATTCCGTGCCCCAGAAGCCTAAATAATAGTGTGCTGTTTTCCAAACCTTTTTTGATTAATAGTTCGAAAACGAAAACAGTTTACTTCCAAATCATAATACAACTGCAACCCGACAAGCACAAAAAGCTTACTTCTAGCGTAGTTAACGCTCGGACGGGAGCGTTAAAAAGCACTCCACTTGTAATCTGGTCCAATGTGTTTAACTGTGTTTTTTCTCTACTTTACATTCCAATGTTCTTCACCTAGAAGAAAATGTTCTTCAATAATGTATTTTCAATATTATATATATATATATATATATATGCAGCCAAAAGAAAATGCACTCTCAGGACTTTCATAAACAGGTTACTTTTATTTCTGTAACGTTTTCGGAGGTCTTGCCTCCTTCATCAGCATAAATAAAGTGAAAACAAACAAACTCTTAAATAGTGACATACTCACTCAAAATCATTTCAAACCACTACCTGTGCTGGCGCCAAAATTACCGGTGTTGGAACGCATAATGCGTTCCAAATGTGCTAAGTGGCGGAAGTAGTGCGCCAAACTACTTCCGGTTGTCAAAATTCTATAGCCGTAAATAATCGGCTTTCTCTATGTGAATGCCATAATTATAAAACCATTGTGGCATATTATCTAAACGCATAAAGCAAACTCTTAGCGTGCAAACAATTGTGCTGATACTTTGATTAGTGATAGTAAATGTGACAGCCGCTTGTTGCCATGACAACTTAAACAATGCTGGAGTGTAATCCTGTACAGGGACAGACTAACAGTAACTATGTTTCTGAATACACCAAAGTGTGTTAAAATAGGCATGATGTTTGGCTACAATGTGAGTGTTTAAAGATGGTGTATATATTGATAAAAGAGGATAAACAAATCTAATTATTAGGCACGCCAGCTGATATATTGTGCTATATGTATATATGTGTGTAGTGTTACCTTATATTGAAGATATTGAGTCAATATGTCCAATATTCATAGAGGAATCTCATATGGAGATATGTACCTCCGATATATAGCCTTCAAATTCTACATAACTAAAATATTAACGATTATCGTTTATCTGCGATCTTCCCATTAGTATGAGCTGTTAACATGCATATTATTCCTATCCTCTGTCAAAAACCCTTTATGTATTTTTGAAATTTATACCGCTCACCTAGTTCCTATTCAGTGATGGGGTTATATATTAACACCATATTAATTCTCGTTATAAGAGCTACGTGGGTCATATATGTATATTCCACTGCTATCTTGTGGCTAACAATGCCCTCATATGCTCCCTATTTAAACACTCCAAAGCGTTTAGGCACAAACGTACAAAAGATGAATAAACTTAAACTTAAAAAATAAACTTAAAAAATAATAAATAAAAGCAATTGATGTGACGGTCTTTCCATTAATTTAAACACTATCCCATTCGGGATGGATTTAGCTCTAATAGTCCTTGATTTTCATATATGCAGAATAAAGGACGTTGAGTCATTCACTTCTGTATTTATGTATAATGTGATCCACTCTGTGTTTATTTCTGTGCGTTCTTCGTTGTCTTCTATTGCCCCCTGGACCTCTAGGTTAATATTGCCTTTAGGATTGAATGCTTAGTATGCATCATATTCTCCTGGTTATTATGCCATCAAATTATTTTCCATGTTGTTGTTTTCTTCTTCCTGGGATGCTTAAGGATCTAGTGTCCAGTTTTGGCTATGTGTACTGCTATGTGTGAAAAAACTGGTAACTCCAAGGCACCACTATCCGACTTCCACGCAGGTATTAGAAATACCAAAGACTCCTACCCCTGGTGCTGTGTGCCAACATGGTTTAGGAGCACCCCTAGAACGAGGCACGCCGACCATACGGCGCACAGAGTCATAATAGTCTAGGTGCCGTACCCTGCGCTTGTATCACATTATATAGCTGTATTACACCAAAGCCTTGAAGTCAGGGGTGGTGTTGAGCCCCCCTGGATAAATGGTACCCAGTCGGTACATCCATTGTGCCTCCCGTTGCAGAAGTATTTTACCTCTGTCTCCCCCTCTATCTAATGGGGGTACATGATCAATGAGTGTGTATCTTATTGATGCCACCGAGTGTCTGTACTCTGCACAGTGTCTCGCTACCGGTTGTTCTGATTCCCCGGATTTGTGAGCCGACCTTATGGCATGCCGATGATTGGCCATCCTTTCTCTCAGGGTACCTGTCGTTTTACCGACATAGTGCCAAGAGCATGGGCATACCAATAAGTAGATGACAAACGTGGTCGTACAGGTAATCGAATGTCGTATGTGGAACTGCTTGTTGGTATGGGGATGGTTAAATATTCTGGTACTTATAAGTCCATTACAGGTAGTGCATCCTAAGCATCGATAAGATCCTCTGATGTTGGTATGTGTCCTGGGATTATAGCTTGCCTTTGAGTCAGTCTTGACTAATAAGTCTCGCAGATTTGTGCCCCTCCTATAACCGACCATAGGCGTAAGATGTTTGCTAAATTGTAATTTTGGATCAGTGGAAATGATAGGCCAATGTGTCCACGGGGAGGGATTAGAAGCAGTTAGGGCACACCTCACGAACAATCCCCTCTATGAGGGACCCCCCATTGAATACTTACTATCTCTCATTGAATTTTGTTTACACAAGAATTATTTCAGATTCGAAAACAAATTCTTTCTTCAGATAGCGGGTACGGCCATGGGGTCATCCATGGCCCCCTCCTATGCTAACATCTTCATGTCACATTTTGAGAACATATACCTATGGGGAAAATGTAATTCATCCATCATTTTCTACCGTAGGTATATTGACGATATCTTTTTGATTTGGAGAGGGGGCATGGATGACCTCCATGAGTGGTTTGAAACGATCAACAATACACAGACCACTGTTAGATTCAAAATGTTGAGTGACACAGAGTCTATTAACTTTCTTGACCTCAAAGTATATAAAACCACACAGGGACTAGGATGCACACTATTCAGTAAACCTACGGACAGGAACTCCCTATTGAGGTCAGATAGCTGTCACCCCCCAGCATTACTAAAGGGTATATTGAAATCGCAGCTTATCAGAACAGTTAGAAACAATTCGGATCCTATATTAGGAGCCACCCAGTTGTCTGAAATGGGTGCAAAATTTGAAGAGAGGGGATATAAGACCCAACAAATCAGCCAGATGATGAAGGAAGTGTCACAAATAACACAAGCACAACTATTGGCCCAAGAACCTAGACAAACCAGGGATGACAGAATTATACTGGCAACTACATTTTCTCCTAGTACCAGAAATCCTGGACTCTCTTTAAGGACACATTGGCCTATCATTTCCACTGATCCAAAATTACAATTTAGCAAACATCTTACGCCTATGGTCGGTTATAGGAGGGGCACAAATCTGCGAGACTTATTAGTCAAGACTGACTCAAAGGCAAGCTATAATCCCAGGACACATACCAACATCAGAGGATCTTATCGATGCTTAGGATGCACTACCTGTAATGGACTTATAAGTACCAGAATATTTAACCATCCCCATACCAACAAGCAGTTCCACATACGACATTCGATTACCTGTACGACCACGTTTGTCATCTACTTATTGGTATGCCCATGCTCTTGGCACTATGTCGGTAAAACGACAGGTACCCTGAGAGAAAGGATGGCCAATCATCGGCATGCCATAAGGTCGGCTCACAAATCCGGGGAATCAGAACAACCGGTAGCGAGACACTGTGCAGAGTACAGACACTCGGTGGCATCAATAAGATACACACTCATTGATCATGTACCCCCATTAGATAGAGGGGGAGACAGAGGTAAAATACTTCTGCAACGGGAGGCACAATGGATGTACCGACTGGGTACCATTTATCCAGGGGGGCTCAACACCACCCCTGACTTCAAGGCTTTGGTGTAATACAGCTATATAATGTGATACAAGCGCAGGGTACGGCACCTAGACTATTATGACTCTGTGCGCCGTATGGTCGGCGTGCCTCGTTCTAGGGGTGCTCCTAAACCATGTTGGCACACAGCACCAGGGGTAGGAATCTTTGGTATTTCTAATACCTGCGTGGAAGTCGGATAGTGGTGCCTTGGAGTTACCAGTTTTTTCACACATAGCAGTACACATAGCCAAAACTGGACACTAGATCCTTAAGCATCCCAGGAAGAAGAAAACAACAACATGGAAAATAATTTGATGGCATAATAACCAGGAGAATATGATGCATACTAAGCATTCAATCCTAAAGGCAATATTAACCTAGAGGTCCAGGGGGCAATAGAAGACAACGAAGAACGCACAGAAATAAACACAGAGTGGATCACATTATACATAAATACAGAAGTGAATGACTCAACGTCCTTTATTCTGCATATATGAAAATCAAGGACTATTAGAGCTAAATCCATCCCGAATGGGATAGTGTTTAAATTAATGGAAAGACCGTCACATCAATTGCTTTTATTTATTATTTTTTAAGTTTATTTTTTAAGTTTAAGTTTATTCATCTTTTGTACGTTTGTGCCTAAACGCTTTGGAGTGTTTAAATAGGGAGCATATGAGGGCATTGTTAGCCACAAGATAGCAGTGGAATATACATATATGACCCACGTAGCTCTTATAACGAGAATTAATATGGTGTTAATATATAACCCCATCACTGAATAGGAACTAGGTGAGCGGTATAAATTTCAAAAATACATAAAGGGTTTTTGACAGAGGATAGGAATAATATGCATGTTAACAGCTCATACTAATGGGAAGATCGCAGATAAACGATAATCGTTAATATTTTAGTTATGTAGAATTTGAAGGCTATATATCGGAGGTACATATCTCCATATGAGATTCCTCTATGAATATTGGACATATTGACTCAATATCTTCAATATAAGGTAACACTACACACATATATACATATAGCACAATATATCAGCTGGCGTGCCTAATAATTAGATTTGTTTATCCTCTTTTATCAATATATACACCATCTTTAAACACTCACATTGTAGCCAAACATCATGCCTATTTTAACACACTTTGGTGTATTCAGAAACATAGTTACTGTTAGTCTGTCCCTGTACAGGATTACACTCCAGCATTGTTTAAGTTGTCATGGCAACAAGCGGCTGTCACATTTACTATCACTAATCAAAGTATCAGCACAATTGTTTGCACGCTAAGAGTTTGCTTTATGCGTTTAGATAATATGCCACAATGGTTTTATAATTATGGCATTCACATAGAGAAAGCCGATTATTTACGGCTATAGAATTTTGACAACCGGAAGTAGTTTGGCGCACTACTTCCGCCACTTAGCACATTTGGAACGCATTATGCGTTCCAACACCGGTAATTTTGGCGCCAGCACAGGTAGTGGTTTGAAATGATTTTGAGTGAGTATGTCACTATTTAAGAGTTTGTTTGTTTTCACTTTATTTATGCTGATGAAGGAGGCAAGACCTCCGAAAACGTTACAGAAATAAAAGTAACCTGTTTATGAAAGTCCTGAGAGTGCATTTTCTTTTGGCTGCATATCTTCTACAAATTTGCACCCAGGCATTTTTCCTTTGTGGGCGAGTTTTGGTGTTTTGGATACCTATATATATATATATATATATACACATAAGGAAAAAAAGCTGCAGCACTCCAATTTTTCTTTTTAGTGCTTTATTGTCAAGCAGCAAACATAGACAACGTTTCAGGCTGTGCCCTCTCTCAAGCCAAGTATATATATATATATATATATATATATATATATATTCATATAGATGCCAATGATATATATAGATATTTATATAGATGCATAGTTTCCAAAAAAAAAATAAAAAAAATAATCAGGTATATAAATATATACAGTAGAAATATATATTTAAAATAAATAGAACATTTTCTTCTATGTGAAGAACATTGGAATATAAAATATTTATAACTACCTTCGGGTTTAGTAATGTAGGTCTAACACAGTGTCTGGTTACTGCATGAGCAATAAGTGTTATTATTTTTTTTAAAGCATGCTCCATTGAAGTCTATGCTGAGAAGAAGTTAATGCGGCCGCGATTTCCGAAGTCCTGAAGTTAGCGCGCATCATATTTCGCTAGTGTGCAATCATTTCACTTTCAGCTTAACTGTGTTAAAAGTTTACTTTCAGTGGTGTTTAGGCATGAGCGAAAGTGTTAAATAGCGTGACACATGTAATCTAGCCAATAGTGGGCATCTGTGGTTGTTGGATTATCAAATTCGCTAATTTTTATTAGTGTAAAGTGTTTTTTTTATATATATATATATATAATTGATTGAGCAGGTTTTGCCCACGTGTAAAATCAATATAACATTCTAAACAATTTTGTGAAATTTGGTAATAGGTTGACAAGTTTTTTCACAAAGTCATTTTGATAAATGGAAAATACCTCAGTAAATTTGTCAACAAATATTGAGAATTTGGATTCTGATCACCAAAACAATGCTAGTTAAAGGGACACTAAACCCAAATTGTTTCTTTCATGATTAAGATAGAACATGCAATTTTAAGCAACTGTCTAATTTACTCCTATTGTCAATTTTTCTTTGTTCTCTTGCTATCTTTATTTAAAAAGCAGGAATCTAAACCTAAAATGGGCAGGCTCCTAAGCTTCACATTCCTGCTTTTTAAATAAAGATAGCAAAAGAACAAAGAAAAAATGATAATAGGAGTAAATTAGAAAGTTGCTTAAAATTGCATGCTCTATCTGAATCATGAAAGGAAAAATGTGGGTTTAGTGTCCCTTTAAGCATAGAACCATCAAAAAATGTCTCATCTGCTATAATTATCATACCACTAATTATCCAATTATAGATTGTGATCAACCCTTAGATTTGTCATAATACATGATAATAAAATAAAATGAGTAAATTACGAAAATAAAACTTTTTTTTGTGGGGGGTGGAGATCATTTTCTTACAATGTAAAAATTAAAATTATTACAAGAATTAACTAATATTTAGTTGTGTATTTATTATGTCTTGTGCTGGTAGAGATTGAATGGTTATTTGAAGGATTCATTTCTTAAATCTTTGTGCTGAATTTTGACATGTCAGGTAGCCAAGACTATAAAAGCAGAAAATGATTTTTTCCCCTGAAAATGTGTCACAACTGGAGATGAGCAGGTTTCCAGTGAGTTACAGTCTGTAATATTTGCAGATGGTTTATGAGCCTCAGTCCCTTATAACAGTAGAAATAGCCATTTGCAACTGTTCTTACAATGTCACATTGTCATTCTAAAAGTGCCTTTTTGATATATGCTGTCTGTAACATCATAATGTGATGTCTCAGTTAGGAACAAGTAAAAGTTGTTCTTCAAACACAAAATTTAAGGTTGACAACATGAATTATATATGTTTTTTAACAGATGAAGGACCAACAATGTGCATCAAATAGTAAATCTAATTGTCTTACATTGCTGTATGTCTGCTCAGTAAATTACAAACAGAAATGATTATAATATTAAGGGGGGGGGGGAATCTTTATAAAGGTTTTGGTTTATGGTTAGAGATTTCATTTATTACTCACTGAGTGCCCAATGTTAAAAGGATCGTTAGATCAGCAAAAAATGTAAATTTCTGTGTCTTCAGCCTCACAATCATGTGTTGGTTGATATGTTATAAAAAAGTGGGCTGACTCTCTCTGTCCAGATGAGTAGTGACGTGCTTTCCATAGGAAACAATACAGTTTGCTGCCTGATCAACATCGCCAGTGAGTGTGGACATTAACAGTCTGAAGGGGGCATGTTTTCAAAGCATGTTTTCACAACATTGAATGTGCATTCGCTAAATATAAAAATGTTTTCTGTTTAGTAACAGTTCAAATAATAGATATGTTTCACTGTACATTTAGTATATTTCTTCCAATTGCTAATCTCGCCACAGAACAAGCGGTAAAACAGGTATTTGTGAAAAAGTGCAGCTAAGCAGGTGGATATTGTTTACACAACTAGAAAGTCCCAGCAATGTTTTCCCAATAAAATACATGTTACTCCCATAGCACTCCAATGCAAAGCCCAGGGGGCTGAATTATCATTGTCTGGCGGACATGATACACTGTAGCGTATCATGTCCGCCAGACATCACTAAATGTCGACAGCATACACCGTTGGCATGTAACATTGCACAAGCAGTTCTAGTTCTAGTGAACTGCTTGTGTAATGCCGCCCCCTGCAGATTAGCAGGGGGTGTCAATCAGCCCGATCTTATACGATCCGGCGGATTGATGTCCGCAGCTTCAGAGGCAGCTGAAGGCTTGCGTGGAAACAGGGGCATCAGGGGCCAATTGGCCCTTGATAAATCAGCCCCTAAATATTCTCTATGTATGTGATCAACATTGTTAATAAAAAAAAATCTATAGGGGATTGTGGTTACATTGTAAATGTTTGTGTAGGGTGTCATGTGCATCTGTTATACTGTAAAATACTATATTTATTTAAAGTAAGTGTGATTTAAATAAACATGTTTTACATTTTTCTTCCTAGGAAGAAGACTATGTTTATCCTATAGAAAACAGAAGCCATGGCTTTTTCCTTTTACCAAAGAGCGTTTTTTTAGCTTTGCACTATGGTAAACGTTTTTTTTTTTTTTTGACAGCTTTTTTAATTTTGTATTTTCATAGCTGCTATAAGTTTTCATTATACGTTATGTTTTGTAGTTCTTATATGCGTGGGTTAATTTAAGATAAGCGCCAAGTTATTATCCTTAAGCTCCCTCACAGGTAATCTTCCCTATGATTACCACTTTTAGTATAAACCAAACAAGAATCAATTATTAAAGTTTGGGAGCGCTAAAAAAAGCTTAAAGGACAATATGGAGATTTAAAATTTGCACAATATTTATTGCTGTTAGACAATCTAAAAACATATATAAATCAAAGATACATAAAAAACAGTAATGTAAGCAAAATAATGTAAGCAAAATAATCAGTCTAGGGTTGAATGAAGTAGTGCTAATATACTATAGTTTGGGACGTCTCCCTTTTAAACTTTATAGTGGTTGGATTTCTCTCTATCTTAACCTTTACGTCTTAATTATTACAACACGCTAATTTAGCGTTAGCTATGTTACCACCTTAATCCACCTTATATTTACATCTAAAATTATAGTATCTTTAAAAAGATATTCTCTTGACTAATTGTCAGATTAAAATGTTCATAAAAAATGCTTTGATGTTTAAAAGTCTTTTTCTAGCTTTTGTAGCAATATGCAGAGTTCCAGTATAAAAAATATCTTTTGTAATCCAATAAATTTCCGTTATTTCTTAGAGGGGTAATCTTGTAACACTTCAGTCTTTTTTATGCAATTTGTAACAAGTGTTTCTAATGAGCTTACCGGGTCTTCTGACACCTGCTGTGTCTGGCGGTTTGTTTGTTTATCTTACCAGGAAGATGTTTATGCCTTTTCTCTCTCCACTCTTGTACGATACAAGACTAGCCTGTAAGCTCGGTTCTTTGGAGCCTGTTTCGGTCTGTGTGGCTCTGATGGTGCAGTACCTTCTGTTTGAGATATCTTTGGCTGTCAGTTTTTGGCAGCAGGCTTTCGAGTAAATGTTTGCGCTACACGCTCCGGCGTGTTTGGCGGCTCCTTCGATGCTCAGTATACAAACGGCCGTTTGTTTTAAGCTTATTTTCTTCTTCCCCTGTACTCAAATGATGATTGAGATCCTGCAGGGGATATATGAGCTGTAATGGTTGCGTCTACGCGTTTCGCCGGTTGGCTTTAGTTCTTATATCCCGACTGCACTGTACAAAACGTATTTAATATTAATACAGTATGGCCACAATATTAGAAGTAAATTTGTTCAGTACAGTGTAAATTTACTTTGAAACTTTTCTACTACAATCACACTATAACAAACCTGTTTTAAATAGTGCAGTAATGGTTTCTTGCTTGAGGCTGGAGGAGGTTTCCAGAAAATGTCTGGTTTCCACGAGGCGGTAGAATAGTGTTAACATTGTAATACCATGATTACTGTGCATGCTCTGAAAGAAACATCTGTGCAAATACAATGAGCATGTAGCTGTCTAATATGCAGAGCAGCTCTTTATAGAGCATGCAGTGCCAGTTTAATGAGCACCCTATTAGTATTATACAATTTAAAAAAATAATGTAATTAATAATATATTTTTAGATTTCAATTTAAACTTATAAAGCTGTATCAGTTATGTACTGCCCACTAATTCTCATTAGTTTTTATAACGCTCACTGAACATTAGTAGAAAGCACCTATAAACCAATTACCAACAGTAGGAAGTTCAAAACCTATAAATTAATGTGAATTTAAGGGGATAGTCTATTCAAAATTAAACTTTCATGATTCAAATAGAGCATGCAATTTTAAGCAGCTTTCTAATTTACTCCTATTATAATTTTTTTTGTTCTCTTGGTATCTTTATTTAAATGTAAGCTTAGTAGCCGGCCAATTTTTGGTTCAGCACCTGGGTAGCGTTTGCTGATTGGTGGCTACATTTATACACCAATTAGAAAGTGCTACCCAGGTGCTGAACCAAAATTGGGCCAGTTCCTAAGCTTACATTCTTGCTTTATCAAATAAAGATACCAAGAGAATGAAGAAAAAATGATAATAGGAGTAAATTAGAAAGTTGCTTTAAATTCCATGCTCTATCTGCATCATGAAAGTTCGATTTTAAATAGATTATGTCTTTAAATTAAACAGCTTTTACTCCTTATTTTGGAGCAAAAATGCTCATTTGTTTATGCTGTTCATATGGCTGACAGAAAATGTTTGAGCTATGATGGATTTAGTTGCAAGGCTGCAGGCTGAGGAGAGACCCTTCATAAAAGCTTGTACTTTAATCCAAGTTTGTTAGACATTAGAGATATAATTGCTATTGCATGTTTATTGTCTTTGATTTCAACTATATATTTTAAAGTTAATTTAAAAGTTCTTTAAAATTGTATGCCCCAGCTTAATCACAAAACAAAGATTTTAAGTTTCATGTACCTTTAATTCAAATTAATCTCCACTAGATTAAAAGTGGCGTGCTAATGGTAGCACATTTGAGATAAACAGTTTCGTTTGACCACTTTACCATTAGTGCACCACTTTGATATTAAATGTCCATGGTAAAGCACGTTAACCTGAAAAGGGTTGGCACACCAACCTTTGCTGAGCGCAGCCTATATTTTCAATGAATATTGCAAAGTGCTAATTTGAGCTGGTATTACAAGCTGAAAGTTATAGTTTGATCTCGAGTAAAAGTCCTACATAAAGTAGACCTAAAGTAAACAGTAATGGTTAAAAAAAAAAAAAATGTTTGCACTTAACACATGCAAAACACATAGAAATAAAGCAATTACACACACACACACACACACACACACACACACATATATATATATATATATATATATATATATATATATATATAGTTTCTAGACCAAATTTTATTGCCTTTCCAATGATGCATCAAGAAAAGTAAAAATGTTAGCACAAGAGTGCCCTCTCCCCAGAGCTATATAAGGTCAATAAGAGGACACTAGTACAATTTGAGACATGCTTTTAACTATATTTGGTACCAAACCAATTCTCATGATGTCACTGGGAAATTGCTTATATAAGTGTATGCACTGAATATGTATAACAGAAGTTGTAAGGTGTTCTATAACTTCAGCCAGGGATTCAGACCTTTATGACCTGTCGTAAAAAGAGGGGAGTGGATATTTCTGGCAAAAGAGGGTAGTGAATATTTCTGGCCCCTCTGTAAGAAGGTTGGGTCAAGCAATTTAATATCAGAGAAACAGGTATAAAATTTTGTGTTTAACAACACACGTTGTTCATTCTTCATGGGAGGCTGTATACTACAGTGACAAACTTTTCCTGACATCTCCTTGGCACAGACAACTAAAAGCTAGTAAAGTATAAGATTTCTGTTATTTCTCATTTTTATTTTAAAACTGTTTGTTTGTGTATTATTCTATCTGTTAACATATTTTTATTAATAATGCACTGTGCGTAATTTTTTGCATAATAAATCATTCACTTATTAGTAGTTGAAATCATTCACTTATAACTTTTTGGTTTTGTCTAATATTTGAACCATGTTACTGAAAGAGACTGGTAGTATTATTACTGTGATTTTATATTATTTTTGCTAAATTGTATTCTGGGATTTAATTAGTAAATCTGGGTTTCCTTAATAATTCCCATATAATCTTAAAGTGTGGCAGCTTAGAGATAGTTTAGTGTGGGTGGCATTAAAAGGGGAGTTTGGGGCATTTCTTTTAAGTCTAGGACAGACTAGAGAGTGTTGTTAACCCTTGCATCCACTGAACTAAGTCACAGGCTTGCCTTAAGTGGCTAGACTGTGACAGATTAGTGAAATGACAGGTGCAGGATTGGTTAACCCTGGTTGTCACACACCTGTATACACTTTATATATACTCTCAGGTCTTGTAATAAAATAAATTTAATTTTATTCATAATCCTTTTGAATTCGAAATCGACATTTTGGCCTTTCTTATGACATCAGTTTAACATACATATATGGTGTTACAATTTAAAGAGAATAAACCCATTCCACCCATGTTGACAGCTAGATCAAATTTACAAATAATTTCACATCCAATCACCTCAACATATACCTGTGCACATGCACATAATATAAAAACTCTAGATGGCAACACTATTTCCTGCCATGCAGTGCTCCAGATGCCTACCTAGTTATCTCTTCAACACAGAATTTCAAGGGAACAAAGCAAATTTGAAGTGAATTTTTGGGGTATTTCTATTCAAAACACGTTAAAACTAAATAAAGCTGAGATTGCATGTTTCATGGTATCTGACTGGAAAAAGTTTAGAAGTGTGTGTGTATGTATGTATGTGTGTATATATATATATATATATATATACTGTATATATACAGTATATATTTATTTATTTATATATAACATATAGCTATAGCCATGCACTCAAACCTATTCCTTTAACTTGCAGCCCAGGTGCATCCTTGCTCCAAATACATAAAGTTAAATCACTGAAAGGCACTCTCAGGTTTTGTAATAAAATAAACTTTTTTTAATTAGTAATCCATTAAAATTCAAAAGTTTCGGCTTATCCCTAAGCCTTTCTTAAGACATACATTTCTGTAAAACATACATATATGGTGTTACAATTTAAAGAGAATAAACCCATTCCACCCATGTGGACAGCTAGATCAAATGTATTAACAATTTCACATTCAATCACCTCAACATAAACTTGTGCACATGCACATAATATAAAAATTCCTTTTTGTGGACATATCACAGTAAATTTTTTGTTATGGAGGTTAACCATTCTTAATAATCAATAAAGTTATTATTAACAGGTCTTGTATAGCACATCATTGAAACAAATTATAGTTTCCTTAAACTGATATTTTAGTACAATGGAACAAATCATGTACCTTTACTTTTTACTAACTATGTATCATTTATAGTCAAAAGTAATTTAATCTATTAATCCTATCCACAATCAACATGTTATATTTAATCACCGGATGCTAAGACACCCATAAGCACATACTGCTTTCTCCCCATGCACTTGCATAGGAACTAGCCTTTAGGGCAAACAAATACATTAGAATATGTTTGAAATATAAACTTACTTGCTACACCCAAGCTGAAAGTTGAAGGAATAGGAGTGAGTGCATGGCAATAACAAACCAGATTATATAAAGGAATTGTCAGGGTGCCAGGAATCAGACTGAGACGAGAAGTGCAAAAATAATCACACCTTTATTAATAGCAAAAAATAATAAAAAGTCCACAAGTCAAATACTGTACACGGCCCCTGGACATACGAGAGTCAATAATGCTGCTGACCTCATACTCCTCATGGTTGTCAACAAAGATTGGACGGGGATTAGGCAACACAGTGGTAAACCGATTACAAACCAATGGTTTCAAGAGGGCGACATGAAAAACATTGGAGATGCGCATAGCAGGAGGAAGGTCAAGAGCGTAGGCCACAGGATTAATCCGTCGGAGTATTCGAAAAGGACCAACATAACGGGGAGCCAATTTATTGGAAGGCACACGAAGGTTCAAGTTGTGGGAGGACAGCCAAACTCTCTCACCAACCTGGTAGGAAGGTGCGGGCAGACACCTACGATCAGCCTGGAACTTTTGGCGCTGCATAGAACAGGGTTTTTACCCTGTTGTGTTTGCCATGTGCTGCTGGCAGCCGTTTTACTCACCTCTCTTCCTGACTATGGTGCATTGTGGGGGATGCTGCTCAATTCCTGCACTTCCTTTTATGGCCAGACTGGTGTGCATCATCCATGTGAGACAGGATGCAGTCTCAGAATTGTGATGTCATCACTTGTTATTTAAAGGGCCTCTGTTCAGTATGCTTGGCCTTTGCATAATGTCAGGGTGCCAGGAATCAGACTGAGACGAGAAGTGTAAACATAATCACACCTTTATTAATAGCAAAAAATAAGTCCACAAGTCAAATAACAAGCCAGGAGTCAAAACCAGAGCTGGTAGTCAGACGAGCCGAGTCAGGAGCCAAAGCGAATAGTCAGTTGAGCCGGAATCAGGAACATGGAAAACAGCAGAGTCAGGAACAAGCCAGGGATCAGGAACCAGGAAGGACGTCAGGCAGCCAGGTAATACACAGGAACTCTCACAAACAAGTCTGAGACAACGCAAAGGCAAAGCATACTGAACAGAGGCCCTTTAAATAACAAGTGATGACATCACAATTCTGAGACTGCATCCTGTCTCACATGGATGATGCACACCAGTCTGGCCATAAAAAGAAGTGCAGGAATTGAGCAGCATCCCCCACAATGCACCATAGTCAGGAAGAGAGGTGAGTAAAATGGCTGCCAGCAGCACATGGCAAACACAACAGGGAAAAAACCCTGACAGGAATATGTTTTAAATTGCACCTCCAAAAACATTGTTGAAATTAAAGGATCTCCCACACTAGTTTGTTTTTATAACACTGGGTGATTTTATCATGTTCACATTTAGATCACATTGCTATTTGTACAATAACCAATATGGAGGGTCCTAACACAATATATAGCCCCTTAAGAGAATCACATGATGATGAAGTGATGTTTAGTTTCACTTATAAAGATATTGAGAGATACAAGAAAGTGAGTCTGAACAAATAGGAGAAGCCCCCTTAAATATCTATCACAGACTTTTAAAACTATTTAACAGATTACTTTAAATAGAAAATTATCCAGTGGGGATTCAAAATCAAGAACCTGCCAACTTCTTCTGCAAAAAGTGGTTTCATATAGCCAATAAATGTTCATTTGACTGGATTTTACTGGTCAGAGAAGAGGTGACAAGACTCAAGAAACATGTAAAAGTGGAAATAGAAACTGTGGATAGTAAAAATCTACAGTCTTTAATAGAAGATCCAAAAGGGGAATGGTTGTCCAAGATGAAAACACAACTTGATAAATATAGACAAGATCATATTAATGTAAAAAACAAGAAATTTAATGTGGCTGAAAAAGATTACTGTGAAAAAAAATGTATAAACGTGGTTGAGTGGCAAACCCCAAACATACAGGCAAGAAGATTGGGAGAGAAAGGGTCCTGTGACAATTAATATAGTTGACAGCAGTGGGGGAGAGTCAAGTGGATCAGAACCTGTAAATGCAACAGAATGAGGACAAAGTAAGCAACATAAAATATAAACAAGACCACAGAAAAAAAAAAACACCTGTGCAACATAAAGAGACACAGGACCTTCATTAGAAGGGGGGGCTGGCATAAGAAAATTAACAAAGAACTAGTTAGAACCACTGATGTGGTTGTTAATTTAAGCCATAGACAACTTTCCCAAGATAAGATTAAATTATTAAATAAGGGCCTTATCTATGTTCCAACTCCCAATGTTAACACTTTTGATAATGTTGTGGATGTACATAGACTTCAACAACAATTTAAGCTTAAAGGGACACTGTACCCAAATTTTTTCTTTTGTAATTCAGAAAGAGCATGCAATTTTAAGCAACTTTCTAATTTACTCCTATTATCAATTTTTCTTCGTTCTCTTGCTATCATTATTTGAAAAAGAAGGCATCTAAGCTTTTTTTTGGTTTCAGTACTCTGGACAGCAATTTTTTATTGGTGGATGAATTTATCCACCAATCAGCAAGGACAACCCAGGTTGTTCACCAAAAATGGGCCGGCATCTAAGCTTACATTCTTGCATTTCAAATAAAGATACCAAGAGAATGAAGAAAATTTGATAATAGGAGTAAATTAGAAAGTTGCTTAAAATGTCATTCTCAATCTGAATCACGAAAGAAAAATTTTGGGTACAGTGTCCCTTTAAGGGCCTTTATAAAACGTTGCTAGATGAGTCCTGCCCTAAAAAATTGAGAAATAAGTCCTACTTTGAACCTAGCACCACATATGCAGATATTAAGACCAGCATTTGTTGATGTGCAAAATAAAGAAAAATAAAATAATGGAACCACTTGTGAATGACTCAACAACTTTTTCCCCGGTAACACCCACAGTTAAAGAAATCTTAGCCAAACATTGACCATTGAAAAGTGAGGACCCCAGCTTACCGTTACAACCGCCAAGAATGATATATAGAAGGGGAGAAGCCTAAAATCAATGTTGATGAATACAATTCCACAGAAAAAGAAAGATGCTTGGATTCCTGTGGTGAAAAATAGATGTTACAGATGTGGGAGTTGCATTACATGTATCACGCTATTGATGGGGTCCTACTTTTCATCAGCAGTAGATCTAAGGGCTAGGTGAGAGTACCTATAGCTCTTTAAAGAAGGTTTTCTAGCAAACCTTACAGATAAATATTAGAAGGAATATGTAAAGAGTGCCTAAACCAAAGGCTAAGGTGACTAGAGTTAATAAATGTATTAAAATGCAGATATGAGTCTAAGGGGCCTATTTATCAAAGCGTCAACTATGTTGCATTCACTGGCATCAATACGCTCGCCAGACATCGCTGCCACGGATCTGAATATGACCTCCTTATTTATCAAAAAAGCCATCAAAAACATGCACGTCAAGTAGGGTGCGACGAGCATCAGACTGGTGTTAACTAACAGTCATCGATGTCGCGGTTATTCAGGTTTTTCACAACTTTATTTATACCATTTCATTACTGTCCATGAACAAGCACATTTCTCTAAGCTAATCTTTTATTTTTCATCTGTTAATGTCCAAGTAAAAGCTACATTTATACCTCAACAAACAATAACTCATAGAAAGTTATTTTTATATTTATTAGTTATACAAAAAAATCTGTTATATGATACTTTCACATAAATTAATGTGTATTTGTATTTCTAGGAGACATATGTTTTTTATTTATTTTTTAAATTATTATTAATGCTAGAATTTGTACATATAGCCTTGCATATACTTGTTTATATATATATATATATATATATATATATATATATATATATATATATATATATATATATACTATATATACAGTTGTATGCAAAAGGTTAGGCACCCCTGACAATTTCAATTATTTTCATTTATAAATACTTGGGTGTTTGGATCAGCAATTTCATTTTGATCCATCAAATAACCGAAGGACACAGTAATATTTCAGTAGTGAAATGAGGTTTATTGGATTAACAGAAAATGTGCAATATATGCATCAAAACGAAATTAGACAGGGGCATAAATTTGGAGACCCTTGTCATTTTGTTGATTTAAAATACCTGTAACTACCTAGCACTTATTTATTGGAACACACAATTGGTTTGGTGAGCCCATTAAGCCTTGAACTTCATAGACAGGTGCATCCAATCATGAGAAAATGTATTGACGGTGGCCAATTGCAAGTTGTTGTTCTCTTTGACTCTCCTCTGAAGAGTGGCAACATGGGGGCCTCAAAACAACTCTCAAATGACCTGAAAACAAAGATTGATCAACATTATGGTTTAGGGGAAGGCTACAAAAAGCTATTGCAGAGATTTAAGCTGTCAGTGTCCACTGTGAGGAACATAGATCTTTTGACAGACTTGCATTACAGGCAATTAGTGATGACTCTTAAATAACTTCACGTGCATGAGCACAATGTTATCTATATGAAACACATGAACTAACACCTTCTAGCTGTGAAAAATTGTCAAATATATTCAAATTAGAGGCAGCCTTCAAGGGCTTATAAGTTAGCATATGAGCCTACCTAGTATTGGCCTTCAACTAAGAATAAAAAGAGAACAAAGCAAATGTGATGACAAAAGTAAATGAGAAAGTTGTTTTAAATGACATGCCCTATCTGAATCATGAAAGTTTAATTTGGACTTTACTATCCCTTTATGGCCAGAAGTGCCAGGCCAAGTAAAATATCATAGAGGCAAAGGCAAAGCATGGTAAGAACGGTCAAAAACAGCCCACAGACCACCTCCAAAGACCTACAACATCATCTTCCTGCAGATGGTGTCACTGTGCTTCGTTCAACAATTCAGCACACTTTGCACAAGTAGAAGCTGTATGGGAGAGTGATGAGGAAGATGCCTTTTCTGCACACACGCCACAGAGTCGCTTGAGGTATGCAAAGCACATTTGGACAAGCCAGCTTCATTTTGTTAGAAGGTGCTGTCAACGATTGAGTTATTTGGTCATAACAAGGGGCGTTATGCATGGTGGCAAAAGAACACAGCATTCCAAGACAAACACTTGCTATCAACAGTAAAATTTGGTGGATGTTCCATCATGCTGTTGGGCTATGTGGCCAGTGCCGGTACTGGGAATCTTGTTAAAGTTGAGGGTGGCATGGATTCTTCTCAATATCAGCAGATACTTGAGAATAATGTTGAGGAATCAGTCACAAAGTTGAAGTTACGCCGGGGCTGGACCCAAAACACAGCTCAAAATCTACTCTGGCATTTATGCAGAAGAACAAGTACAATGTTCTGGAATGGCCATCCCAGTCCCCAGACTTGAATATCATTGAAAATCTGTGGGGTGATTTAAAGCGGGCTGTCCATGCTCGGCAACCATCAAACCTAACTGAACTGGAGATGTTTTGCAAGGAGGAATGGTCCAAAATGCCTTCATCCAGAATCCAGACACTCATTGCAGGCTATAGGAAGCATCTAGAGGCTGTTATTTCTGCTAAAGGAGGCTCTACTAAATATTGATGCAATATTTCTGTTGGGGTGCCCAAATTTATGCACCTGTCTAATTTCGTTTTGATGCATGTTGCACATTTTCTGTTAATCCAATAAACCTCATTTCACTACTGAAATATTACTGTGTCCTTCAGTTATTTGATAGATCAAAATGAAATTGCTGATCCAAATACGCAATTATTTATAAATGAAAAATCATGGAAATTGTCAGGGGTGCCTAAACATTTGCATACGATTGTATGTATATATATATATATATATATATATATACATACTGTATATAGACACAAGTTCGTCCGAAGTCGTCTTGAAAAAGTCTGTGCAGACGAATCGCGTAGACAGGGACAGGACCGGTGTACGCATCCATTCTTCTGCTTGAGAGAGGGTTCTCTTACAGGGACTACAAACTGCGGAACTGCTGTTAAACATTTGTATGGGAAGACTATGAACTCTTGGAAATGAACAGAGACTTATATAGCCTGGAGCCGTAAATACACATATGCTTTTAAGGCTTTTTTAAAATTTATTTCCTGTAAGTGCGTTGTGTGTGCTCAATTAAAAATCAACAATACTACCATGAGTCGAGGTTGCGCTTCTGTGTTCTAGTTTTTTAGCTGTCTATTGCCCTGTCACTCCTTGGTGCCTGGTGATTTATGGAAGCAGCACCTATGACCCAGTAAAGGGGAGAGCTATTATCCTGAAAGGATTTCATCATCAAGACACCGTAAAAAAGTTTACTACCTATACTCCCTGAGGCACGTTGGTGGTTTTAGTAAAAGGTTAGTTAAATTTGTGCAAATAGAGGGTTGTACCTATTAAGGGCGTTATCTTCATTAATGTACAGTAACCCCTATAATTATTGTGTACATATGTATGTTTAATGTTTGACTGTATGCACATCAAATACTGATATTATTCAGTTTTGAAATATTTATTAACAGTTTAATATCACACAGATTGTTGCATTTGTACTTTTGCGCAGCTAAGGGTTGAGTGTTTTTATATATATATATATATATATATATATATATATATATATATATATATATATATGTGTTATGTCAGAAATCTTTTGCAAACATATTTACATGTCCCTAAGTTTCTTTTTTTGTTCTAAACAATGTTATCTGTCATATCTCTGTGTTTATTTATACCCCTATATGTATATATTATAGATGTATTATTATTCTGAGCAGGAGTAATTGCAAATATGACATGTAATCAGAGTATCATATGTATTTATTTGCAATCAATGGATATTTTAAAAGCTTCGGAAAGTAAAAATTTAAGTTGCATGATTCAGATAGCGCATGTAATTTTAAAACACTTTAAAATTCACTTCTATTTTCAAATGTGCTTTGTTCTCTTGGTATAGATGTGTCTAGCTAGCTGCCAGTAGTGCAATGCTGTTTCTTCAGCAAAGGATAACAAGAGAATCAAGCAAATTTGATAATAGAAGTAAGTTGGAAAGTTGTTTAAAATTGTATGTTCTATCCAAATCATGAAAGAATATTTTGGGGTTTCCTGTCCCTTTAATAGCTGGGCCAGGTTTCTCTCTGCACCTGTATAACCCCTCCTGATTTCAATCTATTTTTAAAAACCACCCCTTCACAGGTATTATAAAATGGGCTGGCCTATAAGATGATATTTATTACTGAAAAATAAATTCAAGAGAAGGAAGAAATACACTCAAATAGCATGCCAGTAAAGAGGTGATTCTAATTTCTGCTGTATCTGATTCATGACAGTTTAAAGTTAGGTGGGCTATCCCTTTGATCTATCAGCGTAAGATTCTATTTAATCAAACAACAATTCGATTTTTAAAATCCTTGTCTAAAATATTACACTGTGTGTCCTAATGTCAGCATCAATGTTTATCTTTAATACTAATTTCACATATACATACTTTCAAAGTATAATGCACAATGTAACAAATGTCACTTACAAGTTCTGATGAGCGATCAATGACACAAGTATCAAGCAATTTTATTAGTTAGTGATAGTTTATAATGTGTATTTGAATCAGATTGACTGATGTCATAAATCATGTGATTATGCATATTCCAATCAAAAGTGGTGGAAAAATTCACTAGTGTGTGGGTTATTTAGGAGTTTGCGTCATAATTGGTGCGAAAAGTGTTGAGTCAAATATGGTGCGAAGTGGAGAGTGGGACCTGTATGACATGGCTTAAATATGGTGCACATAGATTTTTCCAACAAATAAAAAGGACGTTAGCTAAGTTTATGACCAAATGGGAACCACTTATAGGCACACTAGATATCCCTCACCAAAAACAAGTCATTTATCCCCTCAAAGATTCAGACTATATTCTAAACACACAAATGAGAGGACAATGGAATATTTTCACTTAGGGAGTGGTCGAACAAATAACACGGGGACTAGTCCTGGAGAGGGGGGGGAAGTTTCTGGGGGCGGCGCCTGAATTAGAGATGGAAAGACGGAGTCTTGGAGGATGATTAATGTTAAGAGAGAGGTGAGGAAATGTGTATAGATTACGGAAAGGAGCATAAAATCTTATATGGCTTATAGCGAACTTATCTACTAAAAGTTAACAGGAATAAGCCTGATAATTATCAGGGAGGAGGAGGAAGGAATTCAGCAAGGCGGGAAGGGAAGGAGAGTAAAGATCAGATGAGAACAGGATTAGAAATGTATTTTGATGTTTTTCAATGTTAATTTATTAACTACAATAGGGGCTGAGGGCAAGTAGAGGTGGAAAGGGAACGAGAGAGGAGACACAGAGGTTACAGAGAGTTGATTATAAATGTAAAACCCAGGGCGGCTGAGGTGATGAGTCCTGTTGACAAATTGTATTTTGATGCCTATTATTGTTTCTTGTTATTGGTTGGATTGTCACTGTAAGCTACACTGGAAAAAATAAAGTATTTAAAAAAAGAAAGGAAGTTAGCTATATTATCTTGTGTATTTATTTCATTTTTATCTCTATATCTATTAGTGCAAAACGTAGCAACAAATATGTAGAATTAATTATTGTACCCTTGCTTTGTAATAAGAGACAAAGTTGTAGCATAATCCATAAGTAGTAATGTATTTTTCATTTTTATCCTTATATCTACTAGTGCACCATATGTGGAACAATAATATTATTTGATTTAGAAGGGGTATACAATTTTAATATAGTTTCTAATTTACTTTTATTATGTAATATACTTCATTCTCTTGCAGCATCAAACATAAGCTTTCTGTGTTTTCCGACTTCCATTGAGTTCTAAGGCATCCGCGACCTCAAGGGTGGCGGATTCAAAACTAGATACGCTGAGTCGGAAAAGATGCAAGCGTAACTGTAGAATTTTTGATAACTTTGTGAGAGCTTCAAATAGTGTTGATTAGGAGGGCAAATGAACATGATTCCGCTGGAATACCATGGTTTTCAACTGGCATCGATCTGTGTCGGATTGAGATCACGGGATCGTATTTTACGTAAAAAAATGTCAACATTTGCAATCTTGATGCTTTGGTAACTACAGCGGATCAATCTCGTGACAATTATGACACAAAATTCCACTGTATTTTCAGCTGATGCTTTGATAAATAGGCCCCTATGTAACAATTCTCTAAAATACAATCAAACATTGTATAACCATGGATCCATGTAAGAGTAACGTAATAGATTAATAAAAACAAATGTATGAACAATGTTATACAACAGTAAAAACAAAAATGAATATAATAGGTGATGTGTTCGATCATAGTCTATTAAATAAGGTGCACCTTTTATGAACAATCCTATAAGGTGATAGGTGAGAGTGATAAATGTAAAAATGTCCAAAAAATATAGGTGGATGTGTTAAAAATAGAAAAAATTAAAATAGTGGAAAAGTGAAAAAAATAAATGTATCTTTCCAAAAAATGCAAAAATATAGACTGGCTGTGACATGATAAAGGCCCATTTTGGGGGGCCGAAACATGTTGACAATTAATGGTAAGCCTATTTCTAATACTACACTATCAATAAATAAATTAAATTAAATACTATTAAGGTGTTACAGCTGCTCTGCACTATTGTTATATATTTTTTTACAGGACACTTTAGGATTTCTACAATTCACTATCCAGGATTTCTAGGAGAATCATCACCCACACTTCAAGTAAGGGACTTCAATTTGGACACATTTGGGATTACTCACAAACAACAAGTCTATATTTTTGTATTTTTTGGGAAGACACATTTCTTTTTTTAATTTTTTCACTATTTTTTTATTTTATTTTTTATTTTTAACACATCAACCTATATTTTTTTGGAAATTTTGACATCTATCACTTTCACCTATCACCTTATAGGATTGTTCATAAAAGGTGCACCTTATTTAATAGACCCATTTTTAAAAAAAAAGTATTTATTTACTTGGAACCAACAATGTGAGCATGAAACAGAATCATTGTCTTGCAGGGTGAAACATTAACAGAATTCAAACACAGTAAAACAGATATAAATTCACCTTTTAACAAAACAAAGAAAATAAATAAATAAGTGTGTATTTTTAATTTAACCTTACATTGCTGGGTTTTGTAATTTATCTCATAAGTAATACAAACAGTTAACAGTATTTAACCATTCTTTTTTCTAAAAAATAATCTGTTATGTATGATTCATGAAATTTCTACCATTGTCATGGAAATTAAACATTTCTCAAAACATAGGGCTAGATTTGGAGTTTGGCGGTAGCCGTGAAAACCAGCATTAGAGGCTCCTAACGCTGGTTTTAGGCTACCGCTGGTATTTGGAGTCACTCAAAAAAGGGTCTAACGCTCACTTTTCAGCCACGACTTTTCCATACCGCAGATCCCCTTACGTCAATTGCGTATCCTATCTTTTTAATGGGATCTTTCTAACTCCGGTATTTAGAGTCGTGTCTGAAGTGAGCGTTAGAAATCTAACGACAAAACTCCAGCCGCAGAAAAAAGTCAGTAGTTAAGAGCTTTCTGGGCTAACGCCGGTTCATAAAGCTCTTAACTACTGTGCTCTAAAGTACACTAACACCCATAAACTACCTATGTACCCCTAAACCGAGGTCCCCCCACATCGCCGCCACTCGATTATTTTTTTTTAACCCCTAATCTGCCGACCGCCACCTACGTTATACTTATGTACCCCTAATCTGCTGCACCTAACACCGCCAACCCCTGTATTATATTTATTAACCCCTAACCTGCCCACCACAACGTCGCCGCCAGCTACCTACAATAATTAACCCCTAATCTGCCGACCGCAAAGTGCCGCCACCTACATTATAGCTATGTACCCCTAATCTGCTGCCCCTAACACCGCCGACCCCTATATTATATTTATTAACCCCTAATCTGCCCCCCTCAACATCGCCTCCACCTGCCTACACTTATTAACCCCTAATCTGCCGACCGGACCGCACCGCCATTATAATAAAGTTATTAACCCCTAATCCGCCTCACTAACCCTATAATAAATAGTATTAACCCCTAATCTGCCCTCCCTAACATCGCCGACACCTAACTTCAAACATTAACCCCTAACATTTCTCAAAACATAGGGCTAGATTTGGAGTTTGGCGGTAGCCGTGAAAACCAGCATTAGAGGCTCCTAACGCTGGTTTTAGGCTACCGCCGGTATTTGGAGTCACTCAAAAAAGGGTCTAACGCTCACTTTTCAGCCGCGACTTTTCCATACCGCAGATCCCCTTACGTCAATTGCGTATCCTATCTTTTCAATGGGATCTTTCTAACTCCGGTATTTAGAGTCGTGTCTGAAGTGAGCGTTAGAAATCTAACGACAAAACTCCAGCCGCAGAAAAAAGTCAGTAGTTAAGAGCTTTCTGGGCTAACGCCGGTTCATAAAGCTCTTAACTACTGTGCTCTAAAGTACACTAACACCCATAAACTACCTATGTACCCCTAAACCGAGGTCCCCCCACATCGCCGCCACTCGATTATTTTTTTTTAACCCCTAATCTGCCGACCGCCACCTACGTTATACTTATGTACCCCTAATCTGCCGCACCTAACACCGCCAACCCCTGTATTATATTTATTAACCCCTAACCTGCCCACCACAACGTCGCCGCCAGCTACCTACAATAATTAACCCCTAATCTGCCGACCGCAAAGCGCCGCCACCTACATTATAGCTATGTACCCCTAATCTGCTGCCCCTAACACCGCCGACCCCTATATTATATTTATTAACCCCTAATCTGCCGCCCTCAACATCGCCTCCACCTGCCTACACTTATTAACCCCTAATCTGCCGACCGGACCGCACCGCCATTATAATAAAGTTATTAACCCCTAATCCGCCTCACTAACCCTATAATAAATAGTATTAACCCCTAATCTGCCCTCCCTAACATCGCCGACACCTAACTTCAAACATTAACCCCTAATCTGCCGACCGGAGCTCACCGCTATTCTAATAAATGTATTAACCCCTAAAGCTAAGTCTAACCCTAACACTAACACCCCCCTAAGTAAAATATAATTTAAATCTAACAAAATTAATTAACTCTTATTAAATAAATTATTCCTATTTAAAGCTAAATACTTACCTGTAAAATAAATCCTAATATAGCTACAATATAAATAATAATTATATTATAGCTATTTTAGGATTTATATTTATTTTACAGGTAACTTTGTATTTATTTTAACCAGGTACAATAGCTATTAAATAGTTAAGAACTATTTAATAGCTACCTAGTTAAAATAATTGCAAAATTACCTGTAAAATAAATCCTAACCTAAGTTACAATTAAACCTAACACTACACTATCAATAAATAAATTAAATTAAATACCTACAATTACCTACAATTAAACCTAACACTACACTATCAATAAATTAATTAAATACAATACCTACAAATAACTACAATGAAATAAACTAACTAAAGTACAAAAAATAAAAAAGAACTAAGTTACAAAAAATAAAAAAATATTTACAAACATAAGAAAAATATTACAACAATTTTAAACTAATTACACCTACTCTAAGCCCCCTAATAAAATAACAAAGCCCCCCAAAATAAAAAAATGCCCTACCCTATTCTAAATTACTAAAGTTCAAAGCTCTTTTAGCTTACCAGCCCTGAAAAGGGCCCTTTGCGGATGACGTCATTTAAAGGAACCGTCATTCGTCGTTCAGTCGTCGGCCAGGATGGATGTTCCGCGTCGGAGGTCTTCAGGATGCTACCGCTCCGCTCCGGATGGATGACGATAGAAGATGCCTCTTGGATGAAGACTTCAATCGGATGGAAAACCTCTTCTGCCCCGCTTGGATGAAGACTTCTACCGGATGGAGGACCTCTTCTTGCTCCGCTTGGATGAAGAATTTGGCTCGGCTGGGTGAAGACGACTCAAGGTAGGGAGATCTTCAGGGGCTTAGTGTTAGGTTTATTTAAGGGGGGTTTGGATTAGATTAGGGGTATGTGGGTGGTGGGTTGTAATGTTGGGGGGGGTATTGTATGTTTTTTTTTACAGGCAAAAGAGCTGAACTTCTTGGGGCATGCCCCGCAAAGGGCCCTGTTCAGGGCTGGTAAGGTAAAAGAGCTTTGAACTTTACTAATTTAGTATAGGGTAGGGCATTTTTTTTTATTTTGGGGGGCTTTGTTATTTTATTAGGGGGCTTAGAGTAGGTGTAATTAGTTTAAAATTGTTGTAATATATTTCTAATGTTTGTAAATTATTTTTTTATTTTTTGTAACTTAGTTCTTTTTTATTTTTTGTACTTTAGTTAGTTTATTTCATTGTATTTATTTGTAGGAATTGTATTTAATTTATTTATTGATAGTGTAGTGTTAGGTTTAATTGTAGATAATTATAGGTATTTTATTTAATTAATTTAGTGATAGTGTAGTGTTAGGTTTAATTGTAACTTAGGTTAGGATTTATTTTACAGGTAAATTTGTAATTATTTTAACTATTTTAGCTATTAAATAGTTCTTAACTATTTAATAGCTATTGTACCTGGTTAAAATAAATACAAAGTTACCTGTAAAATAAATATAAATCCTAAAATAGCTATAATATAATTATAATTTATATTGTAGCTATATTAGGATTTATTTTACAGGTAAGTATTTAGCTTTAAATAGGAATCATTTATTTAATAAGAGTTAATTAATTTCGTTAAATTTAAATTATATTTAACTTAGGGGGGTGTTAGTGTTAGGGTTAGACTTAGCTTTAGGGGTTAATACATTTATTAGAATAGCGGCGAGATTAGGTCGGCAGATTAGGGCTTAATAATTGAAGTTAGGTGTCGGCGATGTTAGGGAGGGCAGATTAGGGGTTAATACTATTTATTATAGGGTTAGTGAGGCGGATTAGGGGTTAATAACTTTATAATAATAGCGGTGCGGTCCGGTCGGCAGATTAGGGGTTAATAAGTGTAGGCAGATGGAGGCGACGTTGTGGGGGGCAGATTAGGGGTTAATAAATATAATATAGGGGTCGGCGGTGTTAGGGGCAGCAGATTAGGGGTACATAGGGATAATGTAAGTAGCGACAGTTTACGGAGCGGCAGATTAGGGGTTAATATTAATATGCAGGGGTCAGCGATAGCGGGGGCGGCAGATTAGGGGTTAATAAGTGTAAGGCTAGGGGTGTTTAGACTCGGGGTACATGTTAGGGTGTTAGGTGCAGACGTAGGAAGTGTTTCCCCATAGCAAACAATGGGGCTGCGTTAGGAGCTGAACGCGGCTTTTTTGCAGGTGTTAGGGTTTTTTTTAGCTCAAACAGCCCCATTGTTTCCTATGGGGGAATCGTGCACGAGCACGTTTTTGAGGCTGGCCGCGTCCGTAAGCAACTCTGGTATCGAGAGTTGCAGTGGCGTTAAATATGCTCTACGCTCCTTTTTTGGAGCCTAACGCAGCCATTCTGTGGACTCTCAATACCAGAGTTATTTTAAAGGTGCGGCCAGAAAAAAGCCAGCGTTAGATACGCGGGTCCTTACCGACAAAACTCTAAATCTAGCCGATAGATTCCTACAAAATATACATTACCATTGATTATGCTAACTGTATAATGGAGTGAGACAGCGATGTAGGATTTGCTGAGTATCCCAAAGAAATCTGAAATGTCCTTGTAGCATTGCCTCCTGTATATATATTGTGTCTTTGAATGGGTATAGTAATTGTTTTTGAATATTGCTTGGTTCTGAATTAATAAAGGGGTACCATTTGGCAAAGTACTTGGCTGTGTTTAAATGTGGATTAGCCATTAGATCCATATGTTCTGTTATCATCTGTAGTCTTAACTTAGAAATTAATTTGTTAAGACTAGGCTCTGTCTTTTCTTTCCAAGTCGTCAATATAATTGAGTGTCTGCATAAAATAGTATTATTAATTAGTTTAGCAAAAACTAATTCTGCAATTAGTGATACTATATTAAGGGATTTATATGTTATACCTCGATAGTAAGATATATTAACTGTTCGTGTTAATAAACACCCCTCTGGCAACACATACCATGACGTATATAAGCCTAGATGTGGATGCACTAGTCAACAGCTGAACATGCTAATACACTGAGAGAACAATGGTGATGCCGTGAGACTAATCAAGTAAGTTTTGTGCATATTCTAATGTGCTAGCCCTAAAGGCTAGTTACTATGCAAGCGCAAGGGGAGAAAGCAGTATGTGTTTATGGGTGTCTTAGCATCCGATGATTAAATATAACATGTTGATTGTGGATAGGATTAATAGATTATATACAGACAAGTTACTTTTGACTATAAATGAAACATAGTTAGTAATAAGTAAAGGTTCATGATTTGTTTCATTGTACTAAAATATCAGTTTAAGGAAACTTTAATTTATTATTTGTTTCAATGATGTACTAAACAAGACCTGTTAATTACAGTGGGGCAAAAAAGTATTTAGTCAGCCACCAATTGTGCACGTTCTCCCACTTAAGAAGATGAGAGAGACCTGTAATTTTCATCATAGGTATACCTCAACTATGAGAGACAAAATGTGGAAACAAATCCAGACAATCACATTGTCTGATTTGGAAAGAATTTATTTGCAAATTATGGTGGAAAATAAGTATTTGGTCAATATCAAAAGTTCATCTCAATACTTTGTTATATATCCTTTGTTGGCAATGTCAGAGGTCAAACGTTTTCTGTAAGTCTTCACAAGGTTGTCACACACTGTTGCTGGTATGTTGGCCCATTCTCTAGAGCAGTGATGTTTTGGGGCTGTCGCTAGGCAACACAGACTTTCAACTCCCTCCAAAGGTTTTCTATGGGGTTGATATCTGGAGACTGGCTAGCCCACTCCAGGACCTTGAAATGCTTCTTACGAAGCCACTCCATCGTTGCCTGGGCAGTGTGTTTGGGATCATTGTCATGCTGAAAGACCCAGCCACGTTTCATCTTCAATGCCCTTGCTGATAGAAGGAGGTTTGCACTCAAAATCTCATGATACATGTACACAGATCAGTCGTCCTGTTCCCTTTGCAGAGAAACAGCCCCAAAGCATGATGTTGCCACCCCCATGCTTCACAGTAGGTATGGTGTTCTTTGGTTGCAACTCAGCATTCTCTCTCCTCCAAACACAACGAGTTGTGTTTCTACCAAACAGTTCTACTTTGATTTCATCTGACCTAATGACATTCTCCCAATCCACTTCTGGATCATCCAAATGCTCTCTAGCATACTTCAGATGGGCCCGGACATGTACTGGCTTAAGCAGGGGGACACGTCTGGCACTGCAGGATCTGAGTTTCTGGCGGCGTAGTGTGTTACTGATGGTAGCCTTTGTTACGTTGGTCCCAGCTCTCTGCAGGTCATTCACTAGGTCCCCCTGTGTGGTTCTGGGATGTTTGCTCACCGTTCTTGTGATCATTTTGACCCCACAGGGTGAGATCTTGCATGGAGTACCAGATCGAGGGAGATGATCAGTGGTCTTGTATGTCTTCAATTTTCTAATTATTGCTCCCACAGTTGATTTCTTCACACCAAGCTGCTTGCATATTGCAGATTCATTCTTCCCAGCCTGGTGCAGGTCTACAATTTTGTTTCTGGTGTCATTCGACATCTCTTTGGTCTTCACCATAGTGGAGTTTGGAGTGTGACTGTTTGAGGTTGTGGACAGGTGTCTTTTATACTGATAACAAGTTCAAACAGGTGCCATTAATACAGTGTAATGAGTGGAGGACAGAGGAGCCTCTTAAAAAAGAAGATACAGGTCTGTGAGAGCCAGAAATCTTGCTTGTTTGCAGGTGACCAAATAATTATTTTCCACCATAATATGCAAATAAATTATTTCCAAATCAGACAATGTGATTGTCTGGATTTGTTTCCACATTTTGTCTCTCATAGTTGAGGTATACCTATGATGAAAATTACAGGCCTCTCTCATCTTCTTAAGTGGGAGAACTTGCACAATTGGTGGCTGACTAAATACTTTTTTGCCCCACTGTACAACTTTACTGTCTACAAAGAATGCTTCATAACAAAAAATTTACTGTGGTATGTCCTCACATGTGTATCAATACAAAACATATTTTAAAGGAGTTTTTATATTATGTACATGTGCACAGGTGTATAATTAGGTGATTGGATGTGAGATTGTTTTAGAATTTGATCTAGTGGGCCACATGGGCGGAATGGGTTTATTTTCTTTAAATTGCAACACCATATATGTATGTTTAACATAAATCAATGTCATAAGAAAGGATTATGGATAATCCTAAACATTGACTTTTAATTTCAATGGACTATGAATAAAAAAAAAAAGTTTCTGTTATTACAAGGCATGAGAGTATCCTTCAGTGATTGAACCTTATGTATTTGGAACAAGGATGCACCCTGACTAAAAATTGATGCATGGATATAGTTATATCCTTGAGGAAGCCGCACGTATCAAGCCTGGGTGGGGAAACACGTGTAGTACAACCTTTATGCCCGGTGTGGCCAGCCGAGCTGTCTGCTTGATGCTAATGACCACGTCACTATCGTGGAGTGACTAAGCAGCCAAAAGAAGAATGGGAATTACAGCATCACGTGACATTGACAACTATTTGCAAAGTGACCATTCAAGCAAAGTGGATGAGACCTTTCCTTTTTGCCTCTGTGAGGTTTCAGACTTTAGGGGCCTGGCTACCCCATTGAAGTATCCCTAGGGGACGCTGGTATCCTTTGTACAACCCCAATTCCCTAAAAGTTGGGACAGTATGAAAAATGGAAAAACAAAACAAAAAGAGTCATTTTAAAATTCAATTCCCCCTGTACTATATTGAAAATACATTATTTAACACATTATTTGATGTTTTACTGTGTGAATTTAATGTATTTTTTGAAAATATACACTAATTTAAAATCTGATGACTGCAACACATTCCAAAAAAGTTGGGACAGGGGAAATTTAGGACCAATAGTAATTTGACAATTTGAAATAAGAAGGTGATTTGAAACAGGTGAGGCAATTGTGTAATCATATTATATAATTAGCCTCCATAAAAGGCTTTGTCCTTTAAGAGCCTAGATGGGTCAAGGCTCACCAATCTGCCAACAGATGCGTCAGCAAATAATCCAACACTTTGAGAACAACATTCCCCAATGACGAATAGGTAGAATTTGGGGCATTTCACCTTCTACAGTGCACAATATAATTAAAAGATTCAAGGAATCCGGTCAAATATTGGTGCTTAAAGGGCAAGGCCGAAAACAACTTCTGAATGCGCGTGATCTCTGATCCCTCAGACGTCACTGTTTTAAAAAACGTCATGCGTCTGTAAGGGATATCCTGACATGGGGGCCTATCTATCAAGCTCCTAATGGAGCTTGAAGCCCCGTGTTTCTGGCGAGCCTGCAGGTTCGCCAGAAACACCAGTTATGAAGCAGCGGTCACAAAGACCGCTGCTCCATAACCCTGTCCATCTGCTCTGAGCAGGCGGACAGACTTCACCACAATTCAACCCAATCGAGTACGATCGGGTTGATTGACACCTCCCTGCTGGTGGCCGATTGGCCGTGAGTCTGCAGGGGGCAGCGTTGCAATGCTCTCCATATTCAGCGACGTCTGTCGGACCTGATCCTCACTGTCGGATCAGGTCCGACAGACTTTGTTAAAAAGGGGCCATGGGCTCAGGAATACTTTGATAAACTTTTGTCAGTCAACACCAATTGCCGCCTCATCCATAGATGCAAGTTAAGGCTTTAATATACAAAGCAGAAGCCATGCATCAACACTGTCCAGAAGCCGACAATTTTTCTTGGCTCGATCTCATCTGAGATGGAAAGTAGCACAGTGGAATTGTGTTTTGTGGTCAGAGAAGTTAAAATTTCAAATAGTTTTTGGAAAAAACAACAGTTGTGTTCTCTGGGCCAAATAGGAAAAGGAAAATTCAAGCTATCAGTGTCAGGTCCAAAAGCCAGCTACTATCATGGTATGGGGGTGTATCAGTGCCCTTGGCATGAGAGGGCACCATTAATGCCTAAAGATATGTATACATTTTGGAGCAGCATATACTGCCATCCAGACATCACATTTTGAAGGGACGTCCTTGTATTTTCCAGCAGGACAACGCCAAACCACATTCTGCCCGAAGTACATGGTTGCGTAAGCAGAGAGTGCAGGTGCTAGCATGGCCTGCCTGCAGTCCTGACCTGTCTCTGATTGAGACACATTATGAAGCGCAAAATAATGCATTGAAGGGCCCGTACAGTTGTGCAGCTGAAGACATGCATAATGGATGAATGGGGGAAAATTCTGCTTGCTAAACTGGTGTCTTCAGTCCCCAAATGCTTAATAAGTGTTCTGAAAAGAAAAGTTGATGTTACACAGTGGTAAACAGTCGACTGTCCCAACTGTTTTGGAGTATGTTGCAATCATCAGATTTGAAATGAGTGTACATTATCAAAAATATATTATATTCACAAAGTAAAACATCAAATAATGTGTTTTCATTATAGTATAGGGTGAACTTAGTTTTTAAATGACTCTTTTTCTTTGTTTTTGCATTTTTTATACTGTCCCAACTTTTTTGTAATTGGGGCTGAAACAAATTTGAGGATTACATGTGGTAAAGGATCTCTGAGCAATTGCATATGTCATCATGACCGCTTAAAGATTGTCCTTTGCTGTCACGCTGCTTTCTGTGTTATAATGGTTGCCAGTAAATGCATTTGGTTTATGGAAAACTTCTAATCCTTTTCCAGTCAGATACCCTGAAACATGCAATATCATTTTTATTCAGTTTTAAAGTGAAGGTAAAGTTAGCCTTTATTGACTACAATCTACCATTTCTCATTATCACCTTACACTAGTCGCTAAGTTATTTTTGTGATGTTCAGGTATTTTTCTTAAAAAATCTATTTCCAATTCCCTACCGTTTGGGTCTTGACTCCTCCCAAGCCCTACTTCCTTCTTCGGCATTTTGTAATGTCTTCAGTGGTCCCACCCGCTCTCTCCGCCTCTAAAATGCGCGTTCACGGATCCGGATTAAAATGAGCATGCGCTACTCGCCGATCCTAATTTTCAATGCGCATGCGCTACTCGCCGATGTAAAGAGATTCACTTGTCCGCATCCGTAATAAACAGATGTGATGACGTAGTAAGTCTGGGATTCCTACCTGGTAGTAGGACGCATGCGCAAAACAGGAGCGCACGTGGATATCAAGCTAAGGAAAAAATCATTGGCACATGCACTTTAGAGTAAAGGGGCAGGTGACGTAGATTGACGGCCGAAAAATCAGTTGGCTGAGGAAAACATGTGATCTAAAGGGAAAAAAATATATATATCTGCGGGTTGAATTTGTGCACGGATAGAAACAGCTTTATAAAGGTGATATCTTTCTTTGTACGCATTAATATAAAATCTGATGAATGAAAGTTATAGTTTTTTCCACACATAATGCTATACTACATAGACATTAGGGGAACTTTACCATCACTTTAACGTGTTTTGAATAGAAATACTCCCAAAAAATTCTTGTGATTCAGACAGAGCACACTATTTTAAACAAAGTTTTCAAATTCACTTCAAATTTACTTTGTTTCCATGATATTCAGTGTTGAAGAGAAAGAATAAAAAATTATAAAAGAAGTCAATTAGAAAGTTGTTTAAAACTGCATGTTCTATCTGAATCATGAAATAAAATATTGTTGCTCATATCCCTTTAAGTTCCAGTGTTGTTCACATAGAAATTGTCCTTTATATTTTAAAATACATATTTCTATGTACAATATATTTGCATATACTATCTATCTATCTATCTATCTATCTAACTATCTATCTTTTTATTTGTGTGTATATATTTTCATATAGATATATAAGTATGCCTATATATTTAAATTATAATATATATATATATATATATATATATATATATCTCAATGAAGAAATGAATCCAGGCGCCTCCAAGTCCGTTAAAACATAGAGGTTTATTCAAAGGTTTAAAAAGGTAGGTTTGAAGACAGAGCTTCCATATGGTAAAAGAGTTAACACTTTGTCTTACATGTTTCAGCCTCCACGGCCGTAATCATAGACATACTCCCTTGGTATATGGGAGGTGTTCTTATAGGGCTTTCATCCGCCCATTAAAATCAACACTCATTAACCAATTAATTACCAGCTGTTAATTGTTATACAATAGATGCAATCCAAATACATATTGAAGTTATTAAAATTATTAAATTCATTTGGCATTATTAAACATATTGTTTCATTTCATTAACTATATTGATTCATTTCATCAAATAAGGACCATACTAGAATTAGGCAAAAATAAAAACAATAATAATAGAAAAGGGAGAGAGCATATTCAAAATAAGTTAATGGTTAGAATAAACTAGACTGAATTAGGCAGCAGTTAATCCAATACCAAGTACAAGCACCACAGTATTTTATCTAATATTGCAAAGGTATATCTCTTCAAGAATATTGTTACATCAGAACTTTGCCTATACTATGCTTGCACATTCTATTAGTCAATAGTTCAGTGATATGACAAATTTAATTAAATACATTTAAACCTATATCAAACTTTCCAAGCCTGTCCCTTGTCTATTTTTATTTTTATTAGTTACTGAATATAGAAGAAACAAAAAGAAAAATAGAAAAACAAAGTCAAACTGGGCTTACATATGCACAAAGCTCAGTTTATTATGCATGTTTTTATTTTTATTTTACTTTATTATTTCATTTCATTCTAACTAATTCCTGAAAAGATTGACAAAGCTAGAGATCTGACCCACAAGCTTACTCCCAGTAATTGATCACATCAAATTGTGAGTTAAATCCTCCTGGGACCAAAGTTCTCAGCTTGTGGATCCAGTAGATCTCTTGCCTTTCTAGAATCTTCAGTTTACTGCCACCTCTACGAGGCACACTTATACTCTCAATGGCATTCCATTTAAAGTGCTGTACTTGTTTATTATGCACTTGGATAAAGTTTATCAATAGTGCTGAGCACTGTACTTCATTAGATATATAACCCAGATGCTCTTTTATCTGGGAACGTATATCCCTTGTAGTTAAGCCAATATATTGCTTCTTGTGCTGAGTGCATTCCACTAGATAAATCACATAAGTGGAAGTACACTTAACACAGCCTCTAGTGGAGAAGGTTTCATTCGTAACAAAAGATGTGAAATTATTACCCTGTTTTATATATGTACAGGACATACAGCGTGGAACACCACATTTGTAAGTCCCTCCAACCTCCAACCAGGAGCTCCGTGCTTCTGTGATGGGCAACATGCTTGGTGAAAGCATGTTGCCCATCGTTAGATTTTTAGAGTATACAAAGTCACATCCCTGTTGAACTATATTTTTCAAATTGTCATCACCATATAAAATGGGCAGGTACTTTTTAATGATGTTACACACTCCAGAAAATTGGTTTGAAAATTTTGTGACAAATCTTTTTTTCTTTCACATCCCTGTTTTTTGTTTTTGAATAGTGATTTTCTATCCATAGTTTCTACCTCCCTGTACACTGAGTCAATCATCCCCACATTGTAACCTCTCTCAATAAACCTTTGTCTCAAGTCAACTGACTCTTTAAAAAAATACTGTGGTGCTTGTACTTGGTATTGGATTAACTGCTGCCTAATTCAGTCTAGTTTATTCTAACCATTAACTTATTTTGAATATGCTCTCTCCCTTTTCTATTATTATTGTTTTTATTTTTGTCTAATTCTAGTATGGTCCTTATTTGATTAAATGAATCAATATAGTTAATGAAATGAAACAATATGTTTAATAATGCCAAATGAATTTAATAATTTTAACAACTTTAATATGTATTTGGATTGCATCTATTGTATAACAATTAACAGCTGGTAATTAATTGGTTAATGAGTGTTGATTTTAATGGGCGGATGAAAGCCCTATAAGAACACCTCCCATATACCAAGGGAGTATGTCTATGATTACGGCCGTGGAGGCTGAAACATGTAAGACAAAGTGTTAACTCTTTTACCATATGGAAGCTCTGTCTTCAAACCTACCTTTTTAAACCTTTGAATAAACCTCTATGTTTTAACGGACTTGGAGGCGCCTGGATTCATTTCTTCATTGCTGTATACTAGGAGTTTGGGGACTTCTTTCTTTGAATACCGGCGCACACAGTGACATCATTGACCCGGGACGGAAGGGGGAACGTAACACAACGTCTATACGGCTGCACGTGTGGACACCAAGCATACACAGCAGGAGTATCACTTTCGGCAACAGCCTGTTCCGCGATTGTGGAGTGGAGGATCAGAGGGCGATTTTAAAGGCAGCATAGCTTTTGGAGGTTTACTGGCAAGTGAACGGGTTATACCACGGAGGGTAAGCTGAATCAAATAGCGACCCGGAAAGGAGTGAGTATTAGTATCCTGTTTCAAACTTGCATCCTCCGCTTTTGACTGCCGCTTGCAATCTGTTTTGCTTTTTGCTCTTTTGCCTCCATGTTAAGGCTGACTGTGAATAATTTCTTATAAAAGCAGGAATATTGACTGTGTTTGCTCGAATCCCCTTCCATGTTAATAAGCTTGTTATATGAAACCGAGCAGTTTTTTTTGCCCAGCAGCACTAACAAAAGAACTTTCTTTTTTTGCTTTGCTTCATTAACCCCATTTTTTGTTTAAGTGCAGTTGTGGGCTCTAAAAACTTTGTTCCTGGGACTTTCTATATATAATTGATTATTTATTAGTATTCTTATGATGTCACAAACAACAGAAGCAGAGCTACCTATTACTAGTATATACAATGTGACTGGCAATTACTTTTCTTTGTCTAAAATTGATGATTTGGACTTACAAGGTCTTGAATTGGAAGATTTGTTTGGTCTACTCTAGAGGGTCCTAATGCACAATTGAGTGACCTTTTCATGCAAATGGAACAATTATGTTTAAAAGAACAAAGGCTGAGACTGGACGCTTGGACTCTGAACAAATATAGTGTGTTAAAAATGATACCCAGGGGTCTAAGAGTACTCAAATTTCCTACATTTGATGTTTCAGATGATACTTTTATTCGAGAATGGAATGAGGTTTTATCTGAATGCTCTCTACGCCCTATGCAACTATTGATTAAGTATAAGACAGCACAACTAATTCTGGTTAGACAACAAATAGAGTGTATACAGTTGGAGCTTAATAAATTTAAGAACCTAGAGGGCTATGGTGTTTTAGATAAAACATTACAAGATATTGTTCAGTCCAATAAAAGTCAGATTATACAAATTAAATACACTAAATACCTGAGAGACAAAAATGATTATCAAAATGATCAAGTGTTTATCTGGCATAGGAGGAACCGTAGGAAATATAATAACAGGAAAAATCAATCCTCTTTTAAAAATACTGAGGATCAAGCTGTGGGTACTAGCAAGACTAACAAGGGTAATAAGAAGAGACAAAATAAGAAATCTAAGGGTAACAGAAAAGTAACATTTTCAGATACTGAGCCTGAAACTACAGATGATGATGGATCATTATCTGCTTTTTCTAGCTCATATGAGGAGAGTGGAGATTCAGACCTTGAGATTAATTCTGAACAGAATGAGCAAACAGAGGTTGTCCCTAACCAACAGGTATTAGCAATAGAAAACCAAACTCATAGTGAACAATTGGGAGTTAGACCAAAAACATCAAATATTCAAAAGAATAAACAGCCAAATTCTATAAAACCTATTTTAGTGAACAAACAGCAAGCAGATATCCAACATACACATAATGTAAAGCAGCAGGATTTTCACAGGGATACGAACCAAGGGGAAGGGGGAGGAATGAATACATCCCTACCCCTACCCCTAATAGGGAGAGGCAAGTACCTATTGAGAAACACAATAACACACAAGTAAGCAACCAGGGTGTAATTAATATCTCATCCTATCAATTAAGTGAAGCCGAGTACAAGGTCTTGAGACTGGGTTTAAATTTTTGTCCTAGCAGGGATTTCAATCTCTTCCAGACCATTCTTGATGTCAATAAGTTTGTAAGGTTACTTACCCTTAAAAAATTCTATAAAGATACTCCCAATCAATTGGATAAAGGAACACGAGAGAATGGTCTGGGAGACATTGATCTGCTTAATTTTGAGGATACTTGCAGTCTGCTTACCCTGACATCATTGGATAGTGAAGGAGCCCCTGATATTCCCTATAACTGTTCGGGAGGTTTAACTATTAAAAGTAAATCTAATTTTTATCCCATTCAGTCTAGAGGTAAACAACTAGAACTTTTTCATAAGAGGGTGCTTGAAGACTTGAAAGCACTCTCACATGAGAAATCAGATGTGAAACCTAACCTTTCACGTAAGGAAAAACAGGCTATTAAATCTCTTCAATCAAATAAACAAATTGTAATACGCAATTCAGATAAAGGTGGGAGCATAGTGGTCATGGACAGGAGCTCCTATATATCTGAAGCATGTCGTCAATTGGATGATTCTAATGTGTATATTAGTCTTAGCAATAATCCAACTGCTAGATTTCAGAAAGAGTTAATGTCGCTTTTAGACGATGGTGTGGAAATAGGCATCATTAATACAAAAACCGCTATGGGCTTGAATGTAGGTGACCCTATTTTGCCTATTTTCCACCACCTTCCAAAGGTGCATAAAGGTTTACAGGATGTCAAAGGCCGTCCGATTGTGGCGGGTATTGGCTCATTACTTGAGCCAATCTTTGAATGGCTCGATATGTATCTGCAGCCGCTTGTTAACAAACTTCCTAGTTACATCAGGGATACCTCTCATGTTCTGAGATTAACTGAGGATTTGAAACGGCAGCCTGGTTTTGTGTGGTTAACTATAGACGTTGTGTCGCTTTATTCGGCAATACCGCACTGTAAAGGTCTTGAGGCGATTGCTTTTTTTCTCAACACTTATACAGATCTGAACGAAAAGTTTAAATCATACATTGTTCGTGTGGTTGAATTCCTTTTGAGTCATAATTTTTTATGTTTGAGGGTGATTTCTATCTGCAGAGACGTGGAACAGCTATGGGGGCTAAGTTTGCCCCCTCCTATGCCAACCTGTTTATGAGTTGGTGGGAGCTGTTCCACGTCTTTGCGGATAGAAATCCCTTCATTGAGCACATTCAATTCTATAGGAGATTCATCGACGATCTCTTACTTGTCTGGCATGGGGATGAACAGACCATACATGGGTTCATGGACTATTTGAACTCCAACAATAAAGGTTTGGAGTTCACCCATTGCTGGCACAAGTCTGAGATCGTGTTCCTTGATCTAGTGTTGAGAGCAGCTCCCTCAACAAGAGGGGTTACAATGTCCTTACACCGTAAAGAAATTGCAGGTAATAGTTTGCTACATACGCAAGGCGGACATCCTCAACATGTGTACAAAGGAATTGTCAAAGGACAATTCCTGCGCATGAAGCGTAACTGTACCCTACATTCTGACTTTGTTAAAGAGTCAGTTGACTTGAGACAAAGGTTTATTGAGAGAGGTTACAATGTGGGGATGATTGACTCAGTGTACAGGGAGATAGAAACTATGGATAGAAAATCAGTATTCAAAAACAAAAAACAGGGATGGGAACGAAAAAACCTAAGATTTGTCACAAAATTTTCAAACCAATTTTCTGGAGTGTGTAACATCATTAAAAAGTACCTGCTCATTTTATATGGTGATGACGATTTGAAAAATATAGTTCAACAGGGATGTGACTTTGTATACTCTAAAAATCTAACGATGGGCAACATGCTTTCAGCAAGCATGTTGCCCATCACAGAAGCACGGAGCTCCTGGTTGGAGGTTGGAGGGACTAACATATGTGGTGTTCCATGCTGTAAGTCCTGTACATATATAAAACAGGGTAATAATTTCACATCTTTTGTTACAAATGAAACCTTCTCTACTAGAGGCTGTGTTAAGTGTACTTCCAATTATGTGATTTATCTAGTGGAATGCACTCAGCACAATAAGCAATATATTGGCTTAACTTCAAGGGATATACGTTCCCGGATAAAAGAGCATCTGGGCTATATATCTAATGAAGTACAGTGCTCAGCACTATCGAGACACTTTATCCAAGTGCATAATAAACAAGTACAGCACTTTAAATGGAATGCCATTGAGAGTATAAGTGTGCCTCGTAGAGGTGGCAGTAAACTGAATATTCTAGAAAGGCAAGAGATCTACTGGATCCACAAGCTGAGAACTTTGGTCCCAGGAGGATTTAACTCACAATTTGATGTGATCAATTACTGGCAGTAAGCTTGTGGGTCAGATCTCTAGCTTTGTCAACCTTTTCAGGAATTAGAATGAAATGAAATAATAAAGTTAAATAAAAATAAAAATAAAAACATGCATAATAAACTGAGCTTTGTGCATATGTAAGCCCAGTTTGACTTTGTTTTTCTATTTTTCTTTTTGTTTCTTCTATATTCAGTAACTAATAAAAATACAACTAGACAAGGGACAGGCTTGGAAAGTTTGATATAGGTTTAAATGTGTTTATATACATTTGTCATATCACTGAACTATTGACTAATAGAATGTGCAAGCATAGTATAGGCAAAGTTCTGATGTAGCAATATTCTTGAAGAGATATGCCTTTGCAATATTAGATAAAATACTGTGGTGCTTGTACTTGGTATTGGATTAACTGCTGCCTAATTCAGTCTAGTTTATTCTAACCATTAACTTATTTTGAATATGCTCTCTCCCTTTTCTATTATTATTGTTTTTATTTTTGTCTAATTCTAGTATGGTCCTTATTTGATGAAATGAAACAATATAGTTAATGAAATGAAACAATATGTTTAATAATGCCAAATGAATTTAATAATTTTAACAACTTTAATATGTATTTGTATTGCATCTATTGTATAACAATTAACAGCTGGTAATTAATTGGTTAATGAGTGTTGATTTTAATGGGCGGATGAAAGCCCTATAAGAACACCTCCCATATACCAAGGGAGTATGTCTATGATTACGGCCGTGGAGGCTGAAACATGTAAGACAAAGTGTTAACTCTTTTACCATATGGAAGCTCTGTCTTCAAACCTACCTTTTTAAACCTTTGAATAAACCTCTATGTTTTAACGAACTTGGAGGCGCCTGGATTCATTTCTTCATTGCTGTATACTAGGAGTTTGGGGACTTCTTTCTTTGAATACCGGCGCACACAGTGACATCATTGACCCGGGACGGAAGGGGGAACGTAACACAACGTCTATACGGCTGCACGTGTGGACACCAAGCATACACAGCAGGAGTATCACTTTCGGCAACAGCCTGTTCCGCGATTGTGGAGTGGAGGATCAGAGGGCGATTTTAAAGGCAGCATAGCTTTTGGAGGTTTACTGGCAAGTGAACGGGTTATACCACGGAGGGTAAGCTGAATCAAATAGCGACCCGGAAAGGAGTGAGTATTAGTATCCTGTTTCAAACTTGCATCCTCCGCTTTTGACTGCCGCTTGCAATCTGTTTTGCTTTTTGCTCTTTTGCCTCCATGTTAAGGCTGACTGTGAATAATTTCTTATAAAAGCAGGAATATTGACTGTGTTTGCTTGAATCCCCTTCCATGTTAATAAGCTTGGTATATGAAACCGAGCAGTTTTTTGCCCAGCAGCACTAACAAAAGAACTTTCTTTTCTTGCTTTGCTTCATATATATATATATATGCAGAAAATATATATATATATATATATATATATATATATATATATATATATATATATATATATATATATATATATATATATATACAGAAATACGACCCTAAAGTCTGCTTATAAAAGAGTGCCACTTCTGGGAAATAAATTGCATAGAGGTTTGTTATATTTTTATATATAAAAAGTTAATAAATAATAGTAATAATACTAATACAAAACCCAATATTAAATATTGCACAATCAGTATAATGAAAAAGGTATTACATAATCTGTATATAAAATGTATGTTAACCATTGTCAGCTAATGTGTACCTTCTCCTTTTAGTTAATATGTACACATTTGTGTCAAACAATATACACAATTATCCAACTGGCAACAACAAATGTAACACATAGAAAAAAGGATATACGTAAGTCACAGATTCATGATCCTTATCCCTCAGTCCACACTGCAGCTCCTATAGAAACACACCGGCAGGGTAGGGTGGTGCTAGATAACAAACAGAAAAACAGGAGCGCAAGGGACTGATCTAAGAGTAGTATAGTTTAAAAATAGATTTAATTTGCACATATAGAAAATAACTCACACTTTTTACCCTCAAACATATGAGGTATGAAATAGGCACGATAACAAGAGGACTAATGCAGCTCGGTACGAACCCAGGATGACAGTCTCTTTTTCAGATCACTTCCATCAGCGGCTTGTCTACAGAAACAGCTGTGCTGCTACTTTCGCATCCATCTGTCCATGATGGCTCCCTGGGATTTTAGCACAAACGTCCAAAGTCTCAGTGTCCCAATATCCTCTTACATGTATACAACAAAGCACAAGATGCTGGTCACCAGACAGACTCCCACAAGCGCCGACAAGCCGGCTAGAACGCTGTGTGTCTGATTGCTCCAAGCGTACGTCGATGTGGGCGTGGCCTAACACGTTTCGTGGGGTTCCTCCCCACTTCGTCAGAGGCAATTTTCTTTTATGTGAAGAACATTGGAATGTCAATTTTCATAACTACCTTCGGGTTTAGCACAGTTGATTTAATACCGTGGGCCATTTTATGAGTGGCACTTTAACAGTTATGTGCGAGCGATAAGGGGTTTATTTGTGACTGTTTGTGCACGTTGGGTTTTCCACTCTTATTACAAGTTGAAAGTAAATATGATAGCTTGAGCACAATCGCAATGTATGTTAGAAATTTACTGCATCCTCAGAGCTCTGGTTAACTGTTTCGCAAACCAAAAAAGTGTAACAAAACACATAAAAATACATACAGTTAAACTCATAATAACCATCTAATAAAAATATATTTTTAAAAATGCGCACAAAAAGTTATAAAGGTTCAAAGATATGAGTGTGTACATAGGTATTTAGATATTTATATGTGTATATATAAGTGCGTTGGAGCCATTTGCATTTAAGTAGATGAAAACATGTAAAAAATATCTAAGCAATATTCATATTTAATAAAGTGTTATACTGTGTATTTACTGTAAATATTTCACATTCCAATGTTCTTCACATAAGGGAATATGTTCAATGTATTTGTAAATAGATATCCCTATATATATCTGTACATATCTATACTAATATATAATAATCTATATATTGGTATAAATATATATTTGTGCAACAAAACATCAGCTATATATAGAAATATGCATTTATAAATAAATAGAACATATTCTTCTATGTGAAGAACATTGGAATTTCAAATATTCATATTTTCATGTCGGGTTAATGCATTTTTGAGAATATGGGATTGTGTTTGAGCTTCATTAGGGGGTTAGGTTTCTCCCCACTGTTTTTGCTCCTTTTACTTATATGGGGGAAAAGTTGTTGTGCACACAATATCCTAAGTTCAGCATTTTAAAGGTGTCAGGTCAGCGAGCAACCGAAAACTGTTTACTTTCCACTCATAATACTAGCGCAACCCAACTCTAGCGCAGATAACGCTCAAGCAGGATCGTTAAATAGTGCTCCATTTGTAATCTAGCACTGTGTCGAGTCTGTGCGCGAGTTATAACTGTTAGATTTTTTTTTTTTTAAAGCGTGCCCCATAGAATTCTATGGAGAGAAGTTAGTGCAATTACAGTATCTGAAGTCCTGAAATAAGTGCACATCAGACTTTTGCTAACTTTTTACTTTCAGCTTGTAATACACATGCCAAAATTTTACTTTGAGCGTAGTTAACGTGCAAGTAAAAAAAAAATTGCGTACCACTTGTAATCTGGCCCTCAATGCTTACTTTATTTAAACTGTGTTTATGTGATAGATTACATAGTAAGGATTCAAATTAGATGTATGTATTATGCCTTAGTTAACATGTGATCAACCAGTAAATGTAATTTTTTAAAATTATCTTAAAATAGAATCATTAAATAATTGGTGAGGTTGTAGTTTTGTTCTACTAGGCTTTTGAGCTATTTTGATTGGTTTGATATATTTTTTTCTTATTTTGTTATATTACACAGGGATTGTATGAAGTAATTTGTCCCTGTGAGAGTCTTTCAGTCCCATGTGAGTTTCGATTCAGCAAAGCAAATCTAATTTTGTTTGTTTTATGCAAACGAGAAGGGGCTGTGGTTCATTCTGTTTTCACTGGAGGGGAAAGGCACACTAATGGGACTGGCTAAATTGCATGTATTACAAACATAACTCCCTTGCATACATTACATTAAGCTCTGTGATGCTGTGTTTATCATTCTGATGTATACTGTGTTAATATATTTTCAAAAAAAGTCATTTTTACAACAGTAAAAATTCAATAAATCATGATGTGATATTGTAGTTATATTTAATGTTATTCAGATACACAAACAAAGGAATAAAAACACCATTGATATATGTAGAATTTGTCTTTTAGCACAATACAGCTTTCTAGTTTAAAAATAGGCAATGCATGCAAGACATCACTTCACATTGTAGTAAAGCGTCTAGCATGCTTTTCAATGCTAATTACAAAGAGAAGATAGATAGATTGCATGGCCTAAAAGGTTAAAGTTATTAAAAACATAACCGACAGGGGGTTTATAGGAGAATGCCAAACACTATCCTTTCCAATGTCTTCTGAAGGTGAGTTTTTAATACTGAGCAGAAAATTATTCAATTATTTTCATGTATGTCTGTTTTATAAATGTATTGTGAAGATATATTTAATTAAGTAATTGATATCTCTATCATCTATCTATCTATCTATCTATCTATCTATCTATATTTCTGTCTGTCTGTCTGCTTGTATGTCTATCTATCTATCATCTATCTATCTATCTATCTATCTATCTATCTATCTATCTATCTATCTATCTATATATCTTCTGTCATCTATCTATCTATCTATCTATCTATCTATCTATCTATCTATCTATCTGTCTGTCTGTCTGTCTATCATCTGTCATCTATCTATCTATCTATCTATCTATCTATCTATCTATCTATCCATCTTTTTGTCTGCCTGTCTGTCTATCTATCTATCTATCTATCTATCTATCCATCCATCTATCTATCTATCTATCTATCCATCTATCTATATATCTATCTATCTATCTATCTATCTATCTATCTATCTATTACTGGTATTTTTATTGTGTGTAACCAAAGTGTGACCAACCAAAAATCATACTCAAAATGATGTTCTCCATAAAGGGCTAGATTACAAGTGGTGAATCATGATAACAATATTACAACAATATTATAACTGCAATAACTTAAATAAATTATTGGAAGTGGAAAATAAACTTGACAGCTTGAGCACAAATTGTCAGGTTTGTCAGGATCAAAATTATTCATACAAATATTCATTAAAAAAGTAATAAGGGTTCGAAGGTATATTATATTATATACTACAACGTGTTTGAATTGAAAGAGCTATAACTTATATAAATATATGTATATGTATATATATATATATATATATATATATACATATATACATACATATACATGTATAAATACTGTATGTGTATGTATGTACAGTATATATTTAAATATGTATACATGTGTATTTATGAGTTTATAAATACACATATATATATATATATGTATAGACATGAATATATACAAATATAAACACATATATAAGCACGTGTACACATAAACACATAGGTATATATACTTTGGAGCCCTTTCCACTCATATATTTCAAAACATGAAATTTAATCTTTGCTCAATTTCAATATTTAACAATGTTTTTTACTGTATATTTACTGTAAGTATTTTACATTCTAATATTAATAATATATTCAAAATGTGTTTTGTGTTTTTAAATATATATCCCTATATATATGTATATATCTATGCCTGTATAGATAGATAGATAGATGATAGATAGATGATAGATAGATAGATAGATAGATAGATAGATAGACAGATAGATAGATAGTTAGATAGATAGATATAGATCACTCAGTCTATGGGGAGAAGTTAACACAGAAGTTAACACAGTAGCGTTATCCGAAGTCCTGAAGTTTGTGTGCACCAGGCTTTGCTCGCATACAAACCATATACTTTGAACTTGTAAGAAGTGCTAACCCGCATGCGTAAAAACTTTACTTTCAGCTGTGTTTATGTTCGAGTGGGTGCGCTAAATACCACTCCATAGTCCAAAGTGTTTAATTATACATAAAAAATGCACTTTAGTTATTTTTACCTGCTTTTCTTACAATTTAATTGTGAACATTGAGAGGCTGTAAGGGATCCTGAAGGATTTTGAACTTGAATCCTAAACATTCTACACAGTGGTTGTTGAGCTCATTTATATCTGTTCCTGACTGGCCACAGCAAAGGAGGTAATATAAACAATGTAATTAAGCTATGTCCTTAGAATGTTAGACAAATTTTGTTAACAATGTAATAAGTGCATTTAGCCAATAGGAACAGTCAATAAGATTTTAGCAGCCCTAATTTCTATTGGCTGATTAAAATTTTTCAGCCAATAGGAATGCAATGGTAACCCCAGTATAAAAGGAGTACCTTGCATTTGAATCCTCTGTGTGCGGCAGACGATCGCATGAAGAGGACCTCCATGCCGGATCGATGGACCTCCGCCTGGACCTCCGCCTTGGACCTTCACCTGAACCTTCGCCTCTGTGCATCGACCGCTCCGCCTTAGCAGGGATGAAGAAGATGCCGGTCTCGCGATGGATGAAGATGGATCCGCCTGGATGAAGATGGAGCCGCTGGAATGAAGATCCTTCAAACCGGACTTCAGCAACTGTGAGTACCTAAAGAGGGGTTAGTATTAGGTTCTATCAAGTTTTTTTTTTTTTTTTTTTTTTAAGATTAGGGTTTGGGTTTGTCTTAAAAGAGCTGAATGCCCTTTTAAAGGCAAGAAAAAGAGCTAAAAAATTAGCTGAATGCCCTTTTAAAGGCAAGAAAAAGAGCTAAAAAATGAGCTGAATGCCCTTTTCAGGGCAATGGGTATCAGTTTTTTTTAGAGTTAAGTTTTTAATTTTGGGGGTTGGTTGGGTGGTGGGTTTTACTGTTGGGGGGTCTTTGTATTTTTTTTTACAAGGAAAAGAGCTGATTTTTTTTTAAGGGCTAGGTAGTTTATTGTAGGCTAGGGTTCTTTTATTTTGGGTGGGCTTTTTTTATTTTGATAGGGCTATTAGATTAGGTGTAATTGTTTTATTTTGGATAATTTCGTTTGTTATTTTTTATAATTTAGTATTTTTTATTTTTTGTAATTTAGTATTTTTTATTTCTATCAACTGTAGATTTCATTTTTTTAGTAGGGTTAGGTTTTTTTAATGTGTAATTTAATTAATTTAATTTGTAGTTATTTTAATTTTATTATAATAGTAATGTTAGTTTAATTTATAGTTTAAACTTAGTTTTTTTTAATTTCACAGGTAAGTTTTATTTATTTTAAGATAGGGATCATGTAATTGTAATGTAAAGTTAGGGGGTTGTTAGGTTTAGGGGTTAATAGTTTAATTTAGTTTTTGACAATGTGGGGGGCTGGTGGTTTAGGGGTTATTAGGTTTATTTAGTGGTAGTGATGTGGAAGGCCAGAGGTTTAGGGGTTAATAAATTTATTTAATGGCGGCGATGTCAGGGAGCGGCGGATTAGGGTTTAATAAATGTTATTAGTTGCGGCGATGTCGGGAGCAGCAGATTAGGGGTTAATAACTTTAATATAGTATTTGTGATGCGGGAGGCCCTCGGTTTAGGGGTTAATAGGTAGTTTATGGGTGTTAGTGTACTTTGTAACACTTAAGTTATGAGTTTTGTGTAAAAGTTTTGTTGCATAAAACTCATAACTACTGCTCTCAGATGGCGGTAGGGATTGTGTCAGTATAGGCTGTAAAGCAAGTTTTTTAGCCTCACTGCAAAACTCATAAGGGCAACGCTATGGTAATCCCATGAAAAAAACGTCATTTTTTTGAGTGCGGGACTGACGTTGCGTTACAGGCTAAAAGGCTTGTGGTATAGCTATACCGACAAGACTCGTAATGGCTGTGTTGCTGTTTTAACGCTGAAATGGCACAACTCGTAATCTACCTGAATGTTATTTAAAATATTTTAATATTTTTTTGTTAGCGCATTTTGTTTTAGCACACAGGGTAGCTCCAAATAGAATTCTCTGAGGAGAAAGAGTTAGCATATCCACTTTATCCGAACTACAGAATATTAAAGCACCAGATGTTTTCCCTTGAGTGACATTTTTTTTAATTTCAACTTGTAATAAAAAGTGCTATTGATTTAACTTGAGGAGTGTTAGGGCTCAATAGCACTAATATTTGTACTCTCTACTTGTAATCTAAACCATTGTTTCTCAACCGTGGTCCTCAAGTACCCGCAACAGTGCAGGTTTTCATTATAGCTGAAACAGAGCACAGGTGAAATAATCAGCTGATGGGTGAGAGCAGGTTAGTAACCATGGTGTTACTGATCAGCTGATTAATTCACCTGTGTACTGGTTCAGCTATAACAAAAACATGTCCTTTTGGGGGTAACACTGATCTAAACCATAGTGTATAGAACCCAGTATTAACCATTGCACAAGCAATTGTTTGTGCAGCCACACCCGCTGTTCTCTCACAACCAATAGCATTAGATCAGGGCTTCCCATTCATCTTGGTTGTATGTGACCATAATGATTTTACTCCAACACCCTTGAGAACACAGCTACTTAAAGGGACAGTTCACCCAAAAACTTTCTCCCCTTTAAATTATTCCCAATGATCCTTTTTACCTGCTAGAGTGTATTAAATTAGTTGCAAGTGGCTCCTTTACTCCTATTTCAGCATTTGAAATAGCTGATTTAGCTTGTGGTTTCCCAACCTATACTGAAAGTTTTGATACTGGCATATACGCTATTGACAAGCCTAAGTAAACACAGCCAGCAGAAGAGATTACACCCTCAGTGGGGGGCATGATAGTTAAGTAATAAAATGATAATTTTCCATTGTTCTCTCTAAGTATTGAGTTGGTGTTTCAGACAAATATAAGATAAGGAAGCAAGTCTGTGTACATATGATAACAAAATGAGATCTGATATTACCTGAAGCTCAACCCATTGTAATAGGCTGTGGTTTCAAAGCACAAAACCAGCTACTTCAGATACACAAATAAACCCGAAAATGCAATTTCTCAAATATTTTATAATCTGCAGTTGGTATAACAAGTCATTTAAAATACATTTATGGAAAAACAATTTTACAGTGTACTGTCCCTTTAACTAATAATCACCAAGATTACAAATTGTGCGGTAAACTGGGTGAGCAAATAACGCAAAAGAATTAGCGGTGTCGCACTCTCCATAGCGCTGCCATTACAAGTTACTGAAAACCTTCTTTTGTTTTGTGATATGGTGCGATAAGCTCCATACCGCACAAAACCCAAGGCCTGACTTGACGTGCTCGTGCACATTTTCCACCCTAGACATCAATGGAGAGAAAGTGTTAGAAAAAAACTAACACCTTCGATTGCGGAATGGCAATCACCGTAAAACAATCCCCATTGATGTCTATGGGGAAAAGAAAGTTATGTAAAAACCTAACACCCTAACATAAACTCCTAGCCTAAATACCCCTAATCCGCAACCCCCTGACATCGCTGACACTAAATAAAACTATTAATCCCTAAACTGCCGCCCCCCACATTGCTATCACCTAAATAAACCTATTAATCCTTAAACAGCCGCCTCCCCACATCGCTACTAATATAATAAAATTATTAACCCTTAATCGCTGCACCCCCACATCGCTACTACTGTAATAAAACTACTAACCCCTAAACCGCTGGCCCCCCACATTGCTACTACTATAATAAAACTATTAACCCCTTAACTGCCACCACCCCCACATTGCAACACACTAAATTAAACTATTAACCCCTAAACCTAACTATCCCCTATACTTTAAATTGCATTTACAATATAACTATCTTAAAATAAATACAAAATTATCTGTGAAATAAAAAAAAATAGGATTAAACTATGAATAAACTGAACATAACTATTTTAAGAAAATTAAATTAAATTAAAATTTAAAAAACCTAACACTACGAAAAAATAATAAAATGTAACATTATAAAAAAAAAAATACAATTACAAAAATTAAAAAAACACTAACGGCTAGATTATGAGTTGTGCTTTTTTACGCCCGCTGCTATTACGAGACTTGCAGGTTTAGGGTCACCGCACACTTTTTTGGCCTTACCGCAAAACGACTTAGGTAAACTTCGTAAAGTCTTTTTTCTATGGGACTTCCATAGCGTCGGTATTACGAGTCTGTCCTGGGAGGTCAAAAAGTGAGCGGTACACCGTACCCCGTTAAGAGTCCTAACGCATTTAAAAGTCAGTAGTTAAGAGTTTTATGGTACAACGCCATAACATAAAACTCATAACAAAAGTGCTAAAAAGTACACTAACACCCATAAACTACATATTAACCCCTAAACCGAGGTCCTCCCGCATCGCAAACACTATAATACATTTTTTAACCCCTATTCTGCCGCTCCAGACGTCGCCGCAACTGTAATAAACATATTAACCCCTAAACCGCCACTCTCCCATCTCACAAACATTAGTTAAATAGTATTAACCCCTAATCTGCCATCCCTAACATCGTTCCCACCATCCTACATTTATTAACCCCTAATCTGCCGCCCCCAACGTCGCCGCCACTATATTAAATTTATTAACCCCTAAACCTAAGTCTAACCCTAATACCCCCTAACTTAAATATAATTTAAATACATCTAAATAAAAATTACTATAATTAACTAAATTATTCCTATTTAAAACTAAATACTTACCTATAAATAAAAACTAAGCTAGCTACAATATAACTAATAGTTACATTGTAGCTATCTTAGGGTTTATTTTATTTTACAGGCAAGTTTGTATTTATTTTAACTAGGTAGAATAGTTATTAAATAGTTATTAACTATTTAATAATTACCTAGCTAAAATAAATACAAAAGTACCTGTAAAATAAAACCTAACCTAAGTTACAATAACACCAAACACTACACTATAATTAAATAAATTAACTAAATTAAATACAATTATGTAAATTAAATTAAATTAGCTAAAGTACAAAAAAAGGGCCTTTTGCGGGGCATTGCCCCAAAGTAATCAGCTCTTTTACCTGTAAAAAAAATACCAACAACCCCCCCAACAGTAAAACCCACCACCCACACAACCAACCCCCCAAATAAAATACTATCTAAAAATACCTAAGCTCCCCATTGCCCTGAAAAGGTCATTTGGATAAGCATTGCCCTTAAAAGGGTAGTTAGCTCTTTTGCGGCCCAAACCCTAGTCTAAAAAATAAAACCCACCCAATACAGCCTTAAAAAACACTAACCCCCTAAAGACCGACTTACAGTTTTGAAGACCCGACATCCATCCTCAAGGAAGCGGCAGAAGTCTTCATCCAAAAGGGCCGAAGTCCTCAACGAAGCCAGGAGAAGTCTTCATCCAAGCCGGGCAAAGAGGTCCTCCAGACGGGCAGAAGTCTTCATCCAGACGGCATCTTCAATCTTCATCCATCCGACGCGGAGCGGCTCCATCTTCAAGACATCCGACGCGGAGCATCCTCTTCAAACTTAATGACGATTCCTTTAAGTGACGTCATCCAAGATGGCGTCTCTTAGATTCCGATTGGCTGATAGAATCCTATCAGCCAATTGGAATTAAGTTAGAAAAAATCCTATTGGCTGATGCAATCAGCCAATAGGATTGAAGTACAATTCTATTGGCTGATCCAATCAGCCAATAGGATTGAGCTTGCATTCTATTGGCTGTTCCAATCAGCCAATAGAATGCAAGCTCAAACCTATTGGCTGATTGCATGGACATCAATGGGGAGAGCGGGCTGAAAAAAAGCCCCTAACACCTGCAAAAAAGCAGCGTAAAGCTCCATAACACAGCCCCATTAATTCCTATGGGGAAACTAAATTTATGTTTACACCTAACACCCTAACATGAACCCCGATTCTAAACACCTCTAATCTTACAGTTATTAACCCCTAATCTGCCACCCCGACATCGACGACACCTAAAGTATACTTATTAACCCCTAATCTGCCGCTCCGGACATCGCTGCCACTATAATACACATATTAACTCCTAAACCGCCGCACTCCCGCATCGCAAAAACACTAGTTAAATATTATTCACCCCTAATCTGCCACCCCTAACATCGCCGCCACCTACCTACATTTATTAACCCCTAATCTGCTGCCCCAACGTCGCCGCCACTATACTAAAGATATAAACCCCTAAACCTAAGTCTAACCCTAACCCTAACACCCCCTAACTTAAATATAATTAAAAGAAATCTAAATAAAAAATACTATCATTACCTAAATAATTCCTATTTAAAACTAAATACTTCCCTTTAAAATAAACCCTAAGCTAGCTACAATATAACTAATAGTTACATCATAGCTAGCTTAGGTTTTATTTTTATTTTACAGGCAAGTTTGTATTTATTTTAACTAGGTAGAATAGTTAGTAAATAGTTATTAATTATTTACTAACTACCTAGCTAAAATAAATACAAATTTACCTGTAAAATAAAACCTAACCTGAGTTACACTAACACCTAACCTTACACTACAGTTAAATAAATTACCTAAATTAAATACAATTACCTAAATTACAAAAAAAACATACACTAAATTACACAAAATAAAAAAGAAATGATCAGATATTTAAACTAATTACACCTAATCTAATAGCCCTATCAAAATAAAAAAGCCCCCCAAAATAAAATAAAAAAACCCTAGCCTACAATAAACTACCAATAGCCCTTAAAAGGGCCTTTTGCGGGGCATTGCCCCAAAGAAATCAGCTCTTTTACCTGTAAAAAAAATACAAACACCCCCCAACAGTAAAACCCACCACCCACACAACCAAACCCCCCAAATAAAGATCTAACTAAAAAAACTTAAGCTCCCCATTGCCCTGAAAAGGGCATTCAGATGGGCATTGCCCTTAAAAGGGCATTTAGCTCTTTTTCAAGTGCCAAACCCTAATCTAAAAATAAAACCCAAACAATAAACCCTTAAAAAAACCTAACACTAACCCCTGAAGATCCACTTACAATTTTGAAGACCCGACATCCATCCTCAACGAAGCCGGGATAAGTCCTCAGAGAAGCAACAAGAAGTCCTCAATGAACCCGGGAGAAGTCTTCATCCAAGCTTGCAGAAGTTGTCTTCCAGACGTGCAGAAGTCTTCATCAAGATGGCATCTTCTATCTTCATCCATCCAGCGCGGAGCGGCTCCATCTTCAAGACAACTGGCGCGGAGCATCCTCTTCTTCCGACGGCTAACGACAAATGAAGGTTCCTTTAAGTGACATCATCCAAGATGGCGTCCCTTGAATTCCGATTGGCTGATATAATTCTATCAGCCAATCGGAATTAAAGGTGAAAAAATCCTATTGGCTGATGCAGTCAGCCAATAGGATTGAGCTTGCATTCTATTGGCTGAATTACCTTAATTCCGATTGCCTGAAAGAATTCTATCAGCCAATCGGAATTCAAGGGACGCCATCTCGGATGATGTCACTTAAATGAACCTTCATTTGTCGTTAGCCGTCGGAAGAAGAGGATGCTCTGCGCCGGATGTCTTGAAGATGGAGCCGCTCTGAGCCAGATGGATGAAGATAGAAGATGCCATCTGGAGGACCACTTCTGTCGGCTTGGATGAAGACTTCTCCCGGCTTCGTTGAGAACTTCTTGCTGCTTTGCTGAGGACTTCTCCCGGCTTCGTTGAGGATGGATGTCGGGTCTTCAAAACTGTAAGTGGATCTTCAGGGGTTAGTGTTAGGTTTTTTTAAGGGTTTATTGGGTGGGTTTTATTTTTAGATTAGGGTTTGGGCACTTGAAAAAGAGCTAAATGTCCTTTTAAGGGCAATGCCCATCCAAATGCCCTTTTTAGGGCAATTGGGAGCTTAGGTTTTTTTAGTTAGGTTTTTATTTGGGGGGTTTGGTTGTGTGGGTGGTGGGTTTTACTGTTGGGGGGGTGTTTGAATTTTTTTTACAGGTAAAAGAGCTGATTTATTGGGGCAATGCCCCGCAAAAGGCCCTTTTAAGGGCTATTGGTAGTTTTTTGTAGGCTAGGGTTTTTTTTTATTTTGGGGGACTTTTTTATTTTGATAGGGCTATTAGATTAGGTGTAATTAGTTTAAATATCTGATAATTTCTTTCTTATTTTGTGTAATTTAGTGTTGTTTTTTTGTAATTTAGGTAATTGTATTTAATTTAGGCAATTTATTTAATTGTAGTGTAAGGTTAGGTGTTAGTGTAACAGGTTAGGTTTTATTTTACAGGTAATTTTGTATTTATTTTACCTAGGTAGTTAGTAAATAGGTAATAACTATTTACTAACTATTCTACCTAGTTAAAATAAATACAAACTTGCCTGTAAAATAAAAATAAAACCTAAGCTAGCTACAATGTAATTATTAGTTATATTGTAGCTAGCTTAGGGTTTATTTTATAGGTAAGTATTTAGTTTTAAATAGGAATTATTTAGTTATTAATAGTAAGTTTTATTTAGATTTATTTTAATTATATTTAAGTTAGGGGGTGTTAGGGTTACGGTTAGACTTAGGTTTAGAGGTTAATAAATTTAGTATAGTGGTGGCGACGTTGGGGGCGGCAGATTAGGGGTTAATAAATGTAGGTAGGTGGCGGTGATGTTAGGGGCGGCAGATTAGGGGTTAATAATATTTAACTAGTGTTTGTGATGCAGGAGTGCGGCGGTTTAGGGGTTAATATGTTTATTATAGTGGCGGCGATGTCGGGAGCAGCAGATTAGGGGTTAATCATTTTATTTTAGTGTTTGCGATGCAAGAGGGCCTCGGTTTAGGGGTTAATAGGTAGTTTATGGGTGTTAGTGTACTTTTTAGCACTTTAGTTATGAGTTTTATGCTACAGCTTTGTAACGTAAAACTCATAACTACTGACTATAGATTGCGTTACAAATCTTACGGGATAGTCTGTACCGCTCACTTTTTGGCCTCCCAGAAAAAGCTTGTAATTTTGGCGCTATGGAAGTCCCATTGAAAAAGACTTTACGCAAATTGCTTAAGTTAATTTGCGTTAAGGCCAAAAAAGTGTGCGGTACAGCTGTACCTACAAGACTCGTAATAGCAGCGGTAGTGAAAAAGCAGCGTTATAACCCAAAACGCTGCTTTTTTTACTCATAACGCAAAACTCGTAATCTAACCGGATGTTAAGTTTATTTATAGTTAGTTTTTTTATTTCACAGGTAAGTTTTTATTTATTTGAAGGTAGTTATATTGTAAGCTTAATTTAAAGTTAGGGGGTGTTAGGTTTAGGGGTTAATAGTTTAATTTAGTGTGTTGTTATGTGGGGGGATGGCAGTTTAGGGGTTAATAGATTTAGTTTAGTATTAGCGTGGTGGGGGCCAGCGGTTTAGGGGTTAATAGGTTTATTATAGTAGTAGCGATGTGGGGAGCCGATGGTTTAGGGGTTAATAGGTTTATTATAGTAGTAGCAATGTGGGGGGCTGGCAGTTTAGGGGTTAATAGGTTTATTATAGTAGAAGCGAGCAATGCGGGTATGCGGCGGTTTGGGGTTAATACTTTATTTTAGTGTTGGCAATGTGGGTGAACGCGGATTCTGAGTTAAAAGGTTTTATATAGTATTTGCGATGCTGGGGATGGCGGTTTAGTGGTTAATAGTGTAGTTTGTGGTTGTTAGTGTACTTTATAAAAAAAATTATGAGTTTTGTGAAACATTTTTGTTTCGCAAAATCTATAACTACTGGTCTCAGATAGCGGAATGGATCGAGTCGGTATAAGCTATAACGCTAGCGTAATAGTCTGACAGAACACAACTTGTAATACGGCGCAATGAAAAATATAATTTTTTGTGTGCGGAATAGAGAGTTGAGTAAAGGTTAAACGCTAGCGGTATAGCCATACCGCTGCGACTTGTAATACGGAAGACCTGCATATTCTGCTCGCAAAGGCCAATTTTTCAACGATATAGCCATTCTGCAAAACTTGTAATCTTGCTGAATGTTGGCTCGTTCCCACGAACATGAACTGCTGGGCTCCAAAACTGAATCTGCAGCATCATAAAAAGAGTTAATTTTATCAAAATCAAAAAAAGAATATTGCAGTTATTTGACATGCACTTTATTCTTTCATTGGCAAAGACTTACTAACACCTAAAAAATAAAGAATTGATTGATTTCTTGTTGTTTACTCTATCTCCCTTTTTTATCTTACTTTTTATATTAAAAATGTTTTAGGCTACACCTCCAAATTTTAGTCACAATATTTCTTTAGATTGTCTTAAGAACATATATATTTTAATACACTGCATATGATACATATTATAAATAATATATAATATAAATCATAAAGACATGGATAAAAGTTTACATAAAAAAAACCTTTAGTTAACATAAAAAACCTTTATGTTTCTCTTTGCATATACTAAAAACCAGTACCAAATATGTGTTTGCTTGAAATAAAAAAAAATTGAGGATTGAACTTTGTCTGAACACTCTGTTTGGCAGTGATTGGCTTAGAAAATAACTGGTTAGGCTTAAAGTCCATGCTACTGGTCATGAAAATTGCTTTGTAAATGCTTCTTAGTAATCAAATTCTGCATGGCATTGATCATCATGCCATTTCCGCAATGTCCTAAGAGTCTTTGATGATAACAATCATTTTCAGGTGCATATCTTAACAGCCAGTATTTTAAAGAGAATGAATGTCTCGTTTTGTTCATTTAAAATGATCAATCATTTGATCAAGCATTGCCTTGCCTACCTAAATATTAGAATAATAGACTAAATGTTATTAATTTATTATGTTCTTTCACACCCACTTTGCATAGAAACAGAATAACTAATAATTAATAAATATAAATATTTTCTTTTATAAATATTCTGCAGTCCACTTTAGTAATTTTCCCATTTTGTACAAAGTAATATGAAATAAAAATCTTTTGGTTTGTAAATGTAAAGTAATTCCTGTTCATAAAGCTATATCGTTATAACATATATGAGTATTTTTAGTGTAAAACAAACAGGATATTTTGATAGCAGACTGCTGTATTTTATTCAGTTGCAGACTTTATCTGAGCCACTTATGCAGCAAGTATTGATATTTGGGGAGCATGACAGTACATATGACCCTTTTTGGGTAAAATTAGATCTGGCATTTAATTTCAAGGGCTCAACAGCCAGCCTGTCAAATCCTCATTTTACTAGTGCCCACTAGATCTGCTGACGCTTGTCTTCAACTCCCGGTGCTTTCATCTTTCACTGGCAATAAACATGTCACCCTGCTGAGGTGAAACACAATCTGGAATTAAATTTACTGCATATAAAATATGGTGCCCTCTTTTTTGGTTCAAATACTTGTCATTCATAATTTATTTGAATGTGCACGGCCTTCATGGTGAGTGCAGTTTGAAAAGGAGATGGTAGAAAAGTACTTGGCAAATCTTTTACACTCATATTTTTGCATTTGTTTGCAAACTATTACTGACACATATTAATTACTGATACTATTAGCTTCTAGAGACAAAGGTCCATACGGAATGCCGACACACAGTAATATGAACTACTTATAGTTGCTTGTATGGTGGGTTTCAGGAAATTAATTAAACTCACATTACACTTGCTAGAGGGAACAAGAAATATTCATTTGTTTTCATAAAACTATGAGAGTAAATAGGTGCACAGATAAATTATGAGTTTGTGTTGTTGTCTGGAAGCTAGTAACAGTCTTTATTCTGCTTAACTGTTATATTTCACTATTTCCTGTTAGTTATTAGTAGAACTTATACAGTTCAAACATGAAGTACCTTTCTAATCTCTCTTAAAAAAACAGATGGGGAAGTTCAGCTTTGCGCACAAAGTCCAACTAAAGCACTTTGGGGCATATTTATCATGATCCGTATGAATCTTGTAGCTCGCATTCTATTGGCTGTTCCAATCAGCCAATAGGATTGAGCTCGCATTCTATTGGCTGATTGGAACAGCCAATAGAATGAGAGCTCAATCCTATTGGCTGATTGGATCAGCCAATAGGATTGAAGTTCAATCCTATTGGCTGATTGCATCAGCCAATAGGATTTTTTCAAACTTAATTCCGATTGGCTGAGAGAATTCTATCAGCCAATTGGAATCTAAGGGACACCATCTTAGATGACGTCACTTAAAGGAACCTTCATTCGTCGGGTAGTTGTCGGAAGAAGAGGATGCTCCACATCAGATTTCTTGAAGATGGACCCGCTCTGCGCCGGATGAATGAAGATAGAAGATGCCCGTCTGGAGGACCACTTCTCCCGGCTTGGATGAAGAATTCTCACGGCTTCGTTGAGGACTTCTTGCCGCTTTGATGAGGACTTCTCCCGGCTTCGTTGAGGATGGATGTCGGATCTTCAGGGGTTAGTATTAGTTTTTTTTAAGGGTTTATTGGGTGGGTTTTATTTTTAGGTTAGGACTTTGGGCCACAATAAAGCTAAATAGCCTTTTAAGAGCAATGCCCATCCAAGGGTTTTTTAGTTAGGGTTTTATTTGGGGGGTTGGTTGTGTGGGTGGTGGGTTTTACTGTTAGGGGGGTTGTTTGTATTTTTTTCAGGTAAAAGAGCTGATTTCTTTGGGGCAATGCCCCACAAAAGGCCCTTTTAAGGGCTATTGGTAGTTTAGTTTAGGCTAGGGTTTTTTTTTTTATTTTGGGGGCTTTTTATATTTTGATAGGGCTTGTATATTAGGTGTAATTAGTTTAAATATCTTGTCATTTGTTTTTGATTTTCTGTAATTTAGTCTTTGTTTTTTTTTGTAATTTAGCTAATTGTATTTAATTTATTTAATTATATTTAATTTAGGTAATTTATTTAATTGTAGTGTAGTGTTAGGTGTTAGTGTAACTTAGGTTAGGTTTTATTTTACAGGTAAATTTGTATTTAATTTAGCTAGGTAGTTAGTAAATAGTTAATAACTAGTTAGTAACTATTCTACCTAGTTAAAATAAATCCAAACTTGCCTGTAACTATTAGTTATATTGTAGCTAGCTTAGGGTTTATTTTACAGGTAAGTATTTATTTTTAAATAGGAATTATTTAGTTATTAATAGTAAGGTTTCCTTAGATTTATTTTAATTATATTTAAGTTAGGGGGTGTTAGGGTTAGGTTTAGATTTAGGGGTTAATAAATTTAATATAGTGGCGGCAACGTTGGGGGCGGAAGATTAGGGATTAATAAATGTAGGTAGGTGGCGGCGATGTTAGGGGCAGCAGATTAGGGGTTAATACTATTTAACTAGTGTTTGTGAGGCGGGAGTGCGGCGGTTAATATGTTTATTCTAGTGGTGGCGATGTCCGGAGCAGCAGATTAGGGGTTAATAAGTGTAATGTAGGTGTCGGCGATGTCGGGGCGGCATATTAGGGGTTAATAAGTGTAAGATTAGGGGTGTTTAGACTCAGGGTTCATGTTAGGGTGTTAGGTGTAAACATAAATTTAGTTTCCCCATAGGAATCAATGGGGTTGCGTTACTGAGCTTTACACTGCTTTATTGCAGGTGTTAGACTTTTTCTCAGCCGGCTCTCCCCATTGATGTTTATGGGAAATCGTGCACAAGCACGTAAAAACAGCTCACTGCTGACTTAAAGGGACATTAAACCCAAACATTCTCATTAATGGTTCAGATAGAGAATACAATTTTAAACAACATCCCAATTTACTTCTATCATCTAGTTTGCTTTATTCTATAGCTATCCTTTGTTGAAGAAAAAGCAATGCACATGGGTGAGCCAATCACAAGAGGCATCTATGTGCAGCCACCAATCAACAGCTACTGAGCCTATCTAGATATGCTTTTTCAGCAAAGTATATCAAGAGAATTAAGTAAATTAGATAATAGAAGTAAATTAGAAAGTTGCTTAAAATTGCATGCTCTTTCTAAAGCATGAAAGAAAAAATTTGAGTTTCATGTCCCTTTAAGCAGCGCTGGTATTGGAGTGCGGTAAGGAGCACAATTTTGCTCTACGCTCACTTGTTGCCTTTTAACACCGGGTTTGTAAAAACCTGTAATACCAGCGCTGTAGGAAAGTGAGCGGTGAGAATAACGTGCAAGTTAGCACCGCACCCCTCATAACGCAAAACTCGTAATCTAGCCGAATGTTAGTTATGAAAAACTAGGAATGGTAAATAAAGGGAATATCTATCTTTTTAAACAATAACATTTTTGGTGTTTACTGTCCCTTTAAGTATCATGCTCTTTGGAAATCTTGTCAAATAAAATAAATGTTTAGCAGAAAGTATTATTCTTAATTCACTAGGTTATCCAGTGTATTTCTGAACTCATTTATGTAATGGATTCACATGCACACTTTCTTTTTTAAGTGATAGATGCCAAATTTTATGTTTTCTGAAATGTTATACTCTGTAATTAATTTTAACGTCAGTAATTTTTGAAGTTTGAAGGAGCAGATAAAGACTGCCAAACTACTTGAGAAGAAAATATGCTATAATGGTTTCATATTATTGTTCTCTAGAATACATAAACTCTGTTTATCAAGTGCATGTTCCAATAATAATTGTAAAATGCCTTTAAAGTAGCTCCCAAATATACTTTACTCATACCTGTATATATTATATAGATATATAGGTATTGATATATATTTTAAGAAAAAGATAATCAGGTTTTTGGCACGCACAAACAATTTAATTTCAACGTGTAATACACGCACTAACCCGCCCGCTTTAGGGTAGAATCTAAGTGGCATGCTAACTGTATCGCCCAAGTGATATTGGGTATTATGTGATTTTTTTTAAGCAACAGAAATAGCGTGCACATTACGAGTTGAAAGTAAATGCGTTCATATGAGCACAATTAAATTTAACGTGTCAGGTTAGTGTGACTTCAGAGCTCTGGTTAAAAAATGTTGCACAAAAAAACATCAAAAATATATTTAAAGTATAGTTTCAATTATGTTAACACACTGTCTGATAAAAAGTATTTTAAAAAAATACTGCATACAAAAATTATAAGGGCTAAAAGTTATTTGGTCTCAGGTGTTAAAAAAGGGCTACAAAGGGCTTTAACATATATATGCTATATATGCTTGTACATACAGTATGTATTTAAGTAGTTATGTGTTTTACTGTATATGTACTATATATATTTCCCATTCCAATATTCTTCACTTACAGAATTATGTACTTTTTATTGTAAATACATATATATATATATATATATATATATATATATATATATATATATATATATATATATATACAGCATCTTTACAAAAGTGAGTACACCCCTCACATTTTTGTAAATATTTTATTATATCTTTTCATGTGACAACACTGAAGAAATGACACTTTGCGACAATGTAAAGTAGTGAGTGTACAGCTTGTATAACAATGTAAATTTGCTGTCACCTCAAAATAACTCAACACACAGCCATTAATGTCTAAACCGTTGGCACCAAAAGTGAGTACATCCCTAAGTGGAAATGTCCAAATTGGGACCAAAGTGTCAATATTTTGTGTGGCCACCATTATTTTCCAGCACTGCCTTAACCCTCATGGGCATGGAGTTCACCAGAGCTTCACAGGTTGCAACTAGAGTTCTCTTCCACTACTCCATGACGACATCACAGAGCTGGTGGATGTTTGTGAGGAATCAGTACAACACCCTTATATGCATACATATATATATGAATAACCGCTCAGTCTCACACCCCACTTCAGGTTTTATTACAAGAATAAACCCTGGTTTGCTCATAGACATGAGGGTGACCAACATTGGTCAAAGGTAGTGGAACAGTACTTATTAGTACCTATACACAGGGGACATACCTACACTAACTAAATCTAAACTGTAGCTATGGAATACAAAAGGGGAAATAAGTAATTTAAAGGCCCAGAATGGAATTCCTAATATTGAGCAAAATGTAGCATTGAGTAAGCTGGTACATATATGAATAACTCAATTTGTTAAATGGAATAGCAAGCAATAAGATTCCTGTAAGTTAGCAGCAGTAGATGGCAGTGGTGAGTAAGTGTGCAGCATAGGCATGAGTCAGTAAAAGAGAAACAATCTCCAATTTAAAGTAACTGAATATCAGGCAAAAGTAGCAATACATCAGCAAGTAGTAAAAGTCTTATATATGCCAGTAAAGTGTAAGGATGTGTTATTTGAATGAACTCTGTACCGTACATAGATTCTGTCCTCTGGTGCTGCTAGTGCTGACAGGCTGCGGGGCTACAGGAAGTCCTGAGTCTTAGTTTGAGATCGCTGTGTCGCTCTGCAGAGTGACGTAACACACTCCAACGTGTTAGAGATGCAGTACTGTGTGAGAAAAGAACTTGCAGTCGGTGGTGAGTGAAAATCAAAAATAACACGTTACCAAATAGTGCTGGCAGTATGGTGAACCGCTTAGGGAATTAGAGAGCTGAGATCCCAGGAACAATTAATGAGGATTCAGAATTCAGTCTGTGCTGTTCCAAAGTGAGGCTAGAGTGAAGATTCTCAGTAGTATCAAATTACCTAGCAATGATTGATGGACACAGGTAAGCTTAAATAGGATGTGCTGATCACATGATGTAGAAAGTTAAAGTGACAGTATGTCAATTAGGTGGTTCCTGACAATGTTAGAGACCTTGCGCTCCCCCACCTTCCATTTGAGGATTCCCTACAGATGCACAATAGGGTTTAGGGCTGGAGAAATGCTTGGCCAGTCCATCACCTTTACCCTCAGCTTCTTTAGCAATGCAGTGGTCATCTTAGAGGTGTGTTTGGGATAGTTATCATATTGAATACTGCTCTGCGACCCAGTCTCCGAAGGGAGGGGATCATGCTCTGCTTCAGTTTGTCACAGTACATGTTAGCATTCAGGGTTCCCCAGTGCCGTCAGCACTTATGCAGTCCCAGACCATGACACTCCCACCACCATGCTTGACTGTAGGCAAGACACACTTTTCTTTGTATTCCTCACCTGGCTGCCACCACACACGCTTGACACCATCTGAACCAAATAAGTTTATCTTGGTCTAATCGGACCACAGGACATGGTTCCATTAATCCATGTACTTAGTCTGCTTGTCTTCAGCAAACTGTTTGCAGGCTTTCTTGTGCATCATCTTTAGAAGAGGCTACCTTCTGGGATGACAGCCATGCAGACCAATTTGATGCACTGTGCGACACATGGTCTGAGCACTGACAGGCTGACCCCCCCACCCCTTCAACCTCTGCAGCAATGCTGGCAGCACTCATACGTCTATTTCCCAAAGACAACCTCTGAATATGACGCTGAGCATGTGCACTCAACATCTTTAGTCGACCATGGCGAGGCCTGTTCTGAGTGGAACCTGTCCTGTGAAACCGCTGTATGGTCTTGCCCACCGTGCTGCAGCTCAGTTTTAGGGTCTTGGCAATCTTTTTATAGCCTAAGCCATCTTTATTTAGAGCAACAATTCTTTTTTTTCAGATCCTCAGAGAGTTCTTTTCCAAGAGGTGCCATGTTGAACTTCCAGTGACCAGTATGAGAGAGTGTGAGAGCGATAACACCAAATGTAACACACCCGCTCCCCATTCACACCTGAGACCTTGTAACACTAATGAGTCCCATGACACCGGGGAGGGAAAATGGATAATTGGGCCCAATTTGGATATTTCCACTTAGGGGTGTACTCACTTTTATGGCCAATGGTTTAGACATTAATGGCTGTTTGTTGAGTTATTTTGAGGGAAAGCAAATTTACACTGTTATACAGGCTATACACTCACTACTTTACATTGTAGCAACGGGTCATTTCTTTAGTTTTGTCACATGAAAAGATATAATAAAATATTTTAAAAAATGTGAGGGTGTACTCACTTTGTGAGATAATATATATATATATATATATATATATATATATATATATATATATATATATATATATATATATATATACCTATACCAGTATATCTAGATATATAGGTATAGATATGTACTTTACATGATATTAAAAATATTAATAAAAAAATATTTAAAATTATTATAAATATTTTAAAAGATTTAGATATATACTATGGATTGTTTAGAATATTTAACAGAATGTATAGAATAATTTTAAATAATATTTATTATTTTTTTTTAATATATTTTACTAACGCACGTTGAAGATAAGAATTTTTCATGTGCGCTAACCGGACCATGTACACTCAAGCGGGAGTGCTAAATTGTGCTCTACTCATAATCTATCCCTTAAAATCATACTTTTAGCAGTGTTTGTATGCGAGCAAAAAAAATATTTATTGAACTACTTCTAATCTAGCCCAGTATGTGAAGGGGATACACATATATTACAGTATAGTGCTAAATAAAATTAACAGTTTAAAAAGCATATTAAAAGTGCAATGTAAAAATCCAACCAAAGTACACATACAAAATAATATTTATATTGCAAATTGAAACAATCCAGTATAATTAATTTTAAAATTAGGCTTGAAAAATGCATTTAGGGAAATGTAATATCAAAATACAAAGATACATTTGTACCAAAAAGTACAAAATTCAAAGGGTACTTTATTTTTCTATTGTAAAATAAGTCTCTCAAGCCTGGTGATTGGGGCGAACAAGGGAGATCGTTGGGTGTATATAAAGTATACTTACAGTAGCCATTATATTTTCTATGCACTTATTTGCAGGCCTCACTGATTGTCTAACCAAATATAAGTTGGCATGTTTATTTCAAAATATGCAATACACTTATTGCACTGATAGAAAAGTTATGCATGTATAACTGGAAGTAAATACAAGGTAATGTACTCTGAAAACACACAATTTGATTTGTATTTGCTTGGTGCTTCCTGTTATATTTGCTCTCCTGACAAGATTTTCCATTCCATTACTTTCTATGGGAGGCAGCTAACCTCTTGATGTGAGTTCTAGGTTCAGCACCATTTTTTAGAAGAATTGAGAGAGGTCTGCCCATTTGAGAGGCAGTATGATGTGGCCCTCATCAGCTTCCATGCTCACACCAAGGTGAGATATAGCTTCTGGGCCTTAAATGTGTCTTTCACTTCTCTGGTATTTTTCAGTCATCTGAGGGACATGTTAGTGGAATGGCCCTGTCCAATTTTTTTTAAAGTAGTGGAACATTTATTGGTGACTCTGGGAGCACACTACCAAATTTTACACTCTGCATTCACCCTCAATATTTTGCTTTTAGCCCAAAGTGAATACTGATTGCACCATATAATTAATACTTAATTAAAAACAAAATGTTATAATGAGGAAATTCAGAGTTTTAGAGAATATTATTTAATTGATGAGGTGATAAAGCAAAATGTGTCTGTCTATGTGTGTGCGTGCTACTGTTTTATGACATGCATACAGAATTCTTAAATGGACTGTAATGGTAATGGTGTTCTTGTTGTACTAATAGAAAGACTGTGTAATGTAATACTTGACACTCCATAGGTTAAAATTATAATACATAATGTGATTAGAGAGGGAGAGGGAACTACCTTGTCCCTGATAAATACCTGACAGCAAGAAATGCGTAGAATGTGTTTTTTTGCGGCTGTGCCCTATAACTTTTTACATATTAAAATAAAGCACTGTTTTTACATTTCCAACATTTGCTGGATTGTGTATTCTTATGCGATTAGCTAAATCTTAGGAGATGGAGGAGTTCTCCTGATCCAGCTTGTGCCTGTTCACACGTACCTCCAATTATTGCACCTCTCTACCAGTCTCATGACCACACAGACAGGTAGATTACGAGTTTTGCGTTACGGCTTTTAACGCTGAAAAAATGGCAATTTCAGCGCAATGGCAGTAACACAGCTATTGCGAGTCGTGTCAGTATAGCTATACCCCAAGCATTTTAACCTGTAATGCAACGTCTATTCCGCTGGTATTACAGGTTGTGCGGTGAGGCTAAAATGCTTTCGTTACTGCCTATACCGACACAATCCATACCACCATCTGAAAGCAGTAGTTATGAGTTTTGCGCCACAAAAATGTTTCACAAAACTCATAACTAAAGTGTTACAAAGTACACTAACATCCATAAACTACCTATTAACCCCTAAACCGTCACCGTTCCCACATCGCAAACACTATTTAAAACTTATTAACCCCTAATCTGTCACCCATCCACATCGCGACTATTAAATTTACTAACCCCTGATCTGCCACTCCTATCATCGCCGAAACTAATAAAAATGATTAACCCCTATTCCGCCGCTCCCTGACATTACCGCCACTATAATAATGTTATTAACCCCTGAACCTCTGGCCTTCCACATCTCTGCAACTAAATAAATCTATTAACCCCTAAACCTCCGGCCTCCCACATCTCTGCAACTAAATAAACCTATTAACCCCTAAACTGCCAGCCCCCCACATCACAAAACACTAAATTAAACTATTAATCCCTAAACCTAACACCCCCCTAACTTTAAATTAAAATTACAATATAACTATATTTAAATAAATAAAAACTTACCTGTGAAATAAAAATAAGCCTAAGATTAAACTATAAATTAACCTTACCTTACTATTCTAATAAAATTAAAAAAACTACCAATTAAAATATCTAAATTACAAATTAAAAAAAAAACTAACACTACGAAAAAAAAATCTAAAATTATAAAAAATAATAAACACTAAATTATGAAAAAATAAAAAACACTAAGCTTACAAAAAATAATAAACAAAATGATCAAAAATAAAAACAATTACTTCTAATCTAATAGCCCTATAAAAATAAAAAAGCCCCCCCCCCAAAAAAAACACCCCCTAGCCTACAATAAACTATTAATAGCCCTTAAAGGAGCCTTTTGTAGGGCATTGCCCTAAGTTAAACAGCTTTTTTACCTGTAAAAAAAAATACAAAGTCCCCTTAAAAGGACATTCGGCTCTTTTTTATTGCTCTTTAAAGGGCATTTAGCTCTTTTACAAAAGCCCAAACCCTAATCTGAAGAAAAAAAAACACCCCAAAAAATAAAAAAAATACCTAACACTAAACCCAAAATATCTACTCACGGTTGCTGAAGTCCGGACATCCAGGTGGCGAGAAGTCTTCATCCAGGCGGCGACATCTTCATCCATTGCGGGGGGGGGGGGGTTTCCCGGAGGATGAAGATAGCCAATAGGATGAGAGCTTCTAAAATCCTATTGGCTGTTCAAATCAGCCAATAGGATTTCAGTAGCTCGTATCCTATTGGCTGCTTTGAACAGCCAATAGGATTTCAGAAGCTCTCATCCTATTGGCTGTTTTGAACAGCCAATAGGATTTTAGAAGCTCTCATCCTATTGGCTGATTTGAATTTGATGAATTAAATCAGCCAATAGGAATGCAAGGTACGTCATTTTGAAACATCTACCTTGCATTGAAGCTTCAGTGTACGGTGGGGACCGTATGAGGAGGACGCTCTAAGCTGGATGTCTTCGCCGCTCTGCTCTGCGCCACCGGGATGAAGTTAGAAGACGTCCACGCGATGGATGAAGATGTCGCCGCCTGGATGAATTGGTAGAAAAAAGTAACTAAAAGCGATATACTTTAAACCCTTAAAGAGCTTTTTGCTGAAAAGTACTTGAAACCCTTTTCAGCAAAATTGACACTGCACAAAAGGAATTGCTTATAACTATCATTTGCACAGATTAACATCCGACAATTGAGATAAGAAGAAACCGGTAGCCCTGGAGAGCTGCCACTCACATAAGAACTGCCCTGTCGATATTTGTGCCGTGACATAGTCATATCTCAGAGGTCAGAGTAAAGACCGGAAGCGTGTAAATATCACTGGTCACCGGAGGATACAGAGTGGAGAAGGGTAAAGTATCCCATTACGATTGCTTTAAGGTAACATTGTTGCCACACATCGGATTATAACAGTCTGTTATTTTGAAGTTTTTTTGCACAATCTGCTATTGTATAAACAAACTGAATTGATACCCACAGCCGCCAAATTCGATTCTATATTGAATAGAAGTTGACATTGTGAACACTCACTAGTTCTAAGGCGAAATATACAAATATAATTTTATGGTGGTATTTAGCCCTTTTTACATTGCTCATGTTTTTTAGAGGAGTCGTCCTCACAATATAATCTAGTCTGACTATTACTGTTTTATGTATTTTATGATCTATTAAATAGTATTGATGTTTAACTGATATTAGTTGTCAGGTATTTGATTTTAAGCATATGATTTCAATATTATTTTAAGCATATGGTTTTATTTTATTACCTATGGTCTATTTAATTGTACTGCCTTGTTTGATGTTTAACCCTTAGCTTTTTAGCTGCCTGGATTAAGACTTCTCACCCCCTGGATGCCTGGACTTCAGCAACCGTGAGTAGATATTCTGGGGTTAGTGTTTTTTGGTGTGTTTTTTTTTTAGATTAGGGTTTGGGTTTTTGAAAAAGAGCGAAATGCCCTTTTAAGGGCAATGAAAAAGTAAAAAATTAATTACAATTAAATAAAATCAGCCAATAGGATTTTTTCTACCTTAATTCCGATTGGCTGATAGAATTCTATCAGCCAGTCGGAATTGAAGGGACGCCATCTTGGATGACATCACTTAAAGGTACTGTCATTTAGTAAGAAGACTCTGGATGAAGAGGATGCTCCACGTCAGATGTCTTGAAGATGGACCCGCTCCGCGCCGGATGGATGAAGATAGAAGAGGCCATCTGGATGAAGACTTCTGCCCGTCTGGAGGACCTCTTCTGCCCGGCTTGGATGAAGACTTCTGCCCGTCTGGAGGACCACTTCTGCCCGGTTGGGTGAAGATGTCTCACGGTAGGGTGATCTTCAAGGGGTTAGTGTTAGGTTTTTTTAAGGGGGGATTGGGTGGGTTTTAGAGTAGGGTTGGTTGTGTGGTTAGTGGGTTTTAATGTTGGGGGGGTATTTGTATTTTTTTTTTTACAGGTAAAAGAGCTGATTACTTTGGAGCAATGCCCCGCAAAAGGCCCTTTTAAGGGCTATTTGTAATTTAGTGTAGGGTAGGGCTTTTTTTATTTTGGAGGGCGTTTTTATTTTGTTAGGGGGATTAGAGTAGGTGTATTAAAAATCTTGTAATTATTTTATTATTTTCTGTAATTTAGTGTTTTGTTTTTTCGTACTTCAGATAATTTTATTTAATTCTAATTAATTGTATTTAATTTAGTTATTTGTATTTAATTATAGTGTAGTGTTAGGTGTTTATTTTACAGGTACTTTTGTATTTATTTTAGCGAGGTAGTTATTAAATAGTTAATAACTATTTAATAACTATTCTACCTAGTTAAAATAAATACAAACTTGCCTGTAAAATAAAAATAAACCCTAAGATAGCTACAATGTAACTATTAGTTATATTGTAGCTATCTTAGGGTTTATTTTATAGGTAAGTATTTAGTTTTAAATAGGCATTATTTAGGTAATTGTATTAATTTTATTCATATTTATTTAAATTATATTTAAGTTAGGGGGGTTAGGGTTAGACTTAGGTTTAGGGGTTTATAACTTTATTATAGTGGTGGCGACATTGTGGGCAGAAGATTAGGGGTTAATAAATGTAGTTAGGTTGTGGTGACATTGGGGGCGGCAGATTATGGGTTAATAAATATAATGTAGGGTTCGGCGATGTTGAGGGCAGCAGATTAGGGGTTCATAACTATAATGTAGGTGGCGGCGGTGTCCGGAGCGACAGATTAGGGGTTAATAATATAATGCAGGTGTCGGCGATGTCGGGGGCAGAAGATTTGGGGTTAATAAGTGTAAGATTAGGGGTGTTTAGACTCTGGGTTAATGTTAGGGTGTTAGGTGTAGACATAAAAAGTATTTCCTCATAGGAATCAATGGGGCGCGTTAGGAGCTTTACGCTGCTTTTTTGCAGGTGTTAGGTTTTTCTTCAGCCGGCTCTCCCCCATTGATTCCTATGGGGAAATCGTGCACAAACACGTTTTACCAGCTCACCGTTAACGTAAGCAGCGCTGGTATTGAGGTGAGATGTGGAGCTAAATTTGGCTCTTTGCTCACTTTTTTGAGGTTAACGCCGGGTTTCTAAAAACCCGTAATACCAGCGCTGTCTGTGAGCGGTGAGCTTAAACTGCTCGTTAGCACCGCACCCCTCCTAATGCAAAACTCGTAATCTAGGTGTTTGTTTATTGTTTTTTGTAATTTTAGATTTTTTTATTTTTCTCGTAGTGTTAGGTTTTTTTTAATTTGACATTTAGATTTTTTAATTGGTAGCTTTTTTTTATTTTATTAGAATAATTATGTTAGGTTAATTTATTGTTTAAACTTTGTTTTTTTATTTCATAGGTAAGTTTTTATTTATTTAAATATAGTTATATTGTAATTTTAATTTAATGTTAGGGGGTGTTTGTTTAGGGGTTAATAGTTTAATTTAGTGTTTTGCGTTTGTTTTTTGGCGTTGGCTTTGCACCCTGTTTAGCGCAAAACTCGTAATCTAGATGATTGTGAAGTGCCGGAAACAGGCTTTTGAAAAAAACAAAGTCAGTGTCATCGGCAAATCAGTAGAACTCTGAACTGTTACAGCACAGGAGTGTGGAAACCGGAAGCAATCTGAGAGGTCAGATATTTTTGGCTTCAACAAGTAGTTTCATTAACCACTGGCATATGAAAGTGTGTTTTATACAATAATACAATATTTATGTGGGACCAGATTTACTGTGCCCCCCTAGAAATCTATTATGGGAGGGTTTTACGCATATGAGTTACCTGACAGGCAGAGGTTAGGATGCCCTAAACCAGGGATGGGAACCTTGGCACTCCTGATGTTTCAGAACTACATTACCCATGATGCTTAGGCACTCTGAAGTACAGTTGAGCATCATGGGAAATTTAGTTCTGAAACATCTGGAGGGCCAAAGTTCCCCATCCCTGCCCTAAACTATAATAAAAAATAATTTCGTAAATTTTATATGAGTGCACAAATTAAAGTATTAAGCTTGAACAATGTTAACACAGTTCTAATTTTTCACTCCACTTGTATGCTAGGCCACAGTGTTTACAGCAGGTAATTTTCCTTCTTGAATCTAATAGATTATTTTTCAGTTTTTGCCTTTTATCCACACACAGAACCAAAAAATGTATGCGATGGGTCATGTACATTGGTAAAAATCACTCTAGGCTGTAATCAAAGTCCTCTGATTGAAACAGATGCTGAAGTTCTCTCCAGTTAACAGAGGTTCTGAAACATGTCAAATAGTTAAACAATACTTAAACAAGAAATGAGTATATCATGAAGTTATAGTGCAGTTAATAAATGCATAAAGATACTTTTTGGTAAAATGAGGATATTATTTTTTTATTCTTTTTAAACTTTAAAGAAAAGTTCTGATCTGGATTAAGCTGTCTACAAGAATAAATGTAAAGCTGCCACTGCGGTATATATTTAAATGTTTTCACATTTGCATTTTAAAATCAAATTTTACTGCTCAGCTAATTGTTGCCATCATCATAAACTGTATTCAAATTTCTACAAAATACTTTAATTTCAACAAAGGTCAGTGATACTTTCTGACAATTCCGGAGTACCTGCATAATAAGCAAAAGGTAAACAACAGTAACATTTTACATATTTTATTCTATATAAGGCTAAGTAAAAATTCAAAACATAAGATTTTTTAGCTGTAGGGAGAGGGGTGAGAGGAAAAGCCCTGCAAGAACCCTCCAATCTATTTTTAAACACATAATACACATACATACACCCATACATCACACTTCCATACATATCATTATATATAAACATCACTCTGCATTAGCATTTTATTGTTTTAGGTGGATACAAAAGAAAAGGATAAGTGACAGCATGGAGACTGAGGAGAGTGAGTGTTACTGGATGAGAGAGAACAGTGGATGGGTGTAATACAGGGAGTGCAGAATTATTAGGCAAGTTGTATTTTTGAGGATTCATTTTATTATTGAACAACAACCATGTTCTCAATGAACCCAAAAAACTCATTAATATCAAAGCTGAATAGTTTTGGAAGTAGTTTTTAGTTTGTTTTTAGTTTTAGCTATTTTAGGGGGATATCTGTGTGTGCAGGTGACTATTACTGTGCATAATTATTAGGCAACTTAATAAAAAACAAATATATACCCATTTCAATTATTTATTTTTACCAGTGAAACCAATATAACATCTCAACATTCACAAATATACATTTCTGACATTCAAAAAAAAAACAAAAACAAATCAGTGACCAATATAGCCACCTTTCTTTGCAAGGACACTCAAAAGCCTGCCATCCATGGATTCTGTCAGTGTTTTGATCTGTTCACCATCAACATTGCGTGCAGCAGCAACCACAGCCTCCCAGACACTGTTCAGAGAGGTGTACTGTTTTCCCTCCTTGTAAATCTCACATTTGATGATGGACCACAGGTTCTCAATGGGGTTCAGATCAGGTGAACAAGGAGGCCATGTCATTAGATTTTCTTCTTTTATACCCTTTCTTGCCAGCCACGCTGTGGAGTACTTGGACGCGTGTGATGGAGCATTGTCCTGCATGAAAATCATGTTTTTCTTGAAGGATGCAGACTTCTTCCTGCACCACTGCTTGAAGAAGGTGTCTTCCAGAAACTGGCAGTAGGACTGGGAGTTGAGCTTGACTCTATCCTCAACCCGAAAAGGCCCCACAAGCTCATCTTTGATGATACCAGCCCAAACCAGTACTCCACCTCCACCTTGCTGGCGTCTGAGTCGGACTGGAGCTCTCTGCCCTTTACCAATCCAGCCACGGGCCCATCCATCTGGCCCATCAAGACTCACTCTCATTTCATCAGTCCATAAAACCTTAGAAAAATCAGTCTTGAAATATTTCTTGGCCCAGTCTTGACGTTTCAGCTTGTGTGTCTTGTTCAGTGGTGGTCGTCTTTCAGCCTTTCTTACCTTGGCCATGTCTCTGAGTATTGCACACCTTGTGCTTTTGGGCACTCCAGTGATGTTGCAGCTCTGAAATATGGCCAAACTGGTGGCAAGTGGCATCTTGGCAGCTGCACGCTTGACTTTTCTCAGTTCATGGGCAGTTATTTTGCGCCTTGGTTTTTCCACACGCTTCTTGCGACCCTGTTGACTATTTTGAATGAAACGCTTGATTGTTCGATGATCACACTTCAGAAGCTTTGCAATTTTAAGAGTGCTGCATCCCTCTGCAAGATATCTCACTATTTTTGACTTTTATGAGCCTGTCAAGTCCTTCTTTTGACCCATTTTGCCAAAGGAAAGGAAGTTGCTTAATATTATGCACACCTGATATAGGGTGTTGATGTCATTAGACCACACCCCTTCTCATTACAGAGATGCACATCACCTAATATGCTTAATTGGTAGTAGGCTTTCGAGCCTATACAGCTTGGAGTAAGACAACATGCATAAAGAGGATGATGTGGTCAAAATACTCATTTGCCTAATAATTCTGCACACAGTGTATATTAAGGCTAGTAGTCAATCATAAATAAAGTTTCTGGCTGAGGTGAGGTAAGGTGCAGAACAAAAAAGTCAAATTATCTGTGCTTAAAAATCTTCAACTGCTAAATAACTTGTTAGACTTTTTTTACTTTCAGTTTTGGATAATGTTTTAGGCTATTTAAAAAAAAAAAGTTGAAGTGCACAAGACAAGACCACAGAGACTCACCATAGAACAAGTTACTGAGCTGTTGTTCATTCCTGGTAGAGCGCTTCTCTCTTTGTATGAATAGACCACAGTTTGTCATGTTTCATATGGCCCCCCCCAGAGTAATCAACTGGAATATAGGGTATTTTATAACAATAAATACCAATAGATGTCAGCTGATACTAAGTCTTGTAATCAGCACTAATATACTCAGTTGGTTAAGGAGGAGTGATGAATTAGTCCAACATCTTACAAAATTACAAAAGTTTCAACAATATAAATGAACAAAACTTTCAATATAAAACAAACCATTACATAACTTGTAAAATGAAAACAATGTGTTAACATTACTCAAAAATGTAAGTGTGTATTACCCATATAACATAATATACTTAGGGTCAGAGTGGAGTGGTATTTAGCGATTTTGCTCGCGCCCTAACTGCGCTAGAATTAAACAATTTGCATGCATCGGGTTGCACTCGTATTACAATTTGAATGTAAAAGGTGCTCTAACGCGATGCCAGGAGGAAAGTTAGAATATTGTGTCCGCGATAACTTATTCCCCCATAGAAGTCAATGGAGAAAAAAGTGGAAAAAACCCACTCTCACGCTAACCCGAACGCATATTCTCAAGTGCGCTAACAAGACATAAAAATATGAATATTTCCCATTCCAATGTTCTTCATATAGCAGAATATGTTCTATTTACTAATAAATACATATTTCTACATATTTCTGATGGTTATCTGGTCCAATATATTTCTATGCCTATATATATATATATATATATATATATATGAATACAAATAGGTATATATATATATATATATATATATATATATATATATATTGTTATATATATGAAATATGCTTTTACAGTGTTGATTTACTTGACTGCAAAGGGCTCTAATGCACTTATATATTTCTCTATATATGTGTTCATATGTATTTATCTGTTTATATGTGTACATACAGTGGGGGAAAAAAGTATTTAGTCAGCCACCAATTGTGCAAGTTCTCCCACTTAAGAAGATGAGAGAGGCCTGTAATTTTCATCATAGGTATACCTCAACTATGAGAGACAAAATGTGGAAACAAATCCAGACAATCACATTGTCTGATTTGGAAAGAATTTCTTTGCAAATTATGGTTGAAAATAAGTATTTGGTCAATATCAAAAGTTCATCTCAATACTTTGTTATATATCCTGTGTTGGCAATGACAGAGATCAAATGTTTTCTGTAAGTCTTCACAAGGTTGTCACACACTGTTGCTGGTATGTTGGCCCATTCCTGCATGCAGATCTCCTCTAGAGCAGTGATGTTTTGGGGCTGTCGCTGGGCAACACGGACTTTCAACTCACTCCAAAGGTTTTCTATGGGGTTGAGATCTGGAGACTGGCTAGGCCACTCCAGGACCTTGAAATGCTTCTTACGAAGCCACTCCTTTGTTGCCCGGGCAGTGTGTTTGGGATCATTGTCATGCTGAAAGACCCAGCCACGTTTCATCTGCAATGCCCTTGCTGATGGAAGGAGGTTTGCACTCAAAATCTCACGATACATGGCCCCGTTCATTCTTTCATGTACACGGATCAGTCATCCTGATCCCTTTGCAGAGAAACAGCCCCAAAGCATGATGTTGCCACCCCCATGCTTCACAGTAGGTATGGTGTTCTCTCTCCTCCAAACATGACAAGTTGTGTTTCTACCAAACAGTTCTACTTTGGTTTCATCTGACCATATGACATTCTCCCAATCCACTTCTAGATCATCCAAATGCTCTCTAGCATACTTCAGACGGGCCTGGACATGTTCTGGCTTAAGCAGGGGGACACGTCTGGCACTGCAGGATCTGAGTCCCTGGCGGCGTAGTGTGTTACTGATGGTAGTCTTTGTTACGTTGGTCTCAGCTCTCTGTAGGTCATTCACTAGGTCCCCCGTGTGGTTCTGGGATGTTTGCTCACCGTTCTTGTGATCATTTTGACCCCACGGGGTGAGATTTTGCATGGAGCCCCAGATCGAGGGAGATTATCAGTGGTCTTGTATGTCTTCCATTTTCTAATTATTGCTCCCACAGTTGATTTCTTCACACCAAGCTGCTTGCATATTGCAGATTCAGTCTTCCCAACCTGGTGCAGGTCTACAATTTTGTTTCTGGTGTCCTTCGACAGCTCTTTGGTCTTCACCATAGTGGAGTTTGGAGTGTGACTGTTTGAGGTTGTGGACAAGTGTCTTTTATACTGATAACAAGTTCAAACAGGTGCCATTAATACAGATAATGAGTAGAGGACAGAGGAGCCTCTTAAAGAAGAAGATACAGGTCTGTGAGAGCCAGAAATTTTGCTTGTTTGTAGGTGACCAAATACTTATTTTCCACCATAATTTGCAATTAGATTATTTCGAAATCAGACAATGTGATTGCCTGGATTTGTTTCCACATTTTGTCTCTCATAGTTGAGGTATGCATATGATGAAAATTACAGGCCTCTCTCATCTTCTTAAGTGGGAGAACTTGCACAATTGGTGGCTGACTAAATACTTTTTTGCCCCACTGACTGTATGTCTGTAAATACATATAAACAAATATAAATACATAAATACATAGGTATACATATATAGACATACATATACAACTTTAGACATGTATATGTATGTATTTCTTTGTTAAAGCTATTTGCAGTCCTTTTTTTTCTAATACTTGAGATCTTATATCTTTGAGCCGTTATAACTTTCTTGAGCAATATTTTTTTTTAATAATTTTTATTAGATAGTGTTATTTGAGTGTAACTATACTTTGTAATGTATTTTTGATGTGGTTTGTGATGCTTTTTTGTTTTAAGAAACAGTTAGCCAGAGGTCTTAGGTTGCTGTAATTCTAGAGTAAATCGTGATTGCGCTCACGCTTCGCATTTACTTTCAATATGAGCGCAAATTAATGCGAAAACATGATATCGCTTGCGTGCAAACTATAGCTCTCCACTCGTAATCTGCTTCTTATTATGTAACAGGGATACTTTAAATAAGAAAAAAATAATAATTTATTATTTACAATATATAATTGAAAATAGACGTGATATACTCTAGATTCCTACTACTGTGAGTAATCTGATCTTGAAATTTAACACAGCCCAAGTGGATTTATCCTTGATGTATAAATTTCAACACTTAGGAGAAAAAAAATATATATAGCAAACTTAAAATCATCTTCACTGGTAAACCTACATCCCATTCTGAGTTCAATCCCCTTGTTTTTCTAGTTTGTAACATGAAAATCCAATAAACTTCCCTCATGGAGTGATGTAATTCCACCTCTAAAGAATCATTTTTCCAAGGTGCTCCAAATAATAATTTAGTACAAAAAACCTTTTAGGTGCAAAAACCAATGAAATACAAGTTAACAGAAAAAGGGTTGTTGCCTTATTGGTCCTACAGAGAATGTTCCTTTAGTAGATAGTGATACCTTCAAATGGACCAACCAAATGAAGTTTTTTTTTATTGCATAATCTTTAAGACCTCAGAGGTCTGAATAAGAGGTCTTGAAATCTTATGGAATAAAACCCTTGATTTTGTTGGTTCATTAAAAGGTATCACAATCAACTAAAGGGAAGTTTAAGTTAACAAATCAACAAAATAGAGAAAGGTGGTAAATTATAAACTAACAGAGCTTGTCTCACATCAGCTCAATAAAAATGCCTGAATAATGTGTTTTGCCCCTCGCCTTCTGGCGGCAGAGGACCGTTTGTGACTGAAAATGTTTACCCACTGCCAGTGTCCCTCTAAGGCCAGTTTTGTGAGTGGGCCAGCATTGAAACAGTTAATAATAAAACCCCACCTTGAAGTCTGCATTGTGCAGTGTTTGCTAATTTCTCAAATGAACTGTTTCACTGCTGAGCCACTCAGAAAACTGGCTTTAGAGGAAACACTGCCCACTGGGTATGCACTGTATATCCTCAATTGTTGATAGGTGTTCTCATACTGGTCATTTTAGCCACACATTCAATTTTACATGATAGATAGCAAATGTACTGCTACAGGTTAAATAAGATCTACATTTTATACCATTAATCCATATACAAAAGCATTACCTCTCATCACACAACAATAACATATACATGGATTGTCTCCACATTGGAAAAAACCTTTATGATACAAATACCACTGCCTATTTTGACCAAGAGAGGATCTCAATATTAGCTCTTTTTGCAACAAATCCACAGCCCAAATCTAAAGCCTTAGTCAATTTCGGGACAGCATACAGAACAGATTGTCCTTCTAAATTGTTCAAACGTTATGAAATTGGTTACTGAATTTTTGTCATATCTTTTTTCTTTTCTTCTTGCCAGTTAGCAAATTCCCCCCATCCATGTTTGCTTTTGTTTAATTGTATTGTGTGTTCTTTCCATGTTATCCCTATCAATCAATCAATCAATCAATCAATCTATGAGGGAGATTTAAGCCTGCTCTCTGCAAGACTCTAAACTGGTACAATTCCTGTATATCCTATGGTACTGTCCTTTTGGAATCGGTATGAAGAGCTGAAAAATGTCCATTCTGGGAATGTTGCTAACATTTAATACAAAAATAAATTTAGAATAATATTGTTAAGTTTTAAAATAAAAAATGAATAGAAAGAATTTGGTATCTGTCATACTTTACAACAATGAAGGAAACATCCCCATTACAAAAATATTGCTGCAGAATTTGTTTACAAATTAATAATGAGATATGCTACTCTCTTTTTCTTACAAAACAAACACATCTGCTAATCACATGACAATCCAGGTCTTATATAATTTAACACAATTACGCTTTCTTACTTATACATTTTCTAAATAAGTTATAAGATTAGAATATATCACCATATAACTCATATGTGACAAAAGACTTTCTAATCCTAGATATTGCATGGCTTCAAAGTTATTCCCCCTTTACATCACCATCCATAGGCAGAATTTCTTTCTACCAACAACACCTACATAGGAACATATAATTTTAAATCAGAAAATTAACTATGTCATGAACCAGGGAATGTTAGAAAATAATAGAAATGGCAATATGTGTACAATGTGCACAAATGTTAAATTTGTTTGAATTTACCTAAGAGTTGCAGATATTTAGTACTCTCTTACATATACTTCTGCTAGTAAACCTGAAGTGGGACAGGTCAGCTAGAGAAGAGTTAGGCACAAGGGCTGGATAAGATGAAGAGGATAATCCAGTGTCGGAGTCAGGAGTAAGCCAAGGTCAGCCAGACAATCCGTCCTGAAAAGGGGAAGGTAGGAGGCAAGGTCAGGAAGGTCAAGGTCAGCAACAGATAGACAGTCCACCAGACAACAATCCCAGACAGTAGGTGTGTGACAAACAGGGTTAACCAACCCTGCACCATTCACTAGTTTGGAACAGAAAGGGTTAACAGATCCTTTCCACCTTAACCAATTTGTCACAGACTAGCCATTTCAGGCAAGCCTGAAATGTCTTAGTGCAGTGGTTGCAAGGGTTAACAAACACACTCTAGTCTGTTCTAAACCTAGAAAAAATGCTAAAGATTTCCCTTTAATGCCACCCACACTAATCAACCTCTATGCTGCCACCATCTAAGATTTATTATATGGGAAATCTTAAGAAAAACCCAGACTAACAAATTAAAATTCCAGAGTACAATTTAGCAAAAATGAAGCTAAAGAAAATCCCAGTACTATTGTCAACCAGTCTTTTTCCAGTAACATGGCTCAAATATTAGACAAAGGCAAAACTTAATAAAGGAATATTTATTTTTAGCAAAAAATGAGTCGCAGTGAAATGATAAAAGAAAAAGCTGTTAACAAATAACATTACATACAACAAACAAGTTTTAAAAATAAAAAGGAGAAATAACAGAACCTATAAGTTTACCAGAATACACTCTTTTGCTTCCAGGGATGTGGCATAGAGAACAGTTAAAATATGCAATATCAAGAAGAATAGTACTGGCGCTTACAGCTGAGGTATGGTGATCACAATAAATGAGTAATTCTCAATATGGTTTCAATGGAGTAAATACAATCACTGATGTGAAGGGAAATAAATTATAGGTAACAGTGGTCAAATTTCTTTAAGATTCATCCACATGAAGTAGTGTTATTAATAAATTGTGGTGGTTATTAAATATCAAAAGATATATTATTAAATAATGTTAAAGTAAAATAAAGACAAAGGTCAAATATTATATAAAACCCATGCATTTATTAAATACAATAAGAAGTTAAGTCATAAAATCCTAAGTATTAAAAAGCACAAGTGTACCAAACGTGTATCTAGTGTAGTAGTGGATAAAGTTAAATTGGCCTAACTCTAAGGATGAGCTCGAATAAGTAGATTACAATAGGTAGGTAATTTGAAAAATATCTTATACACTAATGTCACTAGGCTAATCCTAGATTCAGAAAATTGCAGTAGTGCTCTTAGTAGAGCTAAAAGAAAAACAATGGTATTAATATGAGAGATTAAAAATGAAATACAATGCGAAAGTTATCTGACTGGATGTCCAGTTATGCACGTAAACTGATAACACATGAGCGGAGATGTCATCTACAGAGTCAGGAGAATTGGAGCAGCTAGTGATCTGTGCTGCACTCGTCAGCTTAGAAGACAGCGTTCTAAACAAGCGGTCTGCTATTAGACCGAAGGACCCAGAAGATACAAGCAAAAACAATGGAATCCCCCACAGCACCCGACTACAGAGAAAAGTAAATGGCTCCTGGTAGCCACCCTTCCGCACGGACATTAAGCCGGCAACATACAGGTACCCCTCTCATATGTTAGTGTGATCCAATACTCGCAAGAGCAAGATCAACTTCATATGAGAGTGAAACGTTCCCACTATCAGCAGCAATCTGGTTTGGTATTTACCAACGACAAAGCCCTTTTTTGACCGGTCATTTAAACAATCGATTTTTCTGTATAGACCTTTGTGTATATAGAAATTTGGCAGCAAGTCCCACTGTACTTTTATTATTGTATACACTGTATTTTAATATTATTGTATAACTGGACGTCCAGTCAGATAACTTTCGCATTGTATTTCATTTTTAATCTCTCATATTAATACCATTGTTTTTCTTTTAGCTCCACTAAGAGCACTGCTACTGCAATTTTCTGAATCTAGGATTAGCCTAGTGACATTAGTGTATAAGATATTTTTCAAATTACCTACCTATTGTAATCTGCTTATTCGAGCTCATCCTTAGAGTTAGGCCAATTTAACTTTATCCACTACTACACTAGATACACGTTTGGTACACTTGTGCTTTTTAATACTTAGGATTTTATGACTTAACTTCTTATTGTATTTAATAAATGCATGGGTTTTATATAATATTTGACCTTTGTCTTTATTTTACTTTAACATTATCTAATAATATATCTTTTGGTATTTAATAACCACCACAATTTATTAATAACACTACTTCATGTGGATGAATCTTAAAGAAATTTGACCACTGTTACCTATATTTTATTTCCCTTCACATCAGTGATTGTATTTACTCCATTGAAACCATATTGAGAATTACTCATTTATTGTGATCACCATACCTCAGCTGTAAGCGCCAGTACTATTCTTCTTTTTATTCTTAAACTCACTCGTTGGTCTTTTTGAGAGGGACCATTTTTGTATTTGGCTAGGTAGAAAAAAAGCGCTGATTCCTACTTTTTTTTTTCAAAATATGCAATATCAGACAGCCTCTCATGTAAAATGACAAAATTATATTGTTGAAATCAAAGTTATATACACTTAACTCTAAGATCAGATTTCTTGACCAAACCTCCTTCCAGATTGGGCCAGGGAAGTACCCATCCCTCTCTTTAATGACATGTCATAAAATTCTAAATCCTTGACTTTGATTATAGAAAAATGTATAACTTTTGTTAGGTATATTCAATACATAGACACATATAAGCAATACCCTTGTGACATCAAGATGATTTGATACCAAATATGACACAGAGGCCTCTAGTTATCAAGCCGTCAACCTCAAATACGCTGGAATTCCGCAGAGTATTTGTGGCGAGGCTGATTAGCCTTAGTTATCAAGCACTACAGGTTGGCAAAAGTAGAATTTAGTGACGTAAGCTTCAATCCGCCGGACTCAGTCCGACACAGATCGATTCTTACGTCACTCCAGATGTTCTGAACGCAAGTTCGGCACAATCTGACTACTTTTGGTAGTTATCAAACTACTACCAGGTACGCTCGCCACTATTCCGGGCCAGCGTACCTGGTTTTCAATCCGCCGCCCTGGAGGTGGCGGATCCCATAGGAATCAATGGGAGTCTGACCATAGCGAAAGCTCATGTTCGCTGCTGCCCGACATCCCATTGATTCCTATGGGAGATGTATACACCTAACACCCTAACATGTACCCCGAGTCTAAACACCCCTAATCTGCCCCCTCCCTACACCGCCGCAACTAAATAAATGTATTACCCCCTAAACCGCCGCTCCTGGAGCCCACCGCCACTCTAATAAACTTATTAACCCCTAAACGGCCGCTCCCGGAGCCCACCACAACTATAATAAATATGTTAACCCCTAAACCGCCGCTCCAGGACCCCGCCGCCACCTACATAATACCTATTAACCCCTATCCTGCCCCCCTACACTGCCGCCACCTATAATAAATGTATTAACCCCTATCCTGCTCCCCCCTACACCGCCGCCACTATAATAAAATTATTAACCCTGACACCCCCCCTAACTTAAATATTAATTAAATACATCTAAATAAATATTATTCTTATTAACTAAATTAATCCTATTTAAAACTAAATACTTACCTTTAAAATAAACCCTAATATAGCTACAATCTAACTAATAATTATATTGTAGCTATTTTAGGATTTATTTTTATTTTACAGGCAAATTTAAATTTATTTTAACTAGGTACAAAAGCTATTAAATAGTTATTAACTATTTAATAGCTACCTAGATAAAATAAATTCAAATTTACCTGTAAAATAAAAAATAACCTAAGTTACAATTACACCTAACACTACACTATCATTAACTAAATTATTCCTATTTAAAAATAAATACCTGTAAAATAAACCCTAATCTAGCTACAATGTAGTTAATAATTACATTGTAGCTATTTTAGGATTTATATTTATTTTACAGGTAACTTTGTATTTATTTTAACTAGGTAGAATAGTTATTAAATAGTTATTAACTATTTAATAACTACCTAGCTAAAAGAAATACAAATTTACCTGTAAAATAAATCCTAATCTAAGTTACAATTAAACCTAACACTACACTATTATTAAATAAATTAAATTAATTAACTACAAATACCTACAATTAAATACAATTAAATAAACTAACTAAAGTACAAAAAATAAAATAACTAAGTTACAAAAAATAAAAAAATATTACAAGATTTTTAATCTAATTACACCTAATCTAAACCCCCTAATAAAATAACAAAGCCCCCCAAAATAAAAAAATGCCCTACCCTATTCTAAATTACAAAAGTTAACAGCGCTATTACCTTACCAGCCCTTAAAAGGGCCTTTTGCGGGGCATGCCCCAAAGTAATCAGCTCTTTTGCATGTAAAAAAAAATACAACCCCCCCAACATTAAAACCCACCACCCACATACCCCTACTCTAACCCACCCAAACCCCCCTTAAAAAACCTAACACTACCCCTTGAAGATCTCCCTACCTTGAGTCGTCTTCAGCCAGCCAACCACCAATGGAACAGACGAGGACATCCGCAGTGGCCGAAGTCATCATCCAAGGGGTGCTGAAGAGGTCTTCCATCCGATAGAAGTCTTCATCCATGCGGCGTCTTCAATCTTCATCCATCCGGAGCGGAGCCTTCTTCAAACGATCCGATGCGGAGCCATCCTCTTCCAACGATGCCTACCCGATGAATGTATATTCCTTTAAGTGACGTCATCCAAGATGGCGTCCCTCGAATTCCGATTGGCTGATAGGATTCTATCAGCCAATCGAAATTAAGGTAGGAAAAATCTGATTGGCTGATGCAATCAGCCAATCAGATTGAGCTTGCATTCTATTGGCTGATCGGAACAGCCAATAGATTGCAAGCTCAATCTGATTGGCTGATTGGATCAGCCAGTCGGAATGAACTTGAATCTGATTGGCTGATTGTATCAGCCAATCAGATTTTTCCTACCTTAATTCCGATTGGCTGATAGAATCCTATCAGCCAATCGGAATTCGAGGGACGCCATCTTGGATGACGTCACTTAAAGGAATATCCATTCGTCGGGTAGGCATCGTTGGAAGAGGATGGCTCTGCTTCGTCTCGTTGTAATTACATTGTAGCTAGCTTAGGGTTTATTTTACAGGTAAGTATTTATTTTTAAATAGGAATAATTTATTTAATGATAGTGTAGTGTTAGGTGTAATTGTAACTTAGGTTAGTTTTTATTTTACAGGTAAATTTGACTTTATTTTATCTAGGTAGCTATTAAATAGTTAATAACTATTTAATAGCTATTCTACCTAGTTAAAATAAATTTAAATTTGCCTGTAAAATAAAAATAAATCCTAAAATAGCTACAATATAATTATTAATTACATTGTAGATACAGTATATTAGGGTTTATTTTATAGGTATTTAGTTTTAACTAGGAATAATTTAGTTAATAATAGTAAATTTATTTAGATTTATTTAATTAATATTTAAGTTAGGGGGTGTTAGGGTTAAGGTTAGACTTAGGTTTAGGGGTTAATAATTTTATTATAGGTTGCGGCGGTATAGGGGGGCAGGATAGGGGTTGATAAATTTATTATAGGTGGCGACGGTGTATTATAGTTGCTGCAGGGTCTAGGAGCGGCGGTTTAGGGGTTAATAACTTTATTTAGTTGCGGGGGGCTCCGGGGGCGCCGGTATAGGGGGTAGAACAGTGTAGTTTAGTTTGGGTGCTTAGTGACAGCTTATCAATAAAGCTGTAGAAAAGCCAAAGAGCAGCGAGATCGGATGAGTGATAACTATCACAGTCCGCTGCTCATCGCCCCGTACTTGGTGTGCTGCTTTTTGACAGCTTTTTTGATAACTTTGGCGAACGTATTCAGGTCCGCGGCGGCGATGTGAGGCGAGCTTAGGCGAGCGTATAGGGCCGGCGAAGGCAGGTAAGTAGACACGTTGATAACTAGAGGCCCCAGTGTCATATACTGTATGTGATAAGAGCATGTTTCAGGATATACTTGTGTCACCCCTGATTGCCCTAAGCCTGTTTTTTGATGGAAACACTGTTTTCTGTCACTATCTTTGCAATCTTTTCAGTATAAAAATCACCATATTGCAAAGGCTTAATTACCCCCTCCCCCTATATCCTGTTGAACCAGCTTCAGATTTGGTAAAAGTCAGTGGTCCCATAAGTCTGATTCTTTAGACATTTCTGATACAGGGTTGTAAATAGCAGAGAAGAAAAGCAAAAGAAAAATGTAACCCTTGACATACTAAAATCATGAGGCCTTCATGACAGTAGGCAAAGGAAGGATCATTTTCCAGACCAAAGTCAGATCAGCATCAGTCCAGATACTTGTCACACAGGATGGAGCAGACACAATCATAGTTGTAATGGGAAGTCAGAGGTCTAGGAGCTAGAAGACAGTAGAAGGCACAGGGAAGGCAACAGGTAGAGGAGACAAAGGAACCCCTGACCTTGTGCATTCAAGTACATTTTAAAGCACTTCCAAATACAGGAGAAGAGGAGAGAGAAGGTGTTAATGCGGCCAACACAAACTTTGGGGCATATGTATCAAGCTCCGAAACCGCAGTTATGAAGCAGCGGTCACAAAGACCGCTGCTCCATAACCTGTCCACCTGCTCTGAGCAGGCGGACAGGAATCGCCACAATACAACCCGATCGAGTACAATCGGGTTGATTGACACCCCCCTGCTGGCGGCCTATTGGCCGTGAGTCTGCAGGGGGCGGTGTTGCACCTGCAGCTCTTGTGAGCTGTTGGTGCAATGCTGAATACGGTGAGCGTATTCCTCGCCGTTTTCAGTGAGGTCTGGCGGACCTAATCCGCAGTGTCGGATCAGGTCTGCCAGACCTTGATACATATGCCCCTTTGGCTCAGATAGCGTGCCTTGAGAAAATTAGATAAGATATTAAAGGGACACTGAACCCAAATTTTTTCTTTTGTGATTCAGATAGAGCATGCAATTTTAAGCAACTTTCTAATTTACTCCTATTATAAAATTTTCTTCATTCTCTTGGTATCTTTATTTAAAATGCAAGAATGTAAGTTTAGATGCAGGCCCATTTTTGGTTAACAACCTGTGTTGCTCTTGCTATTTGGTGGATAAATTCATCCACCAATAAAAAAGTGCTGTCCAGAGTCCTGAACCAAAAAAGATGTTTAGATGCCTTCTTTTTCAAATAAAGATAGCAAGTGAACAAAGAAAAATTGATAATAGGAGTAAATTAGAAAGTTGTTTAAAATTGCATGCTCTATCTGAATTACGAAAGAAAACATTTGGGTTCAGTGTCCCTTTAAGATTAACCCTTCCTATTTACATTTAATGTCAAGTATATAAATATGATCTTCTGTTTACTGTTCTATTACCACAAACAAAATCTTTACTGCCGCTAAACAAAGGTAAATTAAACAAATATTTTACTGTCAGGGGTAAATGTACATCTTGTTATGGTTATGCTGGGACCCGATGTACAGCTAAAGGGTTTTTGAAGATAGCAAGACAGAGCAGGTAAGGATCAAACCATAAGTCTGTCCAATCAGTAAAAAGAACAGGTAAGGGTGAGGCAAACGAGCAGTTCAGATAGCCAAGGATCAATGCCAGTGATTGGTCCAATCAGTAAAAAGAGCAGATATGGGCAAGGCAAAAAATCAGTTCAGATAGCAACACCAGAGGTCAAAGATCCAAAGACAAATAGGGTACAAGCAAACACAGAATGCCAGGAAACACAGACACAAAGTGCATAAATGTGCAAGCACTGATTAATGTGAAATGCAGGGTTTTAAAGTAAAGACGCCTCCTTTTTGAGTGGTTCAGCAGGATGGTAATCAATATCTGCAACTATTTCTTTATTAGCTTGCAGTACCTACCTTTCGCCACATAAGTTAGTGGAGCTTGCGTTCCCTTTTCATTCAGCATATTGCTGAGTTTTAGTCCTCAAGTCTGGGCACTGGATTAGTGAAAAGATAGGCAGAGACACAGCAGCTGAAAGAGAGGTTGAGAGTAGAGGACCATCACAGTGATACAGGAACACTGGACAGACTGCACAAAGATGGACAAGATCTCACGCAGGGCACGGCAGACTGAACTAATCTATGTTAAGCAAAGGCTGCAACAGGTACAATTATTCTCTGTCTGCAAGTGTTTAGAGTTATACCATGAAACTTACATTTTAATCTCTAACAAAACTGTGTAGATATTAAATTCAAAAGTAAATCTCCTATAAAATCTTAAAGTAATGAAAGTAAAGCTATATTCTAATATACTTTACTTTAAAATACCTTTTAAAAATGTAGGTGTTCTACTTCTTCCCAGAGGAACTGAAGCTCAATGTTTTAATGCACTAGCATTTACCCACCATCAATTAATTATTTTAAGGTGGATTAACAATGTTTCTGCTCAAGATAATCAAAATATTTTTTTGCATTAGCTATGAGGATACTAGGTTTGATATGTATAATATTGTAGGGAATTTGTTCTTGTAAAACAATTTAGAGCTAGAAGTTTGCCTTTTTAGCACAGACAGTGAGTATGTAAGCATAAGAATTTGCCATCTTAATATATACATATGATGATTCTCTCTCTCATCTGTCCCTCTCACATGTTTCCACTGTTTTGGAAAAGTGATTGCAATAAAATGGTTATAACCTCTATGGTATTCTATGGGGGATTAAAGCACCAAAAGAGTATCTTTCTCCACAAAATAGTGGTAAACCACTGTCACTCACACAAACAAACAAAACAGCACCACTTGTATGAAAGAATGTGCTTTTGCTAATAGATGCCATGAAATTACTGATAATTAATTTAAAACCACACTGGAACAAACAAGCTATGCTTTTACATGTAAGATTCACTTGGTCAATTAAGGGATAAAAACCCTAGTTGGCTGCAAGATGATTACCTTGGAGCTGCAACCAGTTTCAGTATGTTGGGGAAAGTGTATTTAAGGTGAAGACCTCCATTTTCAAATAAGTTGCAATGTTTCTTTCCAGCTCTTAGGACTAAGGGCCTGATCATCAAAAACTCACACAAAATCTTTTGGATTATTTTAATATAGGAGTCCCCCTTCACATACAGAACTCTGCATAGTGAGATACACATCTCTCAAGGTAAAATTTGTGTATCTAAATTTGTTTAAGCGACCTGGCTGTGCTGACAAAACTTCTTAGTTCATCTTGCCTGAGAGGAGAGCTTTAGATCATCGGCTCTCAGTAATAACAATGGCATATAACACCATGTATTGGTCTTATTTGAAAGCATCAGGTATTCAAAAGAAGCCCACATGCCCTTAAAATAGATATATATTTCATAAAACCCCTTATTTAAAACAGGGGAGTCCAAAGTTTCAAATAAAGAGCAACATGTCTCATAACTTTCAAGTGGTCATTATAGAAATACTGATCACCTAGGGCCAGATGATAAAAGGATTGCCATTTCAGCTTTGCCAGTTTTGAAAAGTGTCCCCGGGCAAAAAGTTATAATAAAAAGGGAGCTGATGCACAATGTACATAAATGGCGATGTGCCTTCCATCGGAATGTTTAGGGCTCGCTTTTGAACAATCCGAGCACAATGAGGATCTCATATAAAAATGGTTTATGTTTATCAATAGTTCAGATAAGCTATATGCAAGTTAAAGGGACATGACACCCACATTTTTTCTTTCATGATTTAGAAAGAGAATGCATTTTTAAACATATTTCTAATTTACTTCTATTATCTAATTTGTTTTATTCTCTTGATATTCTTTGCTGAAAAGCATAACTAGATATGCTCAGTAGCTGCTGATTGGTTGCTGCACATAGAAGTCTCATGTGATTGGCTCGCCCATGTGCATTGCTTTTTCTTCAACTAAGGATATCTAAAAAATGAAGCAAAATTAATAATAGAAGTAAATTGTAATGTGGTTTAAATTCGTATGTTCTATCTGAATCATGAAAGAAAGATGTTGGGTTTAGTGGCCCTTTAAGTTTCACAGTAAATGCAATTTCTTTCTTACAATTGCTCATCTCGCCAAGGAAATAGTAACAAGACAGCTATGTGTGAAAAGGTTCACCTAAGCTATAGGGTATTGCTTAAAACATTAGAATGTCCTAGCAAAATCTCCCCATTGTATCACAGGCTACGGCCATGGACACCTATTAGGGCCGTGCGATATGGAAAAAAAGAAAATCACCATTTTTTTTTAATGAAATATTGCGATTGTGATATTAATTGCTGTTTATTAAAATATTTTTAAACATACATTTTGCCTTCAAAAATGCATTTACCTGTTAAAAAAGAACACTGCCAGTCCGCCGCCTTCTTTGTCTGTGTAAACCTCAGGACTGGAGCAACAAACCATTGAGGTAAGTAAAGTGGCGGCAGTAGCGTTACATACTGTGACACTGATGTGACATTTCCTGGTTTATCCCCTTCAGAGGAGTGATCAGTGCTGCTGCTGTTCTAAACTGGAGCGTTTGTGTGACTGGCGTGACATGTTAAAGGGATATAAAACCTAAAATTTCTTTCATGATTCAGATAGAGCATTCAAATTTAAAGGGAATAAAGATGGCAGGAGTACGAAAAAAAAAAAAGATAATAGGAGTAAAGTAGAAAGTTGCTTAAAATTGCATCCTCTATCTCAACGGTTCCCAACCTTTTTTCTCTCCCGTACCCCTTGATTGGGCTTTTCATTTATGAGTACCCCCTCTCTTCATTACCGCAACTCATCACTCAAAAAAGGTAGTTTTTTTTTAAATTTTCTTAGGTTAGCAGCTAAATCAACTGACTCAAATTACCATAATGACTTTTAAAGGCTTTTAATTTTGATTTTACATAATGTATTTCAATTTTTCATTATAGCAGCCTAACTTAAGATCAAAACAAATAAAACCTGCATTAAAATATTTTTTAACCATATTAACTTATGATAAAAGTACATAACAATTATACTTCAAAATGTCATTTTTTAATAAACATAATTTCACACAAAAAAAAAATGTAATTGCCCAGCCCCAGTCCCTCAGTCTCAACATCATCAGGTGGTAATGAGTCCTTATATTCAAAATATTTAGTCTGTTGCACAAAAATATGCAATCATTTCAATTTCCATTACTCTTCTCCTATTGCACATATGTTAATGCCAGTGATGCTATATTTATATTACAATGAATGTAAGTGAACTGAGTGAACTTTATTTGTTCCATACTTAGGTGAGAAACACTGACTCATAGATTTAATTATTAAATATATAAGTCAGTGTTTCTCACCTAAGTATGGAACAAATACAGTTCACCAAGTAAAAATGGAAAGTAAACATTCATTGTAATATAAATATAGCATCACTAACACTGGCTTTAACAAATGTGCAATAGGAGAAGAATACTGGACAATTAAATGATTTTTGTTATTTGTGTACAAGATACCCTATAGAAGACAGTAGCTGCAACATTTTATTTTACAATAGATGGCTTTTTAACATTGTATATGTTTAGCTGCTATATATTCACATTGTAATGTGTTCATTTCTTATATTGAAATCTCACTGTACTAAATGTGTTGTATTTTAACAACACATTTGGTACAGTGCACCTGCAATATTTGTACTAAACCATAGAAAGTTTATACTGTACTTAATGGGTTTAGTTCTAATATAACAATTGTACATTGTCAAACGAGTTCTACTGTAATAACACATTTTTTTTACAGTGTGATTTTAATAGTAGAACTAAACCCGCTTTGGTTGCATGTGAAGGTGAAGAAGGATGGAAACTGCTGCCTCTAAACCCCAAATTTCTGTGGTAGTAACAAATTAGGCTCTTGAAAAGTTGAATGTCTAGACTGCTGAAAACCAGAGATGTCAACCCCTTCAACAGAAGATAAAGTCAAAGCAGGTGAAGTGATGGAGACCCACAGAGCTGTCTGCGACTGAGCCTGAAGTCCCTCAACTCTCTGTAGCAGTGATGTGCAATGAGTTCAGTGGTTGCTGAGGCACTGGCTAGTATCAGAGCCAGATAAACACACATACAACCCGATAGAGGTTCAATGGTTTGATACTTAAAAGTCTGCAGAAACACTCAGAGACACACACTCTTAGACATACACAAACAGAAACATTCAAAGGCACACACACTCACAGACACACAGAATTACTCAGACACACAGAAACATGTACTCACTAACAGACACCCATATATGGTGTAATAAGTATAAATCAAGGGAGAATAAAGATGCAGCAATAATTACAATTGACATGGAAAAAGCCTTTGATTCCATCACATGGGATCACTTATTTACCTCTATAGACACATTTGGTCTAACAGGGCATTTTAAAAAAATGTACAAATGATTTATACTAAGCCAATCTCAAGACTCTCAATTAATGGGCAATACTCCCCTACGATTACTATCTCCAAAGGCACGAGACAAGGCTGCCCTTTATCTCCCTTACTTTCTAATCTTGCAATCGAGCCACTAGCAATCAGTTTAAGGAAAGATTTGGAAGGCATCTTTTTAGGGGGGAAGGAAAGTAGTATTATCACTTTATGCGGATGACTTATTAGTATTTATAGAAAACTCCCGGAAAAACATTCCTATTTTATTAGACATTATACACCATTATAGTCTGTTCTCCGGATATAAGATGAATCTCTCCAAGTCTGAAATACTTTGGCTGAATAAAAACGCAATTAGTATACCCCTCACTCCATTTAAAGAGGCACCGACAGTGCGGATCAGGTCCGACAGACATCGATGAATACGGTGAGCAATACGCTCTCCGTATTCAGCATTGCACCAGCAGTTCACAAGAGCTGCTGGTGCAACACCGCCCCCTGCAGACTCACGGCCAATGGGCCGCCAGCAGGGGGGTGTCAATCAACCCGATCATACTCGATCGGGTTGATTTCCGGCGATGTGTGTCCGCCTGCTCAGAGCAGGCAGACAGGTTATGGAGCAGCGGTCTTTGTGATCGCTGCTTCATAACTGGTGTTTCTGGTGAGCCTGCAGGCTCACCAGAAACACGGGGCATCAAGCTCCATATGGAGCTTGATACATATGCCCCTAAATATCTAGGTATCACCTTAAGCAAAAATCCAGTCAATTGGTATGAAATTATAAAAAATTATGGGTATCTGCAGCAAGAGATTTACATAACTTGGAGGCCTTACCCCTCGGAATCTCAGCAAAAATTAATTTGGTGAAGATGATTCTCCTCCCCAAAATACTATTTCTCTGTCAAAATTTACCTCTCTTTATAAAAGAGAAGGATCTTAAGAAATTTCATTCAAACTGTCTACAGTTTCTTTGGAAAGGTGGGAAAGCAAGTATAGCACTGAAAAGACTAATGCAGAAAAAAGAATATGGTGGGTTCGGATTTCCAAATATTAAACTCTATAATAGGGTATTTATGGTTAAGATTGCCTGTGATTGGTTAGTAGAAAAAGACCTAGTGTCATACTCACAACTAGAACACAATTTGATAAGACCATTTTCATTAAAAGGGTTACTACATCTTAATCTTAGAAACATACCCAAAGAGGTGGCTAGAAAGAAAACAGTTTATAATGTAATAGTCTCTTGGATTAAATATAACAAGGAACTTGATATTAATAATCAGCTGTCATGTTATCTCACTATACGAGGAAATCCAGACTTTGTACCCGGGCTAGAACAAAGTATCTTTAAGAAATGGGAGCAGAAGGGTTTAATTTATGTAGTGCAACTAATAGATCCAGAATTAGAGACAATTAAAACATTTGAGGTATTGGCACAGGAGTTTGCTTTATATCCCAAAGAATGTTATGCTTATTTACAAATTAGACACTTCTACAAGTTACAAGAGACACATGGGGTTAATTGTTCATTGAATACAAACAAAGATCACACAAGGGAGATCCTAATAGGGGGCGCTCTAAGAGGATATGAAACAATGGTAGAAAAAGAATTGCATAGAGGTATCAAACCAAAATAGATGGATACAAAGTCCCAAATTCTAAATCCAGGAAAGGTGTATGATGAAAGTTCTGCACAAAAGGACACAACAGCTGCTCTCTCCTTACATCAAATGAAAAATGACATTTGGGAAATACACAGAAAGACAAAAAAGAGGTGCATGTGTGTACCAGTAGAATGATCAAAATAGTATAAAACCACAACAGGGTACTCACATTTGTTCACAGCACTCATACAGTGCTATCAGACATGTACTGGGCATTCACAGCAACCCAGCTTGCTGTAATCCTATGTGAATACAGGATCACTCTTGGAGAATCTCTTGGATACTGGGAGAAAAACTTGCCCACAGGAGCAACTCCACACACGGGATGCAGGATACCAGGAGCAAAACCGGGAACTAAACAGAGGCTTAACAGTCCCAGTGGTGATGGGACATAGGTGGTGTGTAAAAAATCAGTGGTGGTTCCAGAAATAAAGTTAAAAAGGATTTATTAAAACACTCTTAAAAACAAGAACCAGCAGGTAGGGCAAAAAATTGTCCTCCTGGTATTAATGCGACGCATTTCTCAGCACGAACGCTGTTTCATCAGGCATATGATACACACTGAAAAGTAACAATCCTATATACACAGACAGGTGTCTGTCATTTGTAATTTTCTTAATTGCTATAGGTGGTGTATATAGGATTGTTACTTTTCAGTGTGTATCATATGCCTGATGAAACAGCGTTCGTGCTGAGAAACATGTCTGATAGCACTGTAATGTGAGTACCCTGTTGTGGTTTTCTACTATTTTGATCATTCTACTGGTACACACATGCGCCTCTTTTTTGTCTTTCTGTGTTAATTGGTCATTGGGAGCATTAGATGTCTGCCTGAAGGCATATCAAGCAGGGCTGACTCCAGTATCAATATGGTATAATCTAATAATGCAAAAAACTGGACAAAATAATTTAGAGAGTATTAAGGATAATTGGAGCAAAGACTTTAGAGAGATTTCAGCAAAAGAGATCGCACTGAGTATCAGAAGAGTTAATAAAGCTTCCAACTCAATAAGCTTGAAGGAATCACATGTGAAAATTATTTACAGGTCATACATGACCCCAACAACTATTGCAAAGTGGTCTAAACAAAATAGGATGAGATGTTCCAGATGCAATTTTCCAGCTACAGATATCAACCATTGCTTTTGGTCATATCCCCAAAAAAATAATAATTCTGGAATAGAGTTAATTTTTGTATAAACAGATTTCTGGAAAGGAAATGTAAGTTAGAGCCTCAATATATATTTTTCTTACATCCTAATATAAATGATATGGAGAATATAGCCCTAATTAACACGGCAATCTTGATCGGACGCAATGTCATATTGAAGTCTTGGAAATCTAAACATAGTCCTATGATTAAAGAATTTATTTACAAAATAATGATACAGATAAATTTAGAACAGTTCAATGTAAATATATCACAGGAGAAGAGAGTGGCTATGTTTTTTCATAAATGGTTTAAAGTGATATTGACATTCCCAGTTGGGGTCCAAAAACAGATCTACACCTTTAGGAATTCTGATTATTTTAGCATGGCACTCTTAACCGGAGATTTTCAAGATTTCTGGGGAGATTGAGTGGTGAGGGTGGTGGGGGGAGAGATGAGTGGATATTTTTCCTTTTTTTTTATATTTCTCCTCTTCTTTGTCTTGTTTATGTTTTGTTCTGTTGTTTTTGTTTTTTTATTTATTGTGACATACTGTTTTCTGCTTCGTGAACACTATCTTAATAAAGAGAGGAAAGAGAAGAGGGAGGAGAGAGGAGGTGGGGGTTCCCCTTCCCTCTGCTGTCTCTTTTTTCCCCCCCCTACTGTGTATTGTTTTATGATTTTTATTTCATAGATAAAATCTTAACAATGTGGATAAAACCTTATCTTTTTGGAGCAAATATAAAATGTAATACTGGCTAAGTCATTAATTTTTTTCTCTTTTGGATGATTACTCCTGTTTCCGAAATGTAATAACAGACTTCCCAAACAGTAATATTATATGCGATTGTAACCACATGTCAAATATAAATAAAGATTAAAAAAAAAAACCATACACTCAGAAATACTCTCACACACAGAAACCCTCCTAAGACACTCACACATTCAAAGACACAAAAACATTCACTGACACTCACATAGAAAGACTCAGATACACACATAGACACAAACAAACACAAACTAATAAACAAACGATAGCTATACTGTATGCAGGTAGAAAACCCTTTATCCAAACTGCTTGGGACTGGAGAAGGTTTGGATTTTGGAATATTTTTGATTTTGGAATATTTGCATCTTTAAAATGGGACAGTTGGGAGAGGGCATGGTACAAAATATAAACAACAATATCTTATGTTATTTAGGCAATATTTAACTTTCATAATACAGCTTATACTAAATAAAGGTGGTTTTATATCATATTTTAATAATTTTGTGACAGGGAACATTTGATCATTTTATTTTTTTAAAAATTAGTTAAAAAGTTTTAATTTTAGTATAAGTTTGGATTTTAGAATTCTGGATTTGTATATAGATGCAAAATAATATGCACTTATTAGATTTATAGCATGACAGGTGTCTCCCTTGACTGCATGTCCCTGCTGAAGTAAATTTAGCTTTAAGGCCTGTAGTTCTGGCATAGAGTGAGTCAGAGCTGTAAGGAGCTTTGACTAAGTGCTAATACTATTTAACATCTCAGCAGAATCCATTCTAGCTTGGTTATCTTAAAAAATATGAAGGAATTTACCTTGTTTAGAGACTGGAACCAAGTTCACAGAAGATGAGAAGTATTTGATAGTCAGGAAGAGGCTGTAGCTGTTAACAAGATGATTGAGCCAGATGACAAAAAACAAGGTATATTCAAAAGAGTAGCTAGTAACCAGGCCAAAATCCAATACCAGCATATTAGTCAGGAACCAGGAAACACAGCAAAAGGGTCAGGCATTAAAGTAGTCAAAAGTACAGTCCGAGGGCTCAGCAAACAGTAAATCATTCTGCCAGGGTACAGGCAAGGATAAGGCTTAGGGTGAGAACCAGGATATAAGCAAGGGTCAAAACAAGAAGCACAGAACAGCTACAGTAATGCCAGAATTGTCATTAGAATAACCAAGCACATAAATGTCATAAACAGGAGCTCCCCAGAGGTCATGGCTCCAAAACCACTGCAGGATCACTCCTAACAATTATAAATAGTGTTTTCCTTAGTGCAGGTGTCACAGCTAATTTTACAAAGGCAGCCTGCAGATCCTGAGTAGTGGTTACCTTAGCACACCCCTCTAAAGCCTCACCACACATAGAGATGCACAACACATGCCCCAACTAGCGTGCCTCATGTTAGCTCGCCTAGCCTTCTTACCTTAGTACAATCCTGGAAGACAACCTTGCTAATCACCTTCTTCATAGTATGACCCCAACCCCTGGATCTGCCATTGGTCTTCAGATTAGAGCAGTCACTACTACACTCAGGCAAATTGCCATAACGCTGACACACTCATATGCTTCTTCCCCAAATTTTCACCCTTGTGTTTTGTGTTTAAAATATTGAATAATTCCAAAATGTCTACAAAATAATCAACTATGATTATAAAATAGTTTGGGATTATATATTATTATCTTTATAAACTTTTTTTTTTGGTTTAAGGAAAGGTTTTCAACTTGAATATATAAAATTATTTTAGAAAGTATTTTGTCTTTGCCCTTAGCCTACTAGAGAGAGCTTTTTAACATTGTAAAAGCACAAATAAAAATATACATTTTAGATTTATCATCACTAAGGTCACATTTATTCTTTAATAGATTTTTGTTCTCTGAAAAGGGCAGCTGCAACTTTCTAATTGCATAGCTTTTTTTCTTCCCAAAAAGCCCATGTTTCAATTTGCAAACACTAGTTATAGATTTAGTAAAATGCCAAACTCTTACAAGCTGTAACTATTAAGTGCTGAAAATGTATGGGGGATTGTCTGTTTGGCCTGGTAATTGAAAATAAAATAATGAAATAATGGATTTTAGAAAAAAATATATTTGAGTATTTAGAAACATGTTAGAAACATACAAAGAAACAAAAGCTTTAATGTACAAAAAAAATGTAACATTGTGGCTTAAAAACAAACAATTAAAATAGAATAACAGAGCCAAACAACTTTATTTTGCAAAAGCTTTGATGTGGATAGCATGTTAGAGTTTCTATAAAACAAAAATATTTTATAAGATTTCTTAATATATTAAGGTACTTTTATTTTATTTACTCCAAATAAGGTTAGGATACAGCTGCCCATGGTAATCCAGAAGGGAGGGGCAAGTGTGTCCCTATAGCAATGGAAAAATGAGAGGCTCCTATGGCCCTCTTAATATGATGGGATAAGGGTTGCCACCTCGACCATGTTTTCCTGGACACTTATGAGTTACGCATGCTGCAGGGTAAGCAGGGTGGAACATGTATTGCTCCTCTGCACATCACGTGAAAATAATACATGTTCCCCCCTGCAAACCCTACAGCATGTGTAACTTATAAGTGTCCAGGAAAACATGGCCGAGGTGGCAACCCTAGATGGGATTGATAAAAAAAAAAAAAAAAGTTAAAGGGATAGGAAAGTCAAAATTAAAATTGCATTTTTGAGATAGAGCATGTAATTTTAAGAAACTTTTAAATTAATTTCTATTTTCAAATGTACTTTTGTATCCATTGTTGAAAACGAATATTTACATATTCTACACGAGTGGGAGCAAGCTAGTGTCTCATTTGTCTCTTTTGATTGGCTGACTAGATGTGTTCAGTTAGCTCTAAGTAGTGCAGTGCTGTTCCTTCAGCAAAGGTTATCAAGGGAATGAAGCAAATTTGATAATAGAAGTTAAAGGGACAGTCTAGTCAAAATTAAACTTTCATGATTCAGATAGGGCATGCAATTTTAAACGACTTTCCAATTCACTTTTATCAAAAAATTTGCTTTGTTCTCTTGGTATTCTTAGTTGAAAGCTAAACCTAGGTAGGCTCATATGCTAATTTCTAAGCCCTTGAAGGCCGCCCCTTATCTCAATGCATTTGACAGTTTTTCACAGCTAGAGGGCATTAGTTCATATGTGCCAGTTAGATAATATTGTGCTCTTGCCTGTGGACTTACTTATAAGAGGGCACTGATAAGCTAAAATGCAAGTCTGTGAAAAGAACTGAAATAAGGGGGCAGTCTGCAGAGGCTACAAGGTAATCACAGAGGTAAAAAGTATATTAATATAATCGTGTTGGTTATGCTAAACTGGGGAATGGGCAATAAAGGGATTATCTATCTTTTTAAACAATAACATTTAGCCACCAATCAGGTGCTGAACCAAAAATGGGCTGGCTCCCAAGCTTACATTCCTGCTTTTCGAATAAAGATACCAAGAAAACAAAGAAAATTTGATAATAGGAGTAAATTAGACAGTTGCTTAAAATTGCATGCTCTATCTGAATCACGAAAGAAAAAAATTGGGTTTTATATCCCTTTAACATGTATATTACCTAGGTCCCACGAAATTCATTGAGTAAATTTAAAAATCAGAAGAGACAGGCTATTTTTGAGGTTTTCTGTCATCATGGGTTGCCACAAGTTAGGCATTTGCCTGTTCCTGGATTTTCCTCACCACCATTTTTTCTTTTAATCCTTCTAAATGTATCTCGATTTTAGAGGAAAACCACAAACTTCTGGGAGTTATATAGCATTCTGGAATTTATAGTTCACTATTTCACTCTCAGTATTGTGATTCTACAGTTCTGGACTCTAATTGCCAGCATCAATTAGTGGGGAGTGAGCTTCCTGGAAGGCAGAAAGTTTTGCATGAGTTGTTGCTCCTCCTCCATGCTGTGTATGTGTCCCAAGCATGTAGTATGGTCTGCACAATTTAGGGGGATACACTGTGTGTACGAGACTATGAGCCTCTTGCACACACTAGGGTTGCCACCTCAGCCATGTTTTCCTGGACAATTATAATTTACACAAGCTGCAGTGTATGCAGGGAGTAATAATAATAATAATAATTTGGAATTTTTATAGCGCTTTTCTCCCTGTGAGACTCAAAGCACTTTACAAATATAAGACAAAAAAGTTAGGAGTTTCTGAAGGTTAGATAAGTGGACTGAATGTCTGATGGAAAAGGTGGGTCTTTAGCTTTTTTTAAAAAAAAAAGTCTGTAAGGACGGTGCTTCTCTGATTGTGCATGGTAAAGAGTTCCAGAAGGTAGGGGCAGCGTGGCTGAATGCCCTGGAGCCTGAGTTTGTCTTTATTCTTGGCACTGACAGGAGGAATGTGCTGACTGACCGAAGTGAGCGGGAAGGGATGTAGGGTGTTAGGAGCTCTTTCAGGTACTGTGGGCCTAGATTGTTTAAGGCTTTGAAGGTCAGTAAACCAATTTTAAAATATGTTCGCCATTTAATTGGGAGCCAGTGCAGGGAGTGGAGAACAGGTGTTATGTGGCAGGAGTGACTTTGCTTGTTAAGTAGTCTGGCTGCTGCATTTTGTACCATCTGAAGATGATTGAGTTCTTTTTTGGGGAGGCCCAAGTAAAGTGCATTGCAGTAATCTAGTCTAGAGGATATAAATGCATGGATTAATGTTGGCATATCATCAGGTGGAATTAAGTGTTGTATCCTGGCTATGTTTTTCAGATGAAAAAAAGGCAGATTTTATTACGGAGGAGATTTGCTGTTTAAATGATAGTACTGTGTCAATCAGAACCTCAGGGTTTTGTATCTTTGCTGAACTAACGAGTTCAGAGCCTCCTAGCTCCAGGCAAGTTGGGTGATCACGGGATATTTTTGAGCCAGCTAGCATTCATCCATTCTATGTGGTCTGTTAAGCAACTGTTTATGTGGTGTGCTGGGTCTGTGGTATTTGGAGAAGTAGAGTTGTGTGTCATCAGCGTAAAAATGATACCTTAGGTCATGTAGCATGCATTGTGCCTCCGGACATCACATAGTGCTGCTGAACAACACTATCCTTGTTCTTCTCTATACACCCTGAATCATGTGTAACTCATAAATGTCCAGGAATGCATGGCCGAGGTGGCAACCCTATTGTACACACTGGAGTAGGAAGCTGGGAGTATTGTCTGGCCCTTTACACAGTTTTATATATTTGTTTGTATGGTCAGACCCTCTGCACAAGTGGTAGTACTGAGAAGGGGTGCACTGTGCCAGTGATGTTATAAATATATATTTCCTCTCCCACCACCTTTTTAACAGCAGTAAAGAGTTCTCCAACTCACATACTGGAAATGTTTGTTAATAGCCCTATTAGAGAACCGTACATTTTGCATATCTTAGATAAAGTACTGTTAGCAGATTTAAGCTTTATATGTTAATATATGGTTCTTCTGTGTTTAATTTTTTATAACTGTAAAATGCAACAAATCAAGGGCTAGATTACAAATGGAGCGCTAATTTACCATGCACACGCACATGGGTGCCTGATAAATAAACAGCCATTACAAGTGGCTGGTTATTGCTACCACAAGCTCACGGTAGAAACAAGAGCTTATAAAATTAACCAGAGATCAGATTTCTGGTTAATTTTATTAATGTGCCGCAAATGCCTCTAAAATACAGTGTAGTGTAGTTTATTAAAAAATAAAAATTTTAGCATTTTTATTTTTTAATAAAATAACTGCACTAGGCAGTTGGTGGGAGTGGGGTGTTAGAAAAAAACGACACTGAAAAGTGCCTTTACATTGCGGTCTATGGGAACTGTATGTTCCCAGTAAATAAATATCTATATGCTTATTTACATATATATTTATGTGTTAATATGTTCATATACTCATATTAACACATAAATATATATGTACAGAATATAAGCATATATATTTACAATTAGCTGCCATCTCTGCGCTACTTACCCCCTTCGCTTTGTTTAGATTCTGTGAAGTGTATGACGGCATAACGAGACTCCCATTGGAGCCTATGGAAGCGTAATCTCGTGAGCGCAATGCTTCCCAGTACACAGTAGTGAAAGCGATATTTTGTGCTTCACTTGTATTCTGTCCCCAAATAAGCAAAGCACTTAATAAATTAGTAGATATAACTATATGCTCCTTGTAGTTTCATTTATAATTAGTCTGGGTAAAAACATTCATTTTATTAAAGCCAAAAACAAAAAGAAATATATAAATGTGTATTCAAGTTTAAAAAATATTGATTCCAAAATTTATAGTGTACTAGTAAACTAGTAATCATTTTTTCCTGGGACATTTTGGGATAATTGTGAATTACTTATTTAAAAAAAATAAAAAAAATATATATATATAGATAGACAGACAGACAGACAGACAGACAGAGAGATAGAAAGATAGATAGATAGGGGTCAATTTATTATGCAGTATATGCTGCATCAATGCCCCGTCATTTCTGGTCCACCAGAAACGGAAGTTAAGATGCCCCTTTTAGATGGCAGACTGAAATCATCCCGATCATCCCTGCAGGGGGCAGCATTGCACAAGCATTTCACCAGAAACGTATGCTGTCTGCATTTAGCGAGGTCGAGCGGACATGATTTGCTACAGACCTTTGGTAAATCTACCCCATAGTCTGGGCACATTATATTTTCTTTCATGTAATTAGCAAGAGTCCATGAGCTAGTGACGTATGGGATATACATTCCTACCAGGAGGGGCAAAGTTTCCCAAACCTCAAAATGCCTATAAATACACCCCTCACCACACCCACAAATCAGTTTTACAAACTTTGCCTACTGTGGAGGTGGTGAAGTAAGTTTGTGCTAGATTCTACGTTGATATGCGCTCCGCAGCAGGTTGGAGCCCGGTTTTCCTCTCAGCGTGCAGTGAATGTCAGAGGGATGTGAGGAGAGTATTGCCTATTTGAATTCAATGATCTCCTTCTACGGGGTCTATTTCATAGGTTCTCTGTTATCGGTCGTAGAGATTCATCTCTTACCTCCCTTTTCAGATCGACGATATACTCTTATATATACCATTACCTCTACTGATTCTCGTTTCAGTACTGGTTTGGCTTTCTACTACATGTAGATGAGTGTCCTGGGGTAAGTAAGTCTTATTTTCTGTGACACTCTAAGCCAGTGATTTTTAACCTTTTTTTTTGCCGTGGCACACTTTTTTACATGAAAAAAATCCTGTGGCACACCACCATCCCAAAATTTAAATAAAATCACACATTGTAGCCTAATACAGCATATATATAGACACATACACACAAACACACACATACTGTATGTATTGTGCTGTTATGCCATGCCTCCTACAAACTACCCCTGCACTGGGAGTAAAAAACAAGCAAAGTTTAAAAAATATGTCACACTGTTGTCAGTCTGCCGTGGCACACCTGAGGATCTCTCATGGCACACTAGTGTGCCACGGCACACTGGTTGAAAAACACTGCTCTAAGCTATGGTTGGGCACTTTTATATAAAGTTCTAAATATATGTGTTTAAACATTTATTTGCCTTGATTCAGGATGTTCAACGTTCCTTATTTTCAGACAGTCAGTTTCATATTTGGGATAATGCATATGAATAATTCAATTTTTTCTTACCTTAAAATTTGACTTTTTTTCCTGTGGGCTGTTAGGCTCGCGGGGGCTGAAAATGCTTCATTTTATTGCATCATTCTTGGCGCGGACTTTCTTGGCGCAAAAAATTTCTTGTCATTTCCGGCATCATACGTGTCGCCGGAAGTTGCGTCATTTTTTTGACGTTTTTGCGCCAAAAAATGTCGGCGTTACCGGATGTGGCGCCATTTTTGGCGCCAAAAGCATTTAGGCGCCAAATAATGTGGGCGGCTTTTTTGGCGCTAAAAAAATTTGAGCGTCATTGTTGTCTCCACAATATTTAAGTCTCATTATTTATTGCTTCTGTTTGCTAGAAGCTTGTTCATTGGCATTTTTTTCCCATTCCTGAAACTGTCATTTAAGGAATTTGATCAATTTTGCTTTATATGTTGTTTTTTCTATTACATATTGCAAGATGTCTCAGATGGACTCTGAATCAGAAGCCACTTCTGGAAAAACGCTTAACTGAGTTTCAGTTCTACCAAAGCTAAGTTCATTTATTTTAAATGTTATAAATGTTTATCTTTAGCTATGGTTTGTAATAAGTTATTATGTTATACTTTTACATGCGGAATCCATTAGTATTTATGCTTTATATATTTTCTTTGCTTACAAGAAATATTTAGAAGACTTATAAGAAATATTTTTCTGATTCTATGTTAAAGGCTTTGTCTGACTTCGTGCCTTCTAATAAAATTTTTAGGTCTTTTTCACTTCTTTTTTAATTATTGAAGTTTCAAATGACCAACAACATACTGATTTATCCTTCTCTGATGATGTTTTTTTCTTTTCAGAAATTTTCTTCATCAGATATTGACACTAACAAATCTACTTTTTTATTATTTTTCTATTATTAAAGTACATTTGTTCTTTGTTGAAAAGGTGTTGATTATTTTGGATATTAAGGTAACTAGTTTTTTAAGACTAGCTGACATTATTTCTGCCTATTTATTTCTTCTGTTTTCAGAGGTTTTCTTACCAATTCCCTATACTAGGGAATGGAATAGGCTGAGAATTTTCTTTTATTCCTTCTTCAAAGGTTTTAAACTATATTCTTTGCCAGCAGTTAAACTCAATTTGGAGGGTTCTCCAATTTATTGGGGCTATCTCTAATTCTACTAATTATGCTATTGTTTCTATAGCAAAATAGTATTTATTTTCCTTTAGATAGTTGTATCTTATTTATGGAAAATTATTTAGTTTCGGGTACTTTTCTTGGTCCTGTGATTTGTTTGGATATTGCAATTGCTTCATTTTATCTGTTTACTTTAAGATCAAGTATCAGATTATGATTTATTTTAGCATTGTTAAAGAGACAACATTTACTAGACTAGGTGCTGTTGCATTTGTCTTGTTGTTTTGCATTTATTGATTATGCAAGTCCACTGTATTGGCTGGTCCTTTAAACTGGACTGTCATGCTAATAATTTCATTTGTGTCTTCATTTTATTGAATATTTTCGCAAATGAGGGTTAATCTATGTCTTTAGCTTTTTTAGCTAGAAGAATTTTGTGATTTTTAAAAAAAAATAAAAAAAAATATTCCATATTTCTTTTGTTCTAAGATAATCAATTATTTGTTTTATAATTGGATTCAATTCTTAACTGTTACTCTGGGCTTCAAGGTTGAGTTCTAAGACTAAAACTTTAAGCTTATACTAGTTTGGTTGTTCTTATTAAGGAACAAATTCCTGAGTTCTTTCCCAAGTAACATGTCTATAATTGGAGTTCAAAATCAGCTCCCTAATTTTGCGATGTACGTGCCGTATTCCAGCTTGGCTGGTAAGGGGCAGGTTAAGGCTTCTTTGAAATTTATTTTGTCCAAATTTCTTTGATTTTATTCCAGTAAGGCTAACACTTTCTTTAACTGTGTTTCTGTCCTATATATTTTGGGTACTGTTGAAGCATGGCTGGGCACCCATGGGGTTCAAGCGCTGCTCAGACCTGGAATCTTCTGGGGTATTTCTTCCAGTTCCTTTTGAGGAACCGGGTTTTGGAGTTTTATTCAAACTATTTTGCCTTTTTATGGTCATTGATAGCATTATTTGTTTTCATTAGATACAATAAATGCATATTTTCATTTTTCTGTTTTCATCCAGATTATTTTCTGAGGATGCGGAATCTCATATGATTCACTTACTCTTCAGGACATAGTTAGAGGATCTTCTTTTCAAAAGCTCTTGATTCCTCACACAAGGGTCACCTTTTTTAGGTTTCCAGATAGTTTGTGTCACTGTCCTTGTCTCTATCAGACAAGGGATAATGTTTTGGGTTCCGTCTATCGGTACCTTTAGTCTCTATTATTTCCTTCAGTTGCTATATATGCATAGAAGTTTTAGGTCTTATGGCCACAGCATTGGATTCAATTCCCTTTGCTCATTTTCACTAGAAAGAACCTTTCCAGTCTTTTATAAGTGTTGTTTCTTCAAGAACATGGTTGGAGGATCAATTTACCAAAAAGTTTGTTTGATTCCTCAGACAAGGGTAACCTTTTTAGGTTTCCTGATAGATTCAGTGTTCTTGATTCTGTCTCTGACGGACAAGAGGCGTCTGAAATTGGTTTCAGCTTATCGAAACCTTCAGTCTCAATCTTTCCCTTCGGTAGCCTTATGCATGGAAATTCTAGGTCTTATGACTGCTGCATTGGACACGATCCGCTTTGCTCGTTTTCACATGCAACCTCTTCAGCTCTGTATGCTGAACCAGTGGTGCAGGGATTATACAAAGATATCTCAATTAATATCTTTAAAACCGATTGTTCGACACTCTCTGACATGGTGGACAGACCACCATCGTTTAGTTCAGGGGGCTTCTTTTGTTCTTCCAACCTAGACTGTGATCTCAACAGATGCAAGTCTGACAGGTTGGGGAGCTGTATGGGGGTTTCTGACAGCACAAGGGGTTTGGGAATCTCAGGAGGCGAGATTACCAATCAACATTTTTGGAACTCTGTGCAATTTTCAGAGCTCTTCAGTCGTGGCCTCTTCTAAAGAGAGAGTCGTTCATTTGTTTCTAGATGGACGATGTCACAACCGTGGCATATGTCAATCATCAAGGAGGAACTCACAGTCCTCTGGCTATGAAAGAAGTCTCTTGAATACTTGTATGGGCGGAATCCAGCTCCTGTCTAATTTCTGCGGTTCATATCCCAGGTATAGACAATTGGGAAACGGATTATCTCAGTCGCCAAACGCTACATCTGGGCGAATGGTTTCTTCACCCAGAGGTATTTCTTCAGATTATTCAAATATGGGGACTTCCAGAAATAGATCTGATGGCTTCTCATCTAAACAAGAAGCTTCCCAGGTATCTGTCCAGATCCAGGGATCCTCACGCGGAAGCAGTGGATGCATTGTCACTTCCTTGGAAGTATCATCCTGCTTATATCTTTCCGCCTATAGTTCTTTTTCCAAGATTCTAAAGGAACGTTCGTTTATTCTGCTGGTGGCTCCAGCATGGCCTCACAGGTTTTGGTATGCGGATCTTGTCCGGATGGCCACTTGCCAACCGTGGACTCTTCCGTTAAGACCAGACCTTCTATCGCAAGGTCCTTTTTTCCATCAGGTTCTCAAATCCTTAAATTTGAAGGTATGGAGATTGAAAGCTTGATTCTCAGTCATAGAGGTTTCTCTGACTCTGTGATTAATACTATGTTACAGGCTCGTAAAACTGTATCTAGGAAGATATATTATCAAGTCTGGAAGATTTACATTTCTTGGTGTTTTTCTCATCATTTTTCTTGGCATTCTTTTAGAATTCGTAGAATTTGACAGTTTCTTCAGGATGGTTTGGATAAGGTTTTTCTGCAAGTTCCTTGAAAGGTCAAATCTCTGCTCTTTCTGTTCTTTTTCACAGAAAGATTGCTAGTCTTCCTGATATTCATTGTTTTGTACAAGCTTTGGTTCGTATAAAACCTGTTATTAAGTCAATCTCTCCTCCTTGGAGTTTGAATTTGGTTCTGGGGGCTCTTCAAGCTCCTCCGTTTGAACCTATCCATTCGCTGGACATTAAATTACTTTCTTGGAAAGTTTTGTTTCTTTTGGCAATCTCTTCTGCTAGAAGAGTTTCTGAATTATCTGCTCTTTCTTGTGAGTCTCCTTTTCTGTTTTTTTTCAGGATAAGTCGTTGCATTCTTTGGATGTAGTTAGAGTTTTGAAATATTATGTTGAAGCTACTAAGGATTTCCGAAAGACTTCTAGTCTATTTGTTATCTTTTCCGGTTCTAGGAAAGGTCAGAAGGCTTCTGCCATTTCTTTGGCATCTTGGTTAAAATCTTTGTTTCATCATGCCTATGTCGAGTCGGGTAAAACTCCGCCTCAAAGGATTACAGCTCATTCTACTAGGTCAGTTTCTACTTCCTGGGCGTATAGGAATGAAGCTTCAGTTGATCAGATTTGCAAAGCAGCCACTTGGTCTTCTTTGCATACTTTTACTAAATTCTACCATTTTGATGTGTTTTCTTCTTCTGAAGCAGTTTTTGGTAGAAAGTACTTCAGGCAGCTGTTTCAGTTTGATTCTTCTGCTTATAATTTCAGTTTTTTTCATTATAAGATTTAAACTTTATTTTGGGTGTGGATTTTTTTCAGCGGAATTGGCTGTCTTCATTTTATCCCTCCCTCTCTAGTGACTCTTGCGTGGAAGATCCATATCTTGGGTAGTCATTATCCCATACGTCACTAGCTCATGGACTCTTGCTAATTACATGAAAGAAAACATAATTTATGTAAGAACTTACCTGATAAATTCATTTCTTTCATATTAGCAAGAGTCCATGAGGCCCACCCTTTTTTGTGGTGGTTATGATTTTTTTGTATAAAGCACAATTATTCCAATTCCTTATTTTTTATGCTTTCGCACTTTTTTCTTATCACCCCACTTCTTGGCTATACGTTAAACTGATTTGTGGGTGTGGTGAGGGGTGTATTTATAGGCATTTTGAGGTTTGGGAAACTTTGCCCCTCCTGGTAGGAATGTATATCCCATACGTCACTAGCTCATGGACTCTTGCTAATATGAAAGAAATGAATTTATCAGATAAGTTCTTACATAAATTATGTTTTTTTGTCCCCCTGGAAAAATTTCTGAGGACGCCCATGTCTGTCATGTTTTTTTTAGAACTACATAGAAGGATGCAATACAGCAACGCAGAATTTTTTTCACACAACAAAAAAATACAGCAAATAAAAATGTATACAATTAACAATTTTGCATATATATTTATTTATATAATTTTATAATTAACAATGTTTAAATATTCTTAAAGAGACAGTAAACATATTCTAATTACAAGACACATGTTTTCTTGCTAAAGAATAATGTTGCAGCCAAGTATTGTCATTTTTTAAACAAAATAAACTATCTCTTTTTCAATTATATTTCAATAGATAAACCCCACCCACCACTTACCTTATTTGGAGGAGCTTATGTGGGTCTTATTATCCAGCTGACAAGGCTAGCCCCTAATGTAATATTAGTATAACGATTATTGTTTTGCTAATGCCAATTAGAGAAAGAAATGTGTGCTCTTTCAGTTTAATTAGAATTAGAAAATCCAGAATTGGGAGAGCTACATTAATTAAAAATAAATAACTAAAATATATTGCAAAGTTGTTTTATTAGGCATAACTAAACAGTTTCTATTACAATTTAAAGGTCTTACTGGCCCTTTAATTGCCTTAATAAACAATAATTTATTATGATCACATTGTACAGGCTTATGGAGACATGAAGCGAAAATTGTTTTGTGTGCTATTACTTTCAAATAACATACTTAAGTCAGCTCTACGGGCAAAATTACAAGTTGTGCGGTATATACCGCTGAAAAATTGGCCTTTGTGTGTGGAATGGCAGGTCTCCCGTATTACAAGTCGCGGCGGTACGGCTATACAGCTAGCGTTTTAGTCTGTAACACAACTCTCCGTTCCGCACTCAAAAAATGTCTTTTGAGTGTGGAATTTTCAGGTCACCTGTATTACAAGTTGTTCGGTCAGGTTATTACGCTAGCGTTATAGCTTATACCGCAACGATCCATTCCGCGATCAAAGACCAGCAGTTATGGATTTTGCAAAACAAAAATGTTTCACAAATCTCATAACAAAAATGTTACAAAGTATGCTAACACCCATAAACTACCTATTAACCCCTAAACTGCCATCCCCCCGCATCGCAAATACTATATTAAACCTATTAACCCCTAATCTGCCACCCACCCACATTGCCAACACTAAATTAAAGTATTAACCCCTAAACCACCGACCCCCCACATCGCTACTACTAAAATAAACCTATTAACCCCTAAACCGCCAAACCCCCACCACATCGCTACTACTAAAATAAACCTATTAGGGGTGTTTTTATGTTGGGTGGCATTTTTGTTTTTATAGGTGTATTAGTGTTAGGTCTATTTAAGGTTTTTTTGTGTGGGTTTTATTTTTAGGTTAGGGTCTGGGCAGTAAAAGAGCTAAATGCCCTTTTAAGGACAATGCCCATACAAATGCCCTTTTCAGGGGAATGGGGAGCTTAGGTTTTTTAGATAGGGTTTTTATTATTTAGGGGGCTATTGGTTGTGTGAGTGGTGGGTTTTACTGTTGGGGGGGATTGTATATTTTTTACAGGTAAAAGAGCTGATTTCTTTGAGGCAATGCCCCGCAAAAAGCCCTTTTAAGGGCCATTGGTAGTTTATTGTAGACTAGGGTTTTTTATTTTGAGGGGGCTTTTTTATTTTTATTATTAGATTAGGTGTAATTCTTTTTTATTTTTGATACTGTGTTTTTTTTATTTTTTGTAACTTAGTGTTTATTTTTTTTGTAATTTAGAAATTTTTAATTGTAGGTTTAAATAATTTAAGTAGGGTTAGGTTTTTAAATATGCAATATAGTTAATTTATTTGGTAGTTTTAATGTAATTTTAGTATAATAGGGTAGGTTAATTAATAGTTTAATATAGTTTAATTTAATTGTAGGATAATAGTTAGGGTAGATTAATTAATAGTTTAATAAAGTTTAATTTAATTCTACAGGTAAGTCTAAATTTATTAGAAGATAGGGATGCTGTAATTTTAATGTAAAGTTAGTGGGTTGTTAGGTTAAGGGGTTAATAGCTTAATTTAGTTTATGGCGATGTGGGGGCTGGCGGTTTAGGGGTTAATAAGTTTAGTAAGTGGTAGTGATGTGAGAGGTCAGGGGTTTAGGGGTTAATAATTTTATTTAGTTGCAGTGGGGTCCGGGAGTGGCGGGATAGGGGTTAATAACATTATCTAGGTGGGGCGATGTAGGGGTGGCAGATTAGGGGTGTTTTGACTCGGGGCTTATGTTAGAGTGTTAGGTGTAAACTTTACTGGTTTTCTACCATATAAATCAATGGGATATCTGACAGCATCGAACATAAGCTTTCGCTGCTTTCAGACTTCCATTGATTCCTAGGGCATCTGCGGCCTCCAGGATGGCGGATTGAAAACAAGGTATGCTGGGTCGGAATAGCCGCAAGCGTACCGGTTAACTATTTGATAACTTTTAAAAAGTGTCAAATAGTGTCGAATGTGTATTCGGAACATCTGTAATGATGTAAGCATCGATCTGTGTCTGATTGAGACCGGCAGATCGTATGTTACATCACAGATTTCAACATTTGCTGGTCTGTAGGCTTTGATAACTAGCTCGGATCAAGCTCGCCACAATTACGCTGCGGAATTCCAGCGTATTTCAGGTTGACGGCTTGATAAATATCCCCCTAGGGGTTTATGTTAGGTTTTTACAAAACTTTCTTGTCCCCATAGACCTCAATGGGGATTGTGTTATAGCAATCGCCATTCCACAATCGCAGGTGTTAGTTTTTGTCTAACACTTTCTCTCTATTGATGTCTATGGGGGAAAACGTGCACAAGCACGTCAAGTCAGCCCTTGGCTTTTGTGTAGTATGTAGCTTAACACACCATAACGCACAGCACAAGAAGGTTTTTCTGTAACTTGTAATGGCAGCGCTATGGAAAGTGCGATACCGCTAAAATATTTTAGCTTTATTTACACAACGGGTTTAGTGCACAACTTGTAATCTCGGTGTACATCAGCTGTGAACTACTGGGAGCTAGCTGAATACATTTGATGAGCCTATGACAAGAGATGAATGTGTAGCCTAGCCACCAATCACCAGTTAGCTTCCAGCATGCATTGCTTTTCCTGAGTGACCTAGTCCTGCTTTTCAACAAAGAATAAGAGTAGAAAGTACAATTTATAATATACATAAATTGAAAAGTGTATTAAAATGACATGACCTATCGAAATCATGTCAAAAAGAGTTCTGATACAAATTATCTCATTAGGGGGGAGCTCTAAGCACAAACAATGCATTATTTTTCTCAGTCATGCAGGACTGTTTCATCAAGCTTATATGCAAAAAAATGTCAATTTGTTTTACAATGTTAGACTTGGCTGATATCTTCTTATATAGAAAGAAAACTTAAGTTCCTTGCAATTACAAGGTTTTTATTATCTCTTTAAATATACTTCAACATAGTTAAAGGGACACTGAAACCAATTTTTTTTTTCTTTCGTGGTCAGATAGGGCATGCAATTTTAAGCAACTTTCTAATTTACTCCTATTATTAATTTTTCTTTGTTCTCTTGCTATCTTTAATTTAAAAAGAAGGCATCTAAGCTTTTTAATTAGGTCAGACACATTTTTATTGGTGGATGAGTTTATCCACCAATCAGCAAGAACAACCCAGCTTGTTCAACAAAAATGGGCTGGCATCTAAACTTACATTCTTGCATTTCAAATAAAGATACCAAGAGAATGAAAAACATTTGATAAAAGAAGTAAATTAGAAAGTTACTCAAAATCTAATGCTCTATCTGAATCAATAAAGAAAAAATTTGGGTTTAGTGTCCCTTTAATTATAAAACTATACAAAAAGACAGCTGCATGAAAACAAATCTGCTTTAGCTATGTAATGTATGCTTCTGTGTAGATCTAAAGAAACCATGACAAAAAACTCAGCAAAATGCCTGGTTCTTCTTAATTTTACATGTACTCAATCTGAGTATAAGAAAACCTGATGTACGGTGTCCATTTTAGGACATCCTTGCTCCCTCCTCCATCCTTTAAAACTCCATGCTCCCTCCTGCAAAACTCTCTCCTTTCTCCTCCCTCCCCCCAAACTCCCTCCTTCCTACTTTAAAACTCCATGCTCCCTCCTGCAAAACTCCATTGTACCTCAGTTATCAGACATCAGGTGTCAGACATCAGGTGTCAGGCATCAGGTATCAGACATCAGGACTCAGGTTTCAGACATCAGGAGTCAAATGTCAGGTGTCAGACATCAGGAGTCAGGCATCAGGTATCAGGTATCAGACATCAGGTGTCAGACATCAGGAGTCAGACGTCAGGTGTCAGACATCAGGTATCAGACATCAGGAATCAGGTGTCAGACATCAGGTGTCAGACATCAGGTGTCAGGAGTCAGACATTAGGTTTCAGACATCAGGTATCAGGTGTCAGATATCAGGTATCAGACGTCAGGTATCAGACATCAGGTGTCAGACATCAGGTATCAGACATCAGGACTCAGGTGTCAGGAGTCAGACATCAGGTATCAGACATCAGGAGTCAGGTATCAGACATCAGGTGTCAGTCATCAGGTGTCAGACGTCAGGTATCAGACATCAGGTATCAGACATCAGGTTTCAGACATCAGGTATCAGACATCAGGAATCAGGTGTCAGACATCAGGTGTCAGGAGTCAGACATCAGGAGTCAGGTATCATACATCAGACATCAGGTGTCAGGCATCAGGTGTCAGACATCAGGTATCAGACGTCAGGTATCAGACATCAGGTGTCAGACATCAGGACTCAGGCGTCAGACATCAGGTGTCAGGAGTCAGACATCAGGTATCAGACATCAGGAGTCAGACATCAGGTATCAGACATCAGGAGTCAGGTATCAGGAGTCAGGTATCAGACGTCAGACATCAGGTATCAGACATCAGGACTCAGGTGTCAAACATCAGGTATCAGACATCAGGTATCAGACAACAGGACTCAGGTGTCAGACATCAGGTATCAGATGTCAGTTATCAGACATCAGAACTCAGGTGTCAGACATCAGGTATCAGGCATCAGGACTTAGGTGTCAGACATCAGGTATCAGACATCAGGACTCAGGTGTCAGCCATCAGGTATCAGATGTCAGTTATCAGACATCAGAACTCAGGTGTCAGACATCAGGTATCAGGCATCAGGACTTAGGTGTCAGACATCAGGTGTCAGATGTCAGTTATCAGACAACAGGACTCAGGTGTCAGACATCAGGTATCAGACATCAGGACACAGGTGTCAGACATCAGGTATCAGACATCAGGACTCAGGTGTCAGCCATCAGGTATCAGATGTCAGTTATCAGACATCAGAACTCAGGTGTCAGACATCAGGTATCAGGCATCAGGACTTAGGTGTCAGACATCAGGTGTCAGACATCAGGTATCAGACGTCAAGTATCAGACGTCAGGTGTCAGGAGTCAAACATCAGGTGTCAGACATAATTTTGAAAAAATATCTGCTCATAATGTATCTTTTTTTCATCAGGCAATCATATAATCCTTCAACTATCACAGCCATCCTATTATATTTTTTATACAATATTAGCTATCCACAGTCAGAAGCTTATATAGCGCAATCATACCTTTTTTTATGTTATATTTGTTATAGTAAAGATTTTCGAAAAAAAATAAATATATATATTTTTTTTATTTTTCAAAAATATACATTTTAGCTTGTAGTATATAACATAGTAACATAGTAGATAAGGTTGAAAAAAGACTGAAGTCCATCGAGTTCAACCTATACAAATCTAAAATACTTACAAAAAGCTCCAGTTAAGCTTAAATAACCCCATTAAAATGTGACCCATTTAATACTAGCAATCATATCCATGAATTTTGTTTATATACAGAAATTTATCCAGACTATTTTTAAATGAATCTATGGTATTTGCATTCACTACCTCCTTTGGTAAAGAGTTCCACAATTTTATTGCTCTTACAGTGAAAAAACGTTTCCGTTGCAGGAGATTAAATCTCCTTTCCTCCAACCTTAAATTATGACCTCTTGTCAGAAACAATTTTCTTGGAATAAAAAGAGCTTCTGCCATCTCTGTATATGGGCCTTGAATATATTTATATAAAGTAATCATGTCACCTCTCAAGCGCCTTTTTTCTAAAGAGAACAGACCCAGTTTGGCTAGCCTCTCCTCATAGGTTAATTTCTCCAATCCCCTTATTAGCTTTGTGGCCCTTCTCTGAACTTTTTCTAGTTCTGCAATATCTTTTTTAGCAATCGGTCCCCAGAACTGCACTCCAAACTCAAGGTGAGGTCTTACCAGGGCTTTATATAATGACAGAATTATGCTTTCCTCCCTTGAATCAATGCCTCTTTTAATACATGCTAGTATCTTATTAGCCTTTGAAGCCGCTGCCCTGCATTGTGCACTCATCTTTAGCTTGTTATCTATTACTACTCCCAAATCCCTTTCCTCCTGTGTTTGGCTAAATCTTGTCCCATTTAAAAAATACGTAGCCTGCTTATTTTTACTTCCAAAATGTAGAACCTTACATTTTTCCGTATTAAATCTCATTTTCCATTCACTTGCCCATAGCTCTAATTTTAGCAAATCCCTTTGTAAAGAGAGTTCGTCCTGCTCTGACCTAATGACCTTACTTAACTTAGTATCATCTGCAAAAATAGAGATGTCGCTATTTAATCCTTGCTCCAAGTCATTTATAAAAATATTAAAAAGAACAGGGCCCAGTACTGATCCCTGGGGGACGCCACTGATTACCTTTGTCCAATCTGAGTATGATCCATTTACTACTACTCGTTGCTCCCTATCTTTTATCCAGTTATTTATCCATGAGCTAACATTTTCAGCTATTCCCAGTCCCTTAATTTTGTGCATTAATCTCTCATGTGGCACTGTATCAAATGCCTTTGCAAAATCTAAGTATATCACATCAACTGATTCCCCTTTATCTATATTTTTACTTACTTCCTCGTAGAATCTAATTAGATTAGTTTGACATGATCTATTTCTCCTAAAGCCATGCTGATTAGAACTCATAATCTTGTTTACACAAATATGCTCATCAATGTAATCCCTTATAATCCCTTCAAATATCTTCCCCACTATTGATGTCAGACTAACTGGTCTATAGCTTCCTGGATCATCCCTGCTTCCCTTTTTGAAGAGTGGCACCACATCAGCTTTACGCCAATCCTGGGGTACCATGCCTGAGGATAATGAGTCTTGAAAAATTAAGAGTAAAGGTTTGTCTATAACAGTGCTAAGTTCACTTAACACCCTTGGGTGTATTCCATCTGGGCCTGGAGTTTTATTTACCTTAATATTTTTTAGTTTTTTCCTGATATCCTCTAAACAAAACCCAGTTAGTGGTATGGACTGGCATGTTCTATTCTGTTCCAAAGTATCATTCACTGGTTCCTCTCTTGTGTATACTGATGAAAAAAACTGGTTTAGTACCTCAGCCTTCTCCCTGTCATTATTTATCATGCTACCCTCCACACATTTTAATGTACCTATATTATCCTTCTTAGATTTTTTGCTATTTATGTACTTAAAGAACCTTTTAGGGTTAGACTTAGAATCCTTGGCAATTAATTTTTCATTTTCAATTTTGGCTAATTTGATTGCTTTTTTGCATGGTTGGTTACATTCCTTATAAATATTGTATGCTGAGTCTGTACTATTTTCTTTTAATAATTTAAATGCCCTACGTTTTTTCCTAATTTCTCTTAACACATTTTTATTTAACTCCTGAACAGATATATAGCACAACATTTAAAATATTTACAAGGATGGCTTTGATATTTCATGGATTTTGTTGTGCAATTTACTATATATATATATATATATATATATATATATATATATATATATATATATATATATATATATATATATATATATATATATATATATGTTAAATTTCAAAAATATACATTTTAGCTTGTAGTATATAAACTCCTGAACATACGGTGTCCATTTTAGGACTGACTCCTGATGTCTGAAGCCTGAGTCCTGATGTCTGATACCTGATGTCTGATAACTGAGGTAGAATGGAGTTTTGCAGGAGGGAGCATGGTGATTTAAAGGATGGAGGATGGAGTTTTGGGGGAGGGAGGAGAAAGGAGGGAGTTTTGCAGGAGGGAACATGGAGTTTTAAAGGATGGAGGAGGGAGTTTTGGGGGAGGGAGGAGAAAGGAGGGAGTTTTGCAGGAGGGAGCATGGAGTTTTAAAGGAGGGAGTATTGGAGGAGGGAGTAAGGATGTCCTAAAATGGACACCGTACTGATGTTATGATTGGAATGAAAGTGTAATTTAGGCAGCTAAGATAATTCATATATATCCTCTTCTAATGCAGTAATACAGGGGTGCTGCCATTAGTTAACTACCAGAGAGCCACATGTATCATTGTGAAGGTGTGTAGCTGATTACTGGAACACGGCATTCGGGACAGTCGAGCTAGGCATCTGTGAATACCTACTGCACTTAAAGCACTTGGAGTTGTCCCACGTCTGTGAGTGGTATTTTATTCATATTTATTATTATAAATTATTACTAGTTGTTGCCCGTGGCTTCGCTCGCGTGGATTTTGTGATTTGTAAAAAATAGAAAAAAACGCAACCACTCGCAATGACGTGTGCCCTCATGTGTATGCACATTCAGGTTGCACACTCTGACATGAACTTCGTAGAATTTTTGCAAATTCTCTGTGTTTCTTGTGCGTGGGCACCAATCAGCTAAGTTTTGGGCAGGGCATCCATCCGGCACATCAAGAAAATGTCATTATTATTATTTTGCTTACAATTACTTTAATATTCAATTGTAATTATATATTATGACTGTCAGATGTGAAAAAAAGAGTATTCATTTTTTTGTGATATCCATATCTTGAGAACTCCTGACTTTAGTAGCAAGAAATTTGGCATGTAAACTAACTTTATAATGAAAATTTTAAATTATAATTTTTACTTTTCTAACATCTTTGGTTTTTGAGATATAGGGATCCTCTTAAATAACCCCTCCTCTTTTCACCCCCTTAAGTGGATTTTTTGAGAAATGGTAAAACATGTGTTTCTTTATTTATAAAGGAGAGTCTAAATACCAATTTTCACGTCTGTAACATCTTTGATTTTTTTAGATATAGGGATCCTCATAACTAACCCCTCCCCTTTTCACCCCCCTTAAGTGGATACCTTGGGACATGGTAAAAAATGTGTTTCTTTATTTTTAAAGGAGAATCTAAATACACATTTTCACATCTGTAACATCTTTGGTTTTTAAATTATAGGTATCCTCATAAATAACCCCTCCCCTTTTTACCCCCCTTAAGTGGATTTTCGAGAAATGGTAAAACACGTTTCTTTATTTTTAAAGGAGAATCTAAATATCAATGTTCACTTCTGTAACATCTTTGGTTTTGGAGATATAGTTATCCTCATAAAAAAATCCATCCCCCTTTTTCACCACCTTAGGGGCGTAATTTCCAAAAATTCTTCCTTAGTGGGTGCCTACATCATAAAAACAACGTACCTTCCAAATTTCACGTTCCTAGGTTAAACAGTTTGAGTCAGTCATTCAGTCAGGACTTCTTTAATATATATATATATATATATATATATATATATATATATATAGAGAGAGAGAGAGAGAGATAGATATAGATATATATATGTAATAGAAGTAAATGCACTCTCAGGACTTCCACAAATTTCTTTATTGGAACGTTTCCGGGGTTCACAACCCCTTCATCAGCATAAACATATAAGCAAAACTCAAACAATTTATAGTGCTTCAAATATCACTCACCAAACAAGTGTTACTCCAAAGTGCGCCAAATATCGAGTGTGGAACGCATCTTGCATACCTACACATACCTACACATCACTTTAGATTGTCTGATATGATACAATAAGGCATCTCTTAGAGATATATTGGGGTATCCCTCCACCTTTGAATGTTGATTGTAGATAGAAGCACTTAATTTTCTCTCTATATAAGCCTGTCAATCTTCGTCTCCTTGAGATTTCACTGTTAAACTAGGTGAATATCTCTATTGGGCTTTGTATTTGATTGTGGCCGTAAATGTAGTACAGATGCATTAAGGTATATATTTATACCATTTTGGTGATGTGCAATAATTTTGCCCCCAATTGGTCTCAGTACATTACCAATTGTCACATATCCCACTGTAATACATTTTTATATAACATTAGAAATAGATACTGTAGGCGCACCGCCAGGAAAAGTGCCCACTGAATACTCAAAGTCATTTAACACCATTCTATTAATTGATAACAAGCTCAGCAAGAATCCCCTCTTTCTGTATATAAATATAAATCTGTACTTATCTATGTATATATACTATTGTTTTTATATAATGCACAAATGTGATTAAGAATGATTATTACTTATTGTCACAGATGTTTGTGTGCCGCACTATGCAATTGATCACAGTTTTGAGACACGATTAATGTTTGTTTATCATAACCATGACTACAGTTGCCATAGAGATACACAATGGCACTTGATCAGCCGATTAGGGACAGTATTACGGCGATCTAATGTATTCTGTCAATAATAGTTAAGTTTGTGTCACTACTTGTTTAATACACATTTACACATTACAGTGTATGAGCAACTGTTAAAAAACAGCTTGTATACTTAATATTATGATGCCGCGAAACCGGAAGCGAGATAACATCACTTCCGGTAGGCTTCAGCACTGTGGAACGCAAGATGCGTTCCACACTCTATATTTGGCACACTTTTAAGTAACACTTGTTTGGTGAGTGATATTTGAAACACTATAAATTGTTTGAGTTTTGCTTATATGTTTATGCTGATGAAGGGGTTGTGAACCCCGAAAACGTTCCAATAAAGAAATTTGTGGAAGTCCTGAGAGTGCATTTACTTCTATTACATATGCCATCTATATCTGCACCCAGGCTGTTGTCTCTTGGTGGGCTGATCTGGAAACTGCTTGGATATATATATATATATATATATATATATATATATAAAACATGGAAGGGAACAGCACTCCAAGACCGGACCAGGTACACATCCTGTGACTCAGCAACATCCAGCCCTGGGTGCTAAATAGCACTCCAAAAAAGCTGTGATGTCACCAGAGCCACAGGCAGTTAACCCCAGTCCGGAATGGGTGCAAGAAACAAGGGGGATTACAAACAAAAAGTAATACAACACATAGAAACACCCAGCACTCACCAGCTAGCTCACAGCTAAGATAAAATCACAACTGGAAAGGTTAGTCACCGCATCTGGCCAAATGGGAAAGCTCAAGCACCACGTCAAGGTCCTTTCCATTGCCTGAGTCCCTAACACAGCCACACCATCATGCAAGCTCACAATGCCAAACAGACTGAGAACAAAGAAGGGGTGCACAGGTGGATGTAATCACCCAGAGAAAATACAAAACATGGAAGGGAACTGCACTCCAAGACCGGACCAGGTACACATCCTGTGACTCAGCAACATCCAGCCCTGGGTGCTAAATAGCACTCCAAAAAAGCTGTGATGTCACCAGAGCCACAGGCAGTTAACCCCAGTCTGGAATGGGTGCAAGAAACAAGGGGGATTACAAACAAAAAGTAATACAACACATAGAAACACCCAGCACTCACCAGCTAGCTCACAGCTAAGATAAAATCACAACTGGAAAGGTTAGTCACCGCATCTGGCCAAATGGGAAAGCTCAGGCACCACGTCAAGGTCCTTTCCATTGCCTGAGTCCCTAACACAGCCACACCATCATGCAAGCTCACAAAGCCAAACAGACTGAGAACAAAGAAGGGGTGCACAGGTGGATGTAATCACCCAGAGAAAATACAAAACATGGAAGTGAACTGCACTCTAAGACCGGACCAGGTACACATCCTGTGACTCAGCAACATCCAGCCCCGGGTGCTAAATAGCACTCCAAAAAAGCTGTGATGTCACCAGAGCCACAGGCAGTTAACCCCAGTCCGGAATGGGTGCAAGAAACAAGGGGGATTACAAACAAAAGGTAATACAACACATAGAAACACCCAGCACTCACCAGCTAGCTCACAGCTAAGATAAAATCACAACTGGAAAGGTTAGTCACCGCATCTGGCCAAATGGGAAAGCTCAGGCACCACGTCAAGGTCCTTTCCATTGCCTGAGTCCCTAATACAGCCACACCATCATGCGAGCTCACAAAGCCAAACAGACTGAGAACAAAGAAGGGGTGCACAGGTGGATGTAATCACCCAGAGAAAATACAAAACAGTCTGTTTGGCTTTGTGAGCTCGCATGATGGTGTGGCTGTGTTAGGGACTCAGGCAATGGAAAAGACCTTGACGTGGTGCCTGAGCTTTCCCATTTGGCCAGATGCGGTGACTAACCTTTCCAGTTGTGATTTTATCTTAGCTGTGAGCTAGCTGGTGAGTGCTGGGTGTTTCTATGTGTTATATATATATATATATATATATATATATATATATATATGTATTGAGATATCACACTATGTGGCGCCCTGGCATATTTTATGTTGCAGATCTATCTTAATCATGAAAATGTAATTTTTACTTTCATTTAAAGGGACATAATACTCATATGCTAAATCATTTGAAACTGATGCAGTATAGCTGTAAAAAGCTGACAGGAAAATATCACCTGAGCATCTCTATGTAAAAAAGGAAGATATTTTACCTCACAATTTCCTCAGCTCACCAGAGTAAGTTCTGTGTAAAAAGTTATACTCAGCTACTCCCAGCTGCAGGTAAAAAAAAATAAAAAATGAAGAAATGAACAGCAGCCAATCAGCATCAGCAGTGCTGAGGTCATGAACTCTTTTACTGTGATCTCATGAGATTTCACTTAACTCTTATGAGATTTCATAGTAAACGTCCTTAAACTGAATAGGGAAATAAGATGAGAGTGCACAAAGCTCACTCCTTTGCCTGTCCCGGGACTAGGGTTGCCACCTCAGCCATGTTTTCCTGGACACTTATAAGTTACACATGCTGCAGGGTGTGCAGGGAGGAACATGTATTGTGTTTCTGGACAGCACTATTTATATCCCTCTCTGCACACCCTGCAGCATGTGTAACTTATAAGTGTTCTGTATTTTAAGGGACAGGTGGCAACCCTACCTGGGACAGACATACTGATTTGCTGATTAGAAGTCCTTTACAATGGGATGTGACTACTGAGGACTTTTTGAGGTAAAATATCTTTCCTTTTTACATAGAGATGTTCAATTGATCTTTTCTAGTCAGCTTTTTACAGCTATGCTGCATCACTTTCAAGTGTTTCAACATTTAGGTATCATGGCCCTTTAAGCTGTAACAACTGCCTTCAAACAGCCACAACATGCTCTTAAAAAAAATGACAAAATTGATTTCCAAGAAGTAGAGGCCGTTAAATTACAGAAATCCAAAAAAAATTACAAAAACCCGAGCTGAACTTTTTTCTTATTTGCAGAAATATTGTTAGCAAAGTTTCTCAATGTAAATAATCTGAAGGTTATAGCAGTAGGTTGACTCAGGAGAAGCAAAGAACTACTGGGATCTAGTTGGTAATTTGATAGCTGAAACACATATGGCTCTTGCCATTGGCTCACCAGATGTGTTCTTCTAAATCCTTGTAGGGCATTGCTCCTCAGGAGCTGACTTTAACTATGCAAGCAACTCATTTGCAGAGGTTAAAAACATAGGCCCCATTTATGATCTGCCTAGTGGACATGGTTTGATATCACTGCTTGTGCAATGCCGCCCACTGCTTCTGCATGGCCAATCATCACAAATTTTGTATTGGCCAAATTTGAAGCAGAGTTTCTCGAGTGATCATAATTTTATATTATGCATATTATTCACTGCCACTAAGAATTTTCAACCAAAAAGCTCACAAAATGACTATTTAAGTGTTTACTGCCTGTTTTCAAAATAGAAACTGGGAGGTCTCATGAAACTGACACATAAGAAAATAAAAAATAAAATAGTTCATTGAAACCTCTTAAAGGGACACTCAAGTCAAAATAAACTTTAATGATTTAGATAGAACTTGCAGTTTTAACACACTTTCTAATTTTCCTCCTTTATCAATTATCTTTTTGTATTAACACTTTCTGGGGAGCAAGAACCTACTAAGCATGTGCACAAGCTCACTTGGTATACGTATACTAATCTGTGATTGGCTGATGTATGTCACATGATACAGAGGGCAAGAAAATATAAGAAAAAATTAATTTGTCAGAAAATATTATTTTAAATTCAGGGTAAGTGTTATTGCATTGTCTTTTTGTTATGTACTTGTTAATGATGTAATTCTACTGCATTCAGCGGGGTCCTTAAAGGTTACAGCAAAGCTCTATTCCTGGGACCCTTTTGTTTACTGCTCGGCCAGGACAAAACTTATTTACATGTATGATATTATTCTATTGTCATCAAAACACATCTTCAACACTCAGTATACATATTAATGCCATATCTATCTTAGCAGTATGGACATACTGTATTTCTATAGGCATTACAGGACAACAACATCTACAAATGGCACGATTCTATATTTCATATTTCATATTGGATTGTATTTCTCACTCACACTGATGTGATTGTCACAATCAGTATAGGCATTATTAAAATCATGTTTTTACAGGAGAACTCTTAATCACAACTTTTAGAGATGTCTAATGCATTACATTTCTATCCACACCATTTCTAACCCATCTAAATGCATCTATTTTTTTTTTTATTTTATTTTTTTTTTTTTATATTTAAAGGTTTTTATTGAGCTTTTTTTATAACATACAGTAGTGAGAAAAAAGGAACATACACCAGGAGAAGTCATACAGAATCAGAAGTCAAAAACAGGTTTTCATAAATATCAAGATATTAAAAGACTAGAAATATCAAGATATTAAAAGACTAGGACGTTGCTTTTGATGAGTCATTAGCCTCAGAGATGTCAAAGAAGTTCATCTTATCCAGTCCTTTGCAGACCTCTCCTGCCATGGTTATACAGCTCATTTTAATTTTTTTTAGAATTAACAACAACTTGTTCTTAAGATATAATAGAAAAAAGCAGTAGGGGTCCACCTCTCGGCCACTGGCCCCTAAAGTGGTCTGTCAAGTTGTCACTTTGTAAGTGTTCAAAGTATTTCTGTCGGAGTCTTATACATATTATAGAGTGAGAGTTAAAGAGAAAGAGAAAAAAAAAAAAAAAAAAAGGTTGTCCTATAACAAGAGGAGAATTGCAGGATAGTTGTCATGCAGAAAGATTAAGAAAGAGAAAGAAGAAAGAGGGAGGAGGGAAGGAAGGGGAGAGAAAAAAAAGGGGGGGGGGAAGGGGAGGTGTCCCTATATATTTACAGTGGGGGATGGGGTTTCAGTGTTTAATTTTGTGTCTAAGTCGTAGGACTCTAAAGTTCCTGCATTGCCTCATATGTTTCCATATTTCCGTTTTTCATGTATTGGTATCTTTCTATCTGTAAGAGAGAAGAGACCTGGCCCTTCCAAATGGCTAGTGTTGGACTTCACAGGATTTCCATCTTTGAGGGATGAGGGTCTTGGCACCATTCAGTAGGATGTATAGTAAGAGTTTTTTAGGTTTGTTTCGAATCTTGGGCACATCTAGGAAAATAATGATACCGGGGTCCATTTGCAATTGGATATCAAGTTTAGTGTTTATCTCATGGATGGCATCCGACCAGAAGGTATCAAGTTCTTTGCAAGACCACCAAATGTGTAGTAGATCCGCCCTTTCTCCGCATCCCCTCCAACATTTTCCATTGCACTTTTTGTAGATATGTTGCAGTCTGGCAGGTGTTAAATACCACCTAGCCAAAAGCTTGAAATTCATCTCCATGATATTGGAGGAAATAGTGGCTTTCTTGTGGCATTCAAGAACCTTGTCCCATTCCTTTTGGCTGATCTCTCTGTCCAGGTCCTCAGCCCATTTATGAGTGAACGAGGGATACTCAGCTCCACTCCTAGTTAGTAAAATGTCATAGATTTTAGATATTGTGTGGCTAGGCTGGTATTGCTGTGCACATAAGGACTCAAATCTGGTCAGCGGGCGATCGAACTCCTCCCTTTTTTTGTGGGTCTGTATTATATGTGCCAGTTGAGTGTAAGAGAACCAAGGGGGAGGAGGACCACCCTCCTCCCCAGCGAAGTCCCCTATTTGTACAAGTCTGCCACCCACAAGCACTTTTTTGATCGCATACTCCTGAGCCTGCGGGCATGGGCCCATGGGCATGGAGAGACCCGCTACTGGTATATCCGGGTTACAGACATACGGCGTCATTGTGGAGGGCGAGGTAGAAACGTGGGTGGATGTTTTGAGGATTTTGTTCCAAGTCTCAAACACTTCCCGCAACAATGGATGGCGAGATATCTCAGTGGGCCTTGACCCTGGAGAGATCCAGGCCCAAATGCCCATGTTGTCAGTACCAAGAAGCTCCCTGTCTAGCTGAATCCATCTCTTGTCTCCAGAGTTATGGCACCACTCCATCATGCGTTGTAGCAGTATTGCCTGTCGATAGACTTCAATGTTTGGTGCCCCTAAACCCCCTCTCAGTCTAGGTAAGTACATAGTGGCTTTTGGAATACGCGGTCTGATTTTTTGCCATATGTATTGCCCTATGATATTCTGAAGGTTCGTAATGTAGTGCCTTGGCAGTGGAATGGGCAATGTCTGCAGTATATACAAGATTCAGGGTAGGATGTTCATCTTAATGACTTGAACCCTGACAAGCCATGAGATCTGTTTATTGCTCCACCCAGAAAGATCCGCTGTTATTCGTTCTAGTAGGGGCTTGTAATTGACTGTGAATAGGTCCTTGGTATCTGCCGTTAAGTATACACCCAGATACTTCATTTTTCGAGGTTGAATAACTAGTGGACTAGATGCTTTTAATCTGAGCATGGTTTCCGATGGTGCAGTAATATTAAGTATTTCTGATTTAGATGCATTTAGGTGAAAGTAGGAAAATCTCCCGTACTCCTCAAATTCCTTCAGGAGTGCTGGAAGTGAGACCTCAGGATCTGACAACGTGCACAAAATATCATCGGCATATAAAGCAAATTTGTGTTCTGAGTTATTGACCTTAATGCCAGAGATCTCAGGGTTAAGTCTGATCTTGTGTGCTAGGGCTTCGACCGACAGGGCGAACAGAATTGGGGATAGTGGGCAACCTTGACTCGTCCCGTTGGTGATAGAAAATGAGTCTGACAGAATGTCATTTACCCTCACTCGGGCAGTAGGTCTAGTATATAAGGCAAAGATTTTTAAGACAAAGGAGTCACTTATGTTCATCTGTTTTAAGACAGAGCCGAGAAAGCCCCAACTGACCCTATCGAAGGCCTTCTCGGCATCTGTGGAGACTAGTATCAGTTGGATCTGGGCTTTATGGGCATGGGAGATCAATTGCAGTGTTCGTAGCGTATTGTCCCTTGCCTCTCTTCCCGGCACGAACCCAACTTGGTCCGGAGCCACCAGTTTGGTTAGAATCTTGTTTAGCCTATCAGCCAATATTCTTGCATACAACTTCACGTCTACGTTGAGTAAAGATATTGGTCTGAAGTTTTCAGGTCTTGTGGGAGGTTTGCCTGGTTTAGGTAAAACTGTGATATATGCCTCCAACATGTGTTTGGAGAAGCCTCCCACTTCGTCAATAGTGTTGAATAGTTGTACGAGATGTGGAGTCAAGTCAGATAAGAACATTTTGTAATACTTGCTGCCAAATCCATCAGGTCCCGGACTTTTCCCCAGGGGCATATGTTTAATAGCCCCCAAGACCTCCTCGCTCGTGATCGGATGGTCCAAGCCGGCTGAGTCTGTCGGGTCCAGCTGAGGGAGGCGTAATCTAGAAGTATACATAAGTGGGTCCAAGGGATCTTGTGAATCTTGGGCGGGGCTAGTCACATCAGGTGATCATTTTATGTTGTATAATGTTTCATAATAGTTTCTGAAAGTTTCCGCGATGGCAAAGCTGTCTGTCTTGGTGTTTCCCTCTTTGTCCGTTATATTAAGTATGTAGGACTTCAAACGCCTGCGCCTAAGTGATCTAGCCAGTAAGCGGCCAGACTTGTTTCCGTGCGTGTAATAGTACTGCTTAAGCGCTAATGTTTGCTTCTGCTGATCTAGGTGTAAGAAATCTCTCACATGTGTGCGCGCCTGAGTCAGAGCTTCTGTTAGGGCCATATCCTCAGGGTTCTGCTTATGTTCTGATTCCGAATCTGAGAGTGTTTGTAGCAGAGCAGCATACTTTTCTCTATGCATCTTGCGCAACCTAGCTTTATGTTTGATTAATATGCCTCTAACCACACATTTATGTGCCTCCCACCTTGTCATCTCTGCTATCTCCTCGATAGAGTTGATTTGAAAGTATTCTACAATAGTTTTTTCCAGGTCTATCTTGACCAGAGCGTCATCTAGCAGGTGATCGTCTAACCGCCATTGGAATAGAGGTGTCTCAGGCCACTCTAAAGTGCACAGCACAGGGGCATGGTCTGACCAAGTGATCGGTAATATTTTGGATACTTTAATTGTAGATAGGATAATTGGGTCTACAAATATGTAATCCAGGCGTGAGTAATATTTATGGGGATGGGAGAAAAATGTGTAATCCCTTCCAGTCAGATGCATCAGGCGCCAGGTATCATGGATGGCCAGGTCTCTAAGAAGACAATTTATTGCTTTCAGGTCTCTCTTAGGTACAGAGGAGGTGCCCCCCGATGTGTCTAGCTTTGGGTCCATAGGTGTGTTAAAATCGCCCCCCACAAAGAGAGTGCCTTTTTTGTGGTCTAGGATGTGCTTTGAAAGCTTTCTCATGAAGGATTTTTGAGCCGTATTAGGGAAGTAAGCGTTAACTAATGTTATAGGTCGTACAAAGAGTAGACCCTGTAGCAAAATAAACCTTCCTTCAGGATCTTTTACTATTTGAGTGGGGTGAAATGGTATCGAATGTCTAACTAAAATTCCTACCCCGTTTTTCTTGCTCTGGCCTGATGCAAAGAAAGCAAGAGGGTAATTTCTGTAATGCCATTTTGGTTCACAACCTTTTTTGAAATGGGATTCTTGGATAAGGACAATATCCCCTCCCATTCTGTTGAGGTCTTTTACCACCATACTGCGTTTGGCGGGGCTATTCAGGCCCTTGACATTTATTGTCATGAATGTAAGCAGTTTACATGCCATATTTGAGTGGAAGAGGGGAAGGGAGGAAAAAAAAAAGGGGGAGGTGGGGGAAGGGGAAGGAGGAGAGTGGGTGTTAGGCTTAGAATAGAAAAGGGGAAGTTGTAGGGGAGAAGGGCGGTGGATAGATTCAATCACAGGAGAGGGAAGGAAAGTAAGGAGAGTCCTAATAAGAGGAGCAGGAATAAAGTGATTTAGACTAAGATAAAAGGTACGAGAGGATGCAATAAGTAAGAGGTATGCAACCTATCAACTATCAAAAGGGTGTGTTTACTGTCAAGGAGAGAGGAAAGAGCCCTTTCTCCCCAAGGGGCAAACATGTGTGTAAAAACTAGTTCAAATTAAGTGAAAGATTCCTGTACGGTGGGAGCTGAGTTTGAGTGAGTATTTAAACCTAGTGGGGCAAACCCGAGGGCAAGCAACCATGTGGTCTAATAATATATCTGAACGTCACCAAGGGTGTTCTTAGGGGTGCTTCAGTAGTCTGAGAGTCGGGGCAAGTAGATGTGTGGTAGACAGAGTGTTTTGTATAAAAGTCCAAGATATGTACAAGTTATCTCCTTCCCTTCCTTAGGGTAAGTCAGTAAGTTACCAGTAGGTCTAAGTGTGGGCCCTGGGGCACAACAGATATAAACAATCATAATAACATAAAAAAATGTGAACAGACTATTGCGTTAAGTAATCATTGATGTTCTATAACGTTCTGTAGAGAAAACACATAACATATAAGCTCACAACTGTGATGTGGGTTGGTATCTGCTGATTGACTATAAAAAGGTTGAAATCTTGGACTAAGGCCGGTAATAGGGTCGGCCTGCTTGTTTGTCAAAATTAAGAGACAATCTCCCTAAGTTTGTGTAGAGCCTATTGTGGAGAGATTTGATCTAGCTGGGGGGAGGGATTTTTCATGTGCAGGCCTGAATTAAGTTAGGAAATATCTCACTTCTCATAAGTATATAATTAGTCTAAGTGGCAATTTCCATCACAGTTGTTCTGAGCTAGACATGCAAAAAGACCTAATATACACAACCTGAACATAATAATTGTAAACAAAAAGTGTTAACATAGATTTACATCTCAGCAATGCAAGAAACTATTCCCAACAGTTAAATCATTTGCATAGATTATTTCCAATAATTTCTAGTGTGAAGAAATTGTCACTGCCTAGACCCCCAAAATGCCCTGAGTAGTCCGACAGTATCTTCAATTAGTCTCTGGATAAGTTGACTTAATCCCTTATTTCTTTAGTTCCCCACTAGGTGAGATTTTTCAGCAGAGGTCTTGCAAGTGGGAGGTGAGGATTGTGCGAAATAATGAAATTCATACAGTACCTCATCTCGATGCGGGATCAGGTGGCTTGTAGCTATCTGGCTGCGCCACAGTGGCAGAATCCACGGTGGCAGTGTCTGTGTCTGGAAAGGTTATCTTTAAGCCCCATTTCTCATTAAAATTGTGAAGGTCATTTGGATAGCGGTAAATGACAGGAGCTCCATTTTTAGTGGTGATTATACTCACTGGGAATCCCCAGCGGTACTGGATCCCCTCGGACCTAAGTGCTTCAGTAATAAATCTTAATTCATGTCTTTTCTGGAGGGTGGATGGGCTGATATCTGAAAATATCTGAATGTTGACTCCCGCGTGTGTGATAGGAGACTTGGATCTTGAGTTCTTTAGAACTTCCTTCTTATCCAAAAAATTCAGGAAGCGGACTATAACATCCCGTGGAGGGGCTTTAGAAGTAGGCTTAAGCCTAAGAGCTCTGTGGGCTCTCTCCAAGGTGATCTCTGGGGCTGTTGGTGTTCTTTTGATTGTACGGAACAGGTCTTGTAGGCAGCCCTGCAGTGCGGAGGGTATGATGGATTCGGGTATTCCCCTGATCCTTAAGTTGTTTCTTCTGTTGCGGTTGTCGAGGTCTTCGACTTTATCCATGAGAAAATGTATGGTTTCTTCGTGGTTATGCAACTGCTTGCTAGATTGCTGCATGTCATCACATAGCATTGTTTGTACACTCTCTATCTTGGAGATTTTCTGTTTAACTTGCGTAATGTCTTTTCTTAGTTCGCCGAAAAGACCTCTAACCTCCTTAAGGACTTCTTTTATATCTTCCTTAGACGACAAGGTTTTAAGATCTTCCCTAGTTATAAAGGGGTTAGGGTCCTGAGAGGCGTCACTCCCCGCCGTCTGGGGCTGTTGCCTAGCAGCCGCAGTTCTGTTGTCGGTTAGTGGGTCTGTGGTTTTGAGATATTGGTTAAGAGTTGTGTCCTTTAATGGCTTCTCCATTTTGTTTGGTCTCTTGCAGGGCATCCCAAGACCACCTGTACTGTAGCCAAGGGTCTCTTAAAGCTAGTAGCCCAGTTATAGCAATACACGTGAGTAATGATGTGATTATCGCTAGTGATATGAACAGTCACCTTCTTTTTTTTTTTTTTTCCCTCTTTTGTTTCCTGTTCTTTATTTTCTGTTTCTCTCTTTTTTATTTTTTTTCCCCTCTCTTTTTTGCTTTTGGAAAGCACTACAGATTTACTGGGTATTCAGGGCCTTACCTACAGCCTTTGTAACTTTTCTGTTAAGGATTCTACAGTCTCTTTATATGGGTGTTAATAATGAAAAATATAATGTGCTTCAGTACCTGCCTGTGGTTGGAAAGTCTGTTCTGCGAGTACTGTGCGTGGCAGTTAAGTAATTATGCAGAGTCACCCTGCTGCCTTCTGAATGCTAGAATGGCTATCTTTCTGCAAAAGCAATTTGGTATCTCACCGGGGCTCAGTTCCCCCAACTATCCCAAAGACGTTGTTTTTATTTTTTAGCCCTTAGGATTTAGTAAAGGAGAGATCTCACCCTTGTAGCAGATGTCCGCCGATGACTACCATGTGACCTCTGAATCATTGCTAGCGTGCAATGTTTCCCCCGATGCGGTCCAGCTTCTCTGTCTAACCCGGCTTATAAAGTGAAGCCGTCGGGTTACCTCTGTGACCACGCTGTCCCGGAGTTGGCGTTAGTAGAGAATGCGGCAGCAATATTCAGGGCAGCTGTCTCGGCTTACGCAATGTGTGCGCGGCTCAGGCCTAATCAGCTCCAGTGTTGCAGCTCCCTTCAATCTTTGTCCTCTGCTGCTATTTCAAGCTCCCACTAGCTCAGAGTGTTCAGTTGCGGTCAGCAAGAGTTGCTGACATTTTTCTTTGTCAGAAATCTTTGTTTGATGCCCCTCAAGGAGAAAGACGGCTACAGAGCCTAATTAGTGTGCGGCCATTTCTAGCTTGGCCAGGCTCCGCCCCCTAAATGCATCTATTTTTTATTAGGTTAGGTGGATGGATGACTGTAAGGTCGATTACATTTTGGTGTAAACTGTAAAACTGAAAATCTCGAGCCCACTGCCTTGTTGCTTAGTATCTTTTTAAGAGACAATTAAATTAGATCACAAAATTGTGAGCTTGTTTTTATAGCAGTTGAGCCTCCATGCAAGTCCAAACTCATTCACAAAAGTATACTTATTATTGAACTCACGATCATAAATGTTCATTCCAGATTACAAGTTCAATAATATACTGTATGCATTATCTTGAATGAGTTTTGGCTTTTATGGAAAATTGTCCTCTATAACTGTTCCCTAATGTGCAATCTCATTTAAGGGACTCATTTAAAGATACTAAGCAGCAAGGCAGTGGGGGTCAAGATTTACAGTTTTAAAGAAGTGAAAATCATGTAAAAAATATATATTTTATGTCAACATATTGTGTACAGTTAGTGCCAAAATGTAACCGTGCCTTTAAGAAATGCTAGAAAAAAAATTGTGTTTAAAACAATCCTTGTAAAAGTTCTCCAACGACCATATATTGATAAAAAAAATAGTGCATAATCTGGCCATTCACTTAACTAAGTAGATGCATTTATATGGGTTAGCAGTGGTGTGGACGGAAATGGATTACAATAGTTATCTCTGAAAGCCAAGATTATGTGATCTCCTGTAAAAACCTAATTTTAATAACACCTGTGCTGTTTGTGACAATCAGTACAGTGCAAGTGAGAAATATAATCAAATATAAAATATGAAATATAAAATCATGTAATTTGTAGGTGTCCTGAAGTGATTTGTCTTGCAGATCACCATAGCTGTACATGATATTACATAGTCATCACATTTGTATATGTATATTTGCCTATACATTTGTAAATGTGTACCCTGTAGACTGTACACAACCTCTCCAATAGGGATAAATGGAGCATTAAAGAATTAATTCCACATATGTTAGCAAACCTCTAGAATGTCTCTAGTCACAATTTCAGAGTGTTTTAAATAGGTGGAATGTAAAAAGACTGTTTGGAAATAGCTATGAAAAAAATCGGATGAAAAAAAGAAGAAAAAACAGTGGCACCTACAGAGCTGTTTTTTTCTTCTCTTTTTTTTTATATTTTTCATATTATACCTGGCATAGAGTACCCCTCACAACTTATTGAGGATCAGTTATTTTTCCTTTTTTTGGGAGATATATTGCCCTAACAATTATTGCATTATTGTGAGGTACATTGTGATTTTGAATGTTCCCTATTTCTCTACTTTACGAAAAAAAATCAGATGTCTGAAAATCATTCCAAGGACTATTTAAGTGCTTTGAGGGGCTGAAATAAAAAAGCTAAAAATGGTCTCAAAAAGTAGTTGAAAAGTGAGCCAACAAAATTGTTGTTGTTATTGCTGGGCAGCTTCCAGCTACAAAGTGTAGAAAGGGCTTTTTTCGAGCAGCAGAAAACTTGCTTGCAAGTGCATGAATCAGCCAAATAAAGTTATTGTGATTGGAAAAGTAGCCTTTTGGGGCCGAATAAAGTGAAAATGTGACTCCTGATAGACTGTGATCAAGTCATTAATGTGTGCAGCTGTTCAAAGGAATTGGAATTTCTTAGAAAAATAGTATATGTTTTCTGCACTGTTCTACTAATGGTTTGGCATTTGGCTGCTATGTGTGTTGCACTATTACATTATATTAAATTATTTACTTATATTGTGTTATGTTCTATAGTAATAATGACAGTAAAATTATTTATTATTATAATTTTATTATTATTTACATTTTGTTTTGTAGTTTTTGTCCTTTATATTGAAGAAAAAAATGATCTAAAATGTAACTTTACAGTATAAGAAGCTGGTGACAGGTTCAGGTCTGTCATATCTATTTTTTTCAGAGAGATATTTTAGTAAATTATTACATATCTATATATATATATATATATATATATATATATATATATATATATATATATATATATATATATGATATATGAATATATGAAGAGAACATTCAAGTTCTCACCTTTATATCCATACTCTAGTTTAATTGATGACTCTCTACTTGTTGGATTCTCTTACAATCTATCTACATGACAAATAAATGAAATACTGAAAAACATGAATCAGACAATGTGTGGGTCTGTTTATTTAAAGGGACACTGAACCCACATTTTTTCTTTTGTGAATCAGATAGAGCATGCAATTTTAAGCAAATTTCTAATTTACTCCTATTATCAAATTTTCTTCATTCTCTTGGTATGTTTATTTGAAAAGCAAGAATGTAAGTTTAGATGCCGGCCTATTTTTGGTGAACAACCTGGGTTGTTCTTGCTGATTGGTGGATAAATTCACCCACCAATAAAAAAGTGCTGTCCAGAGGTTCTGAACCAAAAATTGGCTGGCTCCTTAGTTTAGATGCCTTCTTTTTCAAATAAAGATAGTAAGAGAATGAAGAAAACATGATAATAGGAGTAAATTAGATAGTTGCTTAAAATTGCATCCTCTATCTGAATCACAAAATAATTTTTTGGGGTTCAGTGTCCCTTTAAGAAACCTGTTTAATAATTTATAATGAATTCACAGTACAATCAGCATTATACCACTGTAAGGGAAGAGAAGAAGGGATGGTGTTGTATTGTATAGTCTATTATCTTCATCTTCATGCACATGTATGAACCACTATGCACTACCTGCCGCATCATTATGGACTGTTGATCAATGATTGTGATCAATTTACAAGGGCCCTTCTGTTATGTATGACAAAGATCTTAGTTTAAAATAAGAATATATATGCTTATGCACTAATTGAACAAAACAAAGCTTTATCTCAGATATGAAAATAGTGTTTTTATCATCATCACCATTATCAATGGTTATTTGTAAAGTACCACCAAAAGGTATTTCACAAATCTAATTTGTATTTATTGACCTTTTAATTGATGTTATACTCCCCTTTGGTTACTTCTACACATCTCTTTAATCACCCAGAGTCATAAATAACAGTGAAGTTTGCATTTAAAGGGTCAGTTCACCCAAAATTGTTCTCCGCTTTAAATTATACCCATTGATCCTTTTTACCTGCTACAGTGTATTAAATTGGTAATAAGTAGCTCCTTTACTCCTATTTCAGCATTTGAAATAGCTGATTTAGTCTGTGGTTCTTAAATATTTTATACTCTGCAGCTGGTATAACAAGTCTCTGAAAATACAATAATGGAAAAACAATTGTACAGTGTACTGTCCCTTTTAGGTTCCATACAACCTTGTTTGCACAGTCTCTGTTATACTGTTTATATATTTTCCAAATTAAAAGGGGCACTCTTTCACGGTGGACATAGTTCCCTGTTTTTAGTCGCTTACCACGATGTGCTTATGACCATAATCGGCTCTCCGCTATACTTTAATTGCTATCAGCATCTCAGTCAGTGTAAAAGTAGACATGTTCCCGCTATATAAGGAACCTTAATCAGTTCAGCTATTAGGCATCGGCTTTAGTGGGCTCTAATTTACCAGTACATTGTTTGGGATTAGTTAGCATAATCTATAAGCCTCCTTTTTTGTATGATACTGATTTCACTGACTCTTTATTCAAGTATTTAGCGCAGATCAGTGCAAAAATTGCTATATATTAGCATTATCCTTGGTATAAGCTATTTGTAATGTGAGTATGTAGGTGCAAGTGTACGCTGTTTAACTGGTTCTTTTACTTACTTCTTTAATAAAGTTATTTGGTTTGTATGATTTGTGAACCTTAGTTCTCGCACTATTATATACAGAGTAAGGCTAACTTTTTCGTTGTGGTGCAACACAGTTGATTTTTTTGTAAATCCTAATTATCCTCATGAAGAGAGAAAGATAGAAATAGAAAACTTAAGTTCAAACATGGCACCAAACTAATACATGAACTGCCTGACTCACTGCTGCAACTACAACTGTTGTAACAAGCTACCCCAACCTTATGTCTCTGCACCCTAAACCTGTGAATTCTCCGGAGCAGAGCCCTCTTCCTCCTAGATTTGTTTAGTTTTGTTATGTTTTGTATTTTATCACAAATCCTTGTCATTGTATACCCCTGTCATTGTACCCAGCGCTACGGAATTTGGTGGCTCTATAAAAATAAATGATAATAATAATAATGGCAGCACAGATTACTTTAAAGAAACACCGTGAAATTTTGTTCTCACTCTCCCTCAATTTTTTCCCTTTAGTAGCAGTAAATTTAAGCGGTTCCAGTGGTCTAACTAATGTACTTTTAAAATCATTACTTTTACAGAGGTTATAAAACATGTTCTGATATTTGAAGATAAATCAGAATCAATTTGCCACACCTCTATAGATCAATTTATTTCTACTTTTGTTATTTAAAGGTTCCCTTTCTTCCAAAGGACATGTTATATACATGGCTGTTAATACATTTGAGAATTGAAATTCTACTATATTAGACTGTGCTTAATTTGTCTTAAACATTTGTCAATAAATCATCTTATCATTATTGAAGTTTAAATAATAGTGAAATTATATTAGGCAGTAATTACTACTTGATAAGATAAGATTAAAAAGTATTACAGTTTCCTAACTATCTTTGTTAGTGTTAAAGAAATACCCTTTATAGAGAAAATGATACATTTAAACTGTTCAGGAAAAGCTTTTTAAACATTTAATTTCTCTGAATAAAACGGTGATTTTAATAATATAGAGACTTCTGTTGTATACATATGACAGAAAATATAAGCATTTACTGTTCTTTGAAGCCTTCAATGTCACTTTAAACAAAGGAAGTAAAACTCACAGTACTTCAGGAAACAAAATGTGTCAGTCTGCTACAGCATAATTTCAAATTCACTAAAAAAACGTGTCATTGGTGTACACCACATAGTGTACAAGATCAAAGACATCAGGCAGGGCATCTAGTATACAGAGAGTAAAAGTAATAAGAACTCAAAGCATACGCATGTGTCACATTGCTTCTTTCAGGTACCATCATCGACAGCCGCACAAAAAAACAATATGGCTTTGGGTTTTACATTCTTAGAATATACTATCAATGTTAATAGGAAAAGTGATGCCATATTTTGCAGCTCAGAGTGCATTAATGGGGGAGGGTACAAAATTGAAAAACATGTAAAGCAGAATTATACACATATATCTATCTATCTATCTATCTATCTATCTATCTATCTATCTATATATATCTATATATATATATATATATATATTTATTTATTTATTTATTTATTTATTTATTTATATATATTGATAAAGGACAAAAACAAGTTTTCCGTAATATCACAGAATGCACAAATGATACTTATTAGTCAGTCATTAATGATAATACTGTATATGTTGATCTTAAATTACATATTTATGAGTTATACTTTATGAATTTAGCTGTTTTAAGACAATTATCTTATTAAAACAGCTAAATTCATAAAGTATAATTTAACAATAGAATTAAATGTTACAGGTTTGTTTGTTTTTAAATTTCCAAAATATTTTTTTTCTCAATGTAATACTTAACATAGGGCCATAATAATATTAATAATAATAAAAAAAACTTCTAATCCATATGGTGTGTGAGATTTTAGAAGGCTTAGAATGTTTTTCATAACTGCTTTTTTCATTATCAGTTACCTTCAATCAACTTATCAAACTTAACAATGTGTCTGAGAAAAAGGTTTATCCATACTCCTATTTATATAAATACATGTATACACATATATACATATGTATATAAACTTTGGAGCCCTTTCCAATAAACTACATTTAAACCTGAAATATAATTTTAATAATTTTTAATATTTAATAATGTGTTTTACTGTACTTTTTAAATAGATATTTATATATATATATATATATATATATATATATATATATATATATATTTTACAGTAAAATCAGATATTTATATATATTTAAATTTAAAAATAATAATAACGTTTTCTTCTATGTGAAGATCATTGGATTGTGAAATATTCATAATTACCTTTTGGTTAGCTCAGTTGGTCTAACACAGTGTCGGGTTAGTGAGCGATAAGTGTTATTTTTTTTTCTGAAGTACTAAAGTTAGCATACAACAGCTTTCAATGACTCACAAACATTTTATTTTCAACTTGTAATACGCACGATAACCCATGTGCATTAAAAGTTTTACTTCTGTTGGTGTTTGTTTGCGAGCGGAAGCGCTAAATAGTGTGTCACTTGTAATCTGGCCCAGCATTGGTATTCAGCTTATTGACCTTTGAAGGATAAAAAGTTATTGCACCTACTGAAGTCGGTCACAAACAATTGAGCATTCTATTCATCATGTAAAGTTTGTAAATGTGTGTAATTATATTTGCAACCAATGTCAGGCGCCTATGTAAACCAGTAAATACTTGGGAGGAAGCAAGAAGAGAAAATAGAGATAGGGGGAGAGATAGGAGTAAATTAGAGTGGGCAAATTAAATAAAGTATATTGCTAAATTGTTTTTTTACGCATAACAAAACATTTTATATTAAAATGGCAAGGTTTTTAATGTCCCTTGTGTTGATTAATACCTTAATTATTGTGATTGACTGACCATTGCTCTAAACGTTTCTCCATATGTTAAATATTTGCAAATATGCCCTCCCACATGGTTTCAGACTGTAGATCTGATGCTAGAACATTTTCCCTATGTTGTATCTGTTGTGAATTAATACTTTAGAGATTTAGTTTAACCCTTTCTCTGCTAAGCCTTTTTTTCCCACCCGTGTGCTAAGCTAATTTTGAGTCTTTTTGCTACCTACATTTAAACACTATTGAAAGTCTAATTTCATTGAGTGACCCACAAAAATGATATATAATTTTTCAGCAGGTCCAGCAGATTCAGAGTATACCATTATTATATTTATATTCCATGGCATGTGAGATATCTGAGATTTTATTTTTAAAAGAAATGTATATTTTTTTAAGACTTTAGTAAATAATATTTAAAATGGACAGGTCACCACTGTTGTTATTGTGATCACCTTACTAAATTGTTATCAAGGATAGCCACACTTGAAATAGGGGCCCATATGGGCTTCTGTGGCTTAAAAGGTATGCGTTTTACATTACAAAAATATAAGCACTACAGTGATCACTATACAGACACATTTCATATTTTTTTTAACAGAGAAACCTATCTATTATAATATAAACTAGACATAATATATTTTTATGTTGTTACTTTTTTACACAGGTCAGGCAATTCTCTTTCAAATGAGGCGTCTTGGATGTCTGTGGCTAGTAACAGAGCTGAGATTGATGGGTTTGAATAGCCACTCCCGATCTTGCTCCCTTACTTGCCTGTCACATTGTGATGTCATCATGCACATACATGGGAGTGCCGCCCACTATACTACCAATGATTGGGCATGCATTGCAGGGGATTCACCAATTAAATGCTTTGATCAGTGATTCCCCTTAATGACAAGAATGGGTCATCATGTGTTTACAGGCAGCAATTTGCAGGATGATCCGTTCTCATCACCCACATGGAAGTGGTTAATTGTGATTATCCACATCTTGTACTATATATATTTTTCATGATTGTGATGTACAGATACATTGTTTATAATTATTAATGCCTCTATAATTTTGAAAAATTATTTATTACATGCCATCAGAAATCATTAATTGCTTCATCATGCTCCTTTAAAATACCTGTTAAGGAATCCTACATTAAAAGCAGCTACATTTTAGAAAACAGTACTAAAAAAATAACAATAGTTTCAAAAATGAAATCCCAGTTCAATTTTGGGTAGATTGTTCAGTCTTATCTGTGCTCATTTTTCGGACCATTTATTTCATCTCTTGTGATTTCAAGCCTTGTATTGTTCCTTTGATCTGATTGAGCAAATGATTTCATTTTCCTTTAAATGTCTTGAATTGGGGAAAAAACATTGGTATTTTTCTATTAACCCCTTCAAACAAAGAATAAAATAAAAAGTTGCTTTCCTTAGAGATGTGTATTTGTTTAGTTACAAATGCAAATTCTTAACAAACAAATAGATATTTTTTATTCAAATTAATACACCAAAGAATTTTAAAGAAAATGAAAAAATACTGACGGAATTTATCAGTATTCATTATTTTTCTTTAAATTACCTTTAAGGGGTTAAATACTTACCATGAGTGCACTGGAAAGCACTAACTCTTCTATTAGCCCGGGCCACACTAATAGGAGAAGGTCCATGGGCTCTGCCATGTTTATTCTCCTATTGGCATGGCCTGGGGATCTGAAAAGAATGATCAGAATTAGTGCGGCTCTCCAGAGCACTAGAGGTAAATATAATGTATAATGTAAGTACAATGACAAGTGCAGCAGACGAATATTCGGGGAAACATATTTCCTCAAATATTCACTTCACATTTTTTTGATGCTGCACAAGTCTGGTTTTCCTTCCCTTTTACTGAGGTGGCATCTTGTCTTCTGGTTATACCCAGAGGTGTAACTAGAAACCACAGGGCACAGGTGCAAGAATCTAAGAAGAGCCCCCCCACCCCCTACCCCACCAAAAAAAAAAAAGGTGAATTTTATACATCTTTTTTTCTACATTTAACACAGAAAAAAAAGTGAATCAGATTACATGTCTCTAAAAGGAGGTACCCTGCGCCCACAGTCTGTGAGATTGTCTGACCCCTTATTACTGTATATGGTGACACTGTTTAACCCACCAGTACTGTATGTAGTGAGTTAGTGACGCAGTCTGTAATCTGCCGGTGAGATAGCTGGCCTGACTCGTACTGTATATAGTGATACTGTATAGATTGACACTGTTTACCCCCCGCCCCCCATGCTGTAGTAACAAGGTCTGTAATTTGATCATTCCACAAACATACACACACACATACATGCATAAATACACACACAGTCACATACATACATACACACACACACATACATGCATAAATACACACACAGTCACATACATACATACACACACACACATACATGCATAAATACACACAGTCATATACATACATACACACACACACACATACATGCATAAATACACACACAGTCACATACATACATACACACACACACACATACATGCATAAATACACACACAGTCACATACATACACACACACACACACACACACACACATAAACACCAGTGGGTAAAACAGAAACACTAACCCCTGTAGTCAGAAACACTAGTGAGACATCAAGTCACAGTCACATGATATCGGTGCAGGAATTGGCAGGTCAATGTTTTTTTGTTTGTTTGTTTTTTAAGCTGGGCCCCCACCCTCAGGGGCCCAGTCACAGTTGCGGACCCTGCACACCCTGTTGTTTCGCCCCTGGTTATACCTTTATCTTCTGGAATAATTTGTCCATTCTTTAAATCTGGTAATTTTTTGTAAGAACATTGACCTTAAATAAAAGTGGCATTGTATTTTGCATGAGATTTGTTGAATAATTTGCTTTTGTGTGGTATCACAAGTATATTGTGAGCATATGTGCTCTTGTATTACAAATTAAAAGTAAAGTTTTTCATCACCAGCATTAGCATCATTCAAAAGTAACTTACCAGAGCTAAAAGTAAATCATGATGCTAATTGTAAAGTTACCAGAAACCTACCAGTTACACTTTATACAAATGTAAATCACTAATAAAATGCCTTTCAGCTTGAATATTCTTTACAATGCAAGTGTTTATATCAGTACCATGACAATAGCATTTTACATGGGTGAAATTAACCTTTTCACTTTCAAAAGAAAAGCAAAAATTGTAAATTAATTACTAATTAGTCACACATTTTAGTTGGGGCATAATAGGTATATAGTACATGTGTCTATGATGTGCAATTTATATGCATTATACCATAAAAATGTTCATTATTTAGGATTGTAAAAAAATGTTTTTTAAAAAGGCACCATTTCTACCATTGAAACTGAACTGCTTATTCCTCACTGCACCATCCACATTTATACAAAATGCATCACACCCTACCAACCACATTTCTAAAGTTTCACTGTACCGACCTCATCAGCATCCACTGCCACACTGTCGCATGGGGGTCTCCACTTCAGACACACTCCTAGGTCTGGTAATAGACAAGTAGGTGGTATAGATATTTTACTTTCTTCCCATTGCACCTTTAAACTAATACAACCCATCTCTTTCCTCAAATTTTCTTCATTTGAAACCCACATGATTTGCTTATTCTCTCTCCTCTCTATACATGTAGCAGTCATATGCCCCCCCCCCCCCCCCCACCCAGCTCCTCAACTCAATTTCTAGATCACTTTGCTGCCTGGCTACCTTATTTCCTTTTATATATATTATTTTCATTTTTATATATTTTTTATATTTTTTGTTTTTATTTTTTTCTACATATACATGTGTATAATATTTTTTTCTATTTTTTTCAATTTTTTATATTTTTTATACATCTTTTATATGTCGATTCATTAATACAACAATTTTTCATATACAATTTTTTTATATCAATTTTATATATATATATATATATATATATATATATATATATATATATATATATATATATATATATATGTAGATCAGTGTATATACAGATTCTGTATACTCTTTTAGGTCAGTGCATAAATATATATATACTTCTAGAACATATATATATATATACAGGGAGTGCAGAATTATTAGGCAAGTTGTATTTTTGAGGATTAATTTTATTATTGAACAACAACCATGTTCTCAATGAACCCAAAAAACTCATTAATATCAAAGCTGAATATTTTTGGAAGTAGTTTTTAGTTTGTTTTTAGTTTTACCTATTTTAGGGGGATATCTGTGTGTGCAGGTGACTATTACTGTGCATAATTATTAGGTAACTTAACAAAAAACAAATATATACCCATTTCAATTATTTATTTCTACCAGTGAAACCAATATAACATCTCAACATTCACAAATATACATTTCTGACATTCAAAAACAAAACAAAAACAAATCAGTGACCAATATAGCCACCTTTCTTTGCAAGGACACTCAAAAGCCTGCCATCCATGGATTCTGTCAGTGTTATGATCTGTTCACCATCAACATTGCGTGCAGCAGCAACCACAGCCTCCCAGACACTGTTCAGAGAGGTGTACTGTTTTCCCTCCTTGTAAATCTCACATTTGATGATGGACCACAGGTTCTCAATGGGGTTCAGATCAGGTGAACAAGGAGGCCATGTCATTAGATTTTCTTCTTTTATACCCTTTCTTGCCAGCCACGCTGTGGAGTACTTGGACACGTGTGATGGAGCATTGTCCTGCATGAAAATCATGTTTTTCTTGAAGGATGCAGACTTCTTCCTGTACCACTGCTTGAAGAAGGTGTCTTCCAGAAACTGGCAGTAGGACTGGGAGTTGAGCTTGACTCCATCCTCAACCCGAAAAGGCCCCACAAGCTCATCTTTGATGATACCAGCCCAAACCAGTACTCCACCTCCACCTTGCTGGCGTCTGAGTCGGACTGGAGCTCTCTGCCCTTTACCAATCCAGCCACGGGCCCATCCATCTGGCCCATCAAGACTCACTCTCATTTCATCAGTCCATAAAACCTTAGAAAAATCAGTCTTGAGATATTTCTTGGCCCAGTCTTGACGTTTCAGCTTGTGTGTCTTGTTCAGTGGTGGTCGTCTTTCAGCCTTTCTTACCTTGGCCATGTCTCTGAGTATTGCACACCTTGTGCTTTTGGGCACTCCAGTGATGTGGCAGCTCTGAAATATGGCCAAACTGGTGGCAAGTGGCATCTTGGCAGCTGCACGCTTGACTTTTCTCAGTTCATGGGCAGTTATTTTGCGCCTTGGTTTTTCCACACGCTTCTTGCGACCCTGTTGACTATTTAGAATGAAACGCTTGATTGTTCAATGATCACGCTTCAGAAGCTTTGCAATTTTAAGAGTGCTGCATCCCTCTGCAAGATATCTCACTATTTTTGACTTTTCTGAGCCTGTCAAGTCCTTCTTTTGACCCATTTTGCCAAAGGAAAGGAAGTTGCCTAATAATTATGCACACCTGATATAGGGTGTTGATGTCATTAGACCACACCCCTTCTCATTACAGAGATGCACATCACCTAATATGCTTAATTGGTAGTAGGCTTTCGAGCCTATACAGCTTGGAGTAAGACAACATGCATAAAGAGGATGATGTGGTCAAAATACTAATTTGCCTAATAATTCTGCACTCTCAGATTTGCAAATGTATATACATATATTTAATCGACCCCCTTTATATAATTTTACATATGATATTTTTTTCTTTTTTTCTTCTATCATACAGATTGAACAATAAACTGAATCCCCACTTTTTTAACCTGAATATCCATATTCAACCTTCATTGCCTTACATAAAATCTTTCTACATAAATTTTTGCAAATATACTATTTGAAACATACATCTTTCTTTATTCATTATTCTGGTATACTTAACACCCTCTTACCAATTGATCATAACACTTTAATTATACTGTTTCACTCACATTCGTTAAGCTACTTAAAAATCGTCACAATTGTATCACTTAATGTTTGTGCTAAAATACTCTTGTTAATATAATTGTGCTAATAATGTTAAATATCAAACATGTATATATAGGTTCACTGTTGTAAATAGTAATCTAACATTACTGTACTATGGGGCGTTCATTATGGAATGGAAAATGAACACACAATCTCTTCGGGACTCAATTAATCAGGACACAGCACTAGCTATTTAAATCAGATGAAGTCCCTAGTGAGCATCTTGATAAAGGCCCAGGCTGCTGAAACGCGTTGATTTTGCTCACACAGATACTATCTACACTTTGGATTAAGTTGGTAAGGACTTGTAGTAGGCCAGGTACTTTGAACTATTTATAATATCTTGAATAGTCTCTATATGTGTAATCCCTGCCCCAGGATCTACTAGCCCACCAACTCTGACCGTTTCCTCTTACACAGAGATTCTTCAAGGAGCTGCCAGTCACTATACTATAACAAAGATTTCACAACGGACTGTCAGCTATTCCTCCACATCGGATTAATTTACATTGACCCTTACACCGGAACTAATCTACGAACAGACCATGAGTTAATACCAACACCTTGGCGCTCAAACAAAGCACTCCGGTCCCACTTGTCTCTTCTAATTACAATACAGTAACAGTTTCAATCCCAATGAGGGACTTTGCTACTAACATTCGAAACTGTAACATTACTCACAAGGTCTCGACATCACCACTGTCTGAGGAAGTTTCTATAATTCCGTCCTCCCTGCATATTACAACTTTGAGAGTCCCGATCCACTTTGGACTGATTTTATACTTTAATCAGGTATCTATATACAGCTGCAGTTTTTTGGCACTTAAAAATTGTCATTATAACAGACAGAATATTGTACAGCGGTACTCTCACCTTTATGTATTTTCATTTTTTGTACAGACTTTATATGTCTTCTTAATATATATTTTTAATCGTGATAAATTATTATTTTGTTTCTCTTGATGCCGGCATCTTATTTTCAATATATACTTGTAATAAATATATCATTTTATATCACATTTTTTATTCACATTTGTTTTGCATTTGTTACCATTCACTATAGTTAAAATATAACTTTTACCAACTTTATACAAACCTCTATTTAAACTCCCCCTAAGTCATTAAGACACCACTTTCTAACACTCTTAGTCCCTTTAGAGTCTTTTTGACTCCTTATAATATCCAATTTACACTATGCCCTGTAAGAACAGTCACTGTTAAATACCCTTTCTCTTTTGCTTTGTTAGCGCTATCCCAGTCCCCCACTTTTCTTTCTCTTACCTTATTTCCTTTCCTCAGACACCCCTGCCCTCATTCTTGGAGACTTCAACATCCCTCTTGACAATCCCACTGTCTCCTCTGCAAAACAACTTCTGCAACTCACTTCCTCTTTCGGTTTGTTACAATGGACTGACTCTCCCACTCACAAAGATGGTCAATCCCTTGATCTGATCTTAAGCTATCGTTGCACTATTTTCACAAACTCCCCTTTTTCCTCATTCTGACCATCATCTCCTCACTTGCAACATCTCATTCCTCCCTACAACTCTCCCTCCTTCTACCCCTCGCGCCAAACTTCATAGAAGCACTATGTCATTAGATCAGCAACAGCTCACTAGCTCTCTTGAACCTCCCCTCTCATCCATCTCCTCCTTTGCCTGACCTGACCAAACTATCTGCCACTATAATTCCACCCTTACATCGGTCCCCTCCTACAATAGCTCAGAAATCACATACTCACCCTCAACCCTGGCACACTCCTCTGACATGTTCCCTCCTTCTTCTAAAATCTCCACACACCATCTCTCTATAACTGTCGACAACCCCATCATTACCCCTACCCCGCATGCCCGATATCCTGGGGTCACATTTCACTCAGCTCTTTCTTTCACTCCTTACATTCAGTGCTTGGCTAAATCCTGCTGCTTCCATCTTAAAAAACATCTCTAAAATTATACATTTCCTTACACAAGACACAACTAAGATTGTAATCCATTCTCTCATCCTTTCCCGCCTTGACTACTGCAACTCCATCCTCTCTGGTCTCCCTAGCTGCCACCTAGCTTGGTGGCATTGCACAAGCAGTTCACCAGAACTGCTTGTGCAATGATAAATGCCGACAGCGTATGCTGTCAGCATTCAGCGATGTCTGTCAGACATGATACGCTACAGCGTATCATGTTGGACAGACATTGATAAATCAGCCCCTAAGGGTCCAACTATTTGCAGATCTACCCATTTATTCCTATATATGTTACCTTGTATATCACCTATGTTTATAGCGCTGCGGAATCTGTTGGTGCTCTACAAATAACCAATAATAATAATCTCACTGTGCTAACCATGTCTATGTATTCATGGTCAGTACAGTGAGATCCAGTTTTCATACAAGGTGTTGGTTTAGTACTGTACAGTTTTACTACAGATCTTATTATTGTACATTAATTTGTAGGTAATGCCTGTTGGTTATAAAAATTACATTTTGTATGCAGGGCACTGTAGCCTTAAACATTACATTTAATTTTTATATAAAAATCGTTAAGTTGATACATTTGGTTAGAATATAATGGGTCAAAGTTTAGACATCATGCAGTGCTTAACTAGCTGTTATAACACTATGTGGGCAATCTCATTACTTTTTCACATTGTGTACATATACCTGCTTTTTTATCTTATATCTGTCCATAAAAGAAAAACACCAGTACTTGGAGAGAACAATGGAAAATCAACATTTTATTACCTTATCTCTGCTATATCCCACTGGGAGTGTAATTTCTTCTGTTGTCTGTGTTTACAAAGCTTATCTATAGCTTGGACCTGCGGCCACAAACTTTCAGAATAGGTGGGGAAACTGGGGATACCACATGCTAAATCAACTATTTAAAATGCCGATATAAGGGTAAAGGAGCTACTTGTAAACAATTTAATACACTCCAGCAGGTAAAGTGGATAATTGGGAACAAATTAAAGGGGAGAAGATTTTTGAGTAAACTGTCCGTTTAATACTCATATTCAATTATATATAGACAGCAACACATTTTTAGAGACCATCTATGATTTATCCAAGAAGTATATTCTTTGTTAACATTGTGCATCAAAATACAAGGATGAACGCATTTTAGATTTATAATATGTTGATGTCTTTAGGAAAACAATCTTTTTTCAGGACCAAAATTAAATACTTAATTATTCATATTGCCACTTAAAGCAGAAAACATTTTCTTTCTGTATTTTTGTAAGTATAAACATAGTATGCAAATAATATGTAGCCTTACACCAAGCAGATGGTTGCATCACCTTATTTGCAAATCTACATATCAAATTATAATATTTTTTCTGATGGTTAATTTTCCCACCAACAATGTAAATATAAATGAGCCAAACATGGGCAGAGAAATGTTTTACTAGAATGTAACACTTAAGGAAAGTTGTAACAAGACCACAATTAAAAAAAAATCTTATTACGGTATACAGTGTTGAGATCTAGTTACTAATGTCTTAGCAGAACTTAGAAGAAATAATATAAGAATATGTCATATTTGGTTAATGTGTACTTAACTTTTTTATTGTTTATATGCTGTAAAATGTTTTGCCCTGTGTGGCATATTGACACCTAATTTGTTAATTTGTTCATCTGTACACATTGTTGGAAATAAATAAATATATAAAAAAACAAATTTATTTATGTTTGTATTTGTGTATGTATTTATTATATAACATCCATAAAAATCGTTCCCAATTTATTTGAAAGCAGGTTGATGTTTTTACAAAACCTAAATAAAGCCCTGTTCATTCCCACTCATAATAAAGTCAAACTCCTTCACTTGCTTGTTTGAAGGGCACTTGTAAACAATTATTAATGCCTCTACTATAAAATTAAGCTTTATAACAGTGAGTGGGCTAGTAGTCTTTCTCTCCTAAAGGATTTATTATTACATTAAAAAAGCTAAAATATTGCAATCTTTGCAAATGTTGAGATTTATTTTAAAATCTACTATTTTTTTCATTTCACAGTGGCACTTTTGTCACCTAACAATTCACTAACCTAAATACGCTATTCACCTTTTTTCAAATCTGCACCAGGGATATCATTGTTTTTTAAGTCAGAGAGCAAACCTTTGCATACTGCTAGGTTATAATGCAGTAACCTCCTGGGATAAATTTACCACATATTGAGAAACTAAGATATCAAATACACATAAATACAATGCTGACTTAAACTTTCAAGAAACTTTTGACTTCATTGTTTTAGCACTCTTTTATATTTAGTACCAGCAGCAATATTGCTACAAATATTCTGTTCGTTTAGCTTTACATTAACAGGGATATCCATCATCTTAAAAATGACTTTAAAATCAATATTACAGTAGAGAACTTTATAAATGAATTCTTTCCTATCTGAGAGTTTTCGGCATTACTTTTGTTGCAAGAATAATATACTTTAATGTTGACCTACTTAAAACATTTGAAAGCGTACATTACAATTTGGCTGGTTGTTTGATAATCTCATTTAGCTTGCCTATCTTATTCCTGTTAAAACAATTAATATAAAAGTGATCAACAGTTGGATTTTGATCAATGAAAAAGATATTGTAATATAATGTATTATAAATTGCAAAAGTCACATTTAAAACAAGCTAAAGGGACATACACCTTAGATATTAATTTTTATTAAAAATATTGAGTAGCTTAAAGAGTATAGGGTCACATGGGTAAGTTATGTCATAGAAGTGTAGTTTGCAGAATATTTGGCAGAGTTAAATAAGATATACTGCACATCTTGTATTATCATCACATAGTGCTGGCTATATTAGTAGAAGATGTCGTCTGGATGAAGACTTCTGCCCGTCTGGAGGACCACTTCTGCCGGATTCATTGAGGACTTCGGCCCGGTTGGATGAAGACGTCTCCCGGTAAGGTGATCTTCAAGGGGTTAGTGTTAGGTTTTTTTAAGGGGGTATTAGGTGGGTTTTAGAGTAGGGTTGGTTGTGTGGGTGGTGGGTTTTAATGTTGGGGGGGATTTGTAATTGTTTTTACAGGTAAAAGAGCTGATTACTTTGGGGCAATGCCCCGCAAAAGGCCATTTTAAGGGCTATTTGTAATTTAGTGTAGGGTAGGGCTTTTTAATTTTTTAGGTTAGGTTTTATTTTACAGGTACTTTTGTATTTATTTTAAATAGGTAGTTATTAAATAGTTATTGTACCTAGTTAAAATAAATACAAACTTCACTGTAAAATAAAAATAAACCCTAAGCTAGATACAATGTAATTATTAGTTATATTGTAGCTAGCTTAGGGTTTATGTTATAGGTAAGTATTTAGTTTTAAATAGGAATACTTTAGTTATTTATAGTAATTTTATTTAAATTTATTTTAATTATATTTAAGTTAGGGGTGTTAGGGTTAGACTTAGGTTTAGGGGTTAATATAGTGACGTTGGGGCAGCAGATTAGGGGTTAAAAAATGTAGGTAGGTGGTGTCGATGTTAGGGACGGGAGATAAGGGGTTAATAATATTTAACTAATGTTTGCAATGCGGGAGTGCGGTGGTTTATGGGTTAATATATTTATTATAGTGTTGGCGATGTCTGGTTAGGCAGATTAGGGGTTAAAAATTTTATTTTAGTGTTTGCGAGGTGGGGGGCCTCAGTTTAGGGGTTAATAGGTAGTTTATGGGTGTTAGTGTACTTTTTAGCACTTTAGTTAAGAGTTTTATGCCACGCCGTTGTAGTGTAAAACTCTTAACTACTGACTTTACAATGCGGTACCAGTCTTGACAGGAGAGGGTGTACCGCTTTTTTGTCAGACTCGTAATACCGGCGCTATGCAAGTCCCATTGAAAAAAGAGGATACGCAATTTACGTAAGTGGATTTGCGGTATTTCCAAGTTTGGCCAAAAAAGTGAGCGGTACACCTGTACCTGCAAGACTCATAATACCAGCGGGTGTTAAAAAGCAGCATTGGGACCGGCCAAAGCTGCTTTTTAAGCCTAACGCAAAACTCGTAATCTAGGTGAATGATTCTTGGTAAAAAAAAATACAAATAAATAAAACAAACTAAACAAAACAAACAAATACAGGAGGAGGGTTATGTTACAAAGAGCTTACAGTTTACAGGGATTCTTATATTTAAATCTGGGCTACAGTGTTGGAGAAATGGAGATGTTAGATAATTCTGATAAATGGAGTTATAATGTGTGAGAGTCTGTTGGAAAATTGTAGATATTTAGGGAAAGGTGACTGGCAACTAGAAAAAAACACTGGGTAAAGGGAAAAGGAAACAAAAAAAATAAGCAGAAGCTTTTTAATGAGTTATATAAAAATGAGGGGAAACAGTGGCATCACTAGGTGGTGTGGGGGGTGCGGACCACACCCAGATGTTATTGAAATTCAAAGAAATACAATGTAGAGATGCATAGTTTTTTTTTATTAGAGGGGCCAGCAGTTGTGAACATTAGTGGGACTGGGGAAGTTGTAGACACACTTCATTTTTTTTGCCTCTTAAGCCCGTGTCACAATTTCCACAAACAGTTTTCCTTGCTGCTTTTGCTTGTTTGTACTTTGCTCCTCCCCTGCCCAATTTCTATAAATGTTGTGGGCGTGCCGTTGTGCTTGCGAAGTTGCGCTGATAGCCTAAACCTGCCTGCCTATCTGTGCTCACTGCTCAGTGATGTGTGGAGTAGTGGAGTCACTCACTGCTGTGCTGTCTCTCTAAACAGGAACCGGGAAATCGTGAAGGGGATGCCTGGCACCTGACCGCATGACTGTCTGATACTGTCTCAAAAGTGAAGGAGCCACGTATGATGCCCACCAGACCGGTACGGTTACGGTACACTAAGTGCACACTGAGGAGGTAGGAGGGGAGGGCAGGCAGGGGTCTGGGGGTGGGCAAAGTGCAGAGGTGATAGGCCATAAGAAGCGGTAGGCATGAGGTCCAGGGCTCTGCACTGACAGACTTGGAACAGAGTCAGAGAGCAGAATTTTCATAGTTTGTGCGCCTAAACCTTTTCTTTAGTGATTTATTTTTAGAGTGCACTGTTTATCTTTCATTTGATTCTCTGCTGAGCCAGGGAGCAGCTCTAGGCATGAGCTTTATAATTAATGCAGTGCCGTTTACATATTTTGTATGTGTGTGTGTCTGAGTTTTTGTTTGTGCGTCTGAGTTTTTGTGTGTGTGTCTGAGTGTTTTTGTGTGTGTGTGTCTGAGTGTTTTTGTGTGTGTTCCTAAGTGTTTTTGTGTGTGTGCCTAAGTGTTTTTGTGTGTGTGTCTAAGTGTTTTTGTGTGTATGTGCCTGTGTTTGTGTGTGTGCCTGAGTGTTTTTTTGTGTGTGTGTCTGAGTGTTTTTGTTTGTGTGTTTGTGTGTGCATCTGAGTGTGTTTTTAAGTGTGTCTGAGTGTGTGTGTCTGAATGTTTGTATGTGTGTGTGTGTGCCTGTGTTTTTGTGTTTGTGTGTGTCTGCTTTCTGTCCATTGGAGAAGTTTGCCTTTTCTACGAAATCCTCTTCTTGAAAACACAATAATTAAATAAAAACAGCTGTGTAGGAACAAACACAGATCTTAGTTTGGTGGGCCTCGATCCGATATACAGCGTCGCCCGCAGAAGCCGGCGACGCCAACATTTGCGCGGGTTTGGTATCCTATATACGGCGTAACTTAGAAGTTACGTGCGTATATTTCTGCCTTTGCCCATCATTTTTTGGCCCATAGACTGACATACAAAACACGTGTAGTTTGGTATCCAATATACAGCGTAAGAACTTACGCGCGCAGATTTCAGAAAATCTACTCCATTCTCATCTCGCCACAAATTGAAGGTGCAGCAACCCTTGCACTGACTTAGAAACCAACGTAACTCTCTGAAGGCCTAACAAGTGCATGCTTAACAACATACATATCAGCAGCTTGATCACAAATAGTTAACCTCTTCAAAGCATTTATTATTCCTGCCCCTGCACGTTGTCAAACCAATCACAAAGGGGTGCATCAAGGGGCACAAGGGGTCATCATGGGGCACAAGGGGTCATCATCATGGGGCACAAGGGGTCATCATGGGGCACAAGGGGTGCTGGAAGCCCTACAATCCCCTGTTGTTCTGTCTACACATGCTGATTCTATAGTTGCTGCTGAGGTGCAGCTGGTCATCGAATTACATACTGCAGATTTCCACTACATGTAAGTGAAACTACTACATCCCACCCCCATTCCCTTAACCACCCTAATTACTGAAAATATATCATTAGTTCAATTCATGTTTTGGTCACTATGATTTATTGACTATCATTTTGAGGAATGAAAATGGATGTGTATACCTTATGCTCACACCTTCTGTAAAAACATTATTATTTAGATATATATACCCATGTGCAGGGATAGGCAAGGTGTCCTTCACTAAAAGTCTTTACCTTAGAAAATGTCCACCACAGCCTTGGCTTGTGCCTATCCCTGCACATGGGTCAATTTCTATTGGATGTGAGAAACCTTGATTCACATCTTAAAAGTGAATATAACTATATGTACCCTTCATACACAACTATGTGATGTGGTTTAGAGAACATGAATATCTCATAAACATGATGATATTACCTTTTCTGGGCCATTTCCACACAGGCCTTATTATATTTTTCAAAAATATTAGTGTACTAAAACACCCCTCACATGGATGTGGATGACAATTATATGGTAAATAACAGAGGACAAGATTTAGGATGAAATATAACAATATTTTTTTATTTTAGGCTTCTTAGATGAGGGGGCTGAGGTGCCTGGAGTGGCTCTCCTGCCTCTCCTGGGTTGTGTGGATTCAGAGGATTCTGCAGGAGTGCTGGCCACAGATGAGAGGCTGGAGGCAGTGTCCTACTGGTGTGTGAAATGCTCCTCCAATAACACACCCAACAGTTGGTTTTGTTCCCGCCATCTGTTGTCAGTCTGCATCTGCATATCCGAAATAACTCTCAGCATCTGAGATTGGTTCTGGACGATACCACTTAAAGATGCTGCCATGTTCCGTTGCAGCTCAATGGAACGCTGTAGTAAAGTCTGTTGGCTCCTGTAAAACCTGAGTTGGTCTCTCTGCATTCTCTCGCAGGTTGATGTGAGCCTCTCGCAGGTTGATGTTTGCCTCCTCTGTTCCCCAGCAGGGATTCTAGGCGCTGGTTCACCTCTAGCTGCTGTTGCATCTGGAACAATGTCAGCTGTTGCTTCAGGAGGAACAATGATGGCTGGTGCCTCAGGAGGAACAATGATGGCTGGTGCCTCAGGAGGAACAATGATGGCTGGTGCCTCAGGAGGAACTACCACAGCTATATGCTCCTCTTCATATGCTGGAACTCTTCCAAGGGAAGCGGATGATGGAGCTCTCCGGGTGGATTGGTAGTCCAATTGACGACTGGTGTGCGACCACTCAGCCTGACCAGTTTGTATGTCCTGGTGGTAAAAGTCCTGACTGGCCTGATATTGGGAGGGGGGGTAAAGACATCAACCCTTTGGGGATGCCTTGGCTGCCCCTCATAACCAAAAGAATAGTCATCCGGCCAGGGCTCCTCTTCAAAACTTGGTGGCATGACGTATGGGTCCTCAAAAGAGGCAATCCAACCCACCTCATGCCTGGGAGCATACTGTTGAGGGATTCTCTAGCCTGGTGGTTGTGGTGGAGCCATTCTCTGGCCTGGTGGTTGCGGTGGATGCATGCCCGTTTGCACTCTGGTGACAGGAGGTTCTGTGGAGGAGTCAAATGATGAGAGGTATTAGTACAATCATATATATATCCATGTGGGCATACAATGTACATTGATACATGCTAGGGCCTATACTCATTCTCATGTCAAACTCTATAACATGCATGTGCACATTGTGATTTGTGATATGAGGGATTTTAATATGCAAAGTATACATGTATGTGTTTCATACAATAGTTCTGTGTACATGTCAATGATGGAGAAAATGTGTTCTTTAAGTGACACTATAGTCACACAATTTCCTTTAGCCTGATGTAGGCACATAACGTGCTTTCTTGAGCTAAAAGTATTGTAATGGCTATAGTGTCCATTTACTGAAAACTCTACATGTGGCTTGTGGCCTGTGTTACTCCGAGACATGTTAGTTTTTCACTATTCCACCTCATATCATGAATTTCAATGTGTTAAGTAGCATTAAATGGACATTAAACCCATTTTTATTCTTTCATGATTTAGCTAGAGCATGCAATTTTAAACAACTTTGTAATTTACTTCCATTACCTAATTTGCTTCATTCTCTTGATATTCTTAGCTGAAAAGCATATCTAGATAGGCTCAGAAGCTGCTGATTGGTGGCTGCACATCAATGCCTCATGTGATTGGCTCACCCATGTGGATTGATATTTAATAAACAAAGAATAACAAAATAATGAAGCAAATTACATAATTGAAGTAAATTGGGATGTTGTTTAAAACTGTATTCTCTATCTTAATAATGACATAAAAAGCTTTGGTTTAATGTCCCTTTAATGTGAAATATAATTGTAGATGTTTTTGTTAGTAGGCCAAATACCATGCTCCTCATTGTGTACATGAATGTGTGACATTAAAGGATGTTATATCTCAAATACATATAATTCTGGTGTGTGGGATGTTACTCACCAGAATGCTGTTCTGATGTTGCAGTCCCTGAGTCACGAGCCCCTGGAAGTCCACGGACTGCTGTGACGCTCAGGGACCTGCGAATGATCTCCTGCCACTCATTATATTCCGCCTCCTGGTGAGGACCACCGCCTGTTCCCCTCTGGTGCATGGCTTCTTGGCCCATTTTCTCCTTGACCCGCCTCTTGCAGTCATTCCACCTTTTCTTGAGCCCATCCACATTCCTCCTCTGCTGGGCCACGCTGTTGACTGCCTCCTCGACCCTCAGCCATGCATCTTTACGCCTTCGGGCAACTCCTTTGCCCTTCTCTTGGCCAAAGAGGGCAGTGTGGTTCTCCATGATGGCCTGGACTAGCGCAAGGTTTTTGGCAAAAGAGAAGTTGGGGCACCTCATGCGCTCCTCGTCCTGGGCCACCGGGCTCCCTCCCTGGGATGTCCCTGGTGTGGGTTCCTCCCTATCCTCTCCCTCCTCCCTCCTTCTATCCCCATGTGCACCCTCTGTCCCTCTTCTGAGTGTGCCTGACCTTGGGGCAACCCCACTCCCATCCTCCTTTCTAACTCTCCCCCCTCCACTCACTCCCAGATGGGGACCCTGCTGCTCCTCCTGTCCATAATCCTCTCCCTGCAACTCCCCTTCCCTCCTCCCCCCCGCCCTAGCTCTCCCTGTCATCCTCAAACTACACACACTCACTCCCACTTCAATCACACACAATCACAACCAAACACTCAGCCTATCACACTGTAAAAAATAAATAAAATGTGTGAAAAGTGTTGTGTATTTTGTATATGTGTGTATGCAAAATGTGTGCAATATGTAAAAAAAAAAGTGTAAGTAAATGTACAGGCTTAACAATCCAACAATCCGACCTAACTAACTTAATGAAATGCTCCTCTCTCACTACTCTTACCACTAATCTCTCTACTCACTGTAGTGTGCTGTAGCTCCAAGAACCAACCAAACACACTAAAGAAAATGGCCGCTGCGCATGGGTTTATGTATGAATTTTGAATGGCGTAATTACGTGTCGCATCTTTTAGAACTGGCCGTTGTTTTTTACGATTCGTAGCCTAATTTGCATAAAACTACACTTTATTGAGACTTTACGTGAACAAAATACTGGCGTAAGTACTTGCGACGACTAAAATATGTATTTGCGCACATTTTAGTTGATTTCCGGTTTTTCCTACTTACGCCAGTTTAGCATTTGACGGCGCAGTATATTGGATTGGTCGAGGTGAAATTACGGGCAGCGTGTGTTCTCTCGCTTGCGCCAAAAACTATGACCTATATCGGATCGCGCCCGTTATCTTTTAAAAGCATAAATCTGGCTCCGAAAATAGTCGAAGCCCACAAGCTGCCACCTACTTCCACATGCGGTAGCTAACAAAGCTGCTGAATGCCCAAGCTTAATTTTAAGTTTATAGTCCACTTTAAGATATTTTTTTCCATTAACTTATCAAATTTACTCCATTCTGTTGGTATTTTTTGTTGAAAAGCATATCTAAGTAGGCTCAGTACCAGCTGCAATTCTGTATAAAAGTAATTGTTTGCACATCCCTGCATTATAGTTATTGATAAATAACCTATACTTGTTTACAATTGTCAAATTCTACAAGGTCTTTATATTATCTTTAATCACATGACATAAAAATAATTTTTTTGGGTAATTTCTATCTCTAGACTCTGTTTCATGTTTCATGTTGCCTCCCCCATCCTTTCTTGCATTTGGTAGTGTCCTGCTGCTTTCATTTGTTTTTGATCTACCTAATTAAAAGACTACTGATAGTTGTAACTATTGTGTTTGTTTAGGTGCTCATTTACAAGCACTAATATCTGACTGTGCAGAGATTAATGGACGCCCATGTAGTTTACAATTATCCCTAAGTCCCTTGACCACACATGTAGGAGTTTGGTAGGGGTCATGCACTCCTATGAAGAACTCCAAAGCAGGCTTAAACCTGGGAACATTTTAATAGGATTGAATCTGTAATAGGATTTGGGAGCTCTGTTTAAACGACTTGCTTCTTCATTTTAATTCAGAATCATTATTTTAGACAAGTTACCAACACTTTATATTAATGAGGAAGGTTGGCAAAAAAATTAAACAACACTTTATAATTTAAAAATAAAATTAAAAAAGTTATATAAAAAAGGCAGTTTGGCAAAGGACCAAAATAAAACTCTGATTAGCTAAGGCATTTGTATTTTAATGAATTAGTTAATGTCTGATGATTAGGATTTACACAGTTTTTTAATCACGATCAACAAATCCTAGTATATTCCATGAGCTATACAGTTAGCAGTAATCTCATAGAATAAATAACATAAAAACAAAATTCTAGTAAAAAATATTATTAAGACGTGGATCTAGTTGCTTGAGTTTAAGTAAAGAGACATAATACCAAAAATGTTTCTATATTATTCAAATAGAGCATATAATTAAGAAACAACTTTTCATTTTACTTATATTATTAAATGTGCTTTGTTCTCTTGATATTCTTTATTGAAGGAGTAGCAATGCACTACTAGGAACTAGCTGAACACATCAGGTAAGCCAATGCCAAGAGGCATATACAGTATCTCACAAAAAAAGTGAATACACCCCTCACATTTTTGTAAATATTTTATTATATCTTTTCATGTGACAACACTTAAGAAATTATACTTTGCTACAATGTAAAGTAGTAAGTGTACAGCCTGTATAACAGTGTAAATTTGCTGTCCCCTCAAAATAACTCAACACACAGCCTTTAATGTCTAAAACGTTGGCAACAAAAGTGAGTAAACCCCTAAGTGAAAATGTCCAAATTTGGCCCAATTAGCTATTTTCCTTTCCCGGTGTCATGTGACTCGTTAGTGTTACAAGGTCCCAGGTGTAAATGGGGAGCAGGTTTGTTAAATTTGGTGTTATTGGTCTCAGACTCTCTCATACTGGTCACTGAAGTTTAACATGGCACCTGATGAAGATAGCCAAGACCCTGAAACTGAGCTGCTGTACGGTGGGCAAGACCATACAGTGGTTTCACAGGTCAGGTTCCACTCAGAACAAGCCTCGCCATGGTCGACCAAAGAAGTTGAGTGCAGGTGCTCAGCGTCATATCCAGAGGTTGTCATTGGGAAATATATGTATGAGTGCTGCCAGCATTGTTGCAGAGGTTGAAGTGGGGGGGGGGCTCAGCTTGTCAGTGCTCAGACCATACGCCGCACACTGCATCAAATTGGTCTGCAAGACTTTCGTCCCAGAAGGAAGCCTCTTCTAAAGATGATACACAAGAAAGCCCACAAACAGTTTGCTAAAGACAAGCAGACTAAGGACATGGATTACTGGAACCATGTCCTGTGGTCCGATGAAACCAAGATAAACTTATTTGGTTCAGATGGTGTCAAGCATGTGTGGCGGCAACCAGGTGAGGAGTACAAAGACAAGTGTGTCTTGCCTACAGTCAAGCATGGTGGTGGGAGTGTCATGGTCTGGGACTGCATGAGTGCTGCCGGCACTGGTGAGCTACAGTTCATTGAGGAAACTATGAATGCCAACATGTACTGGGACATACTGAAGCAGAGCATGATTCCCTTGTTTCGGAGACTGGGCCGCAGGGCAGTATTCCAACATGATAACGACCCCAAACACACCTCCAAGATGACCACTGCCTTGCTAAAGAAGCTGAGGGTAAAGGTGATGGACTGGCCCAGCATGTCTCCAGACCTAAACCCTATTGAGCATCTGTGGGGCATCCTCAAACGGAAGGTGGGGGAGCAAAGGTCTCTAACATCCACCAGCGCAGTGATGTCATCATGGAGGAGTGGAAGAGGACTCCAGTGGCAACCTGTGAAGCTCTGGCTGAACTCCATGCCCAAGAGGGTTAAGGCAGTGCTGGAAAATAATGGTGGCCACACAAAATATTGTCACTTTTGAAACAATTTGGATATTTCCACTTAGGGATATACTCATTAGCCATTAATGGCTGTGTGTTCAGTTATTTTGAGGGTACAGCAAATTTACACTGTTATACAGGCTGTACACTCACTACTTTACATTGTAGCAAAGTGTCATTTCTTCAGTGTTGTCACATGAAAAGATATAATAAAATATTTACAAAAATGTGAGGGGTGTACTCACTTTTGTAAGATACTGTATGTGCAGCCACCAATCAGCAGCTAGCTCCCGATAGTGCTTTGCTGCTCCTGAGCATTCCTGGGTATTCTTTACAGCAAACAAATGAAGCAAAATAGATAATAGAAGTACATTTGAACATTGTTTAAAATTATATGCTCCATGTGAATTATGAAAGAAAAATAATTTGGGCTTCATATCCCTTTAAAAAATCAATTCTATAGTAGAATTTAAATAATTTAATCTATAACAAATACAACTTAATTTAGTATTGATTTTAAAGAATATGTTTTTCTCATAAACAGGTTATTTCTGGCTAAATGCGTTAAACTACAGGATTCCCTAAGCGTATTAAGGCAATCAACAGAGTCAGAATAACTAATACTGAATCAATTAATTTGGAAATCATTAAATACTTTAAGCAACTGTATTCTGCCCCAGTCATAAACAGTCATAATAAAAGTAAATTTTGGCAGAAAATATCCCTGCCTACGTTGGCTCCTGAAGCGTTATACGTATTAAACGTGCCCATTTCAGAAAAAGAAATTCACCAGGCAATAGATAGACTTAAACTAGATAAAGCCCCAGGTCCTGACCTACTGCCTGGTGAGTTATATAAAATTCTCAAATCTGAAATAACTCCTACTTTTTTAAATCTCTTTAATGACTATTTCTCTGATGGTAAGACCCCATCCCCTTACTTTTCTGCTTCTACGATTATGCTAATACCTAAAAAGGGCAAAGATCCAGATCCTTACTAAACTCGGATTACAAATTATTGACAGCCATTTTAGCACACAGATGTAAAAAGACTCTTGGACCTCTAATACATATGGATTAAGTCGGCTTTATGACACACAGAAATCCCTCTGCCAATATCCATAAAATTCTTCTATTACTAGCTTTTCCTCAACTTCTAACAAGTGGAATAAGACTAAATCTGAACAGGATCTTGCTATACTCTCTGTTGATGCTCAAAAAGTGTTTGATTCAATCACATGGGAGCACTTATTTTTTACTATGAGTCAATTTGAGTTTACAGATCAATTTTTAAATTGTATTAAGTCACTGGCCTCTATTTAACAAAGTCTTGCGGACCTGATCCGACAGTGCGGATCAGGTCCGCAAGACCTCGCTGAATACGGAGAGCAATACACTCTCCGTATTCAGCATTGCACCAGCAGCTCACAAGAGCTGCTGGTGCAAGGCCACCCCCTGCAGACTCGTGGCCAATGGGCCGCCAACATGGAGGTGTCAATTCCGGCGATGTCTGTCCGCTTGCTCAGAGCAGGCGGACAGGGTTATGGAGCAGCGGTCTTTGTGACCGCTGCTTCATAACTGCTGTTTCTGGCGAGTCTACAGGCTCGCCAGAAACACGGGGCATCAAGCTCCATTCGGAGCTTGGTAGATAGGCCCCTATATATGCAGAAGCTTCTTCCACTATATTTATAAATTGATCTCTTACAGACTCTTTTCCTATGGCTAAGGGGATGCGTCAGGGTTGCCCGATTTCCCCACTACTCTTTAATCTAGCCATTGAACCTTTGGCTATAATTCTTAGGAAGGAATTAAAGGGGATACCTCTTGGTGGCAAATGACTTAAATTGTTGCTATACGCAGATGACCTGTTGTTATTTCTTAACAATACACAAATAGAGATACCGTTGATTCTAGATTTAGTTTCAGAATTTGTCTCCTTCTCTGGCTATTAAGTCAACGCCTCTAATTTAGAACTGCTTTGGATCAAGAGACCAATACATGATAGCTTCCTTCTCCCTTTCAAAAGTGCTGCAGAACATATTATGTATCTTGGGATAAAAATTGGTATAAAACCTTCTAGCTGGTACAAACTAAACTATCCCTCCTTATTCATGAAAATTACACAAGATCTGACAAACTAGTCTAATATACCTCTCTCAATTACTGCAAAAGTCAACTTAATCAATGATTGTCCTACCCAAGCTTTTATATCTAATGCAGACCATTCCTATTCTTTCATCCAAAAAACATAATAAGCTTCTTGATAACCGTTTTAGGCTATTTCTTTAGGGGACTGGTAGAAGACGTATAGCTCTGGAAAAATTAGCCCAACTTAGGCAGTTCAGGGGACTGGCGCTTCCTGTAATACACATCTATAATAGTGTCTGACTAGCCAAAGTAGCTATGGATTGGCTTACTGGAGGGGATTATATTGTATATTTGGAAGCTGAGAAAAAAATGGTTCACCCCTTCTCTCTATGTGCCTTATTACATTGTCCTATTAAGCTTATCCCAAATATAATTAAGAAAAGGTACACTATATACCACATTATTAAAGCCTGGCAGCTAATCCGATCTACCTTAAAATGTAACTCTTATATTTCTGACCTAGTGCCTATCGCTGGTAACCCATGATTTATTGGGGGTCTTAATAACAAACTGTTCTCTAGATGGGCTAATGGCGGGCTTATATATTTATGGCAATTTAATTAAACTGAAACGCCCAGAGTATTTACTTTTGATATTCTTAGAGACCACTATGGCCTCAGGAATACAGATTTTTATGCCTTTTTACAAGTGTGTCACTGGTTTTTTGAAATTATTAAAGACTTTAATATGGTTTGGTCACATCCAGGCATAAGAATAGGATTATCTCTTTTTAAAATGGGAAAAAACTCTATTACTAATTGGTACAAGTTGATACTTGCCAAAACTGGTGAGCTCAATGTTCTCAATATTTGTTCAAACTGGCGATCTGATTTTCCATCAATAGATGAGGACGTGTTGAAGCGTAGTATATAGTGAACATTGAGAATGCTACATTATCTGCAGTATGGCGAGAGTTGCACGTTAAATTAATTACCAAGGTATATATATCGCCTGCCAGATTGAATAACTGGTACCCCACCTTGCAAAATAATTGTCCACAATGTAGTTCATCCGGAGCCAACTTGGTCCATATGTTCTGGAGTTGCCTAAAAATACAACAGTTCTGGCAGCGTATTCAATTTTGGATAAGGAAACTGTTAAGATCTAACGTTACCTTTGATACAGAATTTTTTTTATGGATAAAGGGGACAAGCAGGACAATACTGAGTTTATTAATACAACCATTCTGTGGGGGAGATATCTCATTCTTAGGAACTGGAAGAATAAAAGAGATCCAACCGTCAATAATCTAACGTTTCTTTTGCAAACCCAGTTAATAGTTGAGCAATTTGACAGTTTCAATAATACAGAATCTTGTAATGATAAATTTGGTAAAAAATGGCTGGCTTTTTTTAAGCTATACGAGAGTAACTCCCAAAGACAACTCATGACCACTTTTCAAAATTTAGGAATGAATTGCTAATAGGTATATTGTTCTGGATGTTCATTAAGTCTCCTTTTTTTTCCCCCTCCTTCTCTCACACATCCTGATCTAATTTAATCCTATGCTTTGTGTCAATTTTGAGTATTTGATATTAGGTAGCTATATGTATACTTTCTATGGTATCTTATAAATATGAATTATGCTATAAGTAAAATGAGACCCTGATATGGATAACTAGGATTTTTTTTTTTTTTTAATCACTTGGAATTATACTTTGATTATTTATTTGAGGCAAGTTGCCCTCTTCTATTCTTTGCATATGTTCTAGATCTACCCAATATATCTTGACTATAATTAGCTAGCAAAGATAGGGGCAGGAGTACCCCTTAAAAAATGGCTAGATCTAGGCTAGGATCGATAGTGATATTAGAAATAGTCTCTGTACTTAAATTATGATACCCCTATGGGATATATTACTGTTTTTGTGTATATGACAATCTGAAGTTAAAATATAAAACCCCAACAATGTGAATGTAGGAATATTATTATTATTCTTTATTTGCAAAGCTCCGACAGATTCCACAGTGCTGTCCATGGGTACAAGGATAACAGTACAATGGAGAAACAATGCAATAAAAGACAAAATTTTACCAACAAATATAGGGGAATTGAGGGCCCTATTCCCGTGGGAACTAACAATCTAGATGGGTAGGAGGATGGGAAACAGGAGGTGGGGACTGCAGAGGTGAGAATGATATTAGTGAGGAGATAGAGGGCAACTGTTAGTTAAGTGAAGTTAGTTTGTTAATAAGTCGGGTGATAAGCTTCCCTGAACAGAAAGGTATTTAGGGAACGTTTAAAGGAGGAGAGGTTAGGAGCAAGTCTGACAGCTTGAGGAAGTGCATTCCAGAGGGTTGGTGCCGCATGAGAGAAGTCCTGTAGTCTAGCATGAGAGGAGGTGATGGTAGAGGACACAAGAAGCAGGCCGTTGTTGGATCTTAGGGGGTGGGCAGGAGTATATATGTTGATGAGTGAGGACAGGTAGGGTGGGGCAGCATTGTTGAGGGCTTTGTAGATCAGGGTGAGAATTTTGAATTTAACTCTGTTTGAATGGGGAGCCAGTGAAGGGACTCACAGAGAGGTGGAGCAGAAACCGAGCATTGAGAGAGGTGGATTAGCCTGGAAGATGCATTTAGGATGGATTGGAGGGGAAAGAGGCGGGAGAGAGGGAGGCCAGTTAGTAAGTTGTTACAGTAGTCAAGTCGGGAAATTACCAGGGAGTGGATTAGCTGTTTAGTAGTTTCAGCACTCAGAAACGGACGAATTTTGGAGATATTGCGTAGGTGGTTGCCTCAGGATGAAAATAGCAGTTGGATGTGGGGAATGAAGGACAGATTTGAGTCAAGTGTGACTCCAAGGCAGCGGACTTGGGGTGATGGGAAGATAGTGGTGCCGTCAACAGTGATATAAAAAATAGAAGCTTGAGTGTAGTTAGAAGGGGGAATTAGAAGTAGTTCGGTCTTGGACATATTTATTTTTAGGTGGTGAGAGGCCATCCAGGAGGAAATGCCAGATAAGCAGTCGCTGATGTGAGAGTTGACAGAAGTAGAGAGTGCAGGGGTGGAAAGGTAGATATGGGTATCATCAGCATAGAGGTGATACTGAGGCCATAGCTGTTAATAAGTTTACCCAGTGAAAGTGTAAATAGAGAAAAGTAGAGGACCCCTGTTCGGAGCCTTGAGGTACTCCAACAGACAGGGGCAATAGAGAGGAGGAGTTACCAGCAAAAGAGATGGAGAAGGATCTGTTAGAGAGATAAGAGTGAATCCAGGAGAGGGCAGTGTCACAGAGACCAAGAGAGCTGAGAGACCATAGGAGAAGGGGATGGTCAACAGTGTCAAAGGCAGCAGATATGTCAAGTAAGATGAGTATCGAGTAGTAGCCTTTGTTTTTAGCAGAAAGGAGATTGTTAGTAACTTTGGTGAGGGCAGTCTCAGTTGAGTGTTGGGGATGGAAGCAAGATTGCAGGGGGTCGAGCAATGAGTTGGAGGACAGGAAGTGGGTTAGGCGATTAAAAACTAGTTTATCAAGGAATTTTGAAGCTAGCGGGAGCAGTGATATGGGGCTGTAGTTTGCAGGGGAGTTAGGGTCAAGGGAGGGTTTTTTGAGGATGGGGGTGACATTCACATGTTTGAAGGAGGCAGGGAATGAGCCGGTAGAAAGGGATAGGTTAAATATGTGAGTAAGAGCCGGAGTGAGAGTGGGAGACAGAGAAGGTATAAGATGTGAAGGAATAGGGTCAAGTGGGCAGGTAGTGAGGTGTGAGGAAGACAAAATGGAAGCCACTTCACTCTCAGTGGTTGGGAGGAGGGTGCAGAGAGTGGCAGAGGGGGTGACTGGGAGCAGAGTTGGGAGATTGCAGGTTTGTGTTGGGATGTTTCCTCGGATTGCAAGTGTTTTATTGAAAAAAATAGTCAGCAAGGTCTTGAGCACTGAATGCAGATGAGGGTAGTGGTGCAGGTAGGTGGAGGAGAGAGTTGAAAATGTAGAAGATTCTTTTAGGGTTTGAGGAGTGAGTGGATATAAGAGAAGAGAAGTAGGTTTGCTTAGCTAAGCGAAGGGCAGAGGTGTAATAGTAAAGAATGAACTTATAGTGCATGAAATCAGGTTCAGAGCGGGATTTCCTCTAGGCATGTTCAGCAGTGTTGGAGGATTTTTGTAGGTGACGTGTTTGTTGGGAGTGCTAGGGTTGGAGCTAACAACGTGGGGCTTTGCGAGGTTGGGGCAGAGCGAGAGTGTCAAGTGCAGCGGAGAGAGTATTGTTATAGTGGGTTATAGCAGGTAAGGGCAGGATATCGTGGAAGTGTAGGGGAGGTGTAGTTGAATAATATTGGAGAGTTGGGGAGCGTCCACAGTGTGCAGATTTCTACTGGTGTGGGGGCGAGAGGGGGAAGTATGTTTAGCATCTATATTAGGATTAAAGGTGAACAGATGGTGGTCTGAGATGGGAAATGGGCGACAGGCAACATCAGAGAGAAAGCAGAGATAGGAGAATACCAGATCAATTGAGTGTCCATTGTGGTGGGTAGGGAATAGGATGGATTGTGAGAGGCTGAAGGAGTTAGTGAGTGAGAGAAGTTTAGAGGCAGCAGGGGCAGATGAGTTGTCAATGGGGATGTTGAAGTCCCCTAGGATTAGAGCAGGTGTATTTGTAGAGAGAAAGTATGGAAGCCAGGCAGCAAAGCTGTCAAGGAATTGGGAGGTTGGTCCAGGGGGGCAATAGATAACTGCCACTCTGAGAGAGAGAGAGAGAGAGAGAGAGAGAGAGAGAGAGGGGAGAACAGGCGAATGCAGTGGACTTCAAAGGAAGAAAAGGAGAGAGATGGAAATGGGGATAGGTACTAATAGGATCAGGAGGGGGAGAGTAAGATGCCAACACCGCCACCGTGTCTCTCGCCTGGCCTAGGTGTGTGACTAAAGTGGAGACCACCATGTGTGAGAGCAACAATGGAAGCAGTGTCAGAGGAAGATAGCCAGGTTTCAGTAATTGCTAAAAGGTTGAAAGCGTTGGAAACCAACAGGTCGTGAACAGTTGTAAGTTTGTTACAGACGGAGCGAGCATTCAAGAGGGCGCAAGAAAAAGGAGGGGATAGGCGCTGCGTGTTAATGGAGATAAGATTGTTGGTATTGTGTGACCTAGAATATTTGCAGTGGGAGATGGAGCGAGAATGTAGAAGTGTGGTGATTGCTGCAGGGCCAGGGTTAGGAGAGACATTGCCAGCAGCAAGCAGTAGTAGCAGTGAGAGTGACAGAAGGTGAGAGTGAGATTTGTAGCAGCGGGAATGATTAGACACAGGAGAGTTAGAGGGGGAAGTGTTTCTAATGAAATAAAGTAGTTCATGAGAGGATAGCATAGGGGATGAGAGAAGTGAGGGTGAGATATGGATAGTGTGGGGATTGTTGTTATAGGGACATGTAGTGAGTTTTAGGAGAAGGAAAGACAGAGAGAGCAGAAAAGTCATAGAGAGCATTGTGTAGGTGTACAGGGAGTGCAGAATTATTAGGCAAATGAGTATTTTGACCACATCATCCTCTTTATGCATGTTGTCTTACTCCAAGCTGTATAGGCTCGAAAGCCTACTACCAATTAAGCATATTAGGTGATGTGCATCTCTGTAATGAGAAGGGGTGTGGTCTAATGACATCAACACCCTATATCAGGTGTGCATAATTATTAGGCAACTTCCTTTCCTTTGGCAAAATGGGTCAAAAGAAGGACTTGACAGGCTCAGAAAAGTCAAAAATAGTGAGATATCTTGCAGAGGGATGCAGCACTCTTAAAATTGCAAAGCTTCTGAAGCGTGATCATCGAACAATCAAGCATTTCATTCAAAATAGTCAACAGGGTCGCAAGAAGAGTGTGGAAAAACCAAGGCGCAAAATAACTGCCCATGAATTCAGAAAAGTCAAGCGTGCAGCTGCCAAGATGCCACTTGCCACCAGTTTGGCCATATTTCAGAGCTGCAACATCACTGGAGTGCCCAAAAGCACAAGGTGTGCAATACTCAGAGACATGGCCAAGGTAAGAAAGGCTGAAAGACGACCACCACTGAACAAGACACTCAAGCTAAAACGTCAAGACTGGGCCAAGAAATATCTCAAGACTGATTTTTCTAAGGTTTTATGGACTGATGAAATGAGAGTGAGTCTTGATGGGCCAGATGGATGGGCCCGTGGCTGGATTGGTAAAGGGCAGAGAGCTCCAGTCCGACTCAGACGCCAGCAAGGTGGAGGTGGAGTACTGGTTTGGGCTGGTATCATCAAAGATGAGCTTGTGGGGCCTTTTCGGGTTGAGGATGGAGTCAAGCTCAACTCCCAGTCCTACTGCCAGTTTCTGGAAGACACCTTCTTCAAGCAGTGGTACAGGAAGAAGTCTGCATCCTTCAAGAAAAACATGATTTTCATGCAGGACAATGCTCCATCACACGCGTCCAAGTACTCCACAGCGTGGCTGGCAAGAAAGGGTATAAAAGAAGAAAATCTAATGACATGGCCTCCTTGTTCACCTGATCTGAACCCCATTGAGAACCTGTGGTCCATCATCAAATGTGAGATTTACAAGGAGGGAAAACAGTACACCTCTCTGAACAGTGTCTGGGAGGCTGTGGTTGCTGCTGCACGCAATGTTGATGGTGAACAGATCAAAACACTGACAGAATCCATGGATGGCAGGCTTTTGAGTGTCCTTGCAAAGAAAGGTGGCTATATTGGTCACTGATTTGTTTTTGTTTTGTTTTTGAATGTCAGAAATGTATATTTGTGAATGTTGAGATGTTATATTGGTTTCACTGGTAAAAAGAAATAATTGAAATGGGTATATATTTGTTTTTTGTTAAGTTGCCTAATAATTATGCACAGTAATAGTCACCTGCACACACAGATATCCCCCTAAAATAGCTATAACTAAAAACAAACTAAAAACTACTTCCAAAACTATTCAGCTTTGATATTAATGAGTTTTTTGGGTTAATTGAGAACATGGTTGTTGTTCAATAATAAAATTAATCCTCAAAAATACAACTTGCCTAATAATTCTGCACTCCCTGTATAGTTGTTAAGTTTACCTGTTATTGGGACTGCAGTTTCCACCTCCGGTTTCTAATAATATGAATGGATCAATTGATTATGTAAATTGTTTTTTTGTTTTCTCTTACTGTCGTGCTCTGCAAGGCGCCAATTATGTATCTCGAACACATTGTTTGTAAAAAAGAAAAAAAAAAGAAGAAGAAAACAGGTTATTTTGAGGTATTTATAGTACTTTGACTTTCTTTACTGAATGTCTATGTATATCAGGCTATGAATTATTATGGAAAAAGATAATATTAATATCTATGTATGGTGATGTACTGGCATCATGTCTTAATAACATCAATTATATTTCTTGTAATACAGGGATATAGTGAAAACTACCATATAGGATTTCATTAATGTCAGAAATATGTGTAAAACTAATGATAACTAATGTGATTTATGTTTAGCTCCTTCTGCCTTTTTTTAATTAAAAAATTAAGAATTTTTCAATTTTACTATTGCAGTACTTAAGATTTAACTTCTCTTTTACTTTATGTATTGATAGACTATGCAAATCATTTCCCACCCAAACTGTTATGCTTTGTAGTTAAACTTAATGACAAAGAAGACAAAGTTGGAACTTCAATAACCAATCTGTCACTATAACAGGACATAACCTGTCACTTCAGAAACTAGTTAAACTAGTCATGTGTTTTCAGACAAATGAAAATAAAAAATGTGCTACAGTCACAGCATTTGTTTGAAAATGAATGGCCCATTTAAGGAATAAGCAAAGACAAATTAGAAGAACATTTTGTTCATTTATTTGTTAACCCAATTTCCCCCCATGTGAAAACCCACTTTCCAATAAAAAGCATCGCCTGTCCTCTCAGTTGATCCTTGACCAACCCTGACTCCATTAGGGGATGACTTAAGAATATGTCACTTTCTCTCAGCTTGCTTTCCCTTCATGCTCGGTCAGCTTGCAGATTACTTGCATGTCTGTGTTAGAGAAGAGTGCTTCCTGCCAGTGTCTAGTGCCTACCAATACCAACCTAGTTCCTGCCTTTCTACCTGTGCCAGTTAGTGTCAACGCCAATCTGAATTACACTTTATGTCTATTTAAGGGGGTCTACAGTGTGGACGTGGTAGAAGGGAGGAAGTAGGACTGGAAAACTTGAGTGCTGGAAGAACATGGGGTAAGAGAAATATTCAACTTTTTTTCTGCTGCAGCTGTACTATATCTACTTTACATAGGCCTAGATTTGGAGTTCGGCGGTAGCCGTCAAAACCAGCGTTAGAGGCTCCTAACGCTGGTTTTGGCCGCCCGCTGGTATTTGGAGTCAGTGATTAAAGGGTCTAACGCTCACTTTTCAGCCGTGACTTTTCCATACCGCAGATCCCCCTACGCCATTTGCGTAGCCTATCTTTTCAATGGGATCTTTCTAACGCTGGTATTTAGAGTCGTTTCTGAAGTGAGCGTTAGAGCTCTAACGACAAGATTCCAGCCGCCTGAAAATAGCAGGAGTTAAGAGCTTTCTGGCTAACGCCGGTTCATAAAGCTCTTAACTACTGTACCCTAAAGTACACTAACACCCATAAACTACCTATGTACCCCTAAACCGAGGTCCCCCCACACCGCCGCCACTCGATTAAAATTTTTAACCCCTAATCTGCCGACCGCCACCTACGTTATACTTATGTACCCCTAATCTGCTGCCCCTAACCCCGCCGACCCCTGTATTACATTTATTAACCCCTAACCTGCCCCCCACAACGTCGCCGCCAGCTACTTAAAATAATTAACCCCTAATCTTCCGACCGCAAAGCGCCGCCACCTACGTTATCCCTATGTACCCCTAATCTGCTACCCCTAACACCGCCGACCCCTATATTATATTTATTAACCCCTAATCTGCCCCCCTCAACGTCGCCGACACCTGCCTACACTTATTAACCCCTAATCTGCCGAGCGGACCTGAGCGCTACTATAATAAAGTTATTAACCCCTAACCCGCCTCACTAACCCTATCATAAATAGTATTAACCCCTAATCTGCCCTCCCTAACATCGCCAACACCTAACTTCAATTATTAACCCCTAATCTGACGACCGGAGCTCACCGCTATTCTAATAAATTGATTAACCCCTAAAGCTAAGTCTAACCCTAACACTAACACCCCCCTAAGTTAAATATAATTTAAATCTAACGAAATAAATTAACTCTTATTAAATAACTTATTCCTATTTAAAGCTAAATACTTACCTGTAAAATAAATCATAATATAGCTACAATATAAATTATAATTATATTATAGCTATTTTAGGATTAATATTTATTTTACAGGCAACTTTGTAATTATTTTAACCAGGTACAATAGCTATTAAATAGTTAAGAACTATTTAATAGTTACCTAGTTAAAATAATCACAAAATTACCTGTAAAATAAATCCTAACCTAAGATATAATTAAACCTAACACTACCCTATCAATAAATTAATTAAATAAACTACCTACAATTACCTACAATTAACCTAACACTACACTATCAATAAATTAATTAAACACAATTGCTACAAATAGATACAATTAAATAAACTAGCTAAAGTACAAAAAATAAAAAAGAACTAAGTTACAAAAAATAATAAAATATTTACAAACATAAGAAAAATATTACAACAATTTTAAACTAATTACACCTACTCTAAGCCCCCTAATAAAATAACAAAGCCCCCCAAAATAAAAAATTCCCTACCCTATTCTAAATTAAAAAAGTTACAAGCTCTTTTACCTTACCAGCCCTGAACAGGGCCCTTTGCGGGGCATGCCCCAAGGATTTCAGCTCTTTTGCCTGTAAAAAAAAACATACCATACCCCCCCCAACATTACAACCCACCACCCACATACCCCTAATCTAACCCAAACCCCCCTTAAATAAACCTAACACTAAGCCCCTGAAGATCTTCCTACCTTGTCTTCACCATACCAGGTTCACCGATCCGTCCTGGCTCCAACATCTTCATCCAACCCAAGCGGGGGTTGGCGATCCATCATCCGGTGCTGAAGAGGTCCAGAAGAGGCTCCAAAGTCTTCCTCCTATCCGGCAAGAAGAGGACATCCGGACCGGCAAACATCTTCTCCAAGCGGCATCTTCAATCTTCTTCCATCCGGTGCGGAGCGGGTCCATCTTGAAGCAGGCGACGCGGATCCATCCTCTTCTTCCGTTGTCTCCCGACGAATGACGGTTCCTTTAAGGGACGTCATCCAAGATGGCGTCCCTCGAATTCCGATTGGCTGATAGGAATCAGCCAATCAGAATCAAGTTCAATCCGATTGGCTGATCCAATCAGCCAATCAGATTGAGCTCGCATTCTATTGGCTGATCGGAACAGCCAATAGAATGCGAGCTCAATCTGATTGGCTGATTGGATCAGCCAATCGGATTGAACTTGATTCTGATTGGCTGATTCCATCAGCCAATCAGAAAATTCCTACCTTAATTCCGATTGGCTGATAGAATCCTATCAGCCAATCGGAATTCGAGGGACGCCATCTTGGATGACGTCCCTTAAAGGAACCGTCATTCGTCGGGAGACAACGGAAGAAGAGGATGGATCCGCGTCGCCTGCTTCAAGATGGACCCGCTCCGCACCGGATGGAAGAAGATTGAAGATGCCGCTTGGAGAAGATGTTTGCCGGTCCGGATGTCTTCTTCTTGCCGGATAGGAGGAAGACTTTGGAGCCTCTTCTGGACCTCTTCAGCACCGGATGATGGATCGCCAACCCCCGCTTGGGTTGGATGAAGATGTTGGAGCCAGGACGGATCGGTGAACCTGGTATGGTGAAGACAAGGTAGGAAGATCTTCAGGGGCTTAGTGTTAGGTTTATTTAAGGGGGGTTTGGGTTAGATTAGGGGTATGTGGGTGGTGGGTTGTAATGTTGGGGGGGGGTATGGTATGTTTTTTTTTACAGGCAAAAGAGCTGAAATCCTTGGGGCATGCCCCGCAAAGGGCCCTGTTCAGGGCTGGTAAGGTAAAAGAGCTTGTAACTTTTTTAATTTAGAATAGGGTAGGGAATTTTTTATTTTGGGGGGCTTTGTTATTTTATTAGGGGGCTTAGAGTAGGTGTAATTAGTTTAAAATTGTTGTAATATTTTTCTTATGTTTGTAAATATTTTATTATTTTTTGTAACTTAGTTCTTTTTTATTTTTTGTACTTTAGCTAGTTTATTTAATTGTATTTATTTGTAGCAATTGTGTTTAATTAATTTATTGATAGTGTAGTGTTAGGTTAATTGTAGGTAATTGTAGGTAGTTTATTTAATTAATTTATTGATAGGGTAGTGTTAGGTTTAATTATATCTTAGGTTAGGATTTATTTTACAGGTAAATTTGTTATTATTTTAACTAGGTAACTATTAAATAGTTCTTAACTATTTAATAGCTATTGTACCTGGTTAAAATAATTACAAAGTTGCCTGTAAAATAAATATTAATCCTAAAATAGCTATAATATAATTATAATTTATATTGTAGCTATATTAGGATTTATTTTACAGGTAAGTATTTAGCTTTAAATAGGAATAAGTTATTTAATAAGAGTTAATTTATTTCGTTAGATGTAAATTATATTTAACTTAGGGGGGTGTTAGTGTTAGGGTTAGACTTAGCTTTAGGGGTTAATACATTTATTATAGTAGCGGTGAGGTCCGCTCGGCAGATTAGGAGTTAATAAGTGTAGGCAGGTGTCGGCGACGTTGAGGGGGGCAGATTAGGGGTTAATAAATATAATATAGGGGTCGGCGATGTTAGGGCAGCAGATTAGGGGTACATAGGGATAACGTAGGTTGCGGCGGTTTACGGAGCGGCAGATTAGGGGTTAAAAAAAATATGCAGGGGTCAGCGATAGCGGGGGCGGCAGATTAGGGGTTAATAAGTGTAAGGTTAGGGGTGTTTAGACTCGGGGTACATGTTAGGGTGTTAGGTGCAGACGTAGGAAGTGTTTCCCCATAGGAAACAATGGGGCTGCGTTAGGAGCTGAACGCTGCTTTTTTGCAGGTGTTAGGTTTTTTTTCAGCTCAAACAGCCCCATTGTTTCCTATGGGAGAATCGTGCACGAGCACGTTTTTGAGGCCGGCCGCGTCCGTAAGCAACTCTGGTATCGAGAGTTGCATTTGCGGTAAAAATGCTCTACGCTCCTTTTTTGGAGCCTAACGCAGCATTTGATTAAACTCTCGATACCAGAGTTAAATTTATGGTGCGGCCAGAAAAAAGCCCGCGGAGCGTTAACAGCCCTTTTACCTCCGAACTCCAAATCTAGGCCATATTGTGCTAAACATACTATAGGCCTATTCTACCTACAGAGTTGTCCTGTAATTTTTAATTCACAAACATTGATTTGTCTGACTGACCTACGGCTAACTGCTCACTCTGTGGCTGGGAAACATGTGTGCCTAGTAAAGTGCCCAGCCAGCTACATCCAATTATTCCAAAGGTTCTAGGTGGCTATAAATCAAGTGTGACCATCAAATAAAAGTCCTAGCTTAAATTACACACTGTGCTTTATTGTTAGTTGCCAGTGGGTTAGAGAGGTCTGCTCAATAAAGCGCCAGCCTCCATACTCCAAAAACTAGTGCCTCTTTATTCAAGTATAGCATTAATTTAAAATAGAGTTACACAGTTACTTGCTGTTGCCGATGTGTAAAACAGTCCTACTGCCCACATTGCAGCTGGTTCCGAGGTGAGTGTCCAATAAAGTTAGGGTGAGTGCCCAATAAAGTGCTAGTCTCTATATTCCAAAAACTAGCTGCATTTGTAATTTTTATTTTCTATTAAAACATTAAGGGCTAGATTATGAGTGGAGCGCAATATTGCGATTATGCGAGCAAGATATTAGCAGACCACTAAAAACACGGAAAACCACCTAGCACAGCGCAGGGGGCAAATCGTGCAGTGTTGGGCAGCAATAAATACATATATATGTATATAAATATATACATATATATTTATGTTGAAAAAAGGGGGGTAATTAATCCGGACCAATTTCTTAAAACTCTATGCCAACTCTAAAAAGTATACTGCGATCTATCTCACACAGTTAAGGAAGAAGTGTATGTAAAAAAGGGGATAGAGCGGCACTCTGGGATGAGCTAGAGGGAAATGTACTGTATGTAAATAAATAATAAGTATATAATAAAAAAAATAGCTGATGAATAGAGTAATTGATCCAATAGTAAAAGAATGGATCATCTGATTTCTTAAAGGGACAGTCTACACCAGAATTTTTATTGTTTTAAAAGATAGATAATCCCTTTATTACCCATTCCCCAGTTTTGCATAACCAACACAGTTATAATAATATACTTTTAACCTCTGTGATTATCTTGTATCTAAGAATCTGCAATCTGCCCCTTTTTTCAGTTCTTTTGACAGACTTGCAGTCTAGCCAATCAGTGCCTGCTCCCAGATAACTTCACGTGCAAAAGCACAGTGTTATCTATATGAAATACGTGAACTAACACCCTCTAGTGGTGAAAAACTGTTAAAATGCAATCTGAAAAGAGGTGGGCTTCAAGGTCTAAGAAATAAGCATATGAACCTCCTAGGTTAAGCTTTCAACTAAGAATACCAAGAGAACAAAGCAAAATTGGTGATAAAAGTAAATTGGAAAATTGTTTAAAATTATATGCTCTATCTGAATCATGAAAGTTTATTTTGGCCTAGACTGTCCCTTTAAGCAGATACAAATATTTTCTTTATACAAATCGATCCAAAGTCAATACTTAAAACTTTCTAAAAACTCTTTGATCAAAAAGCAGGATGTGGCCTCATCACTTGAGATAAAACCTCTAAAATACTGTCTAATGTATCTAAAATACGCTATATGAGAAGGCTAAAAAAGTTAATACTAATATGTCAGTAAAAATCGTTACTGGTTCTAAAATGCAAAATTCATATAATAAGAAATGCAAATACTTTCTGTGCAAATATTTTTTGTGCCAATTTTAACAATAGTTCCGCTGAAATATAACAACTGTTTATATTCTAACACTGATAATGTGTTAGTATTTAAGTGAAGGCAAATATGTATCTTATCCAGATATCTGGTTATGGTAATCACTGCTGAGAAAGGCAAAGATAAATCCTTTTGTCCGGATTAATCACCCCCCCTTTTTTTACCTAACACATTCTATCTCTCTTAATCTGTTGACCATATCTTCTGATTTATATCTCCTGATTCATATTACTGCTATTATTATTATTATTATTATTACTTTTTAGAAATAAAAATATGGATATTTTAAATTTAAGAGATGATATACTGGGAAGTATGGATAAACGTCCTAGCTTTCCCCAGCAAACACCTCTATAGATTGCACAGAGCTATTAGAAAAATTAGAAGACAGCCTAATTAAAGAAATCAAACTTAAAGCGGAATTAACATTCACACAAAAATATATAGATAAAACTATGGTCCCCAGAGGCCTAAGGTTAAAAAAGAATTGTACATTCACACTAGAAGATGACCTAAATACAGAATGGTATGGAATATTAGAAAAAGCTTCTATACATTTTTTAAAAGTCTTGATAAAATCAAGAACAAGATCTTTAGATAATATAGGGAAAACTATTAATGATTTCAAAAAAGGTTTAACCAAATTCTCTGATGATTCAAGGCTAAAACAAAAACAAAAACAAATAATAAATAACATTACTAGGATCAAAAAACGAACTACTAGAGAACAAATGGAAAAAAATCAATAGGGACGAAGAAGATTATTCAAGTGATAATAAAAATAAAAATGAAGAACATACTGTTAAAGAAAACACAAATACTCATTACAAAGGTCTGAGACAACCCATATCTAAAGATAATAAAACAGAGACATTGTTTAGAAAAAACAACAGAATAAATACTAACAAATATACTGACACTAACCATCATAGAAATCCAGAATGGAGAAATAGAGATAATAGACCACCATACACAATATACAAGGAAAAGAAGTAGACTACAGACATAGACAAAATGTACAATTTAATTATTTAAACTATGATGGTAGATATCAAAAAGAATATAACCAAAGAAATGATGAATATTAGAGGGACACCAGAATTACAGAGGCCAACATAATAATAGAAAGTATCAGGATAACTATAGAGATAACTTTAGAGAACAATGGAGAAAACCTGAGAATCAAATATACTATAGGAATACTTTTTCGAGAGAGGAATCAAACTATGGACAATATATAGAAACAAAATTGGACACCAATACACACCATTATACCAATAGGGGTTATAACAAACCAGAAGACATTATAATTCAGAATAAATACTTGCCCTTAGAGGAGGTTAGAGGGGGTTAGAGATTATCCCAATATTAGCAGGCCTTTTTAGGGCTGAGCTCACCCACAGAAGGGACATCATGTGGGACAAAACCAGAAACACCAAGAGAAAGGGATTGGGTACAAAAATGAAAAAGAAGGTTAGAGGAAAGAGAGGAAGAGGAAGAAAAACAGGAAACAAAAAGATGGAAATAACCAATACAGGTGGTATCTTCAATCTTATTAAGATTACACTTAATAAAGAACAAAAAAAAGTACTCAGTAAAGGGCTCTCTTTTGCCCCAACTTGTAAAATAAACAAATTTAATACGATGATCAATGTGAACCAATATGTTAGAAAATTGACCTTGAAGCGATACTTCATAAAAAACCCACTAGAACGATCAATAAGTAATGTTGAAAAAGCAGGACCAGCACTCACTGACCAAATGTCCTGAATCTCCAAGTAAAAAGATAATGGTGCACACCAGGAGGACCTCCCTTTCCAGGGTCCTGTAATATGTAACATAAAACAACACTCCGGTGGCACTCAAAGTATGGCAACAGTGCCTTTATTCAACTGATCAATAAGTAATGTCCATACTAATACAATTCAGGATAATGACTATTATAACCATACAGATCTTAAACTGAAATCTTCATTCTACCCGACCCAAGAAAAAGGCAAATACCTAGAATTTTTTGAAAAATCAGTGAAAGAAGATATATACAAAAGTAAAAGCAAGATTAAACAAAAATATAATTTAACAAAAAAAAAAGAGAATAATATGATAACAGAGATAAAGAATAACCCAGACATTATCATTAAAGCAGCCGACAAGGGGGGAGGATTAGTAATACTCAATACAGAAGACTATCTAGAAGAAGCTTACCGTCTTCTAAATGATAAAGAAACATATCAAAGACTCAGTATTAATCCAAAAAGAAAAATCACTCAAGAATTTAATGAATTTATTTTTAATGCCAGAAAGGAAAAAAATCTAAATGTAAAAGAACTAAATTTTCTGAAAATACAACATCCAATAACCCCAATTTTTTACTTCCTCCCCAAAATTCCGAAATACATTCAAAAACCACCCGGTAGACCCATCATTTCAGGTATCAACTCACTTACATCCAATTTATCACAATACGTAGATACATTTTTACAACCATATGTTATAATATTATCCACATATTTAAAAGACTCAACTTCATTTTTAAATTAAGTAAAAAATGTAACCTGGCAAAAAGACCTCCTTTTAGTTACATGTGACGTGAGTGCCCTATACACGAACATCACACACACCTTAGGCCTTGAATCCACAAAATTTTATTTACATAAAGATAGAAATATGCCTACATTTCAGGCAGATTTTATTTTACAATATATTAGTTTTATTCTCAACAATAATTATTTTAGTTTTAATGGAGATTTTTTTCTTCAGAAAAAAGGAACAGTGATGGGTTTATGGACAGGAGGGGAAGAACTCCTAAACTTATTCATGGAAGACCTAAATAAAAACTAATAGGGACTATCTTTCACATATGAGTATAGCGACCGATGTATTAATTTTTTAGATATCACTGTCGCAGAAAAAATAGAAAGAGAAACTTTACTGATCCCAAAAGAAAATAGGAAAGGATGAAAAATTTGACACTACATTCATCACACAATACAGTTCAGATTTTAAATTAATTAGAAAAATCATTCACAAACATTGGCATCTGGTCCAGAAAGATCCTTTTCTGAATGAAATTACAGAAAACAAACCCAAGATAATCTACAGAAAAGCCAAAACTCTCAAGTCCATTCTAGCCCCCAGTGAATTTAAAAAACAAGATGTACAAGGATACAAACTGGAAGGATTTTAACCATGCCATAGTTGTAAAGCTGGCAAGTTTAGTCACAATGTAAAACAGTAAAAGCCACAAATTCAGATTTTAAAATTAACATTAGGGAAACAATTAGATGTACGGACTTGAATGTAGTTTATATCATACAATGCCTATGTAAAAAAACAATATTTAGGACAGACGGGCAGGCCAGTAAGAGACAGGATCAGACAGCACTTACTCAACATTGAATGTGGTTATGAAGACCACCTACTTTCTAAGCATTTTAAAGAATCCCATGGACAAAAGACTGATGGCTTATTATTTTGGGATGTTAAGAAAGGTAAACTTAAGAGAGGTGGAAATACAACAAAACAGTTACTATTCTCAGAAGCAGAACTTATCTTTAACTGTGCCGCGCTAACTCCAGGGGGATTAAATGCAGAGCTAGATCTCAATCCCTTTAATTAACATACACTCCATAAAAAATGTCCTCATTAGGAAATTGGCCTTACCATCATTCCATTATCTATCTATAGATAAATGGATATAACACCACTTCCAATTAGAATTTATGTCAAACTAAATATCCATTAGTAAACACATATATAATTAATTCAATATACCCCCTATATATATAAAGAGACACAGTATTTTTTAAAGTATCACTAATTGTCAGAGGTACTCTAAGTTGCCTTTTTAAGTTGTTTTTTAATATTTTATATCTTATGTTCACTATCTTTATTTCTAAAAATTTCTAAAAAAACTAATGTTAAATAAGTAGAAAAAATTATACAGTTTGAAATACAATATATCTAGATTGGTTACTATATGTAAGTAAAAATTATGATAAATTTGTGCACTTTTAATATATATATTTTTAAAGCTTGTTGAAAATATGCCTCAAAGAGTTAAAAGAGGCAGTTTGGATGATCGCTATAAGTAGAAGCCCACGACCAAGACAAGTCATCTTGACAAGTCATCTTCACTATTGCTGAAACGCATAGCAGAGGACTTGTTTTCAAGGAATACAAAGATTGTACAAAATTTGGATGCTGAAGGAGTACGTCTTTAACCATATTTCCGTTTTTCAAACTTGGAGCGCTCTACCGGCTCTCTGATTGGCGGAGCAGGTCAGGTGACCATAAAACAACGTTGGCAGTGAAGATGCTGGATACATGCTTAGGAGTCACTGGTAACTCAGCGTGGTAAGACCTACAGCACCTAAGTCTGTCATATAAGCAGCAGTCAGAGTTCCGGTAAGAAATAGTATCACAAAAGACATTACGTTTAACTGACTGGTCAGTACTGAGACTTTGTTACCTAGAGACTTTGTTGCCTAAGGACGGATCTGAGATAGATCTTTACATACCTCTTTTTGATGAATGACTAGCTATTAACAATTGGTAGTACCTTTTGCCAGTTTCAATATAAACATACAGGTCCATAAAACGGACCCGAAATGGACCCGAAAAGGATTTATCTTTGCCTTTCTCTGCAGTGATTACCATAACCCGATATCTGGATAAGATACATATTTGCCTTCACTTAAATACTAACACATCATCAGTGTTAGAATATAAACAGTTGTTATATTTCAGCGGAACTATTGTTAAAATTTGCACAAAAAAATATTTGCACAGAAAGTATTTGCATTTCTTATTATATGAATTTTGCATTTTAGAACCAGTAACAATTTTTACTGACATATTAGTATTAACTTTTTTAGCCTTCTCATATAGCGTATTTTAGATACATTAGACAGTATTTTAGAGGTTTTATCTCAAATGATTTGGCCACATCCTGCTTTTTGATCAAATAGTTTTTAGAAAGTTTTAAGTATTGACTTTGGATCGATTTGTATAAAGAAAATATTTGTATCTGCTTAAGAAACCAGATGATCCCTTCTTTTACTATTGGATCAATTAATCTGTTCATCAGCTATTTTTTTTTTATTATACACTTATTATTTATTTACATAATTTCCCTCTAGCTCATCCCAGAGCGCCACTCTATCCCCTTTTTTACATATATATTTATGTTGAATTTCTATATATAGGGTGCACCCGGTCAAAATCTATGGCCTAGATTTGGAGTTTGGCGTTAGCCGTGAAAACCAGCGTTAGAGGCTCCTAACGCTGGTTTTAGGCTAACTCTGGTATTTGGAGTCACTCAAAAAAGGGTCTAACGCTCACTTTTCAGCCGCGACATTTCCATACCGCAGATCCCCTTACGTAAATTGCGTATCTTATCTTTTCAATGGGATTTTTCTAACTCCGGTATTTAGAGTCGTGGCTGAAGTGAGCGTTAGAATTCTAACGACAAAACTCCAGCCGCAGGAAAAAAGTCAGTAGTTAAAAGCTTTCTGGGCTAACGCCGGTTCATAAAGCTCTTAACTACTGTACTCTAAAGTACACTAACACCCATAAACTACCTATGTACCCCTAAACCGAGGTCCCCCCACATCGCCGACACTCGATTACATTTTTTTAACCCCTAGTCTGCCGACCGCCAAACTACGTTATCCATATGTACCCCTAATCTGCTGCCCCTAACACCGCCGACCCCTATATTATATTTAGTAACCCCTAACCTGCCCCCCACAACGTCGCCGCCAGCTACCTACACTTATTAACCCCTAATCTGCCGACCGCAAAGCGCCGCCACCTACGTTATCCTTATGTACCCCTAATCTGCTGCCCCTAACACTGCCGACCCCTATATTATATTTATTAACCCCTAATCTGCCCCCCACAACGTCGCCTCCACCTGCCTACACTTATTAACCCCTAATCTGCCGACCGGACCGCACCGCTATTATAATAAAGTTATTAACCCCTAATCCGCCTCGCTAACCCTATAATAAATAGTATTAACCCCTAATCTGCCCTCCCTAACATCGCCGACACCTAACTTCAATTATTAACCCCTAATCTGCCGACCGGAGCTCACCGCTATTCTAATAAATGTATTAACCCCTAAAGCTAAGTCTAACCCTAACACTAACACCCCCTAACTTAAATATAATTTACATCTAACGAAATGAATTATCTCTTATTAAATAAATTATTCCTATTTAAAGCTAAATACTTACCTGTAAAATAAATCCTAATATAGCTACAATATAAATTATAATTACATTGTAGCTATTTTAGGATTAATATTTATTTTACAGGCAACTTTGTAATTATTTTAACCAGGTACAATAGCTATTAAATAGTTAAGAACTATTTAATAGTTACCTAGTTAAAATAATTACAAAATTACCTGTCAAATAAATCCTAACCTAAGTTACAATTAAACCTAACACTATACTATCATTAAATTAATTCAATAAAATACCTACAATTACCTACAATTAAACCTAACACTACACTATCAATAAATTAATTAAATACAATACCTACAATTACCTACAATTAAACCTAACACTACACTATCAATACATTAATTAAATACAAAACCTACAAATAACTACAATGAAATAAACTAACTAAAGTACAAAAAATAAAAAAGAACTAAGTTACAAAAAATAAAAAAATATCTACAAACATAAGAAAAATATTACAATAATTTTAAACTAATTACACCTAATCTAAGCCCCCTTATAAAACAACATAGCCCCCCAAAATAAAAAATGCCCTACCCTATTCTAAATTACTAAAGTTAAAAGCTCTTTTACCTTACCAGCCCTGAACAGGGCCCTTTGCGGGGCATGCCCCAAGAAGTTCAGCTCTTTTGCCTGTAAAAAAAACATACAATACCCCCCCCACATTACAACCCACCACCCACATACCCCTAATCTAACCCAAACCCCCCTTAAATAAACCTAACGGAAAATTTTATGTTTGCGACATCACTATTGAGAACATACAACCTTAAAGGGACACTGAACCCAAAATTTTTCTTTCGTGATTCAGATAGAGCATGCAATTTTAAGCAACTTTCTAATTTACTCCTATTATCAAATTGTCTTTATTCTCTTGATATCTTTATTTGAAATGCAAGAATGTAAGTTTAGATGCCGGCCCATTTTTGGTGAACAACCTGGGTTGTCCTTGCTGATTGGTGGATAAATTCACTTAAAAAAGTGCTGTCCAGAGTTCTAAACCAAAAAAAAAATCTTAGATGCCTTCTTTTTCAAATAAAGATAGCAAGAGTACAAAGAAAACTTGATAATAGGAGTAAAGTAGAAAGTTGCTTATAAATTGCATGCTCTATCTGAATCATGAAAGAAAAAATTTGGGTTTAGTGTCCCTTTAAAATCCACCTTTCCCTTTACAAAAGAACCAAGGTACAGCAGTACCTTCCAGACAGGTCAAAATACGGATGTGCACATAAAGTTAACCCCACATGTTAGCATGTCCCATAGTCGGCAATATTAACAGTTAAATAGCTCACAGTCCAAGCACTTAAGTGTCAAAAAACACGCTCCGGTGACTATCAACTAGCAGCTTCTTAGTAAGTATTAATCATGGGACAGCTGATGTGACAGATACTATAACAAATGTCCATATTCTCTGTTTGTAGGTGATAAATAGTGGCATTCCTCCTCTCATCCCACAACCACACTGCAAGACTTAGGAGCAGCTCCGCTTACCTTTCACCGTGATCTCTGGTTTCAGTGCCCGATGGGCCTCCTCTTTACTCACGGATCGTGCGTGGTGGTTACTGCGGTGCTTCACTTGCGAGATCCACACTGCAAGACTTGAAGCCGCTCAACTAGCTTATTCGCCGTGGTTACAGATTCCAGTGCCCAATAGGCCTCCTTTAACTCACGGGCTTGTACGTGGTAGCTGACATGGAACTTCACTTGCATAACCTGTGGATAGGGAGCTTTACGAGATCCGTATGTAGAACTGCTGGGCAGCAATCATAACTTCTTACTGAAAGTAAACTTCCACCTTTAATAAAGCAAAATAAAGGATTTTTTTTTTATAAAATAAATGCAAAAAGCAGTTATGAAAGAATAAAGTTTCTGGGTGCGGGATGTTAAAAAAAAAGGCACTGAAAAGTGCCTTTACATAGTGGTCTATGGGAACTGTGTATTCGCTGCAAATATATATGTAAATGATTATATACATATAAATGTATGTGTTAATATGTGTTTATACACATATTAACACATAAATATACAGTATATATATTCATATATATATATACTGTATATACTGTATATACAATCTGCTAACCATCTCTATGCGATTTATCCCCTTAGCTGCAATAGTTCTCATGTCGTCTCATGGCATGAGAACAAGGCTCCCATTGGAACCTATGGAAGCTTGCTCTCGTGCGAGGTCACGTTTGCATTGCACCTCACTTGTAATATCAGCGCACATTTGCGTGCGCTTGTCTTAATCTCTGCACCTCACAACAGAACTTGATTTCTTCACACCTTGCTATCAATGCACAAAATACTTTTGCTAAGTTCTTGTTGCCTGCAGAAAATAAAAATGATTTTATTGAAACTGTATAAAACTGTGATCTGTTTCAAAATGTATATACTAAATTATAGATTATTCTTTTTAAGATGCTTATTATTTCAATTACATAAAACCTTGATGTACCATACTGTTCAATTAAAAGGTTAAATAATAATAGAATAAATGAACAGCATAATCATACTGAATCATACTGAAAAACATAATTTATGCTTACCTGATAAATTCCTTTCTTCTGTTGTGTGATCAGTCCACGGGTCATCATTACTTCTGGGATATAACTCCTCCCCAACAGGAAATGCAAGAGGATTCACCCAGCAGAGCTGCACATAGCTCCTCCCCTCTACGTCAGTCCCAGTCATTCGACCAAGAAACAACGAGAAAGGAGTAACCAAGGGTGAAGTGGTGACTGGAGTATAATTTAAAAGATATTTACCTGCCTTAAAACAGGGCGGGCCGTGGACTGATCACACAACAGAAGAAAGGAATTTATCAGGTAAGCATAAATTATGTTTTCTTCTGTTATGTGTGATCAGTCCACGGGTCATCATTACTTCTGGGATACCAATACCAAAGCAAAAGTACACGGATGACGGGAGGGATAGGCAGGCTCATTATACAGAAGGAACCACTGCCTGAAGAACCTTTCTCCCAAAAATAGCCTCCGAAGAAGCAAAAGTGTCAAATTTGTAAAATTTGGAAAAAGTATGAAGCGAAGACCAAGTTGCAGCCTTGCAAATCTGTTCAACAGAGGCCTCATTCTTAAAGGCCCAAGTGGAAGCCACAGCTCTAGTGGAGTGAGCTGTAATTCTTTCAGGAGGCTGCTGTCCAGCAGTCTCATAGGCTAAACGTATTATGCTACGAAGCCAAAAAGAGAGAGAGGTAGCAGAAGCTTTTTGACCTCTCCTCTGTCCAGAGTAAACGACAAACAAGGAAGAAGTTTGGCGAAAATCTTTAGTTGCCTGCAAGTAGAACTTGAGGGCACGAACTACATCCAGATTGTGTAAAAGACGTTCCTTCTTTGAAGAAGGATTTGGACACAAGGATGGGACAACAATCTCTTGATTGATGTTCCTGTTAGTGACTACCTTAGGTAAGAACCCAGGTTTAGTACGCAGAACTACCTTGTCTGAGTGAAAAATCAGATAAGGGGAATCACAATGTAAGGCTGATAACTCAGAGACTCTTCGAGCCGAGGAAATAGCCATTAAAAACAGAACTTTCCAAGATAACATTTTTATATCAATGGAATGAAGGGGTTCAAACGGAACACCCTGTAAAACGTTAAGAACTAAGTTTAAACTCCATGGTGGAGCAACAGCTTTAAACACAGGCTTGATCCTAGCTAAAGCCTGACAAAAGGACTGGACGTCTGGATTTTCTGACAGACGTCTGTGTAACAAGATGGACAGAGCTGAAATCTGTCCCTTTAATGAACTAGCTGATAAACCCTTTTCTAAACCTTCTTGTAGAAAAGACAATATCCTAGCGATCCTAACCTTACTCCAGGAGTAACCTTTGGATTCGCACCAGTATAGGTATTTCCGCCATATTTTATGGTAAATCCTTCTGGTAACAGGCTTCCTAGCCTGAATCAGGGTATCAATAACCGACTCAGAAAAACCACGTTTTGATAAAATCAAGCGTTCAATTTCCAAGCAGTCAGCTTCAGAGAAGTTAGATTTTGATGTTTGAATGGACCCTGTATCAGAAGGTCCTGTCTCAGAGGTAGAGACCAAGGCGGACAGGATGACATGTCCACTAGATCTGCATACCAAGTCCTGCGTGGCCAAGCAGGTGCTATTAGAATTACTGATGCTCTCTCCTGTTTGATTTTGGCAATCAATCGAGGAAGCAGCGGGAAGGGTGGAAACACATAAGCCATCCTGAAGTTCCAAGGTGCTGTCAAAGCATCTATCAGAACTGCTCCCGGATCCCTGGATCTGGACCCGTAGCGAGGAAGTTTGGCGTTCTGGCGAGACGCCATGAGATCTATCTCTGGTTTGCCCCAACGTCGAAGTATTTGGGCAAAGACCTCCGGATGAAGTTCCCACTCCCCCGGATGAAGAGTCTGGCGACTCAAGAAATCCGCCTCCCAGTTCTCCACTCCCGGGATGTGGATTGCTGACAGGTGGCAAGAGTGAGACTCTGCCCAGCGAATTATCTTTGATACTTCCATCATTGCTAGGGAGCTTCTTGTCCCTCCCTGATGGTTGATGTAAGCTACAGTCGTGATGTTGTCCGACTGAAACCTGATGAACCCCCGAGTTATTAACTGGGGCCAAGCCAGAAGGGCATTGAGAACTGCTCTCAATTCCAGAATGTTTATTGGAAGGAGACTCTCCTCCTGATTCCATAGTCCCTGAGCCTTCAGAGAATTCCAGACAGCGCCCCAACCTAGTAGGCTGGCGTCTGTTGTTACAATTGTCCAGTCTGGCCTGCTGAATGGCATTCCCCTGGACAGGTGTGGCCGATGAAGCCACCATAGAAGAGAATTTCTGGTCTCTTGATTCAGATTCAGAGTAGGGGACAAATCTGAGTAATCCCCATTCCACTGACTTAGCATGCATAGTTGCAGCGGTCTGAGGTGTAGGCGTGCAAAAGGTACTATGTCCATTGCCGCTACCATTAAGCCGATCACCTCCATGCATTGAGCTACTGACGGGTGTTGAATGGAATGAAGGACGCGGCATGCATTTTGAAGTTTTGTTAACCTGTCTTCTGTCAGGTAAATCTTCATTTCTACAGAATCTATAAGAGTCCCCAAGAATGGAACTCTTGTGAGAGGAAAGAGAGAACTCTTCTTTTCGTTCACTTTCCATCCATGCGACCTTAGAAATGCCAGAACTAACTCTGTATGAGACTTGGCAGTTTGAAAGCTTGAAGCTTGTATTAGAATGTCGTCTAGGTACGGAGCTACCGAAATCCCTCGCGGTCTTAGTACCGCTAGAAGGGCACCCAGAACCTTTGTGAAGATTCTTGGAGCCGTAGCCAATCCGAATGGAAGAGCTACAAACTGGTAGTGCCTGTCTAAGAAGGCAAACCTTAGATACCGGTGATGATCTTTGTGGATCGGTATGTGAAGGTAAGCATCCTTTAAATCCACTGTGGTCATGTACTGACCCTCTTGGATCATGGGTAAAATTGTCCGAATAGTTTCCATTTTGAACGATGGAACTCTTAGGAATTTGTTTAGAGTCTTTAAATCTAAGATTGGCCTGAAAGTTCCCTCTTTTTTGGGAACCACAAACAGGTTTGAGTAGAACCCTTGTCCTTGTTCCGACCACGGAACCGGATGGATCACTCCCATTGTTAACAGATCTTGTACGCAGCGTAGAAACGCTTCTTTCTTTATCTGGTTTGTTGACAACCTTGACAGATGAAATCTCCCTCTTGGGGGAGATAATTTGAAGTCTAGAAGGTATCCCTGAGATATGATCTCTAGTGCCCAGGGATCCTGAACATCTCTTGCCCAGGCCTGGGCGAAGAGAGAGAGTCTGCCCCCTACTAGATCCGGTCCCGGATCGGGGGCTCTCGGTTCATGCTGTCTTTGGGGCAGCAGCAGGTTTCCTGGCCTGCTTGCTTTTGTTCCAGGACTGGTTAGGCTTCCAGCCTTGCCTGTAACGAGCAACAGCTCCTTCCTGTTTTGGTGCAGTGGAGGTTGATGCTGCTCCTGTTTTGAAATTCCGAAAGGGACGAAAATTAGACTGTCTAGCCTTAGCTTTGGCCTTGTCTTGAGGTAGGGCGTGGCCCTTACCTCCCGTAATGTCAGCGATAATTTCTTTCAAACCGGGCCCGAATAAGGACTGCCCCTTGAAAGGTATATTAAGTAATTTGGACTTAGAAGTAACATCAGCTGACCAGGATTTTAGCCACAGTGCCCTGCGTGCCTGTATGGCGAATCCTGAGTTCTTAGCCGTAAGTTTGGTTAAATGTACTACGGCCTCCGAAATGAAAGAATTAGCTAGTTTAAGGACTCTAAGCCTGTCCGTAATGTCGTCTAGCGTAGAGGAACTAAGGTTCTCTTCAAGCGACTCAATCCAAAATGCTGCCGCAGCCGTAATCGGCGCGATACATGCAAGGGGTTGTAATATAAAACCTTGTTGAACAAACATTTTCTTAAGGTAACCCTCTAATTTTTTATCCATTGGATCTGAGAAAGCACAGCTATCCTCCACCGGGATAGTGGTACGCTTAGCTAAAGTAGAAACTGCTCCCTCCACCTTGGGGACCGTTTGCCATAAGTCCCGAGTGGTGGCGTCTATTGGAAACATCTTTCTAAATATTGGAGGGGGTGAGAACGGCACACCGGGTCTATCCCACTCCTTAGTAACAATTTCAGTTAGTCTCTTAGGTATAGGAAAAACGTCAGTACTCGCCGGTACCGCAAAGTATTTATCCAACCTACACAGTTTCTCTGGTATTGCAACAGTGTTACAATCGTTGAGAGCTGCTAAGACCTCCCCTAGTAGTACACGGAGGTTCTCCAATTTAAATTTAAAATTTGAAATATCTGAGTCCAATCTGTTTGGATCAGAACCGTCACCCACAGAATGAAGCTCTCCGTCCTCATGCTCTGCGAGCTGTGACGCAGTATCAGACATGGCCCTAGCATTGTCAGCGCACTCTGTTCTCACCCCAGAGTGATCACGCTTGCCTCTTAGTTCAGGTAATTTAGACAAAACTTCAGTCATAACAGTAGCCATATCTTGTAATGTTATCTGTAATGGCCGCCCAGATGTACTAGGCGCCAAAATATCACGCACCTCCCGGGCGGGAGATGCAGGTACTGTCGCGTGAGGCGAGTTAGTCGGCATAACTCTCCCCTCGCTGTTTGGTGAAATTTGTTCACATTGTACAGATTGACTTTTATTTAAAGTAGCATCAATACAGTTAGTACATAAATTTCTATTGGGCTCCACCTTGGCATTGGAACAAATGACACAGATATCTTCCTCTGAGTCAGACATGTTTAACACACTAGCAAAAAACTTACAACTTGGTTATAATCTTTTTTAGCAAAAAACGTACTGTGCCTCAAAGAGGTACTAACGATTAAATGACAGTTGAAATAATGAACTGAAAAAAAGTTATTGCATCAAATTTTAAAACAACACAACTTTTAGCAAAGGTTTGTTCCCATTAGTAAAAAACAACACTAATTAAATTTGTACATAAGAAAAACAAAACAACGTTTTTTATACACAGTCACTATAAGAATTCTCACAGCTCTGCTGAGAGAATTTACCTCCCTTCAAAGAAGTTTGAAGACCCCTGAGATCTGTCAGAGATGAACCGGATCATGCAGGACATATAAAAGTAGCTGACTGGAATTTTTTGATGCGTAGCAAAGAGCGCCAAAAACGGCCCCTCCCTCCTCTCACACATCCTATCTAGTCGTTGGGTGCAAGAGAATGACTGGGACTGACGTAGAGGGGAGGAGCTATGTGCAGCTCTGCTGGGTGAATCCTCTTGCATTTCCTGTTGGGGAGGAGTTATATCCCAGAAGTAATGATGACCCGTGGACTGATCACACATAACAGAAGAAATTCTTTTTTATTATTAAAATCTCAACTGTAATGTAAATGCAAAGCAACTGGATTTAGAGCATCAAGTCACCCAGCTTTGTGATTTCATTAATTGATTTCAATAACTTTTATCCCTGGATTATTGGTTTATAAACTAATCTATCAAATCATTGCTTTTTAACAGTGATAATTATTCATTTGTTTTATTATCTCATTAACTGATATAAGGTTACTATGTAATAGCTCTTAGATCCATAGCTATAAAAATTTAACACAACTACACACCCCAAAATTTATAATACCTAATAATAGTCATGTATTCCAAGTTGAAGCTGACAGAATATAATGACACTCTAAATCATAAGGAGCATATTGATCTTGTAAAATAGTTTCTCTTTAACATGTAATTAATGTTTAACAAGTTGATAGGTTGAAGAATGCATTACACATTGACAGATCTTTTTGCTATCATATGTTTAAATCTTATTTCTGGTCTGACTGTTACCTTATAACCTTATTGGTTCCAAAATGTAATATATTAACTATTTACACAAAATGGTGTGGGTGCGAGTTATGCAACAGACAAGAGAACAGCAAGAAAATATTAAATCCATTTATACTGCCGGTAGCAGAATTTTGAAGATAAAAATAAACAGTGGTTTCTCTTGATTTATTGTTGTAGCTATTCACCAAGAACTTTTCTCAAAGCCTATGGGTAAAAACATCACACGTTCACAGTGATTCACCTGTCTTTATTATCTGTCCATATACAGATGCTGATTTTATTGCGTTACATTTCTCATTATTTACTGGACCCAACTCCCCTGATGGTAATTTGACTTCTGTGGAATGTTTTGCACACAATTCTATTTATTTTTTTACATTATAAATCTATATTACATGAATATTCAAAAGTTTACTGAATGAATATGCTGGAGTCAAAATTTGGACCACATTCCTTGACATCATTTTTAGAGTTATTTTTCTAAAAACTTCCAAGCATAGGTAAAAGAAAGCAATAATTGTTGGATTCTAAACCCAGAGAAAAGTCTCTCAGAACTAAAATGTCAGTATTTCTTTGTGCAAAAAAAAATCAAAATAGACAGATGCCTTTAATTTTTAATGGACATGAAACCCAATTTTTTTCTTTCATGATTAAGATAGAGAATAACATTTTTAAAAAGTTTACAATTTACTTCTATTATCAAATATATTTCATTCTCATGTTATTCGTTATTGAAGAGATACCTAGGTACACATGCCTGAAGCACTGCATGACAGGAAATAGTGCTGCGTTCTAGTGCTCTTGCTAATGTATAACATTGTCGCAAAACTGCTGCCATTTAGTGCTGCAGACACGAGCACACTCATGAACTTACATTTCTGCTTTTCAACAAATGATAACAATAAAAGGAATAAAATATGATAATAGAAGTAAATGAGAAATTTGTTTACAATGGTATGTTCTATCTAAATCATGAAATAAAATAAATTGGGTTTTATGTCCCTTTAAGCAAAAAATAACATTACCTCAAGACAAAAAGGATATATCTTGTAAGGTTAATATACTCCATAATTTCCATGGCAGAGTTGATATGATGTCACATGATGTCACTTGTCTAGATTAACAATATTTCTTGGACATCTGGAAACTCTGTAAAAGGCTTACATCATGCTATTTGTTTAGTGAGTACAAAGAAATAATCAGCCATCAAGTGTGTCAAGTGTAACTATCAATAGTATTAACTACATTTTAGCTAGATCAGAAATTGACTCAAGGGTGCATATTAAAGCTGAGGTTGAAAAGAACTGATCAAGGGTAGGAGAACAAAGAGTTGTGTGAACTTAAAGGGACTTAAAACCAAACATTTTTCCTTCATGATTTAGAGCAGTGTTTCTCAACTCCAGTCCTCAGGACCAATAACAAGCCACATATTCATTATATCTTAACTAGAGCACAGGTGAAACAATCAGCTGAATGGTGAGCGCAGGTTAGTAACCATGGTTACTGATCAGCTGATTATTTCACCTGTGCTCTAGTTAAGCTATAATGCATATGTGGCTTGTTAATGGTCCTGAGAAACGCTGAAGTAGAGTATACAATTTTAATAACACTGTCACTTTGAGGATCTGAGTTTCTCTAAATTAAATATGATTGTAAGAATGCTCTTACATCATTTCCCCTTCTACTCATTACTCTTCTTTTGCACATTTATATAATCTCTTTCTTTGTTCCTCTATGCTTATTCCTATTCCTCTCACTATATATACCTGACCAGCCTCCTTCTAGCGCTTTCTTGTTGGGCTTGCCATGTGTGGGCAGTCAGATTTAAATGGACAAGATGCCCAAATGTTAAAGCATTTGAAAGTGATGCAACATAGCTGACTAGAAAATATCACCTGAACATATCTATGTAAAAAAGAAAGATAGTTTACCTCAAAATTTCCTCAGTAGCCACATCCAATTGTAAAGAGACTTTAAGCAGCCAATCAGGAATTGCAAGTGAGCATGCATCTGGCATGTGCAGGCACAGTCATGTTATTTCCCTCCTCAGTTTAATGAAGTTTACTATGAAATCTCATAGATCACAATAAAGTGTGACATCAGCACTGATGAAGCTGATTGGATGTTTTTTTTTTTTCTTCAATATGCAGCTTACATTAACTACAGCATAACTGTTTACACAACATTTAGGGCTCGATGATATAATCTTCGCCAGCTCAAACCTACATTTTCTCGCTGACTCTCACAGGGCTGCCCCAGTGCAATGATCGTAAAAAAGGGGCAGTCCCTGCGAGTGGTGAGATGGCTCCTTTTAAAAGTAATGAAGCTCGCTGGATAGGGACACTTCGCTCCTTAGTGCGAAGTTAGCAGGGTGCAGGGGGAGAACTTTAAAATTAAATCCTGCAGCCAATATAACCCACATTATGCTGCTTTCTGCATAGAGCATCTTACATTTGCCTATATTTTCGTATGCATTTGTTTTTCTTTTGGGGTTATAAGTGTTCGTATTGTTTTGAGAAAAGCTTGCCACCTTTTAGTTGGCGAGAAAAAACTGTGAGATCTGCAGTGCGAAAATCTTTCTATATTTATGCTGGGATTAGAGAGACATTTTCATATACGCCCATGGAACACCTATGTTCAACCTATTTTACGAAAAAACAACAATTACGCTTTGCATTTTGTAATTATAAGTTCAAATTTCTGTGTGATTGTTGCACATCCAGTGTACTACAATTACGATTTACACTATGCATATTTAATTTGATTTATTCCTGTGTAAATTATATACAAATTTACCTTTTTTGTTAACATACGATTTTTGGTGAAGAATTTTGTTACGATTTTTGATGCACCTTAACAATACAATTTTTCCCTGCTTATTTTTGTGTGAATGGTTAAAATATTTGTTTTGCATGATATTTAAAATACAAATTTTGTTGTGAACATTTCATATGAAAATGTAGTATACGCCCCTTAGCGAGACTCCCTGTTTTCAAGGTAAAAAGTGGCTTTAGATCATTCCACCAGGGAAATAGAAGGACTGGTGAGCATTCTTTAATAATCTCGCCAGCCCAGAGTGCTTTTTAATCATTGAGCCCTTAGTATTGTGAGCTGAAGACATTTTCAAATAATATATCTTCCTTTTCACAAAGGGATGTTCAGGTGATATTTCCTTGGCAGCTTTTTACAGCGATGCTGCATCACTTTCAAGTGATTTTGCATATAGGTCTCTTTAATTGAGAAGAAACTTCATGGGCAAATCTCAAAAATGTTGCTTGTTTATATTTGTGCAAAGAGGGTAAGTGTCTACATAAATTTATACAAATCAAAGTGTAGCTGTGATCTAAATGTATTGAGTTAGATTAATTAGACAGGTGGTTTTGCATGATACTTAAAGTGATGGTAAACTCTCGACTTTATAAAAACAGATCCAGAATGTTAGTGATATTTTAGATAGAGTTTAATTCATCAGTTGAAATGAAGATGCCCTATAACTTAATTTTTAATATATTTATACAATTCAAATACCCTGCGCTCAGCTGCCCACTTCAAAAGTCAATATTTCTGGGAGCTAAAGGTTTGATTTTTTCTCCAATCAGCGCTCTAGCTACAAAAAAAGTGCCATATGGGAAAAGTGCTGATTGGAGAAAAATTCAAACCTTTTGCTCACACAAAAATTGATATGTGAAGTGGGTGACGAAGCGCAGGGTCATTGAATTTTATATATTAAAATTTTTTATAGCACATATTCATTACAACTGATGAATTAAACTCCATCTAAAATATCACTAATATTCCAGATCTAATTTAAAAAGAGCAGCACTTGCCATCACTTTAAATACACCACTGCTTGGTGACTGATCCTCGTGGAGTTGCAAGCTATTTCAGCAATAACTTACAACAGGAAATAGTGTATAACAAGAGTTTCTTTCTCATGGTGGGAGCATAGAAAAATTTGCCTAAAATATGCATGGAACATAACTGTTCAGTCAGGAAAAACATTTAAAGGGATTGTCTTATTTTAATGTATAGGTATATTTTTGCACATTAAGGCCTGGAAACTATTGAAGATACAGACATTGAGCTAATTTGAAAATGTGTAGTGACATTTGGTAGAATTGTTTTTGAAAACTAAAATTGCTCCTCAGACCAAAATAATTAGAGTTGCTATAAAAATGCCAGTTTAGGGAGCAATGCAGTAAAGGAATAATTGCAACAACAACACTTAAAATGATAGTAAATGATATAGCAGTGTAGGTACTCAAATAGTACTTTTTAATTATGAAGCAGTTATTCTTATTTAGGGCCAGATTACGAGTGGAGAGCAATTTAGTGTTTTCGCTAGAACGCTAATTGCGCTAGAAGTAAACTTTCTGCATGTGTCTGGTTACACTGGTATTACAAGTTGAAAGTAAAAAGTTAATGCTCTCGCGCTAACCCAAAATGCCTAACTTACAATATCGAGCGCACAATAACCTATTCCTCTATAGAAGTTAATGGAGCAAAAAAGTGGAAAAAAACTCAAATCCAACTTGCGTACAAACCCAATTGAATTTTCTCACGTGCACTAATCCAACATGAAAATATGAATATTTCACATTCCAATATTCTGCACATAGCAGTATATGTTCTATTTATTCATAAACACATATTTCTATATATATATCCAATGGTATTTTGGTACAATATATATCTACACCTATATATACATGATTATAAATCGGTATAGATATATACATATAAATATATATATATATATGTAGTATATATATATATATATATATATATATATAGGAATATCTATTTACAAATACTTATTACATATGAATATTGCTGAAATATGTTTTTACATGTTTTTATCTCCAATGCACTTCTATATATGTCTATATATACACTGCACTTCTATATATGTCTATATATATAAATACATAAATACATCTGTACACATATATAGACATTCAATCAATATATACATATACATCTTTATATGCCTGCCTTTTTTTCTAACACCTGAAACCTCATATCTTTGAACTCTTAAAACTTTTGTGTGCAATTTTTTTTTTTATTAGATGGTACTATATACTATACTATATATACTTTGTAATATTTTTTTGATGTGTTTTGCTACACTTCTGTTTCACCAAACAGTTAACCACAGCTCTGAGGATGAGCTAACCCAACGAGCGTTAACTTGAATTGTGCTCAAAAGATCGCATTTACATTCAACTTGTAATACCAGCGCAATTTAACCTACATGCAAATGAATGCAAAAACAAAATATCAATTGCATGCAAACATTTATGCTCAACTCATAATCTGGCCCTTAGCAATAAAAAAAATATATATTTTAAGTAAATTGAACTTGCTTGTATTTTCTTGACCCTGGAATCATCGCTCATATTCCTATTCACTATTTACTTAATTTCATGCCAGCTTGCATGTAAATGACAGAATCTGAGCAGTCACCACAATAAGTTAAATAATGCACAAATAAAGATCCTGCATTATCTAGGATGGGTGCATGCATGCAGAGTGTAGAGTGGGTGAGAAGCTCTATACGTTCCTACACTACAGCGCAAAGAATTAAGGGGGGGCGGAGTGATGGATATTGTAGGTAAGAATAGGTTTGATGTTTATCATAAAATTATTTTAATTAACAAGAAAATCAAATGGAAACTGTTCTTCATGTTTATTAGGTAAAGAATGAAAGCAACATTGAAACTGTGAATTCTTTTACCATCACTTAAAGGGACACTGAACCCAAATTGTTTCTCTGAAAAGTTTTCTCCTCATCCTCTCATCAACTTTGGAGGGTCGTTCTGAGGTTTAAAAAGTCTCTGTCTCTATTTATTGTTTATGGTTTTGACAGTTCTCTAAGGTACATCCAATGCATTTAATATTCTTTCATATACTTTTACTGATTGGTACTTTTAAACAACTTTAGCAACTCTTCGCGGACCAACCTTTTTGCAGATCATGGATATCCCAGTAAGATGCAACTGCAAACATTTAAGAAAATCATACAGCAACAGCTGATTTTAATCTGAGTTCGATCAAAATAATTTTATTGATGGCAGGTGTGTGCTATTTACCTACAGGCATGAAGAATGTGATTGGTTAATTATGAACGCAGCTACAGACCCCTTATCGTAGGGTGTTCAGACGTACAGTGTTGTCATTTTTTATTATTATTTAAAATAGTTATTAACTATTTGTTTTTTCTCAGAATTTTTTTTTTGGAAGATAACATTACAGTCTGACATTTGCATAGTTTTTATTTCTATCTTTTCATAAATCTGCGGTGTGTGATTGTGTAGAGCATATTTATATATATATATATATATATATATATATATATATATATATATATATATATATATATAATTGTATCTAAATTGTAAATAAGTGTAGAATTATTCAATTGTATTTTAATTTTTTTAAACCATATGCTTTTTCTAAAACATAAGACCTGCCCCTCTTAAAAGTGTACAAAATAGATGTACAAATATACATTGCAATTCATGTAGCAAATTCTATTGTTCTGAATACAGAAAACAAGCGGCTTAAAATATTTTTCTAAAAGCAGCAATGGAAGAGTTAATGTGCTTGTGTATTGGTGCTTTTTTTTTTTTTGGATAGCTCTGTAAAGGCAGCCTGGTTCACTGCTTCCACATACTAATGAGACTCATCCATCTACCTCTGTCATTGCTAGCCTCTCCTTTCTGCTGGAAGTCAGAGATGAACGCTCAGGACAGGTCCTTTCCAGGCTGCAGTACTTAATCATTCCTAAACACGCTAGATGGCCTAAGGCAGGGAAGGCAACAACCATTTAACCCAAGCTTGGCAGCTAAAGTCTCTACATAGTCAGCTCTAAGCGTCACAGTGCACAGTTACTCTATTCTTAACCACATGCTATTGCTTCCTGGAGTACAATAAAAAAACAAACATAAACACAAGTATTATATTCAAGCTTTGAAAATGTACCCCTTGCTACTTCCTTCCCTATCTGGTTTTTGATAATGCAGTATGTGCCAATTTTAATGTAATTACTTTTTTATAGTGTTGTAGTAAACCCATCAAATACCTATTTTTATAGTTTTTCATGAATATTATCATTACCATTATGACCTCAAGTTTGAGGTTAACTTCTAAATGCACTTGTTGCATTGGTAGCAAACTTCAGATCACCAAATGCCTATACTGTGCTATTGAATATATACTGCTTTTTGATTTTTCATTATTTTACTATGCATATTTGTTCTTGCAAGTTTTGAAACCTGTTATCATAGTTGCAACATTAATAATAATAATAATAAAAATAAAGATACTATAAAGTTTCTTCTAGCTTGTCAAGTGGATCCAAAACCCTATTTATTAGACAGATGCATGAGCAAAAACTTTGTTTTATACAAAAAATATTAATATTAGGTTATTCCCAATGTTTATTTTGGTGTTATTTCATTCACAAATATGTTTGTGATTTCAGCTTTAAAAAATAATTTCTTTCCCTTCATGAGTTTGGATCAGATCATTGTATTACTTTCAATACTCAACCCAAGTTATTTCCCCCACCCCAATTACTTACATAGCTCCTCAGAGACTGAAGATTTCCAACCTTCATAGAGGACTTTATTATTGTCACAAAATGTAATTATCTGCAGTAACTCTAAAGAACAAAGACCTCTCCAATATTACCAAGAACTTAATACATCAATGCTTTGACAGAATGTTTTTGCCAAAGCAGAATTCTTAGCAGACCTATCTAATTCTGCTATAAATTGGGTTTCAAGATCTGGGAATTGTAACAGACGTCTGTTTCTTCAGTTCAAAAAACATTAAAATAATTTTATTTTGGCTCTCTTTGCCTCTTGACTAGTTTTTTAATTCTGTAAGATTTTATTTAATGTATTGAAGCAACAGTGATAGATGCCTTTCTCTAGATCTGGAAACCTAAGGAGCATATGCCCTCCCAACTTCTACATGAACTCAGATATGCTAGAAACTATAATTTTACTTCCCTTCATTTTAAGTTTAAACCTTCTAGCAGATCAAGAGAGAAATTACCACAAGTTAGTCATTCAAAATTGCCATCACCTTTTTGCCTGAATGGGGGTCCTGGTTTATAGAAGACTATTTATAACCCTCATGCAAGAGCTCTTGAACAATATGAGTCTACAATCATCCTACCATTGCAATTATTTAGGACTAGATTTATTCATTTGAGGATGGACAAGGATCACATGTTGTGAACCGGACCACATTTCATTGCAAATTATGAGGCACATTTGTTCCCCATATTTAGCATTGCAAGAGCTAAAGCTTGTGCAATGCTGCCCCCCTGCTCTAGCACAATCAATTGTGTGAGAGCAGGGCTTGTTAATCAATCCCGGTCAAATGAGCCTGAGATGATTTTCATCCTCCAACACTAGGTTGGCAAGAAAAGTTTAGGGAGCAGCGATTTTAGTCGCTTTTTCATAAAAAGTAAACAAAGAATCCGGCTGGAAGCAAAAAAAGTAACAGCTGAATTATTTATAGAAAAAAGATGCTTCATAAATATCAGTTGCAGGTTGTTAATTTGAGGGCATTTGCCTCAAAATATTTAAAGCCCATAATCTAGATCTATATTTCCCACCTAGGGATAGATTACAAGTGGAGTGCTGAATATAACTCATACTCGCTCGACTTGTATATCGCACGTATTACAAGTTCTCCGGTAAACTTCAATGGAGTGTGAAAAGTGGAAAAAAAAGTAACACCCAACAAGTCACGCAAACCCAATTGTGTTTTCTTAAGTGCACTAACCTGACATGAAATATTAATATTTCACATTCCAATGTTCTTTACATAGAAGAATATGTTATATTTATATATATATATATACATATATATATATATATATATATATTATTTAAATACATATTTCTACATATATCTGAAGTTTGATGTTTTTTGGTAAAATATATATCTATGAGGCGGAGCCAATTGCCGAAGCAACCAGAAGCATATCTATTGAGCTCCCGGGCCATATTCTAAAAACTATCAATAAACTGCTTCTTTTGAGCATTATCCTAAACTATACGGATGGGTGAGAAACTATAGTCCACCTGGTAATTACTGAATCCCTGATCTGAAAGGAAACCTGAAGCGGTAACAGTGATTAATAACAGCCACAGAGGCGAGCTGTCGCGCTAACATGGAAGCGCTGCAATTGTGGGAGCTGAAGACTCAGCAACTTTTGGAGAACCATTATCGTAGCCTGGCTGACGATATATTATCACTACTAAAGTGTATATCGCAGCCGCATAAAAAAGAGACTAAGACTGCTGCCCAGCAATCAATCACATCTAGAACCCCAGGCACTCAAGCGGGCGGCGCTACAAGCAAGATGGCGGAGAATAGAGCAGTGCTACTACAGGCCCCTTCTACACAAGGCGCTCATCTTCAGTTCGACGAATTACTGAACCACGGGAGACAGCGTGAAAGTGATCCCCACACTGAGGAGTCAGGTATTCGTGAACAAGGTTCACCACTTGCAGATCCTGTGACTCCTTCAGTGCAACTATCATTGCCTAGAGCAACTCGCAATTCACAGCATATTGAGACTGACCGTAGAGTGATGTCTGGGCCACGCCATGCACATGAAGGAGACCTGACTTCAGCGACGTGCGCTGCAATGAGCGGAGTAAACATAGCACGATATCTGCAAAAGGATAGCCCACCTCAGCCCGGTCAAGTAAAGTCTTGTAAGCTTAGGCCAGACTCAGTGAGAATATCGCCGCCAGAATCTGTCTGCATGATATCACTACCATCTAGGGCATCCGCTGCAGGAGAGAGTGGAGACCGGGTGGGCAGATTAGAAGCAGGCATAGACTGGGAGATGGGATGTGCTCCTAATCTGTCAGAGGCCATGGAATCACAATGGAGTCTCATCGGTCAGGTAACCCTTAAACCTAAACAGGCGGTAGGAGTTGGCTAAAGCATCAGAGATCCCTGAGGTCAGGGACAGTTGAAACCACAAGGTTTTTGAGACTTTCTTTCGTCAATCTTTTTCCTGATATGGTGGTCTTGATACCGCGGCTCGCTGTCAAACAGGATACAATTGAATTTGAGACATTCTACTGTACCTTATGTATATATGCTAAGACGGCCACCAGCTGGACATTCAAGCAGGCCCTTCAGTCTTATTTTTGGTGGTATTAATGTCTGTTCCCCTAGCAGTTTAGCAGTTCAGGATCGTTAACCCATGCATATGCTATATTTAATAATATACTATAGAAATTAACCTGTTTACTGCTATTGTTTGCATTTGCATTTACTGTATTTTTGCCTGCATTTGTGGTTATTTCAGATCCATAGCTATAGGGGAGCAACATATAATATAACTAATTGTTGTTATCTTATCAGTTTATTAGTTAGCAATTTGAAGAAAACACAACAAAACTACTATATAATTGTGTACTAATCAGATCTATCACCCAATATGTTGTTATAGTTCTCTATGCTACATGCTCCAACTTCTTCATTGGGTGCTTCAGTTAGTATGTTATGACTGAACACTAGGTTTTATTGTCTCATCATCTGGGTATACACCAGGACAGTTCACGTACAGCTAAAGTTGCCAGTGTGTCTGTTTTAACTCCTAGTTAGACGTTTAGGTGGCCCCCTGCTGTCTTTAGGTCATGATGTATGCATCTTCAATGTAATGTTAATCCTTAGTAATGTTTATTCTGTTATGCCCTTAGGAGCACTTTCATCCTCAATATATACATTTTCCATTTGCTACCTATTAACCATATTCGTGCTGAGGCCATATCTGCTTAAATACTATATATTTAACTACATGTTGCAACGAATCAACGGTTCATATAACTACTTTGTATATGTACAATTACAGTTCATAATATGTTGTTTTACATATGTGATAGACTAAAGCATGCATGAATTCTGATGACTGTTATTTGTCCTATATGCTAATGAACATTAATATGTTTTTCTTTCTTTAGCCAATCCTGTCTAGTTTGACGCCTTGCAATGTAAATGTCAGCTTTTGATTTATGCTAATTCTCTATAAGCTAACCGTTAGCTCTATATGAAATTCTATGCAAGAAGGCTGAAATCATTTACCATGGTCAGATCTATAGATAAACCTTCCATTTTATAATATTATTCTTTGACAATGCTGAGTTTGATGCCTTGCACTGAACATATTGGATATCTATTCCTACCTGTCAGAATTCTAACTGCTTAATATTTAACCTTATGCCGTTATTGCTATGTATTGTAATTTTTACATGACACCCATTAGTAGGACTCAAGCATATATCATTCTTAGTCCCTTGTTAGCTTTTCTGTCTTAAGCATGATCTGTTTTCTTACCAGAACGCCACTCTAAATACCTTTAATAATCTATTACATGCTCTTTAGCAGGCCACACAAGAGCATGTTTATTCACCAAGCATATTGGTATTTTGTTTGATCATCTAAGGCTCTATTCAGTCAACTTGCCCTGGGTCTCTCACCCTTAATTGTCCTCTTTGTCTATGGAGGGTATAAAATCTTCAGATAAGGTTAGATTGCCTAATTCATATTCTCAGCATGGCCTAGCAATCACCTTAGCTTCCGCTGTAGTGTAGTACTCCACTAAGGATAGGGATTAGCACTTTGAGGTACCTTGACCACTTGCTGGATTTATGAGGTTTGGCGGTATTCTTGCTATTACTAATTCTAATGTATGCCAGTATAGCGGGGTATACCTATCTCCTAATAATACCCACTAAATAATTTACAAACAGATCTACTCCTTAGTCATATGCATAATGCTGTTATAATTAACAGAGTAGCCTTATGCCACTATTTAGTTATTCTACCTAGAGTTAAGATACCACTGCGCCCCACTACCCACTCCTAAGTAGACAAATTTCCCAAGACATATCTAATTTATCTTTTTAGCAATCTAGCTCCCTGGCCTACAGTCTCTATGTTTGGGCTCTCCCGGGCCCACTCCTAGTACCTTATACTACTTACACTTATATATGGCTCCGCCCTCCCACCCCCTTTACCTATACATATAGCGGTGCTTACCCGCTGAATATCCCCCTCCCTTTATATATCTCGGCCCAAGAGTGGCTGATACTTATATTAAACCTCCACAGGCTGATATTTTGGTTTTAGATAATATTTTACTAGAATGTGGAGTTCATACGCTGATAATATAAAATGAAGTTCTATTTTTTTTCTCGCCAAAGATATTGTCTATCTTCATAACCAGACTTGAAATGTATTTTTACTTGCTCAATATGCATATTATTTTCTCAATAATGCTTTTGTATAGACAATGTATTTTTCTCTCTGTTGTAACTTTTGCCTTAGGGCGAGTCTTTGTTTTGATGTTATATGCTTTAACTTCAATAAAAAAATAATTTTCAAAAAAAAAAAAAAAAAAAAAAAAATATATATATCTATATCTGTCACGCTGCTCCATCTTGGCAGCGGCTCTGCCTTCCCTACCACGACCATTGCCATGGTTGCGGCGATGACATCATCGCCGCACGCCGCTTCTGGCCTTTGATGCTGCTCTCCTGTTTGATGTTCTTGGTGCGAACCTACACCTACAGTGGGGGAAAAAGCATTTAGTCAGCCACCAATTGTGCAAGTCCTCCCACTTAAGAAGATGAGAGAGGCCTGTAATTTTCATCATATGTATACCTCAACTATGAGAGACAAAATGTGGAAACAAATCCAGACAATCACATTGTCTGATTTGGAAAGAATGTATTTGCAAATTATGGTGGAAAATAAGTATTTGGTCAATATCAAAAGTTCATCTCAATACTTTGTTATATATCCTTTGTTGGCAATGTCAGAGGTCAAACGTTTTCTGTAAGTCTTCACAAGGTTGTCACACACTGTTGCTGGTATGTTGGCCCATTCTCTAGAGCAGTGATGTTTTGGGGCTGTCCCTGGGCAACACAGACTTTCAACTCCCTCCAAAGGTTTTCTATGGGGTTGAGATCTGGAGACTGGCTAGGCCACTCCAGGACCTTGAAATGCTTCTTACGAAGCCACTCCTTCATTGCCCGGGTGGTGTGTTTGGGATCATTGTCATGCTGAAAGACCCAGCCACATTTCATCTTCAATGCCCTTGCTGATGGAAGGAGGTTTGCACTGAAAATCTCACGATACATGGCCCCATTCATTCTTTCATGTACACGGATCAGTCGTCCTTTTCCCTTTGCAGAGAAACAGCCCCAAAGCATGATGTTGCCACCCCCATGCTTCACAGTAGGTATGGTGTTCTCTCTCCTCCAAACACGACAAGTTGTGTTTCTACCAAACAGTTCTATTTTGGTTTCATCTGACCATATGACATTCTCCCAATCTGCTTCTGGATCAACCAAATGCTCTCTAGCATACTTCAGACAGGCCCGGACATGTACTGGCTTAAGCAGGGGGATACGTCTGGCACTGCAGGATCTGAGTCCCTGGTGGCATAGTGTGTTACTGATGGTAGCCTTTGTTACGTTGGTCCCAGCTCTCTGAAGGTCATTCACTAGGTCCCCCCGTGTGATTCTGGGATGTTTGCTCACTGTTCTTGTGATCATTTTGACCCCATGGAGTGAGATCTTGCATGGAGCCCCAGATCGAGGGAGATTATCAGTGGTCTTGTATGTCTTCCATTTTCTAATTATTGCTCCCACAGTTGATTTCTTCACACCAAGCTGCTAGCTTATTGCAGATTCAGTCTTCCCAGCCTGGTGCAGGTCTACAATTTTGTTTCGGGTATCCTTCGACAGCTCTTTGGTCTTCACCATAGTGGAGTTTGGAGTGTGACTGTTTGAGGTTGTGGACAGGTGTCTTTTTCACTGATAACAAGTTCAAACAGGTGCCATTAATACAGGTAATGAGTGGAGGACAGAGGAGCCTCTTAAAGAAGAAGATACAGGTATGTGAGAGCCAGAAATCTTGCTTGTTTGTAGGTGACCAAATACTTATTTTCCACCATAATTTGCAAATAAATTCTTTCGAAATCAGACAATGTGATTGTCTGGATTTGTTTCCACATTTTGTCTCTCATAGTTGAGGTATACCTAGGGATGAAAATTACAGGCCTCTCTCATCTTCTTAAGTGGGAGAACTTGCACAATTGGTGGCTTACTAAATACTTTTTTGCCCCACTGTATGTAAGTAACTCTCACTTTATGGACTTTGCCCAAGTATAGGTGTTACTCTGTGTGCTCCTGGGTGCTTATATTTTGCTTAACCCCTGAACGGCTGTTTGCCTTATTGTTACTTAACTTTGTCTGTTTCAAGACTACTCTATTGCTTAACTCTTGAACTGCTGATTGCCTTTTTGTTGCTGACCTCTGCCTGTTCCTGACAATTCTACTGGTTTACTCCTGAACTGCTGAACTGCTGGATTACCTTATTGTTGCTGATCTCTGCCTGTTCCTGACCATTTTATTGGTTTACCCCTGAACTGCTGAACTGCTGGATTGCCTTATTGTTGCTGACCTCTGCCTGTCTCTGACCATTCTACTGTTTAACCATTGAAATGCTGGATTGCCTTTCTGTTGCCAAACTCTGCCTGTCTCTGACCATTCTACTGATAAACCCCTGAACTGCTGGATTGCCTTTCTGTTGCTGACCTCTGCCTGTCTCTGATCATTCTACTGTTTAACCATTGAACTGCTGGATTGCCTTTCTGTTGCCGAACTCTGCCTGTCTCTGACCATTCTACTGGTAAACCCCTGAACTGCTGGATAGCCTTTCTGTTGCTGACCTCTGCCTGTCTCTGACCATTCTACTGTTTAACCATTGAACTGCTGGATAGCCTTTCTGTTGCTGACCTCTGCCTGTCTCTGACCATTCTACTGTTTAACCATTGAACTGCTGGATTGCCTTTCTGTTGCTGAACTCTGCCTGTCTCTGACCATTCTACTGTTTAACCCCTGAACTGCTGGATTGCCTTTCTGTTGCCAAACACTGCCTGTCTCTGTCCATTCTTAGCCTTACCCTTATTGCTGTGAAGGACTATCTTGTCTACTATGAGTACTGCTTACCTCATTTCTTAAACTCACTTAGGAATATCTATCTATGGTTTTGACCATATAATTATATTTAGCTAGATTTTCACATTTGCCTGCACTGTTATTACAAGTGGAGTGCAAATATCGCTTTCAGGAAAGCGATATTTTGTGCTCCACTTGTAATCTGGCCATATTTACATTAAAGGGATATGATACTTACATTTCATGATTCAGATAGAGCATGCAATTATAAACAACTTTTAAATTTACTCCTATTATAAATTTGTATTCATTCACTTAGTATCTTTTGATGAAAAGCAGGGACATTTGCTTAGTAGCCGGCCCATTTCTGGAGCACTATATGGCAGCGGTTTTGCAAGAATGTTATCCATTTGCAAGAGCACTAGATGGCAGCACTATTTCCTGTCATGTAGTGCTCCAGATGCCTACCTAGGTATCTCTTCAACACAGAATACAATGGGAACAAAGCAAATTTGATAACAGAAGTAAATTGGATTTTCTTTTTAAATAGTGTGCTCTGTCTGAATCACAAAATAAAATGTTTGGGTTTCATATCACTTTTATTGTTTTTATTTTAGTTAATTTGTTGCGAAGATGAATATTGATAGACTACTATACATTGTATACAAGTAATGTACATTTTATTTGCGTAAAAAGGATACTGAAGTCATAGTGTATCTCATCACTGAGAGAGTCATTGAAGGCATAATATATCTCAGCACTGAAATACAAAAGAGAAGCAGACAAAATAAACATAATAAAGGTATATAAACTATCCTTTTATTACTTATTTGCAAAACATGTTTAAGACCATTTGAGTTAGCTGTAACTTAGGTTGTGCACTACTAAGCAATCACTGTTATCATGTAGCGGATATATTGTATTAATTTGAAGCATATTTTGTTGCATAATTTGACTTTCAGGGGTAGATTTATCATAGTGCGAGCGGACATGATACAATGTAGCGTATCATGTCTGCTGTCAGCATTTATGATTGCACCAGCAGTTCTTTTGAACTGTTGGTGCAATGCCGCCCCCTGCAGATTCGCGGGGTGTCAATCAATCAATCAATTTCTGTCTGCGGCCTCAGAGCAGTTGGACAAGTTATGGATAATTCGGCCCCTCAGTCTTTTTTAGGGATGGCGGAAAAAGATGACTTTTAACAAGCAAAATAAATAATAAATGTATATTGCATTGTTGTTTCATTTTCATTAATTAATTAAATTATTTAATTTATGGGGAATTACATTTTGAGTTTAATGTCCTTTTAATGTGCACTGCAGATGTTTGGATACAAACTTGAGAAAATGTCCTCTACCTGCTGGTAGCTAAAATCTAATGATAATAAAGTTAGCAGACTTCTAATTAATGCAAGCTGCAATACTCCCTGTGCTCAGTGGGCCCATTGTTTAATGAATTGCTAAATGTGCTTGATTACTGTTACATTGTAGACTGAAGGAAATGGGCAGAGAGATTTCAAAAGCTCACTGGAGGATATGATGAAAATGAATTGGATCAATAAGATCTTCCTGCTCATCTCTGAATAACGCATTATGGACTCTACTGTTGTAGCTGGGGATAATGTAATTCTTTGGCTTGTTTTCTTTTTTATAATTTACAAATATAAATCTCTTTTGACAATGGATTTTAGGACTAGTCTTCATGGAGTTATAAATGATCCCCAGACTCCAGTCTTGGTTACTCACAGAGACAGATAAATTAATTAGCAAAACTTTTTATGCCAATTACTTTATGCCCTTGGCTTTTGGTTGTTTCTGAAGAGCAGCAGCTAATTAAAGATATGATTCATAATTACTGGTCGATCGAGTAGTGGAGTAATGGAATCAGGAACTGGTCCAAAAAAAAATTATCCGTCAAATCACCACAAATTGTTACATAATATAAAGATATAAAATCCAAATACAACTGATTTTTGTTTGATGCACAAATTCCCTTACGCAAATAAATACATCACCTGCATATGTTTATAAGGACATTTACATATTAATTTGTGTTTATTTGTGTTAAAATATAATTGTTCATATATTTGTTTTTGCCTAAATGTTACGTCACATCTCAAAGCTGCTCAAAACTTTAACATGCTATTTGGAAGGGTTATTTTAGACACTGTTATAGAGTAAACTGTTTATTGCTAAACTAATAACTATTAACATTAGTTTTTCCTACATTAATGGTAGGCAAATTTTAGGGACAATGAAGAATGCAATTTTTTTCAATATGGGGTACGTTAAGGACACCTAACAAAAATCCATTACATGTGATAAATAAAGCTGTCAAGATTCAAAATGGACCTTTTTTCCTCTTAAATGAGCCTTTAGGTTTTCACACAACAGCTCACATATAAAGAAGTTTCCATGGGTACTCAAATACTACATAAATCTAATTAGGACAAAAATAGAAAGTTGCAGTTTTGCACTACACAAAATTTAAAGAGACATTCATTTCCCTCTTGAATTAATAGAAATTCAACAGTGCATACATTTTATAAGCTTAAAAAAATACTTAACCCCTAAATGTTATTGTTTTATTATTTTGAGGCTTCAAATGTCACCATTTACTCTAATGCATTGTACTTCCCTTCAAATGCTCACTGTCATTTATTATTCTCATATGTGCTTTAGATTTGGAAAATCTATTAAAAACCCAAGGAACTATAAGAATACAAGGAACTATAAGAATGGGGCATTTAACAGGCTTTTGGAGTCTTGGCAGGGTTTACAGAGACAATCATGGAATTAAAAGATATGTGTACAAAGTGGATGTAAAACATGGGCACTATATGCTATATAAGGTTTGTAACCCATTCACTGCTGAGCCATATTCACACTTGTGCTAAAGGCGTTTTATTTATTTATTTATTTGACATTGACACATACATTTTAACTTTTTTCTGTAACACACAAATTATACCCTACTTTTCAGCAGAACAAGCACTTTTAGACAATGGCCTCTAGTTATCAAGCCGTCAACCGCAAATACGTTGGAATTCCGCAGCATATTTGTGGTGAGGCTGATTCGCCTTAGTTATCAACCCCTACTGCCCAGCAAAAGTAGAATATAGTGACCTAAGCTTCGATCCGCCGGACTCAGTCCGACACAGATCGATGCTTACATCACTCCAGATGTTCCGAACGCAAGTTCAACACAATCTGACTACTTTTGGTAGTTATCAAACTACTACCAGGTACGCTCGCCACTATTCCGGGCCAGCGTACCTGGATTTCAATCCGCCGCCCTGGAGGTGGCAGATCCCAAAGGAATCAATGGGAGTCTGACCATAGTGAAAGCTCATGTTTGCTGCTGCCCGATATCCCATTGATTCCTATGCACCTAACACCCTAACATGTACCCCAAGTCTAAACACCCCTAATCTGCCCCCCCCACACCGCCGCAACTAAATAACTAAAAGTTATTACCCCCTAAACCTTAGCTCCCGAACCCCGCCGCAACTATAATAAATATGTTAACCCCTAAACAGCCCCTCCTAGACCCCACCGCAACTATAATAAATATGTTAACCCCTAAACCGCCACTCCCGGACCCCGCTGCAACTATAATAAATATGTGAACCCCTAAACCGCCACTCCTAGACCCCACCGCAACTATAATAAATATGTTAACCCCTAAACCGCTGCTCCCGGAGCCCACTGCAACTAAACTCGCCGTTACTCACCACGGGCAAAATGGTGTCCGATGTCGCTATGTACTAATAATCCCCCAATAAATAGACACGTCTAGCCCGCCGCGAGCAGTGGCGGATTATTGATAAATTTGACGCCTCGCTCGGCGCGACTAAGCTAATGTACTTAACTTTCAGTCGAATTGTCTGGCCAATTATTAACACGTGACATGCAAGGTGTCAGAAACGTCATAGTAGTCGCGGGAAAGGAATTTTACCCCTATAAAACTTCAACTTTTCTAAACAACTTTATTATTGTTCAAAAATTTTTGGAGAGTGATTACAGAGCGTTATTTTTTGTGATCTTTATTTACGAATTGGATATGGCTTCAGCTGGATCTGATACCACATCAAAATCCAAGAATCCTCACTTTTCGCATCAGCAAAACGTTGTTTTGATTGACATGATTATTGACTCTTATGATTATTTGTTTGGATGTCGTGTCAAACAGACAAATTTTTCCAGGAGGAAGCAGATCTGGCAAAGGATTAGCGATGCTGTTAGTGCCCAGGGTCCTGGAAAAAAGGATGTCGATCAGCTGAAGAAGCGTTACAACGACATTAAACGTTTCGCCAAAGCTAAATTGGCCAGAGAAAAAAATTTGGCACGTGCTACCGGAGGTGGACCAGCATATGTGGCCGACCTCAATGACTATGAGCAGAAGCTGGTTCAGCGTCTAGGACCAGAGATCATCACTGGCATAACGGATGATTGTGACAGTGATTTAAGAGGTAAATGTACAACATAATTGACGCAAAAATGTTTGTTAAATAATGATAGCTCAGTGTCTCCAATATATATTTATTAAAAATAACATGATCTGACTTCTTATGCTTCCGTATGTGAATCCGCACATAGGCCCCAAATAGTCTTATCATTTATGGCGCACTAAAATGTAAAGATATGTTTTAGAATATATATATATATATATATATATATATATATATATATATATTTTTTTTTTTTTTTTTTTTTAAAAAGTATAAATGGGATTGTACAATAATAGTGTTTTCATACTTACCTTTTTTTTAAGCTATAACGGGAATATACCTTTTTTAAGAGTTGATTATAAATATAGGGGGCAACTATTATTGTGATCCCTAAAGATAACACCCATGTGTTCATTTACAAACCAGTATTGCATTGAAACTCCTTCAAGAGATAATGACAATAGAAATAATGCAATTTGAAACTATTAAAAAAATATTCATGTTGTGTAACATGGTATGTTCGACATTAATCATGAAATATAATTTTTTTAAATTCATATCACTTTAACTTTTATCTCTGCATATTCTGACTGACCCCTGATCACATGCCTTTGTAAATTTATTATCTATTGACTTCCATGTTGCAGTATTTGAGTATACAATATTATTTTTAACATCTTTCAAAATTAGTAGATAATATCTAATTGTTCTCAGCTTTCTAAAGATATACTTTTTTCAGACATAGCTATACACATAGTTGACGCAGTCACATGACCCATCTATGTGCATCAACCAATGATCATTTACTGAGCCTGTATAGATTTGCTTTTCATCAAAGTGTATCAATGCAATGAAGCCAAAAAGATAATACAATTAAATAATTTTTAAAAAGCATGTTTTTATGAGATCATGAAAGGAAAATGTTTGTTTTCATGTCCCTTTAATGATTGTGCGTTCATTCACTGCTGCGATGATATTATTATTAACAGTATTAGCTTTCAGTTTAAACATGAAATAAAAATCAAATTAAAAATGTATTAATAAAACTAATTTTTTTTTTAATTTATTTTAAAGCAACACCAACAACACAGCCTGGGAGGAGTAGCAATGAAGTGCCCACTTGTTCAAGTTCTTCTTCAGCTGTTTACAGACCATCTATCGGTGCAGCTGGTTCCAGACCTTCTACCAGTTTATCTCATGGACAATTTATACGGTCCACATCAACTGTTACACATAGTTCTTCATCTGCGGACACACTCCCTGATGTAAGGACCAGCACTCCAGAAACTGGTGTTGGCAGAGCAACTGGTAAGTAAATTATTAATTAATTGAATATTTACAATGTTGTGTGTGTTATCTCTTTCATCTATCAAATCCAAAATTTATTTATTTTTTTACACAAATGTACAACGTCAGTATTGACATAATCTAGTTCTAGATTGTTTTGAGATGGAATGGCATTTGAATGACAAATACCAATGATCTTAGATTTTCATGAAAGGGACACTGTACAAATTTTTTAAATGATAATTCAGGTAGAGCATGCAATTGTAAGCAAATTTCTAATGTACTTACATTTTAACATTATTTTCTTTGTATCTTTCTTTTAAATCCAAGAATGTGAGTTTAGATGCCGCCCCATTTGTGGTGAATACACTGTGTTGTTTTTGCTGATTGGTTGTTAAATTCACCTACCAATAAACAAGTGCTTTCCATGGTTCTGAAGCAAAAATGAGCTTAAATGCCTTATTTTTCAAATAAAGGAAACAAGAGAATTAAGCAGAATTGATAATAGTATTAAATTAGAAAGTTGATTGAAATTGCATCCTATATCTTAATCACAAAAGAATTGTTTTTTGTTCAGTGTCCCTTTAATTGCAAACTACATTGTCATTAATATTTTTACTAATAGATTTTTCACTGAATGTAATAGCGTTTGAATATATGGTAGTAAATAACTTCTTTTTTTTTTTTTGTTTCTAGGTGATTTTTGGCGTCTTTTCCAGAGATTGACTGGACATTCATCTCCATTATTTGATGGTATGTATCACTTATGTATATATATAATATAATTTAAATTTTTGTATGACTGTTGTATCTGCTCTCTCCTTCTATTCCATTTCTGAAACCGTGTTTACAAAAATTTATGTTTATTTTCTAACAATTGTTTATGTCTTGATCTAGAAGAAGAAAACTCATCAAGGGAGATCACTATCAATCTCATGCCAATAGCGGAAAATCCAATTCAAGAAGAAACAACAGGAGGTCATGATGGAAGTGAGACTCCAGATATTCTAGAAGAATTTGGTGATGCACAACCAGATGAAATCCATACACCTGAAAACCTGGAGGAACCAGTTGAAACACAGGCACCACCACTAACACAGGAAACCGGTGCTGTAAATATTGAAAATCCACCAGCAGAAGGACTATTAGCCGATGTTGGATTAAGGGAAATGTTGACCCTTGCAAGGCAATATAGAGAGGACCACAGGGACATGCAGAATATTATTAACACTAATATTGAACGCTGGGCAGCTATTTCGGAAAAAAATATTGAAATAGAAATTGAAAGAAATTAAATTGAAAGGCAGAAATTACATCTGCAAAGAGAAATGTTTCAGTGGCAGAGGCAGATGGATAAGAAAAAAAACAGCAAATAAATAGAGCATTATCCATCACTGAAAGGACATTACAATCTCTCTTGTCTATTGTTAGTGAAAGGGAGGGTACATCAGACCTCAAAAGGCCACGTCTACAATGAACATTTCATTTCTTATTTATAACACCATAAAAGTTGTATTTTATGTTAATTGTTTGCAGAGATATATTTTTAATTTAATGTTTTTTTTTTTTAAAGTTTAAAATGTTATTGTTTAAAAAAGACAATTTTTTTTATGCACCAAAAATATGTTTTATTTACATAAATTCAAAATTAGGAGTACTATTGATTCTTCACAAAGACAGTATTTGTCATTTTTTCATTGTCAAAACAGTATTAAATCAAATAACATATTTTTGGTATAAAAAATCTACTTGCTCCAATAACATTCCCAAAGTTGCCCTAATTTTAGCAATTTTGAGTTTAACATGATCTTCAAGACAACTCTGAGTACTTTTGTCTTCAGTTTCAGTAGTTGATGTTGAAGATACATCTGTAGAATAACAAAAGCAAAAAAATATTAATTCAACTTACATATACATATGCAATGTATCATATGGTTTATTTATTCACAAATATTACCTCCTGATGTGGTGTTATCGATTTTATCTACTATATTGGCTTCTACACTTATGTCCACTCCTTTAAAGATTTTATCAGAGCCAACTCCTAGAAAAATGCAATATGTATTAGTTAAAACTTTGATTTTCTTAGATTTAAGATTACTGAGTATGACACATACCTTTATCTACCATCATTGTTCTTAAAACTTCTATACTTGGTTGACTATCATCTGAACTCAAGGCTACAAATATTGGCACACTATCAGGATTTTGAAAATCTTCTATTTCATACCTATTATTTATGTCTTCCATGGTAATATCTATTAATGTAATTACAAAGATAGGATAGAAAACTATTTAAGCCAAAACCTAAAATATATTATTTAAAAGTTAAATAGCAACTCATTACCTGTCTGTGTGTTTTATTAAAAACTTGATATGGATTGGGAGATAATTCAATATCCAACAGTGTTAGTGGCATAAGTGGAGATAAAGCTTCACTTCTGGGTGTTTGCACCAACATTGACCGGAGGTAGCTTGGTGGCTGTTCACACTTACTTTTCTTACTTCTCATATCTATAAACATATTAATTAAAAAGATTTGAATGAAAACATTTAATTTTAATTAATTATAATCATTATTTTTTCCAAAAATAGAAATTATGCTTAATACAACAATTATAATAAGTGGACAATGAACAAAAAAAAATTCTATTGAGATTCAGATAAAGCATGCCATTTTAAACAAATTTTTAATTTACTCATATTTTTACATTTTCTTCATTCTCTTTGTTTCTTTATTTGAAAAAAAAGGCATCTAAGCTATGTTTTGAGTTCAATATAATGCAAAACACTTGTTTATTGGTGGATGAACTTACCCACCAATCAGCAAGAACAACACAATGTGTTCACAAAAAATGTGCCTTCATACACTTAAATTATTGCTTTTCAAATAAAGATACAAAGAGAATGAAAATAATTAGATAATAGGAGTAAATTACAAACTTGCTTACAATGGCATACTATATCAAAATTTGGATAGCAAAAAGTTTGGTTCAGTATCCCTTTAATAATATTTTATTTTCTCAAAAAGGTATTTTTAATTCTACTAACACAGTTATGCATCCTTATTTTTCTTACTATGAAATTAAAATTCTACTAACATGTTTCATGAAGTTCATTTTTAAAGACAAATTAAAATTATATTTTACTCTACTAACTCAGTTCTGCATGCTTACTTTTCTAACTTGTTTCAATTGTATATACTAATATAGTTATATTTGACTCTACTAACTCGGTTCTGCATGCTTACTTTTCTAACTTGTTTAAATTGTATATACTAATATAGTTAAAGTACGACAAAAAAAATAATAATATTGTCCTTGATTCGTCAATGATGACGCAGTTAAAAAATATCATGATTACTTTCTATTTAATATATAATTTAAATTATAATTTTGGAACTTACATGTCCTTATCAATCTTCGAATAGATTTATAGTACTTTGGTTCTCTTCTCTTCAAGTCACTATATTTTCTAAGACATTGTTGTCTTGTTCTTTTAATTTTTGAAATACGATGCATTCTTCTCAGCATCTCGTATATAATTTTGTCTCTGCATTCCTGTCTCACTGCCCTTACACCACCAATATGTTTATGGAAATATTTATCCATGGCATAAACTAATATCACTAATTCGCCAGCACCAAAAGGTTCAGGACGCGACATGTTTGACGATGACGTCATTATTTGTTATGTCAATCATTAGCGCATTGATCTAGATATGTATCCCAAAAAAATTTAAACAATATAATGTATATGTAGATTAATGTATTTAGTATGTTTATAGTTATTACAAATGATATTTTGTTAATAAACATTTTCTTTGTTTCAGATGTGTAAATATTTATTTGAATTTAGTTTGGTTTACAGTATTTAATAATAGATAATATATAATGTTTCAAGATTGATTGTCAGTTTATAATAAAATAATTTAGTTTCCATTATTTGTTGATCATTTTTTGGGGATTTATTTATTTTCAATTGTTATATAAAAAAATATACAGTCAATATTTTATTCCTACAAATGTAACATTGTATTAATGTTACATATATTTATATGTACAATGACAATGTTTAATCTATATGAGCCACTATAAAACTTGAAAAAATCTAGAATGGAAATAGATATTATTAAAGATCAGAAAATAAGTGATAAGAGTAAGCCCTGAAGGTTTCTTTCATTTGAATATGGGCCAACCTAGGAGCTGTTAAAAATTGTGATTAAAATAAAACAAAGCAAATTAGCAAGTCTTTAAAATAACAACTCCTATCTGAAAACATAAAATCTTCCTTTGGAATATCCTTTCGTTTGGTAAATCTACAATTCAATGAGACAATACAATGAATTACCATCTGCTATGGAGGGATTACATTACACTAATCACATTATGTAAAAGAGTTTGAGAAGCTATAGACAGTAGTGTGATGTCACAAAGACAATGTATTAACTAAAATATATTGTCTGTAATTACTTTGATCAGAAACTGATTTATTTGAAACCTTTGATAATTGAAGAGCAACAACTGTAATGTATTTATCTGTTTATCAACAGGGATTTTTAATAACCTTAATTATTATTAAAAAAAAAGTAGAAGACAATTTAATAAAGCAAATTGTTTTTATTGATCAACTTAAAACAGGAATTTTAATCATCAAAATATTGTTCGGAAACCATGTCCCTTGTTGCCATACCACACCTATTAGCTTGTTCTACACATATTTCTTCTGTTAACTCATCAGCATCTATGGTATTTTCTTCTTCTAATCGGCAGCCTCTTTTGATAGCTATATTCTGCAGTATGCAGCAAACCAATATAATTTTTGCCACTTTCTCCGGTGCATACTGCATAGCGCCGCCAGAACGATCAAGACATCAAAACCACATTTTCAAAAGACCGAAAGTCCTCTCAATTATCCCCCTGGTAGATCGGTGAGCTTCATTGAAACGTACTTGATTTCTGGTCTGTGGGTTGTTATAGGGAGTCAACAGCCATTCTGTACATGAGTAGCCTGCATCTCCTAATAGTACATAAAATAAATATAAATATTATTATAAAAATAATTATAAAGATTGACAACTATATGATACAAATTTAAAATATACATATTACTCTTTAATTACAGTCGACAAATTGGGCGCAATTTATGTACATGGAAATGATAGACAAATTAGACGCCAGTTATGCTTACCTAGAAGCCATCCTTCAGGCATATCTCCGTCCTCGAACTTCCGGTATAAGCCAGTCTGCCTTAGGATGTAAGAATCATGACATGAGCCAGGGAAGTTTGAAAGGACACTGATTATCCTCATGTTGGGGTCACAGACCATCTGAACCTTCAAGGAATGGAAATGCTTTCTATTCCTATAGATCTCCTCATGAGCTTGAAGTGGTCTTACAGCAACATGGGTACAGTCTATGGCACCTAGGACATTGGGCATCCCAGCCATCCTATGGAAATTGGACTTTATAGATTGACATTCTTCAGGGGTAGATGGCAAACAAACATATCGATAACCATCATAGCCCCTATGACTTTTGATAAGTGGCGTGAAAAAGCAGATTGACTCATTCCAATAATGGCGCTAGAAACTGCCTGAAAGGGGCCTGTTGCCATAAAATGCAATGCAGCTAATAGTTTCAGTAGTCCCAGAATAGCTTGTGAACGAGCCGTCATCGGCTCCAAATGATCTTCAATCTCTCGATACAGGTGTAATATGGATTCACGATCAAGCCGGAATCTTTGTATGATCTCTCAGTCAGAAAGGCTGTGCAAACCAACCCGTGGAAGGAATACACGGGGGACACAAACTCTCCTTCTTCAAACCAATCGATTAGCGACATTTCCAGTATTCAGTCTTCTAGACCGAATTTGCATCACACGGAGAATAAACAAATACAGAAGTGTCTCTATAGCTGCCGAAATGAACAATGTAAGTACAATACTGATATTACTACCTTTTATATATGTCTAGACTGGTGTCTACAATGACTTTCCTATTGGTTTGTACCTTGCCCGCCACCTAAAAGGTGGCGAGGCAAAAGTAACGAGGTGGGAGCGGAAATTGTCGCGAGCGGACAAATAGATTTTTTAGTACATTCGTTTTTGGCGAGTTGTTGGTCAAATGTGTCTAATTTCAGTGAAAAATGGAGAGGTAGCGAGGTTTGGCGGATAAGTACACTCGCAATTTTAAAGATGCGAGTTTGAACATAGTTGACGACTTTGTACATATCAATTTGCGAGTTTTGACGTGAGATTTTTTCCGGGTAGCTCGCTGACTGCTTAGTACATGGAGCCCAAGCAGTTACTGCCAGGTTACCAGTCTTACTATGATAATTACTTAATAGATTATATATAGAAATAAATCCCCTTATTTGAAACCTTTCCTTTTCAGAGATGGAGTCTTACGACGTACTGTATTATTGTGGTGAGGGTGTAATAAAGACCTCTTAAAAAGTGCTACAATTCCCAAAATAGGGAGGTATCTGTCATTGTTATAACAATCAGCTAGCAGCTGGCTGTAACAGGACCACTCATTTGAATGAGCAAGATTGATGATTTCCAATAAAGGGTCTGTGAGGATATATTGTAAACACCCTGATATAGATATATAGGTGTATTTTTTTTCCACTCAGTCTCACACCCCACTGTGGGTCATGTCGTATATGACAAACCCTGGTTAGCTCATTGAACTGAGGGTGACCAGAATTTGGTCAATTAGATGTGAAATAGTTCTGCGAGCAGTACTTCATACACTTGTAGAAAACCTAAGTCAGATAGAATGGATAAAGGGAGGAAGAAATGAATAAAAACTCTTAGTCAAGTAGGAGGCTCTGAATTTTACTAGAGTGAAATAGACACATAACTTCAATAGCCATGTATATGTATACTTGCATATGCCTGCATGAGACTTGGCTTGATGCCTAATAATTTATAGTGATTATAGAACATTAGACCGTTGCAGTAATGTGCTTTCTAGTACCCCTAACAGGTTGTGGCAAGTGAAACCTGTGCAAACCATTATAGGGACAATATGCCAAACAATCTGTTTCTATAGTTATGGATTCATTTTATGTATTGCAGTATTGACAATATAATCAACAAGTCATGAGCAGACTGATACAGGGTTAAAAGCTGTAACAATACTGTGTATGTAGTTGTCTGTCGAGTTACAACTCAGGTCCTGTTTCCAGATGGTTGTGGTGCACACGCTGAACCAGATCCATGAGTGAAAGGAGACTGTCGCTCTGCAGAGTGACGTCACACGCTCCGGTGTGTACTCTGAGAATCCTGTGTCTGAAGCGTAGTGGTGAGGCAGGCAGCTAGAATGATGAGATCTAGGAACAAAAGGAGACTCAAGAGTTCAGTTAGTAAGTCTGATAAATGCCCCTGTAGAGCGGTGAAGATCCTAGGACGTTTGCAGATCCGGAATCAAAGTGAGGCTAAAGAATATCCCATAGGAGACCAATTACCTAGCAAAGGTATTGTCATGAGATGCAGGACATATGCAGGACACAGCAATGATGGTACAACTCTATTTTATTACAGAGCACAGAAACATACATCTAGTCAGGTTGATTTCACTAACTAACTGCGACACAGACTACCGGACATAAGCCCCGCCCCCAAACTAGTGACATCACATCCTGCTCTCATCACATCTTCCCCTTTTTCAAAGGCGAAGCATACATTTGAATATAACAAATAACAAGGTATACAAACAGAGTATACAACAACATTTTTTTCGAACAATATATAACAAATAGGTTCAGAAAATATAAACAGATAAAATACATCCTGACTTGGACATTGGGGTAGACTACCCTAGTCCACAGTGACCATGGGATTATTCTGCCCATACTTCCGGTCACTGTTCTAGCTAAAGTCAGTCCCTATATCGGGCCGGAAGTCTCACCACTCTTCCGCTTGATGTAACTTTGCATGAACTGTCCTCTGATACAGAAGATGGTGAATTAGAGTCCGCTGGAGGCAAAGCTATATCCCCGCTGTGATCTTGCTGAGGGGAAGGCACCTCTCTTAGAACAGGGGATCCCACCGGTGGTGGTACTGAGGCATCCAGTTCCAGACTCTCAGGTACAGACTGAAGATGTCTTCGATTACGGCGTGTAACCCTCCCTCCCTCAGTAAGGACTGTATAAGACCTTGGTTCTGGAGAGCGGCCAACTACCGTAGCAGGCGTCTTCCATTTCTTCTCATCATCCAGTTTAATTCTGACAGTTTGCCCCGCATTCAGTTCCTGTAAGGGCCTGACAGAATGTCTCCTGTCGTAGAAGAAACGATAACCCTTTTTGGCCTCTTCATCCCTCCAAAGGACTTCGTCCCGAGGAACAGGGCCAGGCGGCTTGAAGACACCCAATGAGGGTAAAGTGGTGTGAATCTGGCATCCTAGCATCAGCTGTGCCGGGCTAAACCCGGTAGCTTGAATGGGCGTCGCCCTGTATGACAAGAGGCCAGGTACGGCTCAGATTGCTTTAGAATGAATTTTGTTGTTTGAACTGCCCATTCAGCCATTCCGTTGGCCTGCGGATAATGTGGACTTGACGTGGAATGTACAAAGTCATATTCCCTGCTGAAAGCACTGAACTCTGTAGAAGCGAACTGCATACCATTATCACTCACCAGCTCCATTGGAATGCCCCACCGGGCGAACAAGCTCTTCAGGCGAATGATAACGGCTTGATTTGTGATATCATTCAGGGGTGCAATTTCCAAATACCTGGAATAGTAGTCGATCACAACAAGGAACTTTTTTCCATGCAGTTCACACAAATCAGCAGCTATTTTCTGCCACGGCCCTGCAGGCAGCGGAGTAGAAATCAAGGGCTCCCTTCTCTGAGTAGGCCGGCGTTCCCAGCAAAAGGCACATTTAGACACGTGATTTGCAATGTCGGAGCTGATCCCAGGCCACCACACAGCTGTAGCTGCCCTTTCTCTGCACTTTGTAATACCTAAGTGGCCATCGTGAATCCTGTTTAACATCTCCTTCCTCATGCTGACAGGAATTACAATGCGGTCTTGGAACAGCACCAACCCCTCCAGCTCTGTGAGCTGTGACCTCTCTGGCTGGTAAGCACTTAAAGACATCCAGGCTGCCCGGCTCTCGGGCCAGCCTTCTTTTATGTACTTTATAACCTCTTGCAGATCTGTGTCCAAATATGTCTCTTTCTTTATTTCCTCCAGTTTCCTTGAAGAAATGGACTTAGAGGCCAGAACTGAATCAACATACACTTTCACATCAGATTCTGTGGAGGATTCTTCAGCAGCAGCAAGCGGGAGCCTGGATAGTGTATCCGCCACAACCAGTTGTTTCCCCGGCACATGCACTGCTTGAACATTGAACCTGAGCAGTCTCATTAAAAGTCTCTGGCATCTCAAGGGTGTTTTGTCAATGTCATAAGAGTTGATTAGAGGGACTAGCGGTTTGTGGTCAGTTTCCAGACGAAATTTCTCCAAACCACTAGATAACGCTGAAAGCGCTCACAGGCCCAAACTGCAGCCAGGCACTCTTTCTCAATTTGAGCGTATTTTGACTCTGCAGCTGTCAGTGTGCGGGAACAGTAGGCGATGGGCTGTAGTTTATTTTCATTTAACTGCAGGATTGCAGCCACCAACCCATAACTGCTTGCATCGGCACTAACCACAGTCTTTTTTGAAGGGTTGTAGAACTCCAGCACTGGGGCAGACCCCAGTAGGGACTTGGCCTGCAGAAAAGCTTTTTCTTGTGAAGGTCCCCAGACCCAGGCAACGTCTTTCTTAATGATGGTACAACTCTATTTTATTACAGAGCACAGAAACATACATCTAGTCAGGTTGATTTCACTAATTAACTGCGACACAGACTACCGGACCTAAGCCCCACCCCCAAACTAGTGACATCACATCCTGCTCTCATCACAGGAATATTGGGAAGGAGTCCTTAAATAGCAAGTTGAGATCACATGATGCAATTGTTTAAAGGGGAGGTGTCTTTACATGAAGATGAGAGAACATGTTCCTGATAGGGCCTTAAGATTATTTATGTATTTTGCAGTGTAACAGAGGATACCCTACCACCTGATGTTAACACATTGCTCAGTGGATAACCACCTGGGCTTATGACCCCTCCTTTGAATCAGTGGCCTCTCCTCTTTCAAAAGACAGGGTCACATGCCCATCATAGTGCATAGTTTGGGGTGCTAGGATCCATTTTATAGCCCAGACAACTGTAAAAGGCACCTACTGCACCCCCTCCACAAACACAGTATGGGTTTATATGTGGGTCAGGTAATCACCTTTACAATGGTGAGAAACTGAAAATTAGAGGGGGGTATCATACCTCATTTGAAACAGTAATTCTCTCTTTCATGTGTGGGGGCTTCTACCTCTCTAAACCAATCAGAGGAAAGATAGATACAATTTAGTAATCCCCTCCCCTACTACTATTATTACTTTGTTTCTAGTGGGGAAGGTGATCACCATGTTTAACAGTGATCAGCTACACCCTAGAAAGGTAAATCTCATCAACTTATCCCTCAAGCAAAAATGCAGGGAGATAGGGGCTCAATTAATGCCCCCTCATGTTAAATAGAATTATAAACGCTGCTGCAGGTAATCACTGTTTTTACTGGGACATGATAAAAACTGTATCCACAGATTCATAAATGGAGCCCAATGTTTTTGAATAGGTGGTTAAAAAATAAAAAAAAAGGCAAGGTGTCTGCATTGGTGGTTAACAAGGTAACATGTCTACATTGGCCTAGATTCCAGATGGAGCAATAATTTTTTTATTCCTCATGGGCGCTTAGTGCGCTCAAGCTAAAAAATTAGCACTCCCCAGTTAGGGCTGGTATTACAATTTGAAAGTAAAAAGATAGCGAAAGCGTAAGACTCAAGCGTGCTAACTTCAGGACTTTAGATATCACAACCATGCTAACTCTGTCTCCCCTTACATTTCTATGGGGTGTGCTAGAGAAAGCCTGGAATGGCAGGAAGCAATGCTGCCATCTAGTGCTCTTACAAATATATAACATTCTTGCAAAACTGCTGCCATCTAGTGCTCTTACAAATATATAACATTCTTGCAAAACTGCTGCCATCTAGTGCTCTTACAAATAGATAACATTCTTGCAAAACTGCTGCCATCTAGAATGTGCACGCTCCTTTGCTTACGTCTCTGCTTTTCAACAAAGAGAACAAAGAAAATTTGATAATAGAAGTAAACTAGAAAGTCGTTTAAAACTGCAAGCTCTGTCTGAATCATGAAAGAAAAAAACAGTTTTTTTATTTTCCTTTAATGTAGGTATACGCAATGTAGTAACGTGGTTTACTTTTTTCTAACAAATTATGCAGGTGCATCAATGTTTGTAAAAAAAAAAAGTATTCGTTATTTAAAAATACGCTATGTTTCTATATTACTTTTTGAATTAAAGTTATTGTAAATCCTAACATTTGTGAAACTCTAGGATTTACCAGTGGAACAAATAAAGGGGAGTTTCAGTCATAAAGTATAAAATACGTAATGCTCAAAGTTCCTTTATTTATTTGAAGCGTTCGCCACACTGAGCTCTTCCGGCAGCCCACAGGAGAACACTATTTTGCTGAGAGGTGACGTTTCCACCTCTTAGCCAATAGCTATGTGAGCCAGCTGGCGCCAAGTAGGGATAGGCGAATGTTTCTAAAAATTCAAAATTTAAAACGAATTTTGATTCAATCAGCCAATGAGATTGAGCTTGCATTCTATTGGCTGTTCCGATCAGCCAATAGAATGCGAGCTCAATCTGATTGGCTGATCAGATCAGCCAATCGGATTGAACTTGATTCTGATTGGCTGATTCCATCAGCCAATCAGAATTTTCCTACCTTAATTCCGATTGGCTGATAGAATCCTATCAGCCAATCGGAATTCGAGGGACGCCATCTTGGATGACGTCCCTTAAAGGAACCGTCAATCGTCGGGAAGTCGTCGGAAGAAGAAGATGGGTCCGCGGTGGAGGTCTTCAAGATGGAGCCGGTCGTCATCGGATGAAGATAGAAGAAGCCCTTTGGATCAAGATGGTTGCCGGTCTGGATCGCCTCTTCTTCCCGGATAGGATGAAGACTTTGGAGCCTCTTCTGGACCTCTTCAGCCACCGGATGATGGATGTCTAGCCCCCGCTTGGGCTTGGATGAAGATTTCGAAACCTGGAACGATCGGTGATACCTGGCATGGTGAAGACAAGGTAGGAAGATCTTCAGGGGCTTAATGTTAGGTTTATTTAAGGGGGGTTTGGGTTAGATTAGGGGTATGTGGGTGGTGGGTTGTAATGTTGGGGAGGGGTATTGCATGTTTTTTTTTACAGGCAAAAGAGCTGAATTCTTTGGGGCATGCCCCACAAAAGGTCTTTTTAAGGGCTGGTAAGGTAAAAGAGCTTTGAACTTTTGTAATTTAGAATAGGGTATGGCATTTTTTTTATTTTGGGGGGCTTTGTTATTTTATTAGGGGGCTTAGAGTAGGTGTAATTAGTTTAAAATTGTTGTAATTTTTTTCTAATGTTTGTAAATATTTTTTTATTTTTTGTAACTTAGTTCTTTTTTATTTTTTGTACTTTAGTTAGTTTATTTAATTGTATTTATTTGTAAGATTTGTATTTAATTTATTTATTGATAGTGTAGTGTTAGGTTTAATTGTAGATAATTGTAGGTAGTTTATTTAATTTATTTATTGATAGTGTAGTGTTAGGTTTAATTGTAACTTAGGTTAGGATTTATTTTACAGGTAATTTTGTAATTATTTTAACTATTTTAGCTATTAAATAGTTCTTAACTATTTAATAGCTATTGTACCTGGTTAAAATAAATACAAAGTTACCTGTAAAATAAATATAAATCCTAAAATAGCTATAATATAATTATAATTTATATTGGAGCTATATTAGGGTTTATTTTACAGGTAAGTATTTAGCTTTAAATAGGAATAATTTATTTAATAAGAGTTAATTAATTTTGTTAGATTTAAATTATATTTAACTTAGGGGGGTGTTAGTGTTAGGGTTAGATTTAGCTTTAGGGGTTAATCCATTTATTACAGTAGCGGCGAGATTCGGTCGGCAGATTAGGGGTTAATAATTGAAGTTAGGTGTCGGCAATGTTAGGGAGGGCAGATTAGGGGTTAATACTATTTATTATAGGGTTATTGAGGCGGGAGTGAGGCGGATTAGGGGTTAATAACTTTATTATAGTATCGTGCGGTCCGCTCGGCAGATTAGGGGTTAATAAGTGTAGGCAGGTGGAAGCGACGTTGAGGGGGGCAGATTAGGGGTTAATAAATATAATATAGGGGTCGGCGGTGTTAGGGGCAGCAGATTAGGGGTACATAAGGATAACGTAGGTGGCGGCGCTTTGCGGTCGGCAGATTAGGGGTTAATTTTTGTAGGTAGCTAGCGGCGACGTTGTGGGGGGCAGGTTAGGGGTTAATAAATATAATATAGGGGTCGGCGGTGTTAGGAGCAGCAGATTAGGGGTACATAAGTATAACGTAGGTGGCGGTCGGCAGATTAGGGGTTAATAATTGTAGTTAGGTAGCTGCGACATTGGGGGGGCAGATTAGATGTTAATAAATATTATGTAGGGGTCGGCGTTGTTAGGGGCAGCAGATTAGGGGTACATAAGTATAACGTAGGTGGCGGTCGGCAGATTAGGGGTTAAAAAAATTTAATCGAGTGGCGGCGATGTGGGGGGACCTTGGTTTCGGGGGAACATAGGTAGTTTATGGGTGTTAGTGTACTTTAGAGCACAGTAGTTAAGAGCTTTATAAACCGGCGTTAGCCCAGAAAGCTCTTAACTACTGACTTTTTTCTGCGGCTGGAGTTTTGTCGTCAGATTTCTAACACTCACTTCAGCCACGACTCTAAATACCGGCGCTAGAAAGATCCCATTGAAAATATAGGATACGCAAATGACGTAAGGGGATCTGCGGTATGGAAAAGTCGCGGCTGGAAAGTGAGCGTTAGACCCTTTCCTGACTGACTCCAAATACCGGCGGTAGCCCAAAACCAGCGTTAGGAGCCTCTAACGCTGGTTTTCACGGCTACCGCCAAACTCTAAATCTAGGCTGTGTTTTAAATGTGATATTCGATTTGAATGTGACATTCGATTCGAATGTGACATTCGAATTCGAAATAGTATTTCTAGTCTAATACTGTGTTTTATAAATGTAATATTCGAATTCGAATGTGACATTCGATTCGAATGTGATATTCGATTTGAATGTGATATTCGATTCAAATGTGACATTCGAAATAGTGTTTCTAGTCTACAATTGTGTTTTATAAATGTAATATTCGAATTCGAATGTGATATTCGAATGTCACATTCGATTTGAATGTGACATTCGAATTCGAATGTGACATTCGAAAACTGTAAATAACATTCGAAAATCGAATTTTTAAGAATATTCGTTCTTATCAACATTCTATTATGTAAATCGAATTTCTACAATAACATTCGTTCTAACATTCGAATTCGGATATAAACACATTTACCCATCCCTAGCGCCAAGCCGGATAGTCCGCACGGCTATTGGCTAAGAGGTGGAAACGTCACCTTTCAGCAAAAAAGAAATTCTGCCATAAGCTGCCTGAGAAGCTCAGTGCGGCGAATGCTTCAAATAAATAAAGGAACATTCAGCATGAAGTATTTTATACTTCATAACTGAAAATCACATTTATTTGTTCCACTGTTAAATTCTAGCGTTTCACAAATGCTAGGATTTACTTTAATTTTGTCTGCATTGGTGTATACTGTGTGTGTATATATGTTTTTTTGTTACCACCAATGTGGGCACATTGACTTTGATAAATTGGTCTTCTCAGATGAGTGAATATTTATGTTGAAATGCACTGCTACATGGAATATTTCTGTTCAAATAACCAGGAAATACAACAAGATTTTAACTAGACAATGCAATTTTCCCAATTTTCCCAATAAGCGATAGTGTTGCTCCTGTGATAAGATATACATCACTCATCTGTTGTGTTCATGCCCCAAACTGTTTACATTGTGGGAACAGGTGCTGAAGTGTATCTCCTATGACTGGGGTATAGAGTTCTTCTGGATCTCTAAAACCATTTGTTCAAACAATAAATTAAAACCTTGCAAGTTATGCACTCATATCTTAATTTTGAGGCTCTCCTTCCATTTGTCAATGTGTTCCTTACAGGGACAGTCAAGTCCAAACAAAATCTTTCATGATTCAAAAAGGGCATGTAATTTTAAACAACTTTCCAATTTACTTTTATCACCAATTTTGCTTTGTTCTCTTGGTATTCTTAGTTGAAAGCTAAACCTAGGAGGTTTTTTTACCACTAGAGGGCATAAGTTCCTGTGTTTCACATAGATAACATTGAGCTCACACCCTTCAATTTACCGAGGAGTGAGCACTGATTGGCTAAAGTGCAAGTCTGTCAAATAAACTGAAATAAGGGGGCAGTCTGCAGAGGCTTAGATACAAGGTAATTACAGAAGTAAAACGTGTATTATTATAACCATGTTGGCTGTGCAAAACTAGGTAATGGGTAATAAAGGGATTATCAATCTTTTTAAACAACAAAAATTCTAGTGTTGACTGTCCCTTTAAGTGGACCTTATTTGACCTGCTAGTGGAATAACTGTTTCACCATGGTGCAGTGGGAACTCTTCATTTCTCCTTGTTCTCTTTCATTCTCTGTCATATAAACGCATTAAGAAATAGTCAGCACTGACCTATTCAGGGTTGATTGTCTATAATTTTTTTTTAGAGAAAATGGCCGAATTAAAGGGACAGTCTACACTAAAATTGATATTGTTTAAAAAAATAGATAATACCTTCACTACCCATTCCCCAGCTTTGGACAACCAACATTGCTAGATTAATGTACTTTATAACATTTAAACCTCTACATTTCTGCCTGTTTCTAAGCCCCTACAGACAGCCTCTTATCCCATGCTTTTTTATTTGCTTTTCACAACAGGAGACTGCTAGTTCATGTGACCATATAGATAACAGAATCGCCTAGATTACGAGTTTTGAGCGCTATAGGGAAATTAACGAACGCAACAAAAGTGGCATTATTTAATCCCTTACAGTGCTGCCATTACAAGTTTTAAAAAACCTGGCTTGTGCATGCGATATGGGGTTTTTAAGCTCCATACCGCACCAAAAACAAGCGCTATTTTGACGTGCTCATGCACTCTTCCCCTATAGACATCAATGGGGAGAGCGGGTCAGAAAAAAGTCTTGCACCTGCGATTGCAGAAAGAAAAAATCTGTAACGCAGCCCCATTGATGTCTATGGGGAAAAAGAAACTAACGTTTAAACCTAACATAAACCCTGAGTCTAAATGCCCCTAATCTGCTGCCACCGCTGATGCCTGCCTACAGTTATTAACCTCTAATCTGCTTCTTCCGATATCGCAGCCACCTAAATAAAGGTATTAACCTCTAAGCTGCCGCACCCAACATCGCCGCCACTATATTAAAGTTATTAACTACTATTGCGCTGCACCCCAACATCGCCGCAACTAAATAAAGTTATTAACCCCTAAACCTCTGGCCTCCCACATCACTACCACTAAATAAACCTACTAACCCCTAAACCGCCAGCCCCCACATCGCAACAACCTAAATTAAACTATTAAACCCTACACCTACCCCTAAACCTAACCCTACCCCTAAACCTAAACCTAACCCTAACGTAACTCTAACCCTAACACCCCCTAACTTTAACATAATTAAAATAGATCTAAATTAAATTTACAATTATTACCTAAATAATACCTATTTAAAACTAAATGCATACTTACCTGTGAAATAAAACCTAAGCTAGCTACAATATAACCAATAGTTATAGTGTAGCTAGCTTAGGTTTTATTTTTATTTCAGAGGTAAGTTTGTATTTATTTTAACAAGGTAGACTAGTTAGTAAACAGTTATTAAGTATTTAACTATTTATTAACTACCTAGTTAAAATAAATAAAAAATTACTAAATAAAAATAAATTAAAAATTACTAAATAAAACCTAAGCTACCTTACACTAAAACCTAAAATTACAAAAAAATAAAAAATCCTACCATTACAAAATTTAAAAAAAAACTACCATTACAAAAATATAAAAATGATTCCTATTCTAATACCCTTTATGAAAAAAAAAGCATTACAAAATAAAAAAGCCTAATCTAGAATAAACTACCCTTAAAATTGCCTTTTGTAGGGCATTTCCCTAAGTTAACCAGCTGTTTTGCTACAAAAAAAACCCTAACAGTATACAAAACCCCACCCCCCAAATTACCAAGGGCCCTTAAAAGGGCCTTTTGTAGGGCATTGCCCTAAGTTAAACAGCGCTTTTGCTACAAAAAAAACACCCCCTAACAGTATACAAACCCCACCCCCCAAACTACCAAGGACCCTTAAAGATATCAGCTCTTTTTGTGAAAAAAAAAAATACAAATACCCACTAACATTACAAACCCCCCCCCCCAAACCCACAAAATAAAAAAAAAAACTATAAAAAAACCTAAGCTACCCATTGCCCTTGCCCTTAAAAGGGCATTTAACTATTTTACATGCCCAAACCCTAAACTAAAAATAAAACCCACCCAAAAAACCTTAAAAAAACCTAACACTAACTCCCGAAGATCCACTTACAGTTTTTGAAGTCCTGCTTGAACGATCTTTATCCATGGGGCGAGAAGTCTTCATCCAGGCGGCCTCTTCAATCTTCATCACGGCGGCGAAGTCCTCATTCCGGGATGAAGATTGAAGAGGCCGCCTGGATTAAGACTTCTCGCTGCCTGGATGAAGATCGTTCAAGCAGGACTTCAAAAACTGTAAGTGGATCTTCGGGGGTTAGTGCTAGTTTTTTTTACGGGTTTTTTTGGGTGGGTTTTATTTTTAGTTTAGTGTTTAAATTGGAAGGCCACTTAGATCCTCTTTGGAAATTCTAAGGAGTTTATACAGAACAATAAAACTGTGAAAATGCATTCAAATAGCCATTCTAACAGACTGAAAAAGACCCAACAGGCTATTAGCCACTGGACAGCAAAATACTATGAAAGAGGCTTTTCTAGACGTCCTGTTCAGTTTTAATGTTTTTTTTTAATCTATTACAATAAATTGCAAGAACATGGGTTGTTTTGTTAAAAAAAAACGCAAAACAATTTATATAAATGGAAAGAAAGAAAGAAACCCCGTGGGGCCGATTTATCAGGGCCCGAATGGGGCCAATTACCCCATGTTTCTTAAGACCGCTGCTCCTTAACTCGTCCACCGCCTCTGAGATCGAATATAATCGGGTTGATTGAAAACACCTGCTAGCGGCCGATTGGCCGAGAATCTTCAGAGGCATCATTGCACAAGCAGTTCACCAGAACTGCTTGTGCAATGTTAAATGATGACAGCGTATGCTGTCGGCATTCAGCGATGTCTGGCGGACATGATATGCTACAGCATATCATCTCCGCCAGACACTGATAAATCAGCCCCCAAGTGTTAAACACATTATACTTTTTGTTTATTTTTATTTTTGCCCTTGACGTCATGCTTTTAACCATCCACATTCATTCATCATTCATCAACCATCAACAGTGTTGTGTCTAAATGTTTCCTACTATAGTTTCTGAAACATCTTTGAATGAAAAAATATCTATATAACATATTTTTAATAGTCATCTATACAAAATATAAATTATACAACATATAAATGCTCTTAACAAAAAACAAAGATTCCAGGTTCTCATGTTACTATACAAATAATAAAGATAATATTTTAATATATACAACCATTTCTAATTGCTTTTTTGTTGGTTATTTTATAGGATATTACAGTCTTTTAAGAAACACTTCAAAATAATTTCACTATTATTTTCATTCTTTATTTCAAAGCTTATCAAGTTTTAATGAAAAGAAAACCAAATGTGCAACATGGAAAGCGATACCGGGTTGTTGGATTTATGCAGGAAATACCAGGACAAATTGAGATGGACTTTTTCTTTGTATCTATCCCTCCTGTCTTTTCAAACAAGAAATATGATGCCTCCAATTTCACTGATTACTAGTCTCGGTATCATGCTTATCAGGACAATCATAGTCCCTCTACAAATGTCCCTCTAATGTTATTTTTCTAACAATAGTAGGCGCTGACCCAGAGTTGATGGAGATGTTGTAAAAGAATATATCGTATTTGTCTGCTATCTGTATTTGGCTTGATAGCTAGTTAGTTAATTTAAGGTAACTGAGAGCTTTTATCCATGGAGAATAGAAAAAGTGTCCAAGTACTGAGACTTACTGTGTTCTTATCAAGACTGCAAGTCATTTACATTTGACTTATTTGGTTTGGATAACTGATCTCTTCAACATGGATATAATTTACAGACATGTAAAAAAAAAAAAACTGCTTTGTTGCAAAAAGACTGATTTCCTCCTACTCTTGTTGGTTTATGCTTTTTTTCAAGATAATGTTAAAAATTAGCAACATTCTAGATGAAAAATATATATCTATTTTACTAAAAAATAACAACAAGCACTAATTATTTTTACATTAACATCAAAAGTTTTTAGTAAATAACTAATTAAGGGCAAGATTACAAGTGGGGCACTATGGTCAGTGCAGGTCACCATAACCAATATTGGGCCCGCACTAATCTGCACGCATATTACAAGTTGAAAATAAACGTTTTTGCTCAAACACAATCACATTTTGTGTGCTTTGGGTTTGCGCGAGTGGAGACCAAGAGTAAATACATTAAAATAAAGTGTTACACTCATAAATACACTATCTGATAAAAATGAATGTATATACAAATTTATAAAGGGTTAAAAGGTATATGACTATATGTAAATGTGTGCATGTATGTGATTATACAAGTGTATTTATATATATGTAAATATGTATATACGTACATATATACAAATATAGACACACACACATATATATATATATATATATATATATATATATATATATATATATATGTATATATATATATATATATATAATAAAGCAGAGAAAGCGCACTCTCACTTAAAAGGCATCTACCAGGGTGCAGGCACGGTTTGATACAGAATAGATGAAATTTGCACTCACTGGATTTTTAGAAAATGTGCTTTATTTAGCACAAAAAAGTGACGTTTCGGGGATCAATCTGATGAAGGGGTGATTGATCCCCGAAACGTCACATTTTTGTGCTAAATAAAGCACCTTTTCTAAAAATCCAGTGAGTGCAAGTTTCATCTATTCTATATATATATATATATATATATATATATATATATATATATATATATATATATATATATATATATATATATATACAGTCATGGCCAAAAATATTGGCAACCCTGCATTTCTGTTAGATAATGCACCACTTCGCCCTGAAAATTGTTGCAATTACAAATGTTTAGGCATTCTCATGTTTATATATTTTGTTTGTATTGGTATTAACTGTAAATATTTTACATTTCAGTTTTCTTCAAATAGTAGAAAATGTTCTAACTGTTTTTAAATGTATTTTCATATATATATATATATATATATATATATATATATATATATATATATATATATATATATATTCATAAAAAAAAACACTTTCTTCTATGTGACGAACATTGGAATGTAAAATATGCATTAATACCTTCGGATTTGGCGCTGTAGGTCTAATGCAGTGTCAGGTTAGCTCCATTAAAGTCTATGGAGAAAAGAAGTTAGCGTGATCATGATATCTGAAGTCCTTAAAGGGACAGTTTACTCAAAAATTTTCTCCCCTTTAATTTGTTCCCAATGATCCACTTTACCTGCTGGAGTGTATTAAATTGTTTACAAGTAGCTCCTTTACCCTTATATTGGCATTTGAAATTGTTAATTTAGCATGTGGTATCCCCACCTATTCTGAAAGTTTGTGGCCGCGCGTACCAGCTATAGATAAGCTTTGTAAACACAGCCAGCAGAAGAAATTACACTCCCAGTGTGATAAAGCAGAGATAAGGTAGTAAAATGTTGATTTTCCATTGTTCTCTCAAAGTATTGGTGATTGTTTTAAGGACAGATATAAGATAAAGAAGCAGGTATATGTGATACAGTAATGAGATCTGATTATACCTACAAGCTCAACCTATTTTATTAGGCTGTGGCTTCAAAACACAAAATCCGAGCTTTAATATACAGAAATAAACCTTAAAAAGCTAATTTTCATACATTTTTTACTCTGCAGTTGGTAAAAAAAGCAATTGTAAACACATTAAGGGAAAAACTATTTTACAGTATACTGTCCCTTTAAGTTAGTGCATATCAGGTTTTGCGGTATGAGACAGTTCGGCTATACCGCTGAAAAATGTACCTTTGCGCGCTGAATATGCAGGTCTCCCGTTGTACAAGTTGCTGCTGTACAGCAATACCGTAAGCGTTTTAACCTTTAAGCAATTTTCCATTCCGCATTAAAAAAATGGCTTTTGAGTGTGGGATTTTCATCGCGCCTGTATTAGAGGTTGTGCAGTCCGGCTAAAATGCTTGCCTCGATCCATTCTGCTATCTGAGACCAGTAGTTATGGATTTTGCAAAACAAAAATGTTTCACAAAACTCATAACTTAAATGTTACAAAGTAAACTAACACCCATAAACTACCTATGAACACCTAAACCGCCATGCCCCTGCATCGCAAATACTATATTACACATATTAACCCCTAATCCGCCGCCCACCCACATCGCCAACACTAAATAAACATATTAACGCCTAAACCGCCAACCCTCCACATCGCAACTACTATAATAAACCTATTAACCCCTAATCCGCTGGCCCCTCACATCACTAATATTTAACTAAACATATTAACCCCTAAACTGCCCCCCCACATCGAAATTCACTAAATTAAACTATTAAATCCTAAACCTAACACCCCCTAACTTCAAATTAAATTTGCAATATAACTATCTTAAAATAAATAAAAACTTACCTGTGAAATAATAAAATAAAAAAATTAAACTATAAATAAACCTAACATAACTATTTTAAGAAAATAAAATAAACGAGAAATAAAAAAAACTAAATTACAAATTTAAAAAAACTTAACACTATGAAAAAATAAAAAAAATCTAACATTACCCAAAAAAAACCCCGCTAAAATTCCGAAAAATAATTAAACACTAACGGCTAGATGACGAGTTTTGCGTTATGAGTTTTGCTGCTATTACGAGTCTTGTAGGTACAGCTGTCCCGCACACTTTTTTGGCCGTACCGCAAATTAACTTACGCAATTTTCGTGAAGTCTTTTTTCAATGGGACTTCGATAGCGCCGATATTACAAGCTTTTTTTCGGAGGCCAAAAAGTGAGCGGTACAACCTATCCCGCAAGATTCGTAACGCATTCTAAAGTCAGAAGTTATGAGTTTTACGCTACAAACCTGTAGCATAAAACTCATAACTAAAGTTTTAAAAAGTACACTAACACCCATAAACTACCTATTAACCTCTAAACCGAGGCCCTCCCGCATCGCAAACACTAAAATAAAATTATTAACCCCTAATCTGCTCCCAACATCGCCACCACTATAATAAACATATTAACCCATAAATCGCTGCACTCCCGCATCGTAAACACTATTTAAATATTATTAACCCCTAATCTGCTGTCCCTACCATCACCGCCACCTACCTACATTTATTAACCCCTAATCTGCCGCCCCCAACGTCGCCGCCACTATTATAAATTTATTAACTCCTAAACCAAAGTCTAACCCTAACCCTAACACCCCCTAACTTAAATATAATTAAAATAAATTTAAATAAAAATTAATATCATTAACTAAATAATTCCTATTTAAAACTAAATACTTACCTATAAAATAAACCCTAAGCTAGCTACAATATAACTAATAGTTACATTGTAGCTATCTTAGGGTTTATTTTTATTTTACAGGCAAGTTTGTATTTATTTTAACTAGGTAGATTAGTTACTAAATAGTTATTAACTATTTACTAACTACCTAGCTAAAATAAATACAAATTTACCTGTAAAATAAAACCTAACCTGAGTTACCCTAACACCTAACACACAACAATTTAATAAATTACATAAATTAAATACAATTACCTAAATTACAAAAAAAAACCACTAAATTACACAAAATAAAAAACAAATGATCAGATATTTAAACTAATTACACCTAATCTAATAGCCCTATCAAAATAAAAAAGCCCCCCCAAAATAAAAAAACCCTAGCCTAAACTACCAATAGCCCTTAAGGGCCTTTTGTGGGGCATTGCCCCAAAGAAATCAGCTCTTTTACCTGTAAAAAAAAATACAAACAACCCCCAACAGTAAAACCCACCACCCACACAACCAACCCCCCAAATAAAATCCTAACTAAAAAAACCTTAGCTCCCCATTGCCCTGAAAAGGGCATTTGGATGGACATTGCCCTTAAAAGGGCATTTAGCTCTATTGCTGCCCAAACCCTAACCTAAAAATAAAACCCACCCAATAAACCCTTAAAAAAAACACTAACCCCTGAAGATCCACTTACAGTTTTGAAGAGCCGACATTCATCCTCAACGAAGCCGGAAGAAGTCCTCAGCAAAGCGGCAAGAAGTCCTCAACGAAGCCGGGAGAAGTCTTCATCCAAGCCGGCAGAAGTGGTCCGCCAGACAGGCAGAAGTCTTCATCCAGACGGCATCTTCTATCTTCATCCATCCGGAGTGAAGCGGGTCCATCTTCAAGACATCCGGCGTGGAGCATCCTCTTCTTCCAACGACTAAAGACGAATGAAGGTTCCTTTAAATGACATCATCCAAGATGGCGTCCCTTGAATTCCTATTGGCTGATAGAATACTATCAGCCAATCGGAATTAAAGGTGAAAAAATCCTATTGGCTGATGCAATCAGCTAATAGTATTGAGCTTCAATCCTATTGGCTGATCCAATCAAAAATAGGATTGAGCTTGCATTCTATTGGCTCATCCAATGTGCACGCTTGTGCGTTCGCAGGTCGCCAGATACGTCAGCAGCTACATCACCGCCCAGTTAGTGCATGCATACTTCACTCAAATCGCATATACGTATATGCAATTGTGATTTTATACTGACGTCACTTTAGGGGACAAGGAAACAATATACATTTTCAAAACGCTCATACTCAATAAATATACTTCGTTTTTCAGCCAAGTAGGTCTCAAAATGATTGACTGTTTATAATACACCTATTTGTGTGCAGATCCTATACTATTGACTGGTCCTTTAAAAGAAATGACTTCTCCTGTGTGAATTAACAATGGTTACTTCTTTGTGTTATCTAAAATAAACATAGGAGTTCATTTTCAGTTAAAAATATTTTACCCTTTTTAATCACTATGGCCTAAATTCTAATTCACAAAATAATCCTCCTATGCGCACCATGTACTAAATGTGTGCGGATAGCTTTTCAACTTCAGAAGCTGCCCACATGCCTTTGCTGCATACGGGCAGAGGATCTGTTTGTCCGCAGGCAGGCCCATATGCATCATTTCAACCCTCTGCTGAGTGTGTAATGCCCGCCCCTTCACACGGGCAACCAATCACACAAGAGAAGTGACTGTTAATCACCGAGAGCAAGAGAGCTCTCTGTGATTTTTATTCACCACCTCAGAGGTTGCGAAGAGTGTAAGAAGCAATGACCACTGCTTCTTACATTGCGGGAAGCAGGCTCACATGTGCGAATCTGCGTTGCATAGACTACAGAGCAGCTTATGCTTCTTTGTGCATAGAGCCCTATGCATGAATGCAAGTATTTTCACATTCAAAATTAAACATTTAAATGCGTTGGTGAACACTCATATGAAATCATAGAAACATAGATTTTGACGGTAGATAAAACCCATAGGCTTAACAAGTCTGCCCAATATTTCCTAAAAGTATAAATGTATCTAGTTTGCAGGATAGCGTTATGCTTATCCCAGACATTCTTGAAGTCCCCCCCAATGTTTGTCATTACCCCCTCTTGTGGAAGTTTATTCCATAAATAAAGTAGAATAAGAATCATACAAATTCCTCTATCAATACAACCAAGCATTCTACTGGCATTATTCACTGCAACACTAAATCATTTACTATATTTGAAATAATCTGAAATAATAATTTGCAAATCCTGTTCCTCATTTGTAGCAGTCAGTAAATTGTTTTGCACTTTACAGCATTAAACTTTAGAACCCAGTAAATTCTCCAATCCTCCAATTTTTTTTATTTTACTTCACATTTGTTCCACAAAACAGGCAACAGAACTGACCCCTGAGTAACTGCCGCCTCTGCTGAATGTACTCCATTTACTAAGGCACACACAGGTAGATTACAAATTATGGGCGCAACAGGGTGCGAAACGAACGCAACAAAAGTTGTGTTATTTCACACTTCATTGCGCTGCCATTACAAGTTTTGAAACAGCCGGCTTGTGAGTGCGATATGTTGCATTGAGCTCCATACCACACAAAAAACAAGTGCTCTTTTGACATGCGTGTGCACGCTTTCCCCATAGACATCAATGGGGAAAACAGGTTAGAAAAAAACTAAAAGCTCAGTAACGCAACACCATTGATGTCTATGGGGAAAAAAATGTTCTGTTTAAACCTAACACCCTAACATAAACCCCACGTCTAAACACCCCTAATCTTCTGCCCCTGACATCGCCGACACCTACATTATGTTATTAACCCCTAATCTGCCGCTCCCGATATCGCCGCCACTGAAATAAATCTATTATCCCCTAATCAGTTATATCTACTTTGCAAAATGCCAAATGGGTACTCACATGTTGGCCTAGCACACCAATGTGCTGGTAGAAGCAGGCTGGCAAATTGAGGGAAGATATGTCAGCTCACCCCAAGGAAGGTCTTCCCAATAAGCAGTTTCCAAGTGCAAGGATGTCTTAATGGTTAAGCTCCCATATGATAACGATGAAAGCAGGCAGGTAAGGTGTATCCACTCAGAGTTGTTTTTCATAAAAAATAGTATTTATTATAAAAACAAATTAAAAACAAAATACAAAAGAGTGGAATAGGGTATTCTAATATCATCCTAAACATTCAACGCATTTCTCTGCATAACACACCGTTTCCTCAGGCATATTGTTCCCCTTACCATTACCCCTGCTTTAAGTACCTGCTACCTAGCACAAATGAACACTATCCTCCCTTTAGGGGGGGCGTGTTCTCTAATTGATGTGATACACCTGCCTTTTCTGAATCTACCTATGTGATTAGCAAGCATTTAGGTTATATTTCTTATGTTACACCATATATGATATAACCATCATAAAGTACATATATTCCATTGTACTATCTTGTATATATACATAAAAAACAACTGTTACCCAGCAAGACATAGAACCATTTCCTTCAAAAGGTTATATGACAGTTAAATACATTTCATTGTTAAAATATCACTTCATTTTATATTATTTTAAAACAATGAATGAGCATTTCAGCTTATGTTACATTGTATTGACATTATCATAAATGTTTTATACAGTTAGCTGACTGATATAATTTATTATCTCACAAAAATTTACAATTCAATAACTTATTTCCCAAATTCAGCCAATCCCTCCTCCAAAGCATGTCAGTCTCATATTCAACATCTGAAAATTCACCCCAAATGGGACAAACGATTGCTGAGTGGATCTAGTCATTCTTATTTGCTTTTATTATTAGACGGAATTCTTATCTTTTAAACAGGTCCCTAACAGGCTTGTATAGCCAGATCCTACCTTTATGTACAAAGTTGGTTGGTTTCCTTTTTTCCAAAGAATGGAGAGTGTATTTTGTTGTTTGTGGTTGCACAGAATTAAATGTATATTGCTAACAACCATTCTGAATTGTAGGCACTCTGGATTAGGTATATTTCGATTATAGTGCACTTCCATGTTAAGTTTACGCTGTAATTTGATTGGCCCATGTATATGCTCGCCGATATAGGGAGTGAATCCTAACAGCAGGGACCTATCAGACCGAAGGTGTGTTTGTTCTTGCTGCCGCCCACTCAATTCAACTACCAATGGAATCGGCTTTTGTATATTTCCCCTCTTAACATTTTCATATGATCGGTTTATATGGGCTGGCAGCTGACGAGGCTTCAATCATGAATCAAAATTAAGCCCTTTGTGACTTAAATAAATAATCATCAGTCATAATCATGGCGATATATAATATGTACCCTATCCAAACTAATCTAGCTGCTATACTTTATACCGCATGCCAGGTTTTTTTCTCAGCCATAAGCAGTATACACAAGAAGTATTAGGTATACCTGCATTATGTATAACTGTCAAGCTCCTATTGAAATTATGGACATATTTGCCCATGGCTCGGGTATCCTTATATTATAGTATAACGCCTTTGTTGCGCACTTATGGACCTAAAACTCTTATTGGTGTATCAAATGTAATGTATGGAGGTATATGTATGTAGTGGCACGGATGGAATGCCCACAATGTAGTGCTTGTGTACTTATCATAATGATATAGTGTAATGTGTGATATGTTTAGGTTGTATAGTTTATCTATTGAAAATATCGCCTTTCTCTACTAAAATAAAAGTGACATAGATCATGATATATCATAGAAAATAACTATTCACCCTCACACTTCCCTTGGGATATCGTAGTATCCACTAGTGATAAATCTACATCACCAATAATGTGTTATATATCAAAAATTCCAATTAACTTGTGATAATAGATGATGTGGTTTTTATAAAAACACATAAATGAATATAATTAAACAATCTTGTATGTATGTGTATTTAGTTTAGTGTTAAAATACAATAACCCTATGTGATATATATATAAAAAATAAAATTACAATAAACTATATCTGATGACTACAAAAGTCCATCTAGTGGCCCCATATATAACATATGCCTAACATAAATAATTAATTCTCCTATAGGAGATTTTCTTGGAATTCTATATTTACCCTATTAACCCAAGAATTAACATCCTAATAATCCATCCAACTATTATGAAACCCCATTACAAAACAGGTTTCACACATTATCCAATGACAGTAATGATTCATCAGACAGAGCATATGAACAACAGAATATGTGACAAGAGAGACCTTCTACCTCAGTTGGAAATCATTTTTTAGGGGACAGACCCCTGGCCCCACTATGGGACAAAACAAAATTAGCACAGAATCACAAAAAAGATCTTTCCCAAACGAGGAAGAAGAGGATGAGGGTACGCCCTCAAAGAAACAAAATTTGAGAAATTAAAAGAAGGTATCTTCAATTTGTCCTCACATGTACTATCCAATGATGATATTAGGATTTTGAGTAGAGGTTTATCTTTTTGCCCCCCAACCAACCCTACATCTTTAATCTGTATGTTGACATTAACTCATTTACCAGAAAGCTATCACTGCAGAGATATTTAGCAGCAAAACAACTAAAAAAACACAAACTAGAAGGGACACCAATATTAACTGATAGAATGAAACCGAGAAACTTAGGACAGGTTGTCTATACAGAAACAAGTGATTTATCAAACAATCAAACAAATAGTACACACCCCACTAGCACCACCTTCCACCTTTAATCCTCCTAGAGAGGAAGGCTCTTATATTGACCTCTTTCAACAGTTAGTGTTGGATAATTTAACTAAAACATTTCAGAATAAAAATCAGAGAAAAAGTAGTTGTAAAAAAATTTGGCCCAATGAACAGTATGCCCTCAACAGTCTAATGAACGACTAAAATCTAGTAATACGTCAAGCAGACAAGGGTGGGGGGATAGTCTTACAGGACTACAAAGACTATGTAACTGAAGCTAGACGCATCATATGTGATACTGAATATTATATGAAACTTAAAAGGGATCCAACATTGGCATTTGGTAGAATTCTTAAAGATTTAGTCTTGGATAGATTTGACAAGGGTATTCTTAATAAAAAAGAAAAATAATATCTACTCGCAGATCACCCCAGTATCCCATTTTACTATCATCTCATACTACACCTCCAGGGAGACCCATTATTGCGGGAATAAATAGTCTCATAAATCGGTTGTCTGAATATGTAGATCTCCAGCTACAAAAATATGTCATCAAATTACCATCTTATATTAGAGATACCACTGACTTGTTAAATAAACTATTAACGGTTAAAAGAGGGAACCAGCACCTGTGGTTAACATGTGACATAGGCCTCTAGTTATTAAGCCGTCAACCTCAAATACGCTGGAATTCTGCAGCGTATTTGTGGCGAGGCTGATTCGCCTAAGTTATCAAGCCCTGCTGCCCGGCAAAAGTAGAATTTTGTGACGTAAGCTTCGATCCGCCGGACTCAGTCTGACACAGATCGATTCTTACATCACTCCAGATGTTCTGAACACAAGTTCAGCACAATCTGACAGAATCCTATCAGGCAATCGGAATTCGAGGGACGCCATCTTGGATGACATCACTTAAAGGATCCGTCATTCGTCGGAAAGTCCGCGTCGGCTCATCTGAAGATGGCTCCGCTCTGGATGGATGAAGATTGAAGACGCCGCCTGGATGAAGACTTCAATCGGATGGAAGACCTCTTCAGCACCCCTTGGATGATGACTTCAATCGTATGGAAGACTTCTTCAGCACCCCTTAAATGATGACTTCGGCCGCTGCGGATGTCCTCTTCTGTTCCACCGGTGGTTGGCTGGCTGAAGACGGCTAAAGGTAGGCTGATCTTCAGGGGGGTAGTGTTATGTTTATTTAAGGGGGGTTTGGGTTAGAGTAGGGGTGTGTGGGTGGTGGGTTTTAATGTTGTGGGGGTTGTATTATTTTTTTTACAGGCAAAAGAGCTGAATACTTTGGGGCATGCCCCGCAAAAGGCCCTTTTAAGGGCTGGTAAGGTAATAGAGCTGTTAACTTTCGTAATTTAGAATAGGGTAGAGCATTTTTTTATTTTGGGGGGCTTTGTTATTTTATTAGGGGGCTTAGATTAGGTGTAAGTAGATTAAAATTGTTGTAATATTTTTTAAATGTTTGTAACTTTTTTTTAATTTGTTGTAAGTTAGTTTTTTTTATTTTTTGTACTTTAGCTAGTTTATTTAATTGAATTTAATTGTAGTTATTTGTAGCTAATTTATTTAATTAATTTAATAATAGTGTAGAGTTAGGTTTAAATGTAACTTAGGTTAAGATTTATTTTACAGGTAATTTTGTATTTCTTTTAGCTAGGTAGTTATTAAATAGTTAATAACTATTTAATAACTATTCTAACTAGCTAAAATAAATACAAAGTTACCTGTAAAATAAATATAAATCCTAAAATAGCTACAATGTAATAATTAATTACATTGTAGCTATCTTAGGGTTTATTTTACAAGTAAGTATATAGTTTTAAATAGGAATAATTTAGTTAATGATAGTGTAGTGTTAGGTGTAATTGTAACTTAGGTTAGTTTTTATTTTACAGGTAAATGTCTCTTTATTTTAACTAGGTAGCTATTAAATAGTTAATAACTATTTAATAGCTATTGTACCTAGTTAAAATAAATTGAAATTTGCCTGTAAAATAAAAATAAATCCTAAAATAGCTACAATATAATTATTATTTATATTGTAGCTATATTAGGGTTTATTTTAAAGGTAAGTATTTAGTTTTAAATAGGAATAATTTAGTTAATAAGAGTTATAATATTTAGATGTATTTAATTAATATTTAAGTTAGGGGGGGTGTTAGGGTTAGGGTTAGACTTAGGTTTAGGGGTTAATAATTTTATTATAGTGGCAGCGGTGTAGGGGGGGCAGGATAGGGGTTAATAAATTTATTATAGGTGGCGGCGGTATAGGGGGGGCAGGATAGGGGTTACTAGGTATAATGTAGGTGGCAGTGGGCTCCGGGAGCAGCGGTTTAGGGGTTAATACATTTATTATAGTTGTAGCGGGGTCTAGGAGCAGCGGTTTAGGGGTTAATAACTTTATTTAGTTGTGGGGGGCTCCGGGGGCGTCGGTATAGGGGGTAGAACAGTGTAGTTTAGTGTGGGTGCTTAGTGACAGCTTATCAATAAAGCTGGGAAAAAGCCGAAGAGCAGCGAGATCAGATGAGTGATAACTATCACAGTCCGCTGCTCATAGCCCCGTACTTAGTGTGCGGCTTTTTGACAGCTTTATTGATAACTTTGGCGAGCGTATTCAGGTCCGCAGCGGTGATGGTAGGTGAGCTTAGGTGGGCGTATTGGGGCCGGGGGTGGCAGGTAAGTAGACACGTTGATAACTAGAGGCCAGTGGGTCACTATATTCTAACATTGACCACAAATTAGGCATAAGTGCTGTAGGTAGTTACCTTGAAACTGATATATATTTACCACCGTTACAACAAGAGTTCATTTTGACATGTATTGAATATATATTATCTCACATATATATTATCTCACAACTATTTCCAATTTTTAGATGACTATTATTTGCAGATTAAAGGAACGGCCATGGGTACCAGATTCGCCCCCAGCTTTGCCAATTTATTCATGGGCAAATTTGAAGAGAGATATATCTATGACTCTAGTTGGGAGGCGAATCTGGTATTCTATAGCCGTTACATAGATGATCTTATTTTCATATGGAATGGCTCTGTAGAGGATGCCACATCATTTTTGAATAGTCTAAATTCTAACGATATGGGCCTCTCCTTTACTCATAACATACAAGTGAAAAAAATAATAATTTTTTAACGTAAATCTTGAATGGACGGATGTAGGGGATGTTGAGTCTTCCACCTATTTCAAGGAAGTGAATAGCAATAACTTTCTTCACTTCTCAAGTAATCATCTTAATAGCTGGAAGACCAACATCCCCTACAGTCAGTTCAGATGAATCAGAAGAAATTGCAGCACTATGGCACTTTATGATGACCAATCTGAAATTCTAATAAAAAGATTTAGAGAGAAAGGTTACCCTATGGAATTAATTAAAGATGGCTACGTCAAAGCAAGGAATGAAGACAGAAATATTATCCTTGCACCCAGACCAGAAGGGGTAAATAAGTTGAAAAATGAAAAATATTCAAAAGATCCTGTGTTCATTACTCAATATAATTCTGAACACAAACAAATTAGACAGATTCTAAATAAACATTGGCCTATAATTCTTAAAGATCCCATCCTTAAGAATAGCATAAATAAAAATCCAAGATTAGTATTCCGTAGAGCACCAACTCTTAAACAGAAACTTGCACCAAGTAAGATAGTGATATCAAAAAAGAAAAATATACATAATAATTCCCCTGTTAACAAGAAAGGGAGAGCAGGAACATACAGATGTAATAAACATAGGTGTTATATGTGCAAACATATTACTCATGGAAACAAAACTATAAGGTGCCATACCACAGGAGAAACTATTGCAATTATGAGTAGAATTGATTGCGGTACTGATTATGCAATCTATGTTCTTACATGTGAATGTGGCCTTCAATACTTAGGCCGCACTTGCAGGAAAATCCACACTAGGAAGAGCGAACACTGGAGGAATATAAAAAATCGCTCCATTAAACATAGTGTATCTAGGCATAGTACAGTCCAACATAATGGTGGTCATCACACATTTAAAATTACTCCTTTAGAACACATTACCCACAGTGTGGGCACTAATAGATATGTTCGTTTATGCCAGAGGGAAACCTATTGGATTTTTAGGTTCCAGTCTTTATTTCCCTCTGGCCTAAATGAAGTATTAGATTTAGCTGCATTTTAGGGAAACCTATATAACCGGGTGGTTAGTATTTAATATATACAACATACTAAGTAATCCATTGATATAATAACTAACAAGACCTAGTTCATAGAGAATGGAGAACCATACCCATTGGATGGGCTGTTTACTGAACAGTACCACCAGTTATATAGGAATTTATGTATAGGAATTGTTCATAATATACTTATAAGACAAATTAGACCAAAATAATTCAATGTATTATATTTATATTTAAATATAAATATACATATACATGATTCCATTTATTAGTATTCACATAGTCACAAAGAAACACATGTTAATTCGTGGGATAATAGGGTAAATATAGAACTCCAAGAAAATCTCCTATAGGAGAATTAATTATTTTATTTTAAGCATATGGGGCCACTAGAGGAACTTTTGTAGTCATCACATATAGTTTATTGTAATTTTATTTTTTATATATATCACATAGGGTTATTGTATTTTAACACTATACTAAATACACATACTGTACATACAAGATTATTTTATCATATTCATTTATGTGTTTTTATAAAAACCACATCATCTTTTATCACAAGTTAATTGGAATTTTTGATATATAACACATTATTATTGATATAGATTTATCACTAGTGGATACTACGATATCCCAAGGGAAGTGTGAGGGTGAATAGTTATTTTCTATAATATATCATGATCTATGTCACTTTTATTTTAGTAGAGACAGGCAATAGTTTCAATAGATAAACTATACAACCTAAACATATCACACATTACACTATATTATTATGATAAGTACACAAGCACTACAGTGTGGGCATTCCATCCATGCCACTATATACATATACCTTCATACATTACATTTGATACACCAATAAGAGTTTTAGGTCCATAAGTGAGCAACCAAGGCGTTATACTATAATATAAGGATACCGGAGCCATGGGCAAATATGTCCATAATTTCAATAGGAGCTTGATAGTTATACATAATGCAGGTATACCTAATACTTCTTGTGTATACCACTTATGGCTGAGAAAAAAACCTGGGATGCGGTATAAAGTATAGCAGCTAGATTAGTTTGGATAGGGTACATATTATATATCGCCATGATTATGACTGACGATTATTTGTATAGGTCACAAAGGGGTTAATTTTTGATTCATGATTGAAGCCTCGTCAGCTGCCAGCCCATATAAAACAATTGTATGAAAATGTTAAGAGGGGAAATATACAAAAGCCCATTCCATTGGTAATTGAATTGAGTGGGTGGCAGCAAGAACGAACACACCTTCTGTCTGATAGGTCCCTGCTGTTAGGACTCACCTCCTATATCGGCGAGCGTATACATGGGCAAATCAAATTACAGCGTAAACTAAACACGGAAGTGCACTATAATCAAAATATACCTAATCCAGAGTGCCTACAATTCAGAATGGTTGTTAGCAATATAAATTTAATTTGGTGCAACCACAAACAACAAAATACACTCTCCATTCTATGGAAAAAAGGAAACCAACCAACTATGTACATAAAGGTAGGATCTGGCTATACAAGCCTGTTAGGGACCTGTTTAAAAGATAAGAGTTCCGTCTAATAATAAAAGCAAATAAGAATGACTAGATCCACTCAGCAATCGTTTGTTGAAATCAAGCTCTTTGTCCCCTTTGGGGTGAATTTTCAGATGTTGAATATGAGACTGACATGCTTTGGAGGAAGGATTGGCTGAATTTGGGAAATAAGTTATTGAATTGTAAATTTTTGTGAGATAATAAATTATATCAGTCGGCTAACTGTATAAAACATTTATGATAATGTCGATACAATGTAACATAAGCTGAAATGCTCATTCATTTGTTTAAAATAGTATAAAATGAAGTGATATTTTAACAATGAAATGTATTTAACTGTCATATAACCTTTTGATGGAAATGGTTCTATGTCTTGCTGGATGACAGTTGTTTTTTATGTATATATACAAGATAGTACAATGGAATATATGTACTTTATGATGGTTATATCATATATGGTGTAACATGGTAAGGTGAACAATATGCCTGAGGAAACATTGTTTTATGCCAAGAAACGCATTGCATGTTTAGGGGAATATTAGAATACCCTTATTCCACTCTTTTGTATTTTGTTTTTAATTTTTTTTTATAATAAATACTATTTTTTATGAAAAACAACTCTGAGTGGATACACCTTACCTGCCTGCTTTCATCATTATCATATGGGAGCTTAACCATTAAGACATCCTTGCACTTGGATACTGCTTATTGAGGAAAACCTGCTTCTACCAGCACATTGGTGTGCTAGGTCAGCATGTGAGTACCCATTTGGCATTTTTCAAAGTAGATATAACTGTACTCTGAGTGATCTGCACATATAGTGCTTGTTTTGTCTATACTTCATCCTTTCACTGCAGCACATGGGCAATTCTAGTTGTGGGTGAGCGGTTACACCTGTTAAATCTACATCCAGCACCTACCAGCACTTTGGTGTGCTCCACGAATATGTGAGTACCCACTTGGTTCTTACTATATTGTGTTTTTACACAAACTTGATGATGTTACACATGAGGCGCCCCTCTGTTCTTCCTTATTTCCTATAGTCAACCCGGACCTGTCAGCGAGGAGGAGGCAGCCAGCATATGCTCACTTGTATTTAAGGAGGATTTATTTCACACCTTAGAAGTGAATTTTGATGATAAAAATTATTTTGCCTACTCTGGGACAATCCTCTGTATTTATAATTCTGTATGTATTATAATGTTAGTTATGTTATCAACACAATAGACCTGATTTGCTGATAATTGTAATTCATCAGCATATTTAGTCACTCATTAGCACCCCCTTCTGATCAGATTAAATTATCCCCTAATCTACCGCTCCCTATCTCGGCGCCACTATACTAAAGTTATTAACCCCTATTCCCACACACCCGAACTTCGCCCACACTATAATAAAGATATTAACCCCTATTCCGCCACTCCCCGACATCGCCGCCACTAAATAAAGTTATTAACCCCTAAACCTCTGGCCTCCCACATCACTACCACTAAATAAACATATTAACTCCTAAACCACCACCCCCCACAACAACCTTAATTAAACTATTAACCCCTAAACTTAAGCCAAAACCTAATCCTAACCCTAAACCTAACTCGAACCCTAAACCTAACACCCCCTAACTTTAACATAATTAAAATAGAGCTAAATTAAAGTTACAATTATTAACTAAATAATACCTATTTAAAACTAAATACATACTTACCTGTGAAATAAAACCTAAGCTAGCTACAATAACTAATAGTTATATTGTAGCTAGCTTAGGTTTTATTTTTATTTCACAGGTAAGTTTGTATTTATTTTAACTAGGTAGACTAGTTAGTAAATAGTTATTAACTATTTACTAACTACCTAGTTAAAATAAATACAAACTTACCTGTGAAATAAAACCTAAGCTGCCTTACACTAAAACCTAACATTACAAAAATAAAAAACTACCATTACAAAAAATAAAAAGCACTAAAATTACAAAAAATAAAAAACCTACCATTACAAAAAATAACAAACAAACGGCCAGATTACGAGTTTTGCGTTGGGAGCTATGCGGTGCTAACGAAACCCGGCATTAAAAGGCAAGAAGTGAGCGTAGAGCAAAATTTTGCTCCATACCGCACTCAAATACCAGCGCTGCTTAAGTCAGCGGTGAGCTGGTCGTACGTGCTCATGCACGATTTCCCCATAGACATCAATGGGGAGAGTTGGATGAGAAAAAGTCTAACATCTGCAAAAAAGCAGCGTAAAACTCAGTAACGCAGCCCCATTGATTCCTATGGGGAAACACATTTTATGTTTACACCTAACACCCTAACATGAACCCCGAGTCTAAACACCCCTAATTTTATTAACCCCTAATCTGCCACCCCCGACATCGCTGACACCTACATTATTCATATTAACCCCTAATCTGCTGCCCCAACATCGCCGCCACTTACATTATATTTATTAACCCCTAATCTGCTGCCTCTAACATCGCCACAACCTACCTACATTTATTAACCCTTAATCTGCCGCCACCAATGTCGCCACCACTATATTAAATGTATTAACCCCTAAACCTAAGTCTAACCCTAACACCCCCTAATTGAAATATAATTAAAATAAATCTAAATAAAATTCCTTTAATCAACTAAATTATTCCTATTTAAAACTAAATACTTACCTATAAAATAAACCCTAAGCTAGCTACAATATAACTAATAGTTACATTGTATCTAGCTTAGGATTCATTTTTATTTTACAGGCAAGTTTGTACTTATTTTAACTAGGTAGAATAGTTATTAAATAGTTATTAACTATTTTAAAACTACCTAGCTAAAATAAATACAAATTTACCTAACCTAAGTTACAATAACACCTAACACTACACTACAATTAAATAAATTAACTAAATTAAATACAATTAAATAAATTAACTAAATTAAATACAATTAAATAAATTAAATTAGCTAAATAACAAAACAAAACAGTAAATTACAGAAAATAGAAAACAAATTACAAGATATTTAAACTAATTACACCTTATCTAATAGCCCTATCAAAATAAAAAAGCCCCCCAAAATAAAAAAATACCCTAGCCTAAACTAAACTATCAATAGCCCTTCAAAGGGCCTTTTGCGGGGCATTGCCCCAAAGTAATCAGCTCTTTTACCTGTAAAAAAAAATACAAACAACCCCCCCAACAGTAAAACCCACCACCCACACAACCAACCCCCAAATAAAATACTAACTAAAAAAAATCTAAGCTCCCCATTGCCCTGAAAAGTACATTTGGATGGGCATTGCCCTTAAAAGGGCATTTAGCTGTTTTGAAGGCCCAAACCCTAATCTAAAAATAAACCCATCCAATACACCCTTAAAGAAATCCTAACACTAACCCCCGAAGATTCACTTTCCGGGAGAAGTCTTCATCCAAGCGGCAAGATGTCCTCAACGAAGCCGGCAGAAGTGGTCCTCCAGATGGGCAGAAGTGGTCCTCCAGATGGGCAGAAGTCTTCATCCAGATGGCATCTTCTATCTTCATCCTTCCGGCGCAGAGCGGGTCCATCTTCAAGACATCCGACACGGAGTATCCTCTTCATCCGATGGACTAACGATGAATGAAGGTACCTTTAAATGATGTCATCCAAGATGGCGTCCCTTGGATTCCGATTGGCTGATAGAATTCTATCAGCCAATCGGAATTAAGGTAGAAAAAATCCTATTGGCTGATTGGATCAGCCAATCGGAATCTAAGGGACGCCATCTTGGATGACGTCAATTAAAGAGATATTCACTTGGAAGAAGACGTCGTTTGAAGAGAATGCTCTGTGCCGGATGTCTTGAAGATGGAGCCGCTCCACGTTGGAAGGATGAAGATAGAAGATACCATCTGGATGAAGACTTCTGCCCGTCTGGAGGACCACTTCTGCCCGTCTGGAGGACCACTTCATCCGGCTTCCTTGAGGACATCTTGCCGCTTGGATGAAAACTTCTCCCAGTAAGTGAATCTTCGTGGTTTAGTGTTAGGATTTTTTTAAGGGTGTATTGAGTGAGTTTATTTTTAGATTAGGGTTTGGGCCTGCAAAAGAGCTAAATGCCCTTTTAAGGGTGATGCCCATCCAAATGCCCTTTTCAGGGCAATGAGGAGCTTAGGTTTTTTTAGTTAGTATTTTATTTGGGGGGATGGTTGTGTGGGTGGTGGGTTTTACTGTTGGGGGGGTTGTTTGTAATTTTGTTTACAGGTAAAAGAGCTGAATACTTTGGGGCAATGCCCCACGAAAGGTCCTTTTAAGGGTTATTGATAGTTTAGTTTAAGCTAGGGTTTTTTTTTATTTTGGGGGGATTTTTTTTTATTTTGATAGGGCTATTAGATTAGGTGTAATTAGTTTAAAGATCTGTAATTTGTTTTTTATTTTCTTTAATTTAGTGTTTTTTTTGTGATTTAGCTAATTTAATTTAATTTATTTAATTGTATTTTATTTAGTTAATTTAGTTAATTTATTTAATTGTAGTGTAGTGTTAGGTGTTAGTGTAACTTAGGTTAGGTTTTATTTTACAGGTCAATTATTATTTATTTTAGCTAGGTAGTTATTAAATAGTTAATAACTATTTAATAACTATTCCACCTAGCTAAAATAAATACAAACTTGCCTGTAAAATACAAATAAACCCTAAGCTAGCTACAATGTAACTATTAGTTATATTGTAGCTAGCTTATGGTTTATTTTATAGGTAAGTATTTAGTTTTAAATAGGAATAATTTAGTTAATTATAGTAATCTTCTTTAGATTTATTTAAATTATAATTAAGTAGGTGGCGGCGATGTTAGAGGTTAGAGGCGGCAGATTAGAGGTTAATAATATTTAACTAGTGTTTGCAAGGCGGGGGTGCAGCGGTTTAGGGGTTAATATGTTTATTATAGTGGCGGCGATGTCCGGAGCGGCAGATTAGGGGTTAAAAGTTCTATTTTAGTGTTTGCGATGTGGGAGGGCCTCGGTTTAGGGGTTAATAGGTCGTTTATGGGTGTTAGTGTACTTTTTAGCACTTTAGTTATGAGTTTTATGCTACAGCGTTGTAGTGTAAAACTTATAACTACTGACTTTAGAATGCGTTACAGATCTTGGAGGTAGAGGCTGTACAGCTCACTTTTTGGCCTCCCAGGACAGACTCATAATACCGGCACTATGGAAGTCCCATAGAAAAAAGGGTTTACGAAGTTTACGTAAGTCGTTTTGCGGTAAGGCCAAAGAAGTGTGTGGTGCCCCTAAACCTGCAAGACTCGTAATAGCAGTGGTAGTGAAAAAGCAGTGTTAGGACCTGTTAACGCTGCTTTTTCAGCTTAACGCAAAACTCGTAATTTAGCTGAAAATTATCCAAAACAATAAAAATTATTCTTATTCTAAAACCCCTTAAAAAAATAAAAAAACACCCCAAATTGGCCTAAAGATAACAGCTCTTTTCCTACAAAAGAAAAATAAACACCCCCTAACAGTATACAGACCCCACCCTCAAAACCCACAAAATAAAAATAAAGTAAAACCTAATCTACCCATTGCCCTAAAAAGGGCATTTGTATGGGCATTGCTCTTAAAAGGGCATTCAGCTCTTTTGCTGCCCATTAAAAATAAAAAATGCCCTAAAGAAATCAGCTCCTTTTCTAAAAAAAATACAAAGACCCACTAACAATACAAACCCCCCCCCCCCGCCCAACCCACAAAATAATAAAAACTATCTAAAAAAAACTGATCTACCCATTGCCCTGAAAAGAGCATTTGGATGGGCATTTAGCTCTTTTTCTTGCCTTTAAAAGGGCATTTAGCTCTTTTAAGAAATGCCCAACCCCTAATCTAAAAAAAAAAACACCCAAAAAAATCTTACAAAAACCTAACACTAACCCCTCTTTAGGTACTCACAGTTGCTGAAGTCCCACTTAAAGGATCTTCATCCGGGTGGCTCTATCTTCATCCAGACGGCTCCATCTTCATCCTAGCGGCGTCTTCTATCTTCATTCAGACGGCATCTTCTATCTTCATCCTGGCAGCGTCTTCTATCTTCATCCCAGCGGCGTGGAGCGGGTCCATCCTGAAGACATCTGGAGCGGAGCATCCTCTTTATACGGTTGCCGCCGTATACTGAATCTTCAATGCAAGGGAGCCTTTTCAAGATGGCGTCCCTTGCATTCCTTTTGGCTGATTTGATTTTGGAAATTCAAATCAGCCAATAGGATGAGAGCTAATAAAATCCTATTGGCTGTTCAAATCAGTGAATAGAATTTCAGTAGCTCTCATCCTATTGGCTGATTTGAACAGCCAATAGGATTTCAGTAGCTCTTATCTTATTGGCTGATTTTAATTTTCAAAATCAAATCAGCCAATAGGAATGCAAAGGACGCCATTTTGAAAAGGCTCCCTTGCATTGAAGAGTCCGGATGAAGATAGAAGACGCCGCCGGGATGAAGATAGAAGATGTCGCATGGATGAAGATAGAAGACGCCGTCTGGATGAATGAAGACCTCGCCGCCTGGATGAAGACTTCTCACCGCCTGGCTGTCCGGACTTCAGAAACTGCAATTGGATCTTCAGGGATTAGTGTTAGGATTTTTTAAACTTTTTTGGGTGGGGTTTTTTTTTTAGTTTAGGGTTTGGGCTTTTCTTAAAAGAGCTAAATGTCCTTATCAGGGAAATGCAAAAGAGCTAAATGCCCTTTTCAGGGCAATCGGTAGTTTAGGTTTTTGTTAGAGTTCGTTTTTTTTATTTTGGGTGGTTGGTTGGGTGGTTTTGGTTGGGTGGTGGGTTTTACTGTTGGGGGGGTTTTGTATTTTTTATAGGTAAAAGAGCTGTTTAAATTAGGTCAATGCCCTTCAAAAGGCCCTTTTAAGGGCTATTGGTAGTTTATTGTAGGCTAGTTTTTTTATTTTGGGTGGGCTTTTTTATATAGGTCTATTAGATTTGGTGTAATTCTTTTTTATTTTTGATCATTTCGTTTGTTATTTTTCGTAATTTAGTGTTTGTTATTTTTTGTAATTTAGCATTTTTTATTTTTTGTAATTAGATACTTTGTAATTTTTAGAGTAGAATTGGAATTTTTTTAATGTGAATTTTGTTTTCTTTAATTGGTGGTTAGCTTAATTTTAGTTTAATAGTTATATTAGTTTAATTGTTAATTTAAACTTAGTTTTTTTTAATTTGACAGGTAAGTTTTAATTTAATTTAAGATAGGGAAATTGTAATTTTAATATAAAGTTAGGGGGGCATTAGGTTTAGGGGTTACTAGTTTAAATTAGTTTATTGCGATGTGTGGGGCTTTCGGTTTAGGGGTTAATAGTTTAATTTAGTATATTTTGTTGTGGGGGGCTTGTGGTTTAGGGGTTAATAAGTTTATTATAGTGGTGGCGGTGGCAGAATAGGGTTAATAACTTTAGTATAGTGGGGGCGATGTGGGTGGACAGCAGATTAGGAGTTAATAATATTTAAATAGTGTTTTCAATGCGGGAGGGCAGCGGTTTAGGGGTTAATAACTTTAGTATAGTGGTGACTATGTCAGAGAGCGGCAGAATAGGGTTTAATACATTTTATTAGTGGCTGCGATGTTGGGAGCGGCAGATTAGGGGTTAATAACTTTAATATAGTGTTTGCGATGCAGGAGGGCCTCAGTTTAGGGGTTAATAGGTAGTTTATGGATGTTAGTGTACTTTGTAACACTTTGTTATGAGTTTTATGTAACAGTTTTGTTGTGTAAAACTAATAACTACTGCTCTCAGATGGCGGTACGAATATTGTCGTTATAGGGTGTAATGCAAAGTTTTTAGCCTCACCGCAAATCTCGTAATGGCTGCGCTATGGAAGACCCATGAAAAAAAATTAATTTTTACGAGTGCGGGACTGATGTTGCGTTACAGGCTAAAAGGCTTGCGGTACAGCTATACTGACAAGACTTGTAATGGCTGTGTTGCTGTTTTAACACTGAAATTAATTTTTTTCAGCGTTAAAACACGAACGCACAACTCGTATTCTACCTGTCTGTTTTCTATCCTTAAAGGGACACTGAACCCAAATTTTTTCTTTCATGATTCAGATAGAGCTTGCAATTGTAAGCAACTTTCTATTTTACTCCTAATATCAATTTTTCTTCGTTCTCTTGCTATCTTTATTTGAAAAAGAAGGCATCTAAGCTTTTATTTGGTTGAGAACTCTGGATAGCACTTTTTTATTGATGGATGAATTTATCCACCAATCAGCAAGGGCAACCCAGGTTGTTCACCAACAAAAAACTTACATTCTTGCATTTCAAATAAAGATACCAAGAGAATGAAGAAAATTTGATAATAGGAGTAAATTAGAAAGTTGCTTAAAGGCACAGTCAAGTATAAATTAAACTTTCATTATTCAGATAGGACTTTTAATTTTAATTGACTTTCCAATTTACTTTTATCATCAAATTTGCTTTTTTCTCTTGGTATTCTTAGTTTAAACTAAACATAGGTAGGCTCATATGCTAATTTCTTAGGCCTAGATTTGGAGTTTTGTCGGTAACGACCCGAAAATCTAACGCCGGCTTTTTCTGGCCGCACCATAAAAATAACTCTGGTATCGAGAGTCCACATAAAGGCTGCGTTAGGCTCCAAAAAGGAGCGTAGAGCATTTTTAACGCAGCTTCAACTCTCAATACCAGAGTTGCTTACGGACGCGGCCAGCCTCAAAAACGTGCTTGTGCACGATTCTCCCATAAGAAACAATGGGGCTGTTTGAGCTGAAAAAAAAACTAACACCTGAAAAAAAGCCGCGTTCAGCTCCTAACGCAGCCCCATTGTTTGCTATGCGGTAACCCTTCCTACGTCTGCACTTAACACTCTAACATGTACCCCGAGTCTAAACACCCCTAACCTTACACTTATTAACCCCTAATCTGCCGCCCCCGCTATCGCTGACCCCTGCATATTATTATTAACCCCTAATCTTCCGCTCCGTAAACCGCCGCTACTTACATTATCCCTATGTACCCCTAATCTGGTTCCCTAACATCGCCGACCCCTATATTATATTTATTAACCCCTAATCTGCCCCCCTCAACGTCGCCTCCACCTGCCTACACTTATTAACCCCTAATCTGCCGAGCGGACCTGAGCGCTACTATAATAAAGTTATTAACCCCTAATCCGCCTCACTAACCCTATCATAAATAGTATTAACCCCTAATCTGCCCTCCCTAATATCGCCGACACCTAACTTCAATTATTAACCCCTAATCTGCCGACCGAATCTCGCCGCTATTCTAATAAATGTATTAACCCCTAAAGCTAAGTCTAACCCTAATACTAACACCCCCTAAGTTAAATATAATTTAAATCTAACGAAATTAATTAACTCTTATTAAATAAATTATTCCTATTTAAAGCTAAATACTTACCTGTAAAATAAACCCTAATATAGCTACAATATAAATTATAATTATATTATAGCTATTTTAGGATTTATATTTATTTTACAGGTAACTTTTGTATTTATTTTAACCAGGTACAATAGCTATTAAATAGTTAAGAACTATTTAATAGCTAAAATAGTTAAAATAATTACAAATTTACCTGTAAAAGAAATCCTAACCTAAGTTACAAATAAACCTAACACTAGACTATCAATAAATTAATTAAATAAACTACCTACAATTACCTACAATTAACCTAACACTACACTATCAATAAATTAATTAAATACAATTGCTACAAATAAATACAATAAAATAAACTAGCTAAAGTACAAAAAATAAAAAAGAACTAAGTTACAAAAAATAAAAAAATATTTACAAACATAAGAAAAATATTACAACAATTTTAAACTAATTACACCTACTCTAAGCCCCCTAATAAAATAACAAAGCCCCCCAAAATAAAAAATGCCCTACCCTATTCTAAATTACTAAAGTTAAAAGCTCTTTTACCTTACCAGCCCTGAACAGGGCCCTTTGCGGGGCATGCCTCAAGAAGTTCAGCTCTTTTGCCTGTAAAAAAAAACATACAATACCCCCCCCAACATTACAACCCACCACCCACATACCCCTAATCTAACCCAAACCCCCCTTAAATAAACCTAACACTAAGCCCCTGAAGATCATCCTACCTTGTCTTCACCATACCAGGTTCACCGATCGGTCCAGAAGAACTCCTCCGATGTCCTGATCCAAGCCCAAGCGGGGGGCTGAAGAGATCCATGATCCGGCTGAAGTCTTCATCCAAGCGGGGCAGAAGAGGTCTTCCATCCGATTGAAGTCTTCATCCAAGCGGCATCCATCTGGAGCGAAGCGGCAGCATCCTGAAGACCTCCACCGTGGAACATCCATCCTGGAGAACTTAGTTCTTTTTTATTTTTTGTACTTTAGCTAGTTTATTTAATTGTATTTATTTGTAGCAATTGTATTTAATTAATTTATTGATAGTGTAGTGTTAGGTTAATTGTAGGTAATTGTAGGTAGTTTATTTAATTAATTTATTGATAGTCTAGTGTTAGGTTTATTTGTAACTTAGGTTAGGATTTCTTTTACAGGTAATTTGTAATTATTTTAACTATTTTAGCTATTAAATAGTTCTTAACTATTTAATAGCTATTGTACCTGGTTAAAATAAATACAAAAGTTACCTGTAAAATAAATATAAATCCTAAAATAGCTATAATATAATTATAATTTATATTGTAGCTATATTAGGGTTTATTTTACAGGTAAGTATTTAGCTTTAAATAGGAATAATTTATTTAATAAGAGTTAATTAATTTTGTTAGATTTAAATTATATTTAACTTAGGGGGGTGTTAGTATTAGGGTTAGACTTAGCTTTAGGGGTTAATACATTTATTAGAATAGCGGCGAGATTCGGTCGGCAGATTAGGGGTTAATAATTGAAGTTAGGTGTCGGCGATGTTAGGGAGGGCAGATTAGGGGTTAATACTATTTATGATAGGGTTAGTGAGGCGGATTAGGGGTTAATAACTTTATTATAGTAGCGCTCAGGTCCGGTCAGCAGATTAGGGGTTAATAAGTGTAGGCAGGTGGAGGCGACGTTGAGGGGGGCAGATTAGGGGTTAATAAATATAATATAGGGGTCGGCGGTGTTAGGGGCAGCAGATTAGGGGTACATAAGGATAACGTAGGTGGCGGCGCTTTGCGGTCGGCAGATTAGGGGTTAATAAGTGTAGGCAGGTGGAGGCGACGTTGAGGGGGGCAGATTAGGGGTTAATAAATATAATACAGGGGTCGGCGGTGTTAGGGGCAGCAGATTAGGGGTACATAAGTATAACGTAGGTGGCGGTCGGCAGATTAGGGGTTAAAAAATTTTTTTTGAGTGTCGGCGATGTGGGGGGACCTCGGTTTAGGGGTACATAGGTAGTTTATGGGTGTTAGTGTACTTTAGAGCACAGTAGTTAAGAGCTTTATAAACCGGCGTTAGCCCAGAAAGCTCTTAACTACTGACTTTTTTCCTGCGTCTGGAGTTTTGTCGTTAGATGTCTAACGCTCACTTCAGACACGACTCTAAATACCGGAGTTAGAAAAATCCCATTGAAAAGATAGGATACGCAATTTACGTAAGGGGATCTGCGGAATGGAAAAGTTGCGGCTGGAAAGTGAGCATTAGACCCTATTTTGAGTGACTCCAAATACCGGCGGTAGCCTAAAACCAGCGTTAGGAGCCTCTAACGCTGGTTTTCTCGGCTACCGCCAAACTCCAAATCTAGGCCTAAGCCTTTGAGGGCTGCCTCTTATCACATGCTTTTTAAATCTCTTTTCAACACAAAGAGACAAAGTACACATGGGCTATATAGATAACACTGTGTTCAGGCACATAAAGTTATTTAAGATCTAGCACAATACAATGCTAAATTTAAGACAATAGATAATAAACAGTCACAGTCATGTGATCAGGGGGCTGGAAGAAGGTTCCTAGATGTAAAAAGTACATTAATATAACTGTGTTGGTTATGCAAAACTGGGGAATGAGTAATAAAGGGATTATCTATTTTTTAAAACAATAACAATTCTATGGTTGACTGTCCCTTTAAAATTTCATGCTCTATCTGAATCACAAAAGAAAATGTTTGGGTTATTATTATTGGTTATTTGTAGAGCGCCAACAGATTCCGCAGCGCTTCAGTGTCCCTTTAAGCCAGAACCCAGTTCACAATTGTTGAGTCTCTAGACTAAGGTCATACAGTTTGTGAGTTAGTTTGTTTAGTCTAGGCCAAAGAGATACAGTTTGTGAATTAGTTTTATTTTACAATATTAAAAGTAAGTTACTTAACATTGGACAACAAATACAAAAACTATTTTATACCAAGTAAAAAGCTTTTAAAAAAAAATACTGTAAAAAACAATATTTCCCCTTAATGTGTTTCCACACATTAAAATACCTTATATAAAATGCATGGGGAATTGCTCCTTTTCAAACCTCTACCCATTATTTTCAAGAACATGCCCAGTGAAATGAACTGACCCTGTTAGAAGCACATACCTGCTTACCTAATTTTATTTTCTCTATAGTGAAATACTAATACTTAGGTGCAGAAATTTTCATTATGAGGTTTCAATTAGATAAAAACAACTATTTCAATTGCAACTTTAAACATAAATGAGCCATTTACAATACTGTTAATCCTCTGTAGTTGGTATAGCAAGTCACTGGGAAGACATTAAAGGGAAAAAATACATTAGAGTGTCCCTTTAAACCTTTGCTAACTATCACAAATTCAATATGTTATTATTGTTATTAATATTATTATCGGTTATTTGTAGAGCGCCAACAGATTCTGCAGCGCTATAAACAAAGGGGGAGTACAGCAAAACAATTATAGGGATCAAATGGGTAGAGGGCCCTGCCAATAGTTGCACTGTTGTAGTCAGCTCTTAAGAAGGTGATCTACAAACAGATGGACTCTTAGGCTTACATGCTAAGGGGGTTTAGGGGATAGCAATGGAGGAGAGGAACTGGTATTAGGAAAGTTTAGTGTAGGTTGTATGCATCTCTGAACAGTAGAGTCTTTAGTGAAGACTTGAAGCTTTTAAAACTAGAAGAGAGACTTGTGGAGCGAGGCAGAGGGTTCCACAAGATGGGAGCCAGTCTGGAGAAGTCCTGTAAACGGGAGTGTGATGAGGTGACAAGAGAGGAGGAGAGTAGGAGGTCATGAGCAGAGGGAAGGGGATGGGAGGGAGAGTATCTGGAGACAAGGTCTGAGATATAGGGGGGAGCAGTGCAGTTGAGGGCTTTGTATGTCAAAATGAGAATTTTGTGTTTGATCCTCGAGGCAAGAGGAAGCCAGTGAAGGGATTGGCAGAGAGGTGCAGCAGATGAAGAGTGATGTGTAAGGAAGATGAATCTGGCAGAGGCATTCCTATATGGATTGTAAAGTGTTACGGTTGCCTCCAGGCTGGCTGGAAGTTGGACCGTAGAAAAGGGTGCTCCTAGCGCTCACCAAAGGAGCAGCAGCACCGTGGACACTATAACTACTGCGTAGCCACCATCAGTAATGCAGACTATATGAACCACCGCTGCTGGGCTGGTATCTCGCCGTCTGCTCTGCGCCCTGGACCTACGACCAGGCTCCAGTAGGCGAACCTCTTCCTTCTGTAGCAATCCCTGTAGCTAAGGGAGTATGAAACACATAGCAATCCCTGTAGTGATTATAAGCTGTCCCCTACAAACATGAGTCAAAGCTGCAAGTTAGAGGGTCAAAAATAGGTCTGATGTGCTGGAGCACACAGCCTCCTTTTTATTGAGGTTACATGCAAACAGGACACTCTCAGGGGGAGGCATAAAATCCCCCATCACACATTTGATATTAGATAGAGAGACACTCCCTTTGACAGGCCACAACATTTACTTCAGCAGATAACATTACACACAATAAAACAATGCAGTCCACCTTATCAATACTAGTCTGATTAGACAATGGGAAAGTTGATCACTAAACCTAATTAGAGCTAATCCCAGCAGACTTGTATTTAGAATAGGTTTCTTGAAGCTGAACAAAATTTAACTATTAATGGCACACAATGAAACTGAACCAAGTGGGAGAAAGCCAGGGACAAGTCATTTCACAGGTCTGGGGACATAGTCTTAAAGGGGGCATTGTTCACCAAAGTCACAATATGTCCCCAGACGGTTCCCAAAGGGCCACACACACCCAACAAAAGTCAATATACTCTCAGGGGCACAATCTTCCAGGGGCCATAGTCATGAGGAAGGAGGCTGGCAAATAGGCTTCTCCAAAATCCAGGGAAGCAGGGCAATTTTCCATTTAAAGGGCCAGTTACAAACAGCAGTTTGTAACATATCTCCCCTTTTGGAGGGAGACTAACAAGGCACCTGACCTTCTGTCGGTCAGTGCCTAAGTTAGTCTCGCAACCCACCCACAAATAAACACTAGCAGCAAAGCAGCCCCCCCACAACAAGTAGCACTGGCCTGTAGGTGCCAGGTTATAGGATGAAAGTGTAGCATCCTCTGCCTTCCTGGCGCAGCTGGGCAAATAGCTGATGGTACTTGGGGGGCAGAGGCCAGCGGCACTCTGCCCTGGTGCCAGCGCTTCTGCTGGGGTGAGGGGTTTGCAGGCCAGTCCTGTAACAAGGGGGTCTGTAGGGCAGAGGCCAGCAGCGCTCTGTCCTGATGCCAGCTCTTCTGCTGGGGGAATTGGGGCATAGTCCTGCCCGGTGGCAAAGGGAACGTGGGGGTCAGTGGGGGTTAACATCTCCACTGTTAACCCTGGGCCCAAGTTAGGAGTTAGCTGGGGAGGGGGAGATTGGCTTACCTCCTCCTCCTGATACTCCGGCGGCCGTTGGGAAGGGAGGTCGATGCTCTCCTCTTCCTGTGGAACATGCTGCGGCTGGGGAGAGAGACCGGTTGTCTCCTCTCCCTGGAAGGCACACTCCGGCTGGGGAGGGAGGTCGATGCTCTCCCCTCCCTGTAGCTGGGTCTGTCGCTGGGGATCTGGGCCGCCTGCCCAGCATCCCTGTAGGGCCGGTAGAGAGACTGCGGTCCCATCTCCACCTGCCTGCTGGGGGTCCTCCCAGGACCAGTCTATGAGGCCTGCTGCCTCTGGTATCTCTGGTTGGGGTTGGGGAAGGAGACCGGTTGTCTCTTCCCTCTGCACAGTATACTGCCGCTGGGGAGGGAGGTCGCTGCTCTCCTCTCCCTGTGGAACATGCTGCGGCTGGGGAGAGAGACCAGGTGTCCATACCCTCAAACTCCACAGTTGGCGCTCAAAGGCTCGTGCCGCTTTGTTCTCCGTATCCAATTCCCGGATGATGCGACTGACTACCTCCTGCGCAGGGTCTGGACCATATCGGACTAGCCGCCTCTTTACCTCTGGAACGAAATTCGCGCCCTCATAGCGACGGATCCGGTTGAGGTGCTCTTCACATGGTTCTGACCAGTATCTTGTCAGCTCCATGCTGCTGTAGGTAGGGACGCTGCACAGTGGCTAGCGTTGCCCTCAATTACTCTCCTACGATACCAGTGCTGTTGTGGTGCTGCTCCTTGCGCTAGGACGCCAATCCCACCGCTGCCGCCAAATGTTACGGTTGCCTCCAGGCTGGCTGGAAGTTGGACCGTAGAAAAGGGTGCTCCTAGCGCTCACCAAAGGAGCAGCAGCACCGTGGACACTATAACTACTGCGTAGCCACCATCAGTAATGCAGACTATATGAACCACCGCTGCTGGGCTGGTATCTCGCCGTCTGCTCTGCGCCCTGGACCTACGACCAGGCTCCAGTAGGCGAACCTCTTCCTTCTGTAGCAATCCCTGTAGCTAAGGGAGTATGAAACACATAGCAATCCCTGTAGTGATTATAAGCTGTCCCCTACAAACATGAGTCAAAGCTGCAAGTTAGAGGGTCAAAAATAGGTCTGATGTGCTGGAGCACACAGCCTCCTTTTTATTGAGGTTACATGCAAACAGGACACTCTCAGGGGGAGGCATAAAATCCCCCATCACACATTTGATATTAGATAGAGAGACACTCCCTTTGACAGGCCACAACATTTACTTCAGCAGATAACATTACACACAATAAAACAATGCAGTCCACCTTATCAATACTAGTCTGATTAGACAATGGGAAAGTTGATCACTAAACCTAATTAGAGCTAATCCCAGCAGACTTGTATTTAGAATAGGTTTCTTGAAGCTGAACAAAATTTAACTCTTAATGGCACACAATGAAACTGAACCAAGTGGGAGAAAGCCAGGGACAAGTCATTTCACAGGTCTGGGGACATAGTCTTAAAGGGGGCATTGTTCACCAAAGTCACAATATGTCCCCAGACGGTTCCCAAAGGGCCACACACACCCAACAAAAGTCAATATACTCTCAGGGGCACAATCTTCCAGGGGCCATAGTCATGAGGAAGGAGGCTGGCAAATAGGCTTCTCCAAAATCCAGGGAAGCAGGGCAATTTTCCATTTAAAGGGCCAGTTACAAACAGCAGTTTGTAACATAAAGGAGCTAGGCGGCAGGTGGGGAGACCAGAGAGGACAGAATTGCAGTAATCAAGGCGGGAAAGAATGAGAGAGTGAATTAAAATCTTAGTTGTGTCTTGTGTAAGGAAGTGTCTAATTTTAGAGATGTTTTTAAGGTGGAAGCGGCAGGCTTTAGCTAAGGACTGAATGTGAGGAGTGAAAGAAAGATCTGAGTCAAATGTGACCCCGAGACATTGGGCATGTGGGGTAGGGGTAATGATGGAGTTGTCGACAGTTATAGAGAGATTGGGGGTGGAGAGTTTTGAGGTAGGGGGGAAAATAAGGAGCTCAGTTTTGGAGAGATTTAGCTTGAGGTAGTGAGAGGACATCCAGTTAGAGATGTGAGAAAGACAGTTAGTGACACGGGTTAGCAAGGAAGGAGATAGGTCTGGTACAGAGAAGTAGATTTGGGTGTCATCGGCATACAAATGATATTGTAGACCGGGGGACTTTATTAGGGAACCTAGTGATGACTTTAGATAGTTAGTTCTGTAGGTTGAGATCACTCACTATTGAAGAAGCAGTTTAAATTATAATGTAGTAGTGTCTCTTTCACATACAGAACGTTCCATCGTGAGAGGAACGTTCTTCAAGCTAAAATTTTCATTTCTAAAATTATTTGAGAGAACTTGCAGTACTGATGAGACTTCTAAGATCATCTCGCGTGAACAGAGAACTTTAGATTATTGGGCCCTTAGAGTTCCCTTTGTCATTTTCAAAAGTGCTTCTGATAACTACCTGTAGGATATATAAATAAGGAAATCATGGAGGTTAGCAATAATAAAAAGTAATCTCATAGCATATGCACAGTAGGGGGCAGATATCAGAAATTCTGCTGTAATCACTCACCTGGCAGAGCTTGTACTCCATAAACTGGGTAATATGGTTCTATAGTATTCATAAGTATGTATCTCTTAGCTGTACATTTGGTGTTATTGATACCCAACCACCCAAAAAAAGGCTATCTAAAAAAAAACACTCAAAAAAGTGCTATGAAAGGGGCATTTGGTTTAGCATTGTCCTTAGAAGGGCATTTAGCTCTTTTGCACTCCAAAAAAAAAAAAAAAAACTATTCTAAATTAATTTACAATTTTCTAAGGGCTATTGCTTTAGTTTAGTTAAGTGTTAGTATAGTTTTTTATTATTTTGGAGTGGGGATATAATTTACTCTGACACTATAAGGGTGATTGACATGCCCTGCTCTAGTGTCATTGGTTGCATGAGAGCAGGGGCAGCATTGCACAAGAAAGCTCATGTGCAATCATAAATTGCTCCATTTGATGCAGCTTCACAAATGATGATTGCAGGCCATCAGGTTCTCTACTTGTGAACCTGTCCGTCTGCATTCATGATAAAGTTTGACCTAATTGTGTGTAGCGCTACCTTTTTTTAAAATGCTCTTTTGTCTTAAAATGTATTTTACCCCTTCATGCCGTACGAACATTCCATGTTGTTCTAATGCACTGGTCTTTAACGCCATTAGGACAGCATGAAATGTCCTACCCTATATGGTGGCCTGCAACCTCCTTTTCGGGAATTAAACATTTTACCAGGGGGCATGCCTAGCAGTGTAAGCAGTCCCCCATGATCCGATCCAGGTCTTGAAATCACATGATCGCATCGACGATCACAGGATTTGTTTTCCCAAGCAAATGTTTACATCAATGTTCCAATGGTAAACATTTGCCCCCGGCCTGAAAGAGTTAAATTAGTCTAATTTATGTTGTTATGTCAGTAAACAACTAGTGCTACTCAGTATGTTAGTATGCTTGATACTTATTGGGAAACTCTAACTAAATATCCATATGGTGCATTAAACAAGCAAAAAAACAACAACAGCAAAAATATTATTTATTTGTAATGAATCAGAAATAGATCTTATGTAACAATGCAAGAATGAAACATAATAAGCTAGACTAAACTTTACATGCATGACCAATTTTAATGTCCCTTATAGTGTGTGTGTGTCCATGTGTGTGCATGTGTGTGTGTTTGTGAAATTTGTGTTTGTGTCTGTGTACATATCTGTGCATGTGTTTGCGTATGAATTTGCACGTGTATGTGTGTGTTTGTGTATATGGCTGTACATGTGTTTGTGTGTGTTTGCACATGTGTGTTTTGTATATATCTGTGCATGTGTTTGTGTATTTTTGTATATGTCTGTGCATGTGTTTGTGTTTGAAAATGTGTGTTTTTGTGTATATGTCTGTGTATGTGAGTTTGCGCATGTATGTGTGTGTTTGTGTAAATGTTTGTGCATCTGTTTGCGTGTGAGTTTAAACATGTATGTGTGTTTGTGTATATGTCTGCATGTGTTTGTGTATGAGTTTGCGCATGTGTGTTTGTTTATGTGTATGTCTGTGCATGTGTTCGGGTGTGAGTTTGCGCATGTGTGTTTGTTTATGTGTATGTCTGTGCATGTGTTTGGGGGTGAGTTTGCGCATGTGTGTGTGTTTGTGAGTATGCGTTTCTGTGTGTCTGTGTTAAAGTAGTCTAAAAAAGATTGAAATACTAAACAAATTATGTTAACAAACCATAATTTGGTTGTGCTTGTGTGTGAGTTTGCACATGTGTGTTTGTTTATGTGTATGTCTGTGTATGTGTTTATGTGTGAGCTTGCGCATATGTGTGTGTGTTTATGTGTATGTCTGTACATGTGTTCGGGTGTCAGTTTGTGCATGTGTGTTTCTTTATGTGTATGTCTGTGCATGTGCTTGTGTGTGAGTTTGCACATGTGTGTTTGTTTATGTGTATGTCTGTGTATGTATTTATGTGTGAGTTTGTGCATGTGTGTGTTTATGTGTATGTCTGTGCATGTGTTTGGTGTGAGTTTTGGCATGTGTGTGTGCTTATGCGTATGTATGTGTATGTGTTTATGTTTGAGTTTACGCATGTGTGTGTGTTTATGTGTATGTCTGTGCATGTGTTTGGGTGTGAGTTTGAGCATGTGTGTTTGTTTATGTGTATGTCTGTGCAGGTGCTTGTGTGTGAGTTTTCACATGTGTGTTTGTTTATGTGTATGTCTGTGTATGTGTTTATGTGTGAGTTTGCGCATGTGTGTGTGTGTGTTTACTGTTTATGTGTATGTCTGTGCATGTGTTCGGTGTGAGTTTGTGCATGTGTGTTTGTTTATGTGTATGTCTGTGTAGTGTGTATGTGTTTATGTGTGAGTTTGCTTATGTGTGTGTGTTTATGTGTCTGTGCATGTTTTTGGGTGTGAATTTGTGCATGTGTGTTTGTTTATGTGTATGTCTGTGCATGTGTTTGGGTGTAAGTTTGCGCATGTGTGTTTGTTTATTTGTATGTCGGTGCATGTGTTTGTTTATGTGTATGTCTTTGCATGTGTTCGGCTGTGAGTTTGTGCATGTGTATGTCTTTGCATGTGTTTGGGTGTGAGTTTGCACATGTGTGTGAGTTTATTTGTATGTCTGTGTATGTGTTTATGTGTGAGTTTGCACATGTGTGTGTGTGTTTATGTGTATGTCTGTGCATGTGTTTGGGTGTGAGTTTGCGCATGTGTGTTTGTTTATGTGTATGTCTGTGCATGTGTTTGGGTGTGAGTTTGCGCATGTGTGTGTGTTTGTGAGTATGCGTTCCTGTGTGTCTGTGTTAAAGTAGTCTAAAAAATATTGAAATACTAAACAAATTATGTTAACAAACCAGAGTGGACATCCATCATTTATTTTTGCTGCAGAAGTTACAGTGTCACACATTTGCATGAAAGTTAAGAAAGATAAATGGTCTTACTCAATCAGCATACCTGTCTTTTAATACAAAAGTTTGTTATGCAGCTTGAGAAGTACTACTAAGGATATAAAAGAAACTCAAGGAGTATAATATTAAAATGAATGAAAAAATATTCTGGCGATATATCAACCATTTGATGACATTCAGACAGACTGCTGCTTCTCCTGCCAGAATAGTTCAATAAAACATCACAAGGAATACTAAAAAAAGTGTGGCCCACCTTTCCTTCAGCATGCAAAGATCATAGACCTATGAATGTGTGGCATTTTAGTGGCAGCACACAGTCTTCATTTTATTTTTATAAATTTAAAAAATTCTACATTTTTAAAACAGTCTGCAGAGATAATACATATTATAACAAGAAAGGGAGTTAAATATAAATATAAAAATATGTGATGAATAGCAAAAAATAGATACAGAATGTAATATACCCTGTATTTATACATTGTTATAAATAATAGTCTTGCTTCCCTTATTTACCACTTGACATCAAACATATTCATATAAGCAATAAATAATCTATGATCACACAGATGACTAAAATATTGTACTACGTAAAGAGTATAAATACAAATCAGCCGCAAATCAGATAATTTGAACGTATGAGGTGTGTTTTGTTTTTTGTTCTGTTTTTTTTTTTTTTTTTAAATATGCCGCTGAAGTATTTAAAAAAATACATAGGGCCAGATTACAAGAGGCTCGCTATTTAGCGCTTTTGCTAAACACACTGTCAGAAGTAAACGTCTAACATGCGCAGGTTAGCAAGTTTATTACAAGTTCATTTTTTTTTAAATATATATATATATATATATTTTTACTTTAAAACGAAAATAATTTTAATATAGCATTTTGACATGTAAAATATTTAGAGCTAGATTACAAGTGGGGCACAAAAATATTAAGGTTAAATTAATAACGTTAAATAATAGTGCCAGTAGGATGAGAGCTGCTTACATCCTATTGGCTGTTCAAATCAGCCAATAGGATGTAAGCAGCTCTCATCCTATTGGCTGATTCAAACTTTTTATCCAATAGGAATGCAAGGGTACCCCAATATAAAAGGGGTACCTTGCATTCGATCTTCAGTGTGCAGCGAACGAGCGCATGAAGAGGACATTGAGTCGGATGACCTCACCGTCTCCTCTCCACCACCGCACCACCGGGATGAAGATGGAAGATGGTCCCACGCTGGATGAAGATGGAGCCGCTTTGATGAAGAGCTTTCGCCGCCTGGAAGAAGATGCATCACAGGACTGGTGAGTACCTATTTTGGGGTTAGGTTGTTTTTTATTGGGGTGGTTTTTTTTTTTAGATTAGGGTTTTTTTTTATTTTTATGGGCAGTAAAAGGGCTGATTGCCCTTTTAAGGGTAATGCCCATACAATTTACTCTTAGAGGCAATGGGTAGATTAGTTATTTTTTTAGTTAGGCATTTTTTATTTTGGGGGGTTTGGTGGGTGGGGGGTTGTAATTTTAGGGATACTTTGTATTTTCTTTGGAAAAAGAGCTGTTATCTTTAGGGCAATGCCCTACAAAAAGCCCTTTTAAGGGCTATTTGTAGTTTTTTAGATTAGTGTTTTTTTATTTTATTTTACGGTGGCTTTTTTGTTTTAACGGCGGGTATAAGAATAGGAATAATTTTTTTATTTTGGATAATTTCGTTGGTTATTTTTTGTAATGTTAACTTTTTTTATTTTGTGTAATCTTAGATTTCTTGATCTTTTGTAATTTTAGGTTTTTTATTTTCGTAATGTTAGCTTTTTTATTTTTGGTAATGTAAATTTTTTTGTATTTTTGATAATGTTAGTTTTTTTTTTGTTTAAGCTTATTTTTTTTTTAACACGTAAGTTTCTATTTATTTTATGTAGATAGTATAGTGAAACTTTAATTTTAGGTTAGGGGGTGTTAGTTTTAGGGTTAATAGCTTTATTTAGGTAGTGTCGATGTGGGAGGGTGGGGTTTTAGGGGTTAATGGTTTTATTTAGTGTTGGCAAAGTGAGGGGACAGCGTTTTAGGGGTTAATAGGTTTATTTAGGTAGTCATGATGTGGGGGGATGGTGGTTTAGGGGTCAATAGCTTTATTTAGTGTTTGCGATGTGGGGGAACGGCGGTTTAGGGGTTTATAGGTTTATTTAGGTAGTTGCGATATGGGGTGATGGCGGTTTAGGGGTTAATAGCTTTATTTAGTGTTGACAATGTGGGGTCGGTGGTTTAGGGGTTAATCGGTTTATTTAGGTAATGTGGGGGGACTGCAGTTTAGTGGTTAATAGCTTTATTTAGTGTTGGCGATGTGGTAGAGTGGTTTAGGGGTTAATTGGTTTATTTAGGTAGTCGCGATGTGGGGGGCCATGGTTTAGAGGTTAATAGGTTTATTTAGTTAGTCATTTTTTGGGGGTGGTGGTTTAAGGGTTAATACTTTATTTTAGTAGTTACGATGCGGGGGGATGCAGATTAGGGGTTAATAGGTATTTTATGGTGTTAGTGTATTTTGTAACATATTTTTGATGTGTTTTGTGAAACTTTTTTGTTTTGCAAAACACATAACTACAGACCTTTGAGTGCATAATGGATCAGGGCGGTATAGGCTATAAAGATCGCGGTACAGCCATACCGCACGACTTGTAATACCGAGTAGCTGACCAATCCCCACGTGTCTATATGGCAGCGGTTTTACTATAATGTTATACATTAGCAAGAGCACTAGAGGGCAGCACTATTAACTGAAATGTAGTGCTCCAGATGTGCACATTACCTATCTAGGTATCTCTTTGACAGAATAACATGAGAACAAAGAAAATTTGATAATAGATATAAATTGAAAACTTTTTTAAAATTGTATTATTTATCTGAATCATGAAAGAAAAAATGTATGTTTCAGGTCACTTAAGTAATATTTTATAGCTTGAGTGATAGTTTAGGGCGCAGTAACATCTGAATGTTGGATGGCACCGGTGTACTAAATAACTCACTTACGGCTAGATTTGGAGTTTTGTCGGTAACGACCCGAAAAACTAACGCCGGCTTTTTTCTGGCCGCACCATAAAAATAACTCTGGTATTGAGAGTCCACATAAAGGCTGCGTTAGGCTCCAAAAAAGGAGCGTAGAGCATTTTTAACGCAGCTTCAACTCTCAATACCAGAGTTGCTTACGGACGCGGCCAGCCTCAAAAACGTGCTCGTGCACGATTCCCCCATAGGAAACAATGGGGCTGTTTGAGCTGAAAAAAAACCTAACACCTGCAAAAAAGACGCGTTCAGCTCTTAACGCAGCCCCATTGTTTGCTATGGGGAAACACTTCCTACGTCTGCACCTAACACTCTAACATGTACCCCGAGTCTAAACACCCCTAACCTTACACTTATTAACCCCTAATCTGCCGCCCCCGCTATCGCTGACACCTGCATTTTATTTTTAACCCCTAATCTGCCGCTCCGTAAACCGCCGCTACTTACATTATCCCTATGTACCCCTAATCTGCTGCCCCTAACACCGCCGACCCCTATATTATATTTATTAACCCCTAATCTGCCCCCCACAACGTCGCCTCCACCTGCCTACACTTATTAACCCCTAATCTGCCGACCGGAGCTCACCGCTATTCTAATAAATGTATTAACCCCTAAAGCTAAGTCTAACCCTAACACTAACACCCCCCTAAGTTAAATATAATTTACATCTAACGAAATTAATTAACTCTTATTAAATAAATTATTCCTATTTAAAGATAAATACTTACCTGTAAAATAAACCCTAATATAGCTACAATATAAATTATAATTATATTATAGCTATTTTAGGATTAATATTTATTTTACAGGTAACTTTGTATTTATTTTAACCAGGTACAATAGCTATTAAATAGTTAAGAACTATTTAATAGCTAAAATAGTTAAAATAATTACAAAATTACCTGTAAAATAAATACTAACCTAAGTTACAATTAAACCTAACACTACACTATCAATAAATTAATTAAATAAACTACCTACAATTACCTACAATTAACCTAACACTACACTATCAATAAATTAATTAAATACAATTCCTACAAATAAATACAATTAAATAAACTAGCTAAAGTACAAAAAATAAAAAAGAACTAAGTTACAAAAAATAAAAAAATATTTACAAACATAAGAAAAATATTACAACAATTTTAAACTAATTACACCTACTCTAAGCCCCCTAATAAAACAACAAAGCCCCCCAAAATAAAAAATGCCCTACCCTATTCTAAATTACTAAAGTTAAAAGTTCTTTTACCTTACCAGCCCTGAACAGAGGTCTTCAGGATGGAGCCGGTCGTCATCGGATGAAGATAGAAGATGCCGCTTGGATCAAGATGGTTGCCGGTCCGGATCGCCTCTTCTTCCCGGATAGGATGAAGACTTTGGACCCTCTTCTGGACTTCTTCAGTGGATGTCTAGCCCCCGCTTGGGTTGGATGAAGATATCGGAGCCAGGACGGATCGGTGATACCCGGTGAGGTGAAGACAAGGTAGGATGATCTTCAGGGGCTTAGTGTTAGGTTTATTTAAAGGGGGTTTGGGTTAGATTAGGGGTATGTGGGTGGTGGGTTGTAATGTTGGGGGGGGGGTATTGTATGTTTTTTTTTACAGGCAAAAGAGCTGAACTTCTTGGGGCATGCCCCGCAAAGGGCCCTGTTCAGGGCTGGTAAGGTAAAAGAGCTTTGAACTTTAGTAATTTAGAATAGGGCAGGGCATTTTTTATTTTGGGGGCTTTGTTGTTTTATTAGGGGGCTTAGAGTAGGTGTAATTAGTTTAAAATTGTTGTAATATTTTTCTTATGTTTGTAAATATTTTTTTATTTTTTGTAACAGTTCTTTTTTATTTTTTGTACTTTAGCTAGTTTATTTAATTGTATTTATTTGTAGGAATTGTATTTAATTAATTTATTGATAGTGTAGTGTTAGGTTAATTGTAGGTAATTGTAGGTAGTTTATTTAATTAATTTATTGATAGTGTAGTGTTAGGTTAATTGTAGGTAATTGTAGGTAGTTTATTTAATTAATTTATTGATAGTGTAGTGTTTGGTTTAATTGTAACTTAGGTTAGTATTTATTTTACAGGTAATTTTGTAATTATTTTAACTATTTTAGCTATTAAATAGTTCTTAACTATTTAATAGCTATTGTACCTGGTTAAAATAAATACAAAGTTACCTGTAAAATAAATATTAATCCTAAAATAGCTATAATATAATTATAATTTATATTGTAGCTATATTAGGATTTATTTTACAGGTAAGTATTTATCTTTAAATAGGAATAATTTATTTAATAAGAGTTAATTAATTTCGTTAGATGTAAATTATATTTAATTTAGGGGGGTGTTAGTGTTAGGGTTAGACTTAGCTTTAGGGGTTAATACATTTATTAGAGTAGCGGTGAGCTCCAGTCGGCAGATTAGGGGTTAATAATTGAAGTTAGGTGTCGGCGATGTTAGGGAGGGCAGATTAGGGGTTAATACTATTTATTATAGGGTTAGTGATGCGGATTAGGGGTTAATAACTTTATTATAGTAGCGCTCAGGTCCGCTCGGCAGATTAGGGGTTAATAAGTGTAGGCAGGTGGAGGCGACGTTGTGGGGGGCAGATTAGGGGTTAATAAATATAATATAGGGGTCGGCGGTGTTAGGGGCAGCAGATTAGGGGTACATAAGGATAACGTAGGTGGCGGCGCTTTGCGGTCGGCAGATTAGGGGTTAATAAGTGTAGGCAGATGGAGGCGACGTTGAGGGGGGCAGATTAGGGGTTAATAAATATAATACAGAGGTCGGCGGTGTTAGGGGGAGCAGATTAGGGGTACATAAGGATAACGTAGGTGGCGGTCGGCAGATTAGGGGTTAAAAAAATTTATTCGAGTGTCGACGATGTGGGGGGACCTCGGTTTAGGGGTACATAGGTAGTTTATGGGTGTTAGTGTACTTTAGAGTACAGTAGTTAAGAGCTTTAGAAACCGGCGTTAGCCCAGAAAGCTCTTAACTACTGACTTTTTTCCTGCAGCTGGAGTTTTGTCGTTAGATGTCTAACGCTCACTTCAGAAACGACTCTAAATACCGGAGTTATAAAAATCCCATTGAAAAGATAGGATACGCAATTGACGTAAGGGGATCTGCGGTATGGAAAAGTCGCGGCTGAAAAGTGAGCGTTAGACCCTATTTTGAGTGACTCCAAATACCGGCGGTAGCCTAAAACCAGCGTTAGGAGCCTCTAACGCTGGTTTTCACGGCTACCGCCAAACTCCAAATCTAGGTCTTTGACTTCTAGAGGGTTGCAATAAAAAGCTCATGTTTGCTATCACTCGAGCTCTAAGGTGAAGGTGCACTAAACCTCTACGCAAGCAGTGGAGTTCTTAGATTTAAACTATGGTTGTACATAAATATTCACACACAGAAAGATACACACACATACATATACATATTCAAGCCCTTCTCAGTCCCATAGCTTGGCTTTTACTATATCCCTATAAATCAATTTAAAAAATGTTTTGATGACAATAAAGCTTTATTTTACCTGTAAAAGTTATATATCTAAATTAAATATTATATTTTAATATTTTCATATTTTTTGTTATACAGGTCGCCCAAAAGCATAACCTTTTTCAGTTCTATTTTGTGCTGCTTTGTAATATGTGCCCTAATAGCGCTCCCTGTACTATCCATTAAAAGTATAGGACATAAGATTCTCTGGCTAACTTTTTTTACCTTCCACTTGTAATACCAGATTGTGTCCTATTCTATGGGGCTGATTTATAAAAAAGGTCAGATGGACATGATCCGCTGTAGTGGATCAGGTCCACTCGCCATCGCTAAATGCCGACAGTATATGCTGTCGGCATTTAACATTGCATAAGCATTTCTGGTGAAATGCTTGTGCAATGCCGCCCCCTGCATATTCGCAGCCCCTGGCAAGGGGTGTCAATCATCCCGATCGTATCTGATTGGGATGAATGCTGTCCGCCGCCTCAGAGGTCTTACGACCACTGTTTCTTAACTTATGTTTCCAGCGATCTGGAAACTACGGGGGTAGATTGCAGCATCCGCTGCTTGTTAAATCTAGCCCTAAACCATGTCTTCCTTACATCGCTAAATGCCGACAGCATACACCGTATGCAATGCCGCCCCCTGCACATTTGCTAGCAGGGGGTGTTAATCATCCGAATCGGATTTGATTGTTGTCCGCCACCTCAGGAGTGGTGGATGAGTCTCACGACCGCTGCTTCTTAACTTTTGTTTCCGGCGAGTCTGAAGACTCGCGGGGAAATAGCTTCATCCGCAGCTTTGTGTGCAAATGGCAGCGCACCCTGCGCTATCAATTGTGTTATGTAGACATCATCTGATTGTATGCACGCAGGAAAATATTTTATTTACGCCATAACAAATCTACATGTACTAAAACAGAAATCTATAAAGAAAAAAATATATTGTTTATACAACATTCCTCTCTATTTTAATTGTTCACTTTAGCAGACTATAGGCACAATTTATTTAAAGCAACATGAAATGGACCATTCTTAAAAGAAACATAACTATGTGGCTAAACCGCCTTTGTCATATAAATATTTTATACCTCCCCTATCTCTGGGGGCCCGAATAGGATGATATTGAGCCTCAGCCAATAAATAATTTATGCTAAACAGCAATTTAGCTTTTTGGCTTGGGGTAAAGAAAGGCAAAATATATAATAAATAAAGTTTCCACTTTTTGTTTCAGAATTCATTTATGCTTTATAATATAAACATTTACACTCATACTTTTAAGGTGAAACCAGTTTTCATAAAAATGCTAATTTTTTTAATCTTTATTGTTATTATATTTAATACTAATAATGATATGTAGACAATTTAATAATGGTGTTTGCAAACTAACAAATATGCTGATACTTAAATAAGTTTGCATTTAGTCCTGCTCATGGAATGTGTGATTTTGATTTACTATAGATTATTAACACTAGATTATAAATGTAGCACAAATTTCTCCCCAAATGTTCCCAAAATACAGTGTAGTGTATTTTATTAAAATAATTAAAATTGTAGCACTAGGGAGTATTTTGGGGCTAAAGTCGGCAGGAGTGGGGTGTTATTAAAAAAAAAAAAACAGCAACGAAAAATGCCTTTACATTGCGGTCTATGGGAACTGTGTGTTCCCAGTAAATATATATGAATATGCTTATATACATATATATTTATGTGTTCATTTTTATATATATATACACATATTAACACATACTTATATATGTATATAATCATATACATATATATTTAATATTTCTGCCATTGCTGCGTGACTTACCCGCTGTGCTTAGGTTCTGTGCCGTCTTTCACGACATCAGAACAAGGCTCCCATTGGAGCCTATGGTAGCATACTCTCATGAGCGCAATGCTTCCCAGCTCCTCTTATCACAGTGCTTTTTGACATTTTTTCACAGCTAGACAGCGCTAGTTCATGTGTGCCGTATAGATAACATTGTGCTCACTTCCATGGAGTTACTTAGGAGTCAGCACTGATTGGCTAAAATACATGTCTGTCAAAAGAACTGAGATAAGGGGGTGGTCTGTAGAGGCTTAGATACAAAGCAATTACATAGGTAGAAAGTATATTAATAGAACCCTTTTGGTTATGAAAAACTGGGGAATGGTTAATAAAGGGATTATCTATCTTTTTAAACAATTAAAATCTGGAGTAGACGGCCTCTTTTAAGGAATGTTAAAGGGAGAGTCTACTTGAATTTTTTTATTGTTTAAAAAGATACTGTAGATAATACCTTTATAACCTATTCCCGAGTTTTGCATAACCAACATGGTTATATTAATATATTTTTTTTACCTTTGTGATTACCTGGTATGTAAGCCTCTGTAGACTACCGCCTTATCTCAGTGCATTCTACAAACTTGCATTTTAGCCAATCAGTGTTGATTCCTGCATAAACTCTACAGGAGTGAGCACAATATTAACCATATGGTACACATGAACTAGCACTGTCTAGCTGCAAAGGCTAAAAGGCTAATAAAATGCACCAAGATAAGAGGTGCCTGCAGGGGCTTAGAAATAGGAAGAAATAGGAAGAAAGAGGGTTAGAGGCTATAAAGTATAATAATATAACAATGTTGGTAGCACGAAGCTGGGGAATGGGTAGTAAAGGCATTATCCATCTTTTTAAACAAAAAAGAAATAAAATAGACTGTCCCATTAAGAACTAAATAGATGCTAGAAATAATGAAGTTATAAATTAACTGATAAAATAACATTCTTACGGGGTAACAGTTTGAAGGGACACTAACTAAACCCTAAACAAATCTTAATCAGCCCATTTAAAAATGCCTCTACAGAACTTAGAAAACTTTACACTTACTTCTTCTATATTTAAACAACTATATCTACAAATTAGTGTAAGGCTAATCTTTGCTATGAATATATCATTATATGGACCTTTTATTTAGAATGTAGTATCCCTTTAAATTCAGCATGGCTTTTAAGATTAGAGGTGTTTTCCAGATAAATTAGTTGATTTTTCAAGTCTCTTACTAATCTGCTAACTCCCAATTAGGAGAGAACCACCCTGTACCGTTACAATCTCTATTGACTCAATTTATCAACCTTCAAAAGCAGCCTTTGAAATTAGTGCAATTCAGACTGGCTACAACAAGGCTACTTATCAGGGGTCAGGTCCAGCGGGAACGCATGAGAACAAAGTTGCTGCACTATTTTTACAGGTGGAACTAAGTTCCCCCTGGACAGATAACAGAAAGGCTTCAGTAAATGCTGCTGTTGCTGGTGGGAGGAGCTGGCCCATAGTCTGGTTAGAGGGATAGTGAGATCCTCTAGTGATGGGCAGTAACACTTCATACAATACACTAAATGCAAGCCTGTCAGTAGTCTTGCTGTGTGATTACTTTGCACTGTGTGGAACACATGGTGCTTACATTTCTGTGTAGCTTGCTCTGGGGTTATTTAGCTCCCCTTAGCAGAAATAGGACTATTCCATCTTAAGTGGGAGGAAGTTGGGTATGAGAAACTGAAGGTAAGCTGACTATGCACCGTGTGAGTTAAAAATAAAGTATGGACACCCTTTATCTTGACATTAAACATCAGCGTTCATGTGTATTTAGTTAAGGTATTTTAAAATTGTTTTAAAAAAAGTTCAATGTTTCACCTAAGAAATCTTTTTCTCATCAAGCAGGGAAGACATGTGATTCCAGGTTCCTGCTTTCTATCTGATTGGAATTCATTTTAGTTCTTCCAGAGACAGCTGGGATGAGGTTTGCAAGGGAAATACATGTGTACACACAAATTTATGGTCAGCAGGCCAGATTCTCTGCAGAATTCTGCCCTTTGCAAGAAAAAGTATTTGCTGCAGATTCAACCTTACAAGTTTAATCCCAGCAAGGTGCAAGGTGACATGTTTTGCATTCAATGTTAATGTGCCCTCATGCATCCTGCTTCCTCTGCCAGTGTTACTTGCTTCACACTCAGATGCCTTGTGACCAAAATTTTACTTAAATCACACAATGTTTACATTAAAAATCCTTACACATCCTGAGAGCCAGGGAGTAATATCTCCTAAAATTTTACTAAGGCTCTTTTTGGATTATTCCACATCATCTATATACAAATGTCCCTGCATGTGTTCTAAAAAGTGTGTATCTGGCTTCTCAGTATTCAGTATCAGTTGAATCCTAAATTACAAATAAAAATGTTACCCCTGTCATGTAAAAATGTAACCATGGTTGTCTATCCTCAGGCCCACAGGCAACCATTCAGCCCGTCATTGAATTTGCTTTCATTAATCAGAGTGTATAGATTACAGAACTGCTTGTGCAATGCCGCACCCTGCAGATTCACGGCCAATCAGCCGCTAGCAGTGGGTATCAATCAGCCTGATCATATAGGATCAGGTGGATTAAAGAACGCAGCCTCAGAGGCAGCGGACTATTTATGGAGCAGCGGTCTTTAGATCACTGCTTCATAACAGTTGTTTCCGGTGAGCCTGAAGGCTCATGCAGAAACAGGGGCATCAAGCTCCATTCGTAGCTTGATAATTCGTCCCAGTGTCTAAACAAAGGTCATTAGATAAGGAACTTCAAGACAAAATTGCAGTGGCTAGCTTTGTCTACTCCAGTAAAAACAAAAAATGTATTGGCTCCTCCAAATAAGGTAATTGGTGGAGAGCATTTGGCAATTGAAAAACAATTGCATCTAAGTATTAATGTGTTTTCATATTCCCCTTATATGCTAATTGATTTATGCCCCTTTTATTTCTGAGCCTAAGCTAATAAAACAATATTGATTAGGATATATTATTATTATTAGTCCAGAATGTCAACAAGGTATACATTAGCTGCCAAAGATGCATTCTTGTAGGATTATATCATTATATTGCCAGAAGGGCCATCACCAAAAAAAGAAGCAATGATACTAGGCATGATTGCCATTATCTTGCATGTGTAGCATCGCTTCTTTCAGGTAATGGAGACTTTGGATAGTTGCTGCAATATTTCTTTGGATGCTATGATTACTTGGGAAAAAGATAGCATGAACTTCTGTGTTACTGGCAAAATGGGGTAAATATTTTTTTGTTTATTACTTGCAGGAAAAGGGTCACCATTTGTTCATGTGTGAGAAAAATTTAGAGTAGTGTTTTAGAAAGGGGTCAATGCACTTACCCATGAGCTCAAATATATCAGTGCCCTTATTAACCATCACAATATACAAAAAAATCAGAATTCTACACATTTTCATGTTTCTCAATAAAGATTACTCATTGAAAATTGAGATATAAATGTCTTATTTTCTTCTAAATGTGTATTGTCTTGCAGTTTATGCAAGAAACAGGACGATAAAATAAATAAATAAAATACCTAATCCTACATATCTAAGATTCTGATTTTGGAGAACTTTCCTTTATCAACCCTTACCCCCTAAAAAAACCTATGAGGCCGAATTATCAAATGTCTCCCCAAAATTGAAGTCTAAGAGGCCCATTTATCAAGGTCCATAGGGAGCTTGAGGGCCTGTGTTTCTGGCGAGTCTCTAAAGACCGCTGCTCAATAACCCTGTCCGCCTGCTCTGATGAGGCGGACAGGGTTAAGGAGCAGCGGTCTTTAGACCGCTGCTCCATAACTTGTGTTTCTGGCGAGTCTGAAGAATCGCCAGAAACACGGGCCCTCAAGCTCCGTACGGACCTTGATAAATGGGCCTCTTAGACTTCAATTTTGGGGAACATTCATGACCCTAATTTTAAGTCCATTCTAGCAAAGGTAAACAAAACACTTTCTCTCTGTAGCTTTATACCATATAGCATTTTTGACAGTTGGTGTAACAGACTAATTAGACATAGATGAACGGCTGATACTTAGATGAAGGGCTGATACTCAGTTATGAGCCCTACCCTTTTCTGATTTGGACAAATGGCATCACTTATGGTGGGGGTCGTTACAGTGGCAGAGCTTGTATTGAGTTCACTTAGAGGTGAAACATTGAAGTGGTAAGCATTCTGGTTGGGTTAGGCATGAAATAGCATTGGAGATGTTTAATAAATTAATACATTTTGTGGATTTTGAGAAAGGGGCAATGGAAGTTAAACGATTATTTGGTTAGACAGTATTGCATTGGTGTTCTGGAGCAAGGAGTAATTTAATGGAGAGTATAACAAAAAGACATTCCAGAGGTTTATTGATGCTATGATAGGCTTATTTAAAAACAGTGATTTGTGTTCCTGCAGCAGTTAGGAATACTTTACCTTTAAGGAGGCCTAGAAAATCAATTGCAGTAGTCTTTACTAGCTCTGTGTTTGTAGCATGTGGTTGCTTTTGTATTGAGTTGAAAGCTCTTATTTTGGCAATTGCTATTTGTATTTACTGGCTTGACATCTATTTCCTCAGACTGAGCTTCTGTTCCTGTGAGGCCTGTTTGACTTAAATTAACTTTTCCCTGGATACCTATGCTATCAGAACATCTGCATTAGTTACTTATGCAAGTTTATATTTGTCTGGATAGCAAGACTAAACTTTTACTAAGGTATGTTTTTCTTTGATATTTGAATTATAAGGGGTATATTTATTAAAGTGCGGACGAACATGATACAATGTAGCGTGTCATGTCCGCCGCACATCGATAAATCCAGACAGCATACGCTGTCTGCATTTATCATTGCACCAGCAGTTCTTGTGAACTGCTGGTGCAATGCCGCCCCCTGCAGATTGGCTGCTAGCAGGGGGTGTCAATCAGCCCGATCATAATTGATCTTGTTGATTTCTGTCCGCAGCCTCAGATCAGAAGGACAAGTGCTTCATAACTTCTGTTTCCGGCGAGCCTTCAGGCTGAAGGCTCGCCGGAAACAAGGGGCATCAAGCTCCATGCAGAGCTTAATAAATTGACCTCTTAATGTACAGTTGCTTTCTTGCCCTTAATAGTTATTTTTTTGTAGGAGCTGATTAAAGTATTAGAGAGAGTTTAGCTACCAAGTTTAGTCTCACTACTCTCTAGTGAGCTCAGCTACTAAATTTACTCTAACTACTCTGTGTTAATGTCAGTGCTTCAGTAAGGGTTTGTGGTTAGCTGAGCCTCTCAGCCATTGATTCCAGTTTGTTACATTGAAAACAACAGCACTCCACCTGACACTGAGAAGACACTTGCTCAGACAGGAAAGTGGTTTGCTGTTGTTACAGATGAATATTTAATTCCCTCCTTATTCAGTTATACAATAGTTATGAAAAAATGCCAGTATCATGCTAACAAATTATTTTGTAACCACTGAAGGGAGAAAATATCAGAGAAAATGAAAAAAATATTCTTCCATAAAAGCAAAAATATATAAAAAGTGAGCTGCTACACAAAAATGTAGTGACCACACATTTTGTGTAGTGTCTTCAATAGTACAGCTGTATCAAAGTCAAATCACAACTATTAAATGACAGTGTGCTATTTCTATGTCACTGAATAGCACTGGATTTTTAAGACTGGTCACTGTGACAAGCCAGAAAAGGAACTTCTGATCCCAGATGCTGTAACAGTAGTTCCTATGTCACATAGATACCAGTGTTTATACCCAGTATCACTTATCATAACATGCTACCCCCCAACAACCCATAATCAAAACCTGATCCTACCCAAACATCAGCTGGACAAACTCTCCCAACTCCAAATGTTGCCCTTGAATTTGCCCTACAATAATACGCTTACATATGACCTAGCTTACCAATCCTAACACAGTCTCACTATGTAAAGTCCTTACCACTTCAAAACCCAATCTCTCCTATCTAGATCTCGCTAAAACCTAAACTTCTACACAGTTGAACTGTTTTCAGTACCACACAACCCCACATTTCCTCCACACACAAACCCACATTAGAAACCTCCTAAAATCCCCAAATTGTGATCTCTTCTTCATTGGGAAAAAGTTAGCATTTTCTTCTAGTTATTGAAAAATGTTTTCAGGATTGCCATTAATTGGATTTTAATAGTAAGTCAACCTACTGAATGATGGGCTAATCCTGGGGTGTTTTAATCTAGTTTTTTGTAAAATTTGTCACTGAGATCTACTTATGCCAAATTTAAGAAGTTTGCATGCTCCAAATGTTAAGAATTCCAATCTCCCCAGTCTAATCAGACCAGAGAAATTGACAGAGGAGAGCTGGGGCAGACAGGAGCGCATATGTAAGCCCCTGTCCACCCTTGCTTGATAAATCAATCCCTTAGTGTAGCTGATCTTATATTTTTCCTTGCAACATTATAGTGTGGTCTCGCTATTGTTATGGGGTCTACCTTAAAGGGCAAGGAAGTCAACTGGTAGACTGCAGTCAACATTTTGGGCACAAATAAAAAGAGAGAAGTTCTCAACCTGGGAACAAACAATAGCATAATAGCTTGTTCTATGGCTAGTTAACACCCTAGAAACAGCCTCTTTTTGCTCAATATGTGCCTTTCACAGAGAAAAACTTTCCTGTAGCATATCAGTCTGATCCTGAGTTAACAGTACAGTCCAGCCCCGAAATACCAGGCAATCCCTCTCTGAACGAGAGAAATGGCAAAACCCCAGATATACATTTCAGCCTAGTGTAGGCCTTGTCAGTGAGGTGCAGCCATATCCCTCTAGGCACACTGAGCAACGGGTCCACATCTGGATTCCCGCATCACGCTTAGGGAGACTTCCTTAAGAGTCATAATTTGCATAAATAAAAAGAGAGAAGCGCTTAACCTGGAATGAACAATAGCATAATAGCTTGTTCTATGTCTAGTTACCATCCTAGAAGCAGCCTCTTTTTGCTCAATATGTGCCTTTCACAGAGAAGAACTTTCCTGTAGCATATAAGTCTGATCCTGACTTAACAGTACAGTCCAGCCCCAAAATAGCAGGCAATCTCTCTGTGAACGAGAGAAACAGCAAAACCCCAGACGTACGTTTTGTCCTAGTGTGGGTCTCATCGTTGAGATGCAGTCATATCCCTCTAGGCACACTGAGCAACGGGTCCACGTCTGGATTCCCGCATCATTCTTAGGGAGACTTCTCTAAGAGTCATAATTTAAATAAATAAAAAGACAGACGTGCTCAACCTGGGAACGAACAATAGCTTGTTCTATGGCTAGTTACCACCCTAGAAGCAGCCTCTTTTTGCTCAACAAAGTGCAGTGCAAAACTGAACTAAAAAGAAGGTGCACCAAAATTAACCAAAATACCATATGCAATATAGTGGAAATCTTATTACAACAATAAATAAAAAATGAAAAAATAATAATACATTAAATAATACAATAACAGTGAAAAAATGATTTGTGACTCAATAAAATTAGTGATATTTCATATCCTCATGAGTATTCAACAAATTTGTTTATCCACCCCCAAAAAATGATGAAGCAGTTCTTGCAAGTGTCTTATAATATACAGTTAAGTTTGTGTTCAATAACGTGCTTTTAGGCAATGAAGGCAACTCTCTTGTATAGATTACGAAATAAGAACCAAATCCTAAAAAATGGGATGAGAAATAGAGGTGCCTAGTGTGATACCAGAGGAACCAAAGAGAAGGCAAGTATATATATCTCAAATATACTCACAAACCAAGGTGCACATCCAGTACAATATTCAGCAGACTGAGACTTTGGAGCAGCTCAGCTGACTCATATATGCAAAGTGAGACAGGAACACGTTCTCCCAGGGATTGCAGGAAAAGGATAGGAGCCCAAATTCAGTTCAAACATCCACCGATACTGGATTTGACCCCAAATGTCCAAGATTCAATCAACAGAAGCAAGGTATATAAAAAGGTGTTGATTTTATTTAAAAACAATATAAAAAGTGTATAGAGAAAACAGCAACGCGTTTCTCAGCGTGACCGCTGATTCATCAGGCTATAATGTTCTCAATAAACCTTGCTCCAAATATACAACTAACTGACCAATTGCACATGTGTATATTAACTCACCCATGAGAAGTCACACTTCATTGGTTCCCCATTCGGCGTCCATAAACCACTGAACCCGCAATCGTAGTAACCCGCAATCGTAGTATACTTTCTGAATTTCAAAATCGTGTCTATATGTTCAAACTTGTTGGCGCATGATGCATTATTTTTTAATTGATTATGTTATTGGATTTAATGAGAAGGTACTGGTATGTCAAATGCTACTGTGTGATTGGTTCCCATGTCGGCCTCCGGGTCCAATAGGATGCCGTATATCGGTAGGTGGGTGTATTTTTTGAATACAGATTGGCTATCATCATTACACCTCTTACTATGATTGCGGGTTCAGTGGTATATGGACGCCGAATGATGAACCAATTAAGTGTGACTTCTCATGGGTGTGTTAATATACACATGTCCGATTGGTCAGTTAGTTGTATATTTGGAGCAAGGTTTAATGAGAACATTATAGCCTGATGAAACAGCGGTCACACTGAGAAACGCATTGCTGTTTTCTCTATGCACTTTTTATATTGTTTTTAAATAAAAGCAACACCTTTTTATATACCTTGCTCCTGTTGATTGAATCTTGGACATTTGTGGTCAAGTCCAGTATCGGTGGATGTTTGAACCGAATTTGAGCTCCTATCCTTTTCCTGCAATTCCTGGGAGAATGTGTTCCTGTCTCACTCTGCATATACGAGTCAGCTGAGCGGCTCCAAAGTCTCAGTCTTCTAATTATTGCCCTGGATGTGCACCTTGGTTTGTGAGTATATTTGAGATACATATACTTGCCTTCTCTTTGGTCCCTCTGGTATCACACTAGGCGCCTCTATTTCTCATCCCATTTTTTAGGATTTGGTTCTCTTTTTGCTCAATATGTGCTTTTCACAGAGAAGAACTTTCCTTTAGCATATCAGTCTGATCCTCACTTAACAGGACAGTCCACCCCCGAAATACCAGGCAATCCCTCTCTAAATGAGAGAAACTGCAAAACCCCAGATGTATGTTTTGGCCTAGTTCTTCTCTGTGAAAGCACATGTTGAGCAAAAAGAGGCTGCATCTTGGGTGGTACCTAGCCATAGAACAAGCTATTATGCTATTCGTTATTCCCAGGTTGAGTGCTTCTCTCTTTTTATGTATGCAAATTATGACTCTTAGGGAAGTCTCCCTAAAAGTGATGCAGAAATCCAGACGTGGACCCGTTGCTCAGTGTGCGTAGAGGGTTATGGCTGCACCTCACTGACGAGGCTCACACTAGGCCAAAATGTATGTCTGTGGTTTTGCTGTTTCCCTTGTTCAGAGAGGGATTGCCTGGTATTCCGGGGCTGGATTGTACTGTTAAGTCAGGATCAGACTGATATGCTACAGGGAAGTTCTCCTCTGTGAAAAGCACATGTTGAGCAACAACAGGCTGCTTCTTGGGTGGTAACTAGCCATAGAACAAGTTATTATGCTATTGTTCGTTCCCAGGGTGAGCGCTTATCTCTTTTAATTTATGCAAATTGTGACTCTTAGGTAAGTCTCCCTAAGTGTGATGCGGGGATCCAGACGGGGCCCCGTTTCTCAGTGTGCCTAGAGGGATATGGCTACACCTCACTGACGAGGCCCACACTAGGCCGAAATGTACGTCTGGGGTTTTGCCATTTCCCTTGTTCAGAGAGGGATTGCCTGGTATTTCGGGGCTGGACTGTACTGTTAAGTAAGGATCAGACTGATATGCTACAGGAAAGTTTGTCTCTGTGAAAGGCAGATGTTGAGCAAAAAGAGGTTGCTTCGTCGGCAGTAGCTAGCCATAGAACAAGCTATTATGTTATTGTTAGTTCCCAGGTTGAGCGCTTCTCTCTTTTAATTTATGCAAACATTTTGGGCACCCTGGGCTAAACATAAAATGAGTTAAAGGCTGAAGAAGTGACACTCTTCAAAAAAAGAATTTAAAAGACCATTAAAATCAACATTTCAACAATGCATAATGTTTAATTATTGAAAGTATAACATTGCAATATACATTTATAAATTATGTTGCATCATTTTGCAGTAAAATACAAAAACACAAATACAAAAATTGTGCTTGTTGCACTTTTCCCCAGGAATGTTTGGGTTAATACTTTTAGCTAATTGTCTGTGAACCAGTGTACCTCACCCTTCTCTTTCACCTTTTCTTGTAAGAACAATATGTTCTAGCACTGCGGAAACTGTTGGCGCTCTACAAATAACCGATAAAATGTTTCAGAAACATTCTCATCTGAAAAGATCTAAAATGTACAAAAAAGGGGAAAATCACTCTCTCACTACCCAGATACACTAAAATTATTACTGTATGGTACCAGTATGTGAAAAAGGTTAAGATATTTTGAGAGTGATGTGTTGTATTAAATAATTTGTATGTGTCCAATGGTTTATTGCGATCTATAGATTTTGCATTTATATTTTGATTTAACATAAACGTATTGCAATATGCTAGCTGTATACACTCACATTTCCTTAAAAGGAGTGTGCTACCACTGAAGATAAAAACAAGCAATACACCCTATGATTGGCTGTATCAATTGCACTCAAAGCTCAGTAAATATTTTATGATTCATTTAAAACATACAGAGACAAATAGCTCTTTGGTGATTTATAATGGTCTTGATTAAGACGTCTAGATCAGTTGAAAGTCATTGAGATTTTAAAAGTTTTGTTCAATGTATTTTTATGGTGAATAAATTATATGAAGTTAATTTGTTAGAATCATTTGGCAATAAATATTTTTTAAGACCTTCTACTTCTGTGAGTATCCAGTATTTTTGAGCTAGAGGAGGGGACAGGGCTAAAATGTTATTACTTTAATGTCCACCTAGATTGGCACTGTTACTTATAAGATAGTGAACAATAGGTATAGATAGTCATGATTATACTGACAGACATATATGACACTGCAGGGTTAAAATAGCTATAAGTCAACCATTTTATTTAATTGGAATTGTCTATGAAAATGCTTATGAATTAAAGGATGACTGATTTGGTAAAAACTAAGCTAAAGTCTGATAGTTGAGAGTAGAAGTAGTGATAGTTTGATAATATCAGAGTAGAAGAATAATGAGAAACAAAGTTACTAGTTCTGATGCTGATAAATTAATATATCATAATCCTGAATGATATAAATTGTACTCAAAGTTGCTAAAATCTAATATATGTTGAATAGTGTATATCAATATACTAACCCAATCTACTTGCGTAATATATTGTGCAGATGAGTAAGAATAAGTATGATTCTGCATAGACAAACAGTTGTAAAAACCACTGCAATAATCCTGCATGTTATGTTTATGTTTTTAACTTCACAGGCATTGGCTGGGTGGCGTCTGGTTGCTGTGGTAATGGGGAGCATGACATGTGAGTCACGTGATCGTGGCGAATTTCGGGACGCGGCCAGCAATGCCACAATGGGAAGATGGGTGTTTACATACATATGGTGAGTACATGTATTGTGTTTTGTACTTGTTTGAGGATGGGGGCAACCCTGAAATGTCACCAAAATAAATAAGACGATTTGATAAAACCCAGTGAGTGCCATAATCTGTTTGAATTTTCTGTCTGTCTCTCTCTCTCTCTCTCTCTCTCTCTCTCTCTATATATATATATATATATATATATATATATATGTATATATATATATATATATATGTATATATATATATATATATATACCTTTGAGCCCTTCCCAGTCAAACACCTTGTCATACAATATCCCATTGAAAACACTTTTTATATATTTATTTAAATAATAAACTTATATTTTACATTAAATATGTATATATATATATATATATATATATATATATAATTCTAATACTTTACATTAGATGTGTTTTACGTGTGTTTTTTATAATTTTATTCTAGCCCTTTGTTTCAGGTCTCAAGTTGCTTGAGTGTTGTTATGTGTTGTGTGTTGCGCTCAGCTTGTAATATGAGCAATGTTTAGGAGGGCATGCTATAAATTGAAAGTATAGGGTCACTAAGAAGATGCAGATTGTGCTCTATTCTAAGCACAGGCCAACTATATTGATAGTGTACCCTTAGCTATCAATAGGGATCCACTTGTGATCTAGGCCTATGTTGGCTGTCTTCCCATTTTGAGGTTTTCTGATGAATGGAAGCTTTGAATGCTTCCATCATTCAGGGTTGTCGCTTAAGGGGGAACATGTATGAAAAATACATTTCAGGGTTCTTAAAAGAAACATTTCTTTATACAGCCCATGACATATGTCGTCCCTTAAAGCAGCAATAGACAACCTTACCTTCAATACAAAGACTTTCAGCCTCCCAAGAATAGTGCATTCCCAAACAAGAAGAACTATCTTTGCTACATGCTACAGGTGTGGAGGTCCTGACGTGTTCTGCAACACTCGGCGAGAAGAGTAACATTTTGTGTTCCTTTTAATAATATTTTTTTTGTTGTGGTATTCTTTCTATTGTACTCTTTAAATGACTGCAATGCACTGCATTAAGAAAACTTTTGTATTTTTAAACTTTAGAACATAATAAGTCAGTCATGCTATCGCAGAACATCCACATCAGTTTTAGAATGGTTTATTTTGTTTCTTTGTAGCGCATGTTACATTAACTTAAAGGGACACTCAAGTCTAAATTAAACTTTAAGGATTCATCTAGACCATGTGATTTTACATAAATTTCTAATTTACTTCAACTAACAAAATGTGCACAGTCTTTTTATGTTTACACTTTTTGAGCATATGCAAAAAATCACAGTATATACGTGTATGCATTTGTGATTAGCTGATGGCTGTCACATTAAACAGGGGGGGTGGAAATAGAAAAAAAAATCTACTACTCAATTGAAATTCAGACTGGGGGGACAATTTATCAAGTGTCGGGCGGACATGATTGGCTGTAGTGGATTATGTTTGGACGACATCGATAAATGCCGAAAAGCATACGCTGTGGGCATTTATCATTGCACAAGCATTTTGTGTGAAATGCTTGTGAAATACCACCCCTGCACATTTGCAACCAATCAGCCACTAGCAGGGGGTGTCAATCATCCGGATGGTATCCGATCGGGATGATTGCTGTCCTCCACCTCAAAGAGGTAGCAGATGAGTTAAGAAGCAGTGGTCTTAAGAGGGGACACTACGGGGGTAGATTGCAGCATTCACTGCTTGATAATTCTACCCCTATGTGCCATTATATTGTCTTTTTATCATGCATTTACTCATTATGCCAAGCTACTGTATTTACTGGTCCCTTAGTATTACTAGAAGACAATTTACCAAATAAACTAAAGAGTGACTCTCATAGCAATAGTTATCATTTCAGCATTAGAATTTATATCAAGATTGAAAAATACTTTATCTTCAGGCCTTTAAATAAAATATCTCTTGTAAATTTTAATGAAAGAGCCAATCATCTATTTGGTATAAAATAATTTAATTACTAAAACAATTTTACATAAATCTTTTATTTATTTTTTAAATTGTTGCAAAATAAACAATTTCATCTGCATTTATAAATACTAGGCTACTATTATCATTTGTATGGATAGTACAGGATTTTAGAGTTATATTACTATAAAATAAACCAAAATCACATTATTATAAAAGTGAATTGAGATCATGAGCAGCTCTGATATACCTATATAATTTACAGTTCATTCTATTTTCTTCAAACACTGGTAGGGTTAATCTACCAACACTGTCAGAACAAATAGTATTGTTAATAATGTGTTTTTCTCCCTTGGGCTCTGTTTCGATCGCCTTTTCCTTCTTTCATTGTACCCCAATACAAAATGAAATATTTGGCTTGCCAGGCATCTGTAGGCTTGTTCAAATGCCTGGAGATGATGGGTAAAACAGATTAATCAATAAAAGAACCTCCAGTGCATTGCAGTGGCTTTAAGTAATGTCCCCTCTGACTGCTCAAGACCTAGCAAGTCAATAACCTATTACTATCTAACTCTGCTGGGATCATATGGCAACATAAAACACAACACTTTTAAATCCTAAACCATCTAGTTTGTATAAAATAATCAGTTGAATTATATTTTATGTATGTAAAATATGCTGCCTTATGTAAATCTTATATGGTTGTAAAATCAAGATGTCAGAAGCAGAAAGAATGCAGATAAACAATATTCTATTGAATATTCCTTTATTCTCTGTATTAGTATTTGACACAAATTTGTATTTTGTTTCTTCTCATTGTTTCTCACTTATACATATTCCTTTTTGTCAGTCACACGCTGATTTGTGAGCTTGCTGGAATTTACAGTAAAGAGAAGTATTTTTACAGTTTTAGAATAACTTCCATAATTTGTCTTTTTTAGACCAAAAACTTGAAAATATGGAAAATAAAATAAAAAAACAGGTACATATGGGAACTTCTTTTAATTACAGTGTATTTCTGTATTTAAAAAAAAATAATTAAAAAAAGATCCAGATTGTAATGTAAAAATCTTTGCTAAAGATTCACTCCAATATACATTTTTAGAATCTATAAAAAAAAGTGACTTTGGTACACATTTGAAAATGTTCATTCTTATCTGCCCCTTATTGTATTTTTTAAAGTCAGTAAATGGCCTAAATGTACTCTGTCACTTACTGGCAGGGATAAACACTTTTCAAAAATAATACCCTATGTTTTAAATATGCATTAAAAGTCTAGGCTTCAATTTGCCAGATAATTCAAAGAGAATTTTTCATGTTGCACAAATATGTCTTTTTATCTTAATTTATGAAAGTATTGTTGTTAAAAAAAATAACAATAGTTTGTAACATATTAACTAAAAAGTAGAAAAGCAGTAAATGCACATTGCTAATTGAATAAAGACTGAAGCAATTTGTTCTTAGTTCTAGATTTACTTATCATGGAGAAATCTTCTTTGTGAGAAAAACAAAAAAACAAAACAATACCTGATGAAACCGTTGCTTACAGTTGTTTAGTCACTTGATATACTAAAATAAGTTTATTAGTATAACAAAAATATACATTTTCATAGCAGAAAAAGTTAATGTAGTCTGTACACCCTACCATCACTTCTGTTAATAGTATACTACTGTTATTCATCAAATGTCCAATATGTAGTAATTAAAATTAATTAAAGGGACAGTAAAGTCAAACTTAAAGGAACAGTTTACTCAAAATATGTCTCCCCTTAAATTTGTTACCAGTGATCAACTTTACCTGTTGGATTGTATTATATTCTTTACAAGTATTTGAATTACCCTTATAATGGCATTTGAAATAGTTTATTTAGCCTGTGGTATCCCCACCCATCCTGAAGGTTTTTGGCCTTAAGGCCAAGCTGTGTTAACTCAGCCAGTAGAAGTTATTATACTCCCAGTGGGTTAGAGAAAAGATAAGGTAATAAAATGTTAATTTTTCATTGTTCTTGCCAAGTATTGGTGATTGGTTTATGGACAGATATAAGATAAAGAAGCAGGTATATGTACACAATGTAATAAGGTAATGAGATATGATTAATACAAGCTCAATCCATTTTATTAGGTTGTGGCTTCAAAACACAAAACCAACTAATTTATATACACAAATAAACCTTAAAAAGTAAATTCTCATACATTTTATACTCTGCAGCTAGTAAAAAAATAATTGGCAACACATTAAAGGGCCATAATACCCAAATGTTTAAACACTTGAAAGGGATGCAGCATAGCTGTAAAAAGCTGACTAGAAAATATCTCCTGAATATCTCTATTTAAAAAAGAAAGATATTTTACCTCAAAAGTTTCTCAGTAGCAACCTCCCATTGTAAAGGATTTCTAAGCAGCATTTTAGTATGTCTGTCCTGGGACATCTTAGGGGATGAGCCTCGTGAACTCTCATATTATTTCACCAATCAGGTAAAGGAAGCTTACTATGAAATCTCATGAGAGTTAAGTCAAATCTCATGAGATCACAGTAAGAGTTCATGACCTCAGCACTGCTGATGCTGATTGGCTGCAGTTCATTTCTTCATTTTTTATTTTTTTTACCTGCAGCTGGTAGCAGCTGAGTATAACTTTTTACACAGAACTTACTCTGCTGAGCTGAGGAGATTGTGAGGTAAAATATCTTCCTTTTTTACATATAGATGCTCAGGTGATATTTTCCTGTCAGCTTTTTACAGTTATACTGCACCAGTTTCAAGTGATTTAGCATATGAGTATTATGTCCCTTTAAGGTAAAAACAGTTGTATACTGTCCTTTTAAATGTTTGTACTTCAGATAGAGCATGCAATTATAAAGGGACGTTGCACACTAGATTTTTCTTTGCATTAATGTTTTGTAGATGATCCAATTATATAGCCTATCTGGGGGTGTATTTGTCAAAATATATAGGTGGGCTTATTTTTAAATAACATTGTGCTGATTTTCAGACTCCTAACTAAACCCTAAAGTTTTAGATGTATACTGATTTCTACAGACATCAGACTTCTTCTGTTTATATAATGGATTTTTCATATGCAGGGGAAGGGGAGTGTCTGATCTTCCTATTTTATCAGCCCATTTCTTTGAATAAACACCATTAGGGGGCGCAAAAGGCGTCAGACTGTCACCCTCTGTTTGGCCACCATGTCTGGTTGTGTATTTTATTTTTAAGAAGTTCTAATAAATGCTGAATTTATACTTTCTTTCTACACACCTTGTAGTGTTTGCATTTTTGGTTCTCTGGCAGATCTAAAATGATCCTCCAGCACTGTTAGATTCCTCACAAGATTCTATAAAGTTACATTTTCTATACTTCTCTAAAGGGCATCCACTGCCTTTCTGGATGTGGAGAGACAAGCTCACTGCAATATAGCACTGCAGGACATGTAAAGTTTGTTACATTACTACTTTGTGCTTTGCATTTTATATCACTTTAGACTTCATATCTTGTTGTTTAAGGTTTATTAAATTTAAGATGTGCACTTTCTATTTTGTATTTTAAAGCATTTAGATTAGGCATACAGCAGTGTATTTATGCTTTGAAAGTCCCCGTGTAGTTTTTTTCAAATTAGGGGAATACTTTGTATAATTATGTACATCTTTTATAAATTGTACTGAAATTTTTATTTCTTCTATGTGAAATTTGCTTGACAGTTTCAGAAAGTGGGAGGGATAGAATACTCAGGGTGTGTCTGAATCTCTCAAAACCCCACAGATTCAACACATTAAATTTGGAATCCATATCTACCTCCTATAAATATATATTTTCATACTGGGAATAGAGAATTCACAAAATTATAATTTCTCTGACCTTATGTCATTTAATCTTGGTACAAATAAGAAGTCCCATCAATAAAAGAATTTTAGAAATGCAGATTTCATCTTGAGAGCTGTTTATGTTTATCTAGCTGTGCAGGGTTCTGGATTTGTAGATTAGACACATAGGCCTAGATTTGGAGTTTGGCGTTAGCCCTGAAAACCAGCGTTAGAGGCTCCTAACGCTGGTTTTAGGCTAACTCCGGTATTTGGAGTCACTCAAAAAAGGGTCTAACGCTCACTTTTCAGCCGAGACCTTTCCATACCGCAGATCCCCTTACGTCAATTGCGTATCCTATCTTTTCAATGGGATCTTTCTAACTCCGGTATTTAGAGTCGTGTCTGAAGTGAGCGTTAGAATTCTAACGACAAAACTCCAGCCGCAGAAAAAAGTCAGTAGTTAAGAGCTTTTTGGGCTAACGCCGGTTCATAAAGCTCTTAACTACTGTACTCTAAAGTACACTAACACCCATAAACTACCTATGTACCCCTAAACCGAGGTCCCCCCACATCGCCGCCTTTCGATTAATTTTTTTTAACCCCTAATCTCCCGACCGCCACCTACGTTATACTTATGTACCCCTAATCTGCTGCCCCTAACACCGCCGACCCCTGTATTATATTTATTAACCCCTAATCTGCCCCCCATAACGTCGCCGCCAGCTACCTACAATAATTAACCCCTAATCTGCCGACTGCAAAGCGCCGCCACCTACATTATAGCTATGTACCCCTAATCTGCTGCCCCTAACACCGCCGACCCCTATATTATATTTATTAACCCCTAATCTGCCCCCCTCAACGTCGCCTCCACCTGCCTACACTTATTAACCCCTAATCTGCTGAGCGGACCGCACCGCTACTATAATAAAGTTATTAACCCCTAATCCGCCTCACTAACCCTATAATAAATAGTATTAACCCCTAATCTGCCCTCCCTAACATCGCCGACACCTAACTTAAAGTATTAACCCCTAATCTGCCGACCGGAGCTCACCGCTATTCTAATAAATGGATTAACCCCTAAAGCTAAGTCTAACCCTAACACTAACACCCCCCTAAGTTAAATATAATTTTAATCTAACGAAATTAATTAACTCTTATTAAATAAATTATTCCTATTTAAAGCTAAATACTTACCTGTAAAATAAATCCTAATATAGCTACAATATAAATTATAATTACATTGTAGCTATTTTAGGATTAATATTTATTTTACAGGTAACTTTGTATTTATTTTAACCAGGTACAATAGCTATTAAATAGTTAAGAACTATTTAATAGCTAAAATAATTACAAAATTACCTGTAAAATAAATCCTAACCTAAGTTACAATTAAACCTAACACTATACTATCATTAAATTAATTAAATAAAATACCTACAATTACCTACAATTAAACCTAACACTACACTATCAATAAATTAATTAAATACAATATCTACAAATAACTACAATGAAATAAACTAACTAAAGTACAAAAAATAAAAAAGAACTAAGTTACAAAAAATAAAAAATATCTACAAACATAAGAAAAATATTACAACAATTTTAAACTAATCACACCTACTCTAAGCCCCCTAATAAAATAACAAAGACCCCCAAAATAACAAAATGCCCTACCCTATTCTAAATTACTAAAGTTCAAAGCTCTTTTACCTTACCAGCCCTGAACAGGGCCCTTTGCGGGGCATGCCCCAAGAAGTTCAGCTCTTTTGCCACCCACATACCCCTAATCTAACCCAAACCCCCCTTAAATAAAGCTAACACTAAGCCCCTGAAGATCTTCCTACCTTATCTTCACCATACCAGGTTCACCGATCCGTCCTGAAGAGCTCCTCCGATGTCCTGATCCAAGCCCAAGCGGGGGGCTGAAGAGGTCCATGATCCGGCTGAAGTCTTCATCCAAGCGGGAGCTGAAGAGGTCCATGATCCGGATGAAGTCTTCATCCAAGCGGGAGCTGAAGAGGTCCATGATCCGGATGAAGTCTTCATCCAAGCGGGAGCTGAAGAGGTCCATGATCCGGATGAAGTCTTCTATCAACGGCATCTTCAATCTTCTTTCTTCGGGAGCCATCATCTTCCATCCGACGCAGAACATCCTCTTCTCCCGACGCCTACTAGCCGAATGAAGGTTCCTTTAAGGGACGTCATCCAAGATGGCGTCCCTCGAATTCCGATTGGCTGATAGGATTCTATCAGCCAATCGGAATTAAGGTAGGAATATTCTGATTGGCTGATGGAATCAGCCAATCAGAATCAAGTTCAATCCGATTGGTTGATCCGATCAGCCAATCAGATTGAGCTCGCATTCTATTGGCTGATCGGAACAGCCAATAGAATGCGAGCTCAATCTGATTGGCTGATCGGATCAGCCAATCTGATTGAACTTGATTCTGATTGGCTGATTCCATCAGCCAATCAGAATATTCCTACCTTAATTCCGATTGGCTGATAGAATCCTATCAGCCAATCGGAATTCAAGGGACGCCATCTTGGATGACGTCCCTTAAAGGAACCTTCATTCGGCTAGTAGGCGTCGGGAGAAGAGGATGTTCCGCGTCGGATGGAAGATGATGGCTCCAGAAGAAAGAAGATTGAAGATGCCGTTCATAGAAGACTTCATCCGGATCATGGACCTCTTCAGCTCCCGCTTGGATGAAGACTTCATCCGGATCATGGACCTCTTCAGCCCCCCGCTTGGGCTTGGATCAGGACATCGGAGGAGCTCTTCAGGACGGATCAGTGAACCTGGTATGGTGAAGATAAGGTAGGAAGATCTTCAGGGGCTTAGTGTTAGCTTTATTTAAGGGGGGTTTGGATTAGATTAGGGGTATGTGGGTGGTGGGTTGTAATGTTGGGGGGGTGGTATTGTATGTTTTTTTTACAGGCAAAAGAGCTGAACTTCTTGGGGCATGCCCCGCAAAGGGCCCTGTTCAGGGCTGGTAAGGTAAAAGAGCTTTGAACTTTAGTAATTTAGAATAGGGTAGGGAATTTTGTTATTTTGGGGGTCTTTGTTATTTTATTAGGGGGCTTAGAGTAGGTGTAATTAGTTTAAAATTGTTGTAATATTTTTCTTATGTTTGTAGATATTTTTTTATTTTTTGTAACTTAGTTCTTTTTTATTTTTTGTACTTTAGTTAGTTTATTTCATTGTAGTTATTTGTAGATATTGTATTTAATTAATTTATTGATAGTGTAGTGTTAGGTTTAATTGTAGGTAATTGTAGGTATTTTATTTAATTAATTTAATGATAGTATAGTGTTAGGTTTAATTGTAACTTAGGTTAGGATTTATTTTACAGGTAATTTTGTAATTATTTTAACTAGGTAACTATTAAATAGTTCTTAACTATTTAATAGCTATTGTACATGGTTAAAATAAATACAGTTACCTGTAAAATAAATATTAATCCTAAAATAGCTACAATGTAATTATAATTTATATTGTAGATATATTAGGATTTATATTACAGGTAAGTATTTAGTTTTAAATAGGAATAATTTATTTAATAAGAGTTCATTAATTTCGTTAGATTAAAATTATATTTAACTTAGGGGGGTGTTAGTGTTAGGGTTAGACTTAGCTTTAGGGGTTAATACATTTATTAGAATAGCGGTGAGCTCCGGTCGGCAGATTAGGGGTTAATAATTGAAGTTAGGTGTCGGTGATGTTAGGGAGGGCAGATTAGGGGTTAATACTATTTAATATAGGGTTAGTGAGGCGGATTAGGGGTTAATAACTTTATTATAGTAGCTCTCATGTCCGGTCGGCAGATTAGGGGTTAAAAAGTGTAGGCAGGTGGAGGCGACGTTGTGGGGAGCAGATTAGGGGTTAATAAATATAATATAGGGGTCGGCGGTGTTAGGGGCAGTAGATTAGGGGTACATAGGGATAATGTAAGTAGCGGCGGTTTACGGAGCGGCAGATTAGGGGTTAAAAAAAATATGCAGGGGTCAGCGATAGCGGGGGCGGCAGAATAGGGGTTAATAAGTGTAAGGTTAGGGGTGTTTAGACTCGGGGTACATGTTAGAGTGTTAGGTGCAGACGTAGGAAGTGTTTACGCATAGCAAACAATGGGGCTGAGTTAAGAGCTGAACGCGGCTTTTTTGCAGGTGTTAGGTTTTTTTCAGCTCAAACAGCCCCATTGTTTCCTATGGGGGAATCGTGCACGAGCACGTTTTTGAGGCTGGCCGCTTGCGTAAGCAACTCTGGTATCGAGAGTTGAAGCTGCGTTAAATATGCTCTACGCTCCTTTTTTGGAGCCTAACGCAGCCTTTATGTGGACTCTCAATACCAGAGTTATTTTTATGGTGTGGCCAGAAAAAAGCCGGCGTTAGCTTTTCGGGTCGTTACCGACAAAACTCCAAATCTAGCCGATACATTGTAATGTAACACACTGAAAAAATAAAATAAAGATTTTGAGGCCTATTTATCAAAGGTCTGTCGGACCTGATCCGACAGGTCCGACAGACCTCGCTAATTGTGGCCGCCAGCAGGGGGGTGTCAATCAACCTTATCATACTCAATCGTGTTGAATTGCGGCGATCTCTGTCCGTCTTATCAGAGCAGGCGGACAGGTTATGGAGAAGTAATCTTTAGACCGTTGCTCTATAACTTGCATTTCTGGTGAGTCTGAAGACTTGCCAGAAACACAGGCCCTCAAGCTCCATTCAGAGCTTGATAAATGGGCCTCAGAGAGTGATTCCTCTCCATACTGGATAGTTTATGATCAACAGACCACTGCTAACAAAAATAAAATAAAATTACCAACCTGCTGAGAAATTCATCATTAGATATCTACAAGCTTGATTAAACAAATTAATGTGAGAACAAATATTCTGCTCTGTTGGAAATAAAGATACAACTGCGTTTCAGCACACACGCCAATACAAACACACACTCATACACAAACTACACATGATGTGATGCATATATTTATCTCACCTTTTACTTATTCACACACAGCAATCTCTATACACAATAGGGAAATCAATTTACCAGCTCAAGTTGTGATGACAATCATAGCTTCCTAGGGGACATACGTATATACCAATATACTATCCCAACATACTCCTACCTACTTAAATCAGATTTAAATAAACTATGGGCTAGATTACAAGTGGATCACTAAATTATTGCACTCCTGCAAACGGGCAAATTTGCCAATTTGCAGGAGCGCAATAATTAACCAGCCATTACAAGCATCTGGTTATTGCTACTGCAACCTCATGGTAGCAATTAGTGCTGCAAAAATGAACCAAAGACTAGATCGCTGATTAATTTTCTAAAAGTACACCAAATGCCCTCAAAATAGACGGCATTGTAGTTTTTTATTTAAAAGAATTTGGCATTTTATTTTAATAAAAAAAAACTGCACTAGGCAGTTTTAGGGCTTTAAAGTTGTTGGGAGTGAGGTGTTAGAAAATAAAAAAGGCACTGAAAAGTGCCTTTACATTGCGGTCTATGGGAACTGTGTGTTCCCTGTAAATATATATGTATATGTAGATATACATATATATTGATGTGTTAATGTGTCTATATACACATATAAACACATAAATATATACAGTATGTATATATTCAAATTCATATATATTAAAAAATGCTGCCCATCGCTGCACTACATACCTCCGTCACTGCCCTAGGTTCTGATGCTAAGCTCACGTTTGCATTGGGATTAACTTGTAATACCAGCGCACATTATCATGAGCTGGTATTACAAAGTGGAGCGCTAATAGCGCACCATTTGTAATCTAGCCCTATGTACATACATAAAGAAATAAGAGCATTTTTTTTATTCAAATGACAATATAGCAATAAAAGTGGAAGACATGAGGGAAGATATATTGAACATATAGTAGCATAGTAGATGAGGTTGAAAGAAGACAGAGGTCCATTGAGCTCAACCTATACTGATCCTACCTTATTTACGATAAAAGCTCAAATTGATCTTAACTTAATCCCATTAAAAAGGTGACCCATTAAACACAAGCAATTATCTGAATTCTGTTTCTTTCCAGGAATGTATCTAAGCCATTTTTAAATGTATCTAATGTATTGTCCACAATTTAATTGCTCTTACAGTTAAAACAAACATTTACGTTGCTGGAAATTAAATCTCCTTTCCTCTAGCCTTAAATAGTTACCTATTGTCACAGAAAACTTCATTGAAATAAACAGAGCTTCCTCCAACCCTGTATTAGGCCTTGAATATATTTATATAAAGTAATCATTTTGCCTCTCAAGCACCTAGAGAAAACAGACCCAGTCTGGCTAACCTCTTCAAATAGCTTAACTTCTCCATTCCCCTTTATTAGTTTTGGGGCTCTTCTCTGAACTTTTTCTAAGTCTCCAATGTCTTTTTTTTGTCCCCAGAACTGCACTCTATACCCAAGGGGAGGTCTTACCAGGGATTTATATAGTGACAGAATTATTCCTTCCTCTCTTGCATCAATGCCTCTTTTAATACATGCTAGTTTCTTATTACCCTTAGAAGCCAATGCTCTGCATTCTGCACCCATTTTTAGCTGGTTATCTATAAGTACTCCCAAATCCCTTTCCTCCTCTGGTTTGCTATATCCAGTCCTATTTAAATAATAAGTTGCCTGCTTATTTTTACTTCCAAAACGTAGAACTTTACATTTTCCAGTATTGTATCTCATTTTCCATTTACCAGCCCATTCTTAAATTTTTTGTAGATCCCCTTGTAAAGCAATTTCATCCTGCACTGACCTAATGACCGTACACAACTTTTTATCCTCTGCAAAATAGAGATGTTGCTATTTAATCCTTGCTCCAGGTAATTAATAAACATTAAAAATAATAGGGCCCAGTACTGATCCCTGGAGACTCCACTGTTTACCTTAGTCCAATCTGATTATGAACAATTTACTACTACTCTTTTCTCCCTGTCTTGTATCTAGGTATTTATCCATGAGCTAACATTTTCAGCTATTCCCAGTCCCTTCATTTTGTACAATAATTTCTCATGTGATACTGTATCAAAAGCCTTTGAAAACTCCAACTGTATCACACCATCTGATTCCACTTTATCTGTATTTTCCCTTACTTCCTCTAATCTAATTAGATTTGTTTGACATGATCTATTTCTCATAAAAACCATGCTGATTTGAACTCGATATAATCCTTTATAATCCCTTCAAGTATTTTGCCCACTACCAATGTAAGACTAACTGGTCTATAGCTTACTGAATCAGCCATGTTTCCCTTTTTAAAAAATTGAAACCAAATCAGATTTAGGCCAGACCAGGGGTACTATGCCTGAGGATAATGAGTCTTGAAAAATTAAGAGTAGTGGTTTGACTATAAAAGTGCTAAATTCCCGTAAAATCCTTGGGTATATTCCATCTGGAGTTTAATTTACCTTAAAGGGACACTCAAGTAAAAATTAAATTTTCATGATTCATATAGAGCATGCAAATTTAATCAACTTTCCAATTTACTTCCAATTTACTCTTTATATTTACACTTTTATGTCACCAACTCCTACTAGCATGTGAACAATTCACAGAATATATATGATTGGCTGATGGCTGTCACATGATACAGGAGTAGTGGAAATAGATACTACTGTGAATGCTGTGAAGCATTGCCCTCACAAGAGAGCGCCTCCATAGGATCCAATGAGAGCCTCGTTCTTATGCCGTGACACATGGCATGAGAACTTAGCGCAGCGAAGGGGGTAATTAGCGCAGTGATGGCAGCAAAGTGTAAATATATATGAATATGACTTTATGCATATACGTTTATTATACACATATTAACACACAAATATATATGTATATAATTACAGAAAATAAAGGGAGAGGTTAAGTACGTTTGAACAGAACTTTTTTTTTTTTTTTATAAATATTTTTTATTAGGACATATGCAATACAGTCATAATGAGAAACATTGTATATTATATGAACAATAGCAATATCCAATAGATCTTTTATAATGATGAGACCATCTCAGTATAGTCCAGGTTGCACGATATGAGAGCTTAAACCTCACAAGTCCCATCAAAGTCTAATGTCCTTCAATACAAACAGGAAGACAACATTTGTGTTCAACAGTAATACGTAATTATGACAGTATAATAATCATAAACTAGCAAATGATTAACATATTTCAAGGGTAACTTATGATAAGCAAATATGGATTAACAATGAAAACAGCTCAGTAAATTATTCCATATCTAGAGATCTTCAACTAATATGATATCTCCGAATAGAGATAAGAAGAAAGAAGAGTTGGAATATATTAGTAGAAAAAAGAGAAAAGAGAAAGAAAGAAGAGGAGAGAAAAAAAAAAGGGGGAAGGGAGGGAGGAGGGGGGAAATTACATTAATAAGGGCGGGTGAGTAATGTATGATTACAGTTCCTTAGTGACTAAAAGTTCTGGCCATGTTACCGAACATCACTATAGTTCGGTGTCCAAAACAGCTGTGGTAAAGGCCGCAGAATCTGAGGAAAGCTTCCCAGGACTATAGTCTCGGACCAAGGTATGGAGATCTTCAGAGCCATGGATATGAGAAACATATGCTTCCATTGATTTGAGATATCTCAAGGTATCCGTGATTTGTTCCCAAAGTGGAGAGGTTGGTTGCAGCCACATTTTAGCAATGGATAGCTTAAGTGCTAGGAATAAGTAGACACAGAACAATTTCTGCGGGGTAGGTAACTTTGGAGGGAAGATATGGAACAAGCCAACACTCGGTGTTGCTGGTATTGAGATGCCTTTGTATTACAGTATTGAACTGCTTTTTGCCATAGTGGTGCAATGACCGGGCAAGACCACCAAATGTGCCTAGAGCATCACAACCCCTCCAGCATTTGGGGGAGTTGGTGTGCAATATTTTAAATAGGCGGACCGGCGTCATGTGCCACTGCAGTAATACTTTGAGAAATAATTCATAGAGGGTGACACAATGTGCTGTTTTTTTAGTCAATCGAATTGCTAGATGCCATGCTAGTGGTTCATGGGTTATATTCAAGGAGGATTCCCAGTGTTTTATCGGTGAGGATTTATAGAAAATTGGAGGGCAAAGAATATCCTGGTAAGAGGACGAAAGCAATTTTTTAAACAACATTTTTAAGTCCCATTTCATCTCCCACTTGGTTTTAGATCGCAACGGGTCTTTGTCAAAACCCCAAGATTTAAGGAAACTCCGTAATCTCCAGGACTCAAAATATAAGAGTAAAGGCGGGTTGTACTTCTGGGTAAAGGCCTGATGTGAGAGTAAAAGGGTCCCTTCATATAGATCAGATACATTGATAATATCCAGGTCTGACCACAGGGATGGATGAGTATCTGGTAATGCCAAAAGAAGCCCCTTTATCTTGTGAGACGGAGATGGATGAGGCACAATTGTGGGTAGATTGTGAATTTTGTCCCAGAATTTCAAGTGGGAAACTATAATGGGATTGACTAAAATAGTTTGTGGCCTAGCGTGCTTAGGAAGCCAAATCAGGTCCTCGAGGGAAACCCCCGGCGGGAGTGAGGCCTGTTCTAGTTCTGCCCATCTACTATTAGCCGGTATACCCCATTGCGTCACATGGGAAAGGCGAACGGCCTCATGATAGTAGAGAATATTAGGGGCAGCCGCCCCTCCGGCAGTTACAGGTTGCTGTAAGGTACTTGTAGCAATTCTAGGAACCTTATTGCTCCAGATAAATTTATTACATTGTTGTTGGAATTTACGGATCAAAGACTTGGATATTGGAATAGGTAGAGATCTAAATAGGTAGGTTAGCTTGGGTAAAAGACTCATCTTAAAAGCAGCTATGCGACCCATCCACGACAAAGATGGAACGTTCCAGGTTTCCGTGGACATTGCTATTTCAGACAGTAAGGGGGAGAAATTTAAAGAGAGAATAGTGGGGATACTATGTGACAAAAATACACCCAGGTATTTAATATGCGAGGTAGACCAGCGGAATTTGTATCTCCTCTTCAATTCAGTTAAGGTGTCCTCAGGAATATGAATAGCATAAGCCTCTGTTTTAGAGACGTTAAGCTTATAGGAGCTAATTAGAGCGAACTTCTCCAATAGAGAAAAGAGATGTGGCAGAGACTTGACCGGGTCTGAAAGTAGTATCGTCAGATCATCAGCAAACAAAGCCGTAGTCTGGGTTGTGTGATGTATATCCACTCCCTTAATTTGGGGGGATGACCTAATGGCAGTAGCTAGCGGTTCCATAACAAGTGTAAATATGAGCGGCGATAGGGGGCAGCCTTGCCTTGTTCCATTTGTGATCCCGAAGGGATCAGAACAGAACCCAAGTCCTCTGACTGAAGCAGAAGGATTAGAATATAGGGCTGCTATAGATGTTATAAATGAAGCAGGCAAACCAAACCTTCGCAGGAACGCAAACATATATTCCCAGTTCACCCTGTTGAAGGTCCAACGACAGGGTGACACAGGGCAGACCTAATGTATTAGCTTCGAAATATATGTTTAACAATCTTCTGGTATTGTCAGGCCCTTGGCGGCCTTTGACAAAACCCACCTGGTCGCAGTTGACTAGAGATGGTAATAAGAGATTGAGGCGCGCAGCCAAGATTTTTGCATATAGCTTGAAATCTAAATTTAATAATGAAATCGGCCTGTAGCTGTAACATTCAGTGGGATCTTTTCCTTGTTTAGGGAGCGTAATAATGGTGGCCTGTAGGAACTCGGCAGGGAAGGAGCTGCATGAGCTCGCCCTAGAAAAAAACTGCAGTAAAGGAGGGATGAGCTGTGCTTGAAATTTTTTATAAAAGATGTCTGAGAAACCGTCCGGCCCTGGTGATTTAAAGGCTTTAAGGGAGAGGATAGCAGTTTTAATCTCGGCACTGGAAATAGGGGCCTGTAATGCCTCTACCTGAGTTTCATGAGTAACGGGAAGATCAAGCGTGGAAAGAAAGTCGGCTATACTATCTAACGTTGGAGGAGGGGTCGCATTGTCTTTTGATAGATTATAGAGGGACATGTAATAATTCGCAAAAGCTGTACCTATCTCTCTCGGGTGGGTCACGTATTGGCCTCCTGTTTTCAAAGAATGGATGCGAGCCGCTGCCGTATGTTGACGTAACCGATTGGCTAAAAGCCTGTCGGCTTTATTGCCTTTGTAGTAGAAGATCTCTTTGAGTCTAAGAAGTCTACTTGCCGATCTCTTGGTTTCCAATTGGACTATATTCGTCTTGAGATTTACGAGTTGTTCATGTAAGTGCGGTGTTGGGTCATTTTTGTGCTCAGCAGTGAGTTTGCGGAGAGTTACCATTAACTGGGCTAATGTTTCACCTCTAGTTTTCTTTTGTGCCGCTGCAATTTTAATAAAAGACCCCCTTACATATGCCTTTAGAGATGCCCATAATGTAAAATCATCTACTTCTCCATTATCATTAATTTGAAGAAACTCAGTTATATCTTTAGTGATACAAGCTACTGTGTTAGGATCCAAAAAGACAGTTGGCGAGAGTCGCCACACTGGTGTGCATTGTAGTTCCAATGGTGATTTAAGAATGATGTGCACAGGGTCATGGTCAGACCAAGGGCATTGGGGGATCCATGATCTGGAAATACAATCCAAAAGTCTTAGTTCGCAGAAGAAGAAATCTATTCGCGAATAAGAGTGGTGAACCGACGAAAAATAGGTATAATCTCGAGAAGTCATATTAAGAGCTCGCCAAACATCGAACAAATTGAATTGAGACATGAGATTCTTAAATTTATATGATAAGTCAACTAAGGCTTTATCACACTTAAGGGATTTGTCTGATTTTTTATCTAATGAAGGGTCCCAAACAGTATTAAAATCCCCTGCAATGAGGAGAGAACCCTGTCGTAGGCTGTCCAGTTTATTCAAAAACGTGTGCAACATCATTATATGTTGTTTATTGGGGCCATAATAAGAAGCCAACATATAGACCACACCATCTAGTTTGCAAATGAGAATTAGGTACCTACCCCGCAAATCAGTTTCTATATGAATAGGTTCATATGCTATATTCTTGTGCATAAGAATAGCGACCCCTCTTGATTTTTGGGAAAAACTCGCCGTCTCCACCACCGGGAACAACCTGGATTGCAAAGGAACTTTCGTATCTCTTAACCAATGAGTCTCTTGCAAAAATACCAAATGAGCCTTACTCTTATATAAAGACCTCAGTAATATACTTCTTTTGGTCGGGGAGTTGAACAGAACTTTTAAATTAAAGTCAAATATTCAAAATATATATATATATATATATATATATATATATATATATATATATATATATATATATATATATATGTGAGGTTATCTCAAACTTAATTGACTTTAGATTCTGGAACTCAATTGCAGAGTAATAATGTTTAAATGTATCACTGTTCCAAATATGAGTTCACTATTGAGGAGTGAAATCCCAGCAAGAATAGTGCAAAATCAATATGATGGACAAATATCCCAATGTGGATAGATTCAAATGTTCCTTAATTAAGAACACTGAAAACACATATGGTATGTGTAAAATAATAGCATAAACAGTTTATCGAATACTTCAATCAATAAGTTGCAGACTGAAAACAGTTACTAGGATACAGAGTGCTGAGCATGTCAATTCAGGAAATTGGTAATCCTTATAACTCCAATAGGATTTTATAACACAAAGTCTTACAGCACCTCTTAGTATGGTAACATTAAACTGAGGTGTATCACTTTAAGAGGATTAGACTTGCTTGCAGTTATTCAAACTAAATATGGAAATGATACTTTGTAAGAAAGCAACAAAAGATACTTGCGGTACAGGTTGGTTAATCCGCCCTCCAGTCAGCTGACAATGATAGCCGTTACTCCTGAAAAGTACTTGCAAACAAAGCAGGAGGAGAGTATTGAGAAGTGAGCTGATCTGTGCGGCAATCTCTGGTCTGATGCTTGAGGCTCTGTATGCTGAATTAGCTGCAGCAGAGGGAGAAGTGGCAATTTGCAGCTGCTGCTGCAGATTCAGTGTTGATTCAGCACAAGTAAAAATGCAGGTGAGAAAAGTTTAGTGGAAATTAGGGAACTGTAGCGAAAGATTCACACTGACTTCCTTTTCAGAATACTGGCAAACAAATTCAGAAGTAGGTGAATAAAGGTTAAAGTCCACTTCCACTGAGAATAGATGAAACTTTAAATTGTAATCCAAAATAGAGGCTTGCAATAGGAACACAAGCTGGGCTCAGGAAAAGGTAGATTACACTACAAAATACTATGCAAGGAGCCACAGGAAAAGGTGGAACTTATAACCTAGGCAACCAATGAGAAAGTTCCTATGCAAATCCCTGCTTAAAGGCACAGTAACCCTGACATGACCCCTCCCTCAAGGCAACTGTGCCACAGTTGTCGGTCTAGGTCGGTCCGGGTACCTCCTGTGGAATAGAGTAACCAATCTAGGGGCATTCAGATTCGAAGCCGGTTCTCAAGAGTCTTCTTCAGAGGAATAACCCTTCCAGTGTACCAAATATTGTAATTCTCCCTTTTTATGTCTGGAATCCAGTAGGGAATGAACTTCAAACACATCCTGATCCAAGGTGAGAGGCTGTGGTGGTAATAGGGTTAGGGAACTTCTAGATGGTGTATATGGTTTGAGAAGTGAGACATGGAATGTAGGATGGATCTTCATTGTGTCAGGCAATTTCAGTGTAACAGCATTGTCATTAATGACACGAACAATAGGATAAGGTCCAATGTATAAGCCGGCTAATTTCTTGCAAGGGATTTGTAATTTCAGGTTTTTGGTAGATAGCCATACAAGATCACCCACGGTGTAATGAGGAGGAGGCCTTCTTCGAAGGTCATAGTAATGTTTTTGAACCTGTTGAGCTTTCTCGATGTTCTCATGTATAATCTGGAAATTCTGCTGTAGAGAGTCATGGAGATCTTAAAACCTCGAAAGAGATTAATTCAGTGTGACCATTAATGTTAACAGTGATAGGAACAGTTTGGTGGGTTATAGGACCTGTTTTGGGTGCGGAACCATCAATCATACGAATGGAGACAGGGTTATGCTTTAGAATAGTAGGTATTTTATTTGCTTTTACAACATGTTGGTCTATAAAACAACCATAAGCTCCAGAGTCGATTATAGCGTCATTCGTCACTTGATCTTGCTCCCACTGTAAGGAGAGGGACAACATAGCATAAGTATTCAAACGGCAAGATTGTACAGAGGAATTAATTTGTAAAAACTTACTTTTCTTAGTTTTCTGAAGTATGGGACAATCTTGTACTGAGTGGGATGGACTAGCACAATACATACAGAGATTTTTTATTTTCCTGTGATAGCGTTCTTCTGAAGTCAGAGGCCCTCTGACTGCACCTATTTCCATAGGAGTAGGAGTGGTTCTTGGTTGGGTAGTTGAAGGTATGGCTGGAATGTTAAAACCCTTTGGACACACATCTGTAGAAAATTTCTCAGCTTTCCTTTCGCGTAGTCTTCGGTCTAATTGTTGAGCAGTTTTCATGATGGCCTCCAGTGATTTTGGGAGCTCTATTCTGGCTAGTTCATCTTTTAATGCCTCCGAAAGACCTAAGCGAAACTGGTTACGTAAGGCAATTTGACTCCATTGAGTGTCTACAGCATACAGTTTGAAATCGGTTATGTAGTCCTCAACAGGTCTTTTGCCTTGTTTCAGGCTTCTCATAGATGCTTCGGCAGACATCTGGACATCGGTGTCATGAAACAGTTCATCCATTGCATTGAAGAAATCTGTTAGAGTGGCTAATGCCGGATCATTATGCTCGCACAGATTATCTGCCCATGTGCGTGGCTCAGCTCTCAGAAATGAAATGGTACTGAGTACCTTGATTCTCTCAGTAGGGTAGCTACGAGGTCTTAAATTAAATAGAAGGTGGCAGGAATTTTTAAACTGTCTATAGTTTTTCCTGTTGCCGGAGAAAGGTTCTGGTAATGATACCGATGGTTCAGAGTTTTGTAGTACCTGTGAGGGTTGTGGAGATATGGACTCCCTGATAATACCCCTTAGAGATTGATTTTCAACCTGTAGGTCGTGCACAGCCTGGGCTAACTAATCCACCTTTTGGGATAAATTGTATACTATTTGTGGAAGCTCTGCTGGTTCCATGACGGGCTTAGTATTATGTGAGGTTATCTCAAACTTAATTGACTTTAGATTCTGGAACTCAATTGCAGAGTAATAATGTTTAAATGTATCACTGTTCCAAATATGAGTTCACTATTGAGGAGTGAAATCCCAGCAAGAATAGTGCAAAATCAATATGATGGACAAATATCCCAATGTGGATAGATTCAAATGTTCCTTAATTAAGAACATTGAAAACACATATGGTATGTGTAAAATAATAGCATAAACAGTCTATCGAATACTTCAATCAATAAGTTGCAGACTGAAAACAGTTACTAGGATACAGAGTGCTGAGCATGTCAATTCAGGAAATTGGTAATCCTTATAACTCCAATAGGATTTTATAACACAAAGTCTTACAGCACCTCTTAGTATGGTAACATTAAACTGAGGTGTATCACTTTAAGAGGATTAGACTTGCTTGCAGTTATTCAAACTAAATATGGAAATGATACTTTGTAAGAAAGCAACAAAAGATACTTGCGGTACAGGTTGGTTAATCCGCCCTCCGGTCAGCTGACAATGATAGCCGTTACTCCTGAAAAGTACTTGCAAACAAAGCAGGAGGAGAGTATTGAGAAGTGAGCTGATCTGTGCGGCAATCTCTGGTCTGATGCTTGAGGCTCTGTATGCTGAATTAGCTGCAGCAGAGGGAGAAGTGGCAGTTTGCAGCTGCTGCTGCAGATTCAGTGTTGATTCAGCACAAGTAAAAATGCAGGTGAGAAAAGTTTAGTGGAAATTAGGGAACTGTAGCGAAAGATTCACACTGACTTCCTTTTCAGAATACTGGCAAACAAATTCAGAAGTAGGTGAATAAAGGTTAAAGTCCACTTCCACTGAGAATAGATGAAACTTTAAATTGTAATCCAAAATAGAGGCTTGCAATAGGAACACAAGCTGGGCTCAGGAAAAGGTAGATTACACTACAAAATACTAAGCAAGGAGCCACAGGAAAAGGTGGAACTTATAACCTAGGCAACCAATGAGAAAGTTCCTATGCAAATCCCTGCTTAAAGGCACAGTAACCCTGACAATATATGCCTTGCTGGATGTAAGCCAGCAAAAAAGGCACTGGTGCAGATCCTCTGAAGTAAAATAAATTCAAAAGAGTAAATAGTAAAGAAATTCAGACTTCTAAATGCATGTCTGAAAAATGGGAGGGGATACAGCACTCTTTTTCTTTGGTAATTAGTAAGCTGGACAATATTTCAGGCATACACAAACTTATAGACGGGTTCAGCAAAAACATATAAGTTTATTTACAGCGAACAAACTAGCACCTGTAAAGTATAATATATCAACAATATCGTTTTATCAACTAATCTCTATACCGCTGCAGCGAGTAAAACACGGATGCTCATAACACTGGTTCAAAGCTTATACAATATGTCACATAGGCATATAAGTATTTATATAACAAATGCTAAACATGGATTATGGCAAAACAAAGGTTGTCACTCAACTCAAGAAATGATAGCAAGTTGTTGTTGGTAAGCAGCCAAAAAGGTCTGTGATATATGCATAAGTAGAGATGAAATTGAAATGATACAACCTGTCTCTGCAAGCATGTTTAGTACCTCCACTGTATTTCCACACCGCACCAAATGTTCTATGCTCTTTTACAGAGCAGATTGTAAGCACACACCTGGAAAACGAGGTAAAGACGTCCTTAAGTAACCAGGAGAATAAAGGTGAACTTCTGTGTGTTTTCTCCAGGTGGGTTGTTCAACAATTACTGGAAATCAAGGTAAATGTGTCCTCTAATATCCATGTAAAGGCCTTCCAGGCAGGTAAATAAATTGTTAAGTAGTTACTTCACAGGTGCACAATTCATAAAGCAGCAGGGTGGCAAATAGATGCCGCTTGTAGATGTCTTGGCTACAGCGGCTTATGGCGATATATTCTCGGTTTATCAGCCACTTCTCTCAAGTAAGCCGTATCACCTTGCTCCATGGGTGACCGACTGAGATCCGGTAGAAGGTATTTTAAATATCGCCAAAACAAACGCAAAACGCTGCTGCTGAATTTCAAAGTGTCAGTCGACGAGTGTTTCGCCCCATAATGCTGAGCAAAAGCTAGGGCCTCGTCAGGACTGTCCATAGGTTGCTTTACCGGCCTCTTTATTGCTTTCAACTATTTGTGGGCATAACAAATCTAGAGATACTAGAATGGTTTCTGTTTTAACCGTTAGGCCGTCCAGTTTCCTCAGAAGGTCTGGAGTGTCCTTCACATATGATGGCAAAGAGAGCAAAAAAGGACGTAGAAAGTAATCTTCATATGTACCTATGTGTTCATTGATGCTGCCAATTCCCGAGACTATGGGTCTCCCAGGGGGATGGGACATGCTTTTATGTAATTGTGGAATCACATGAAAATGTAGGTATAACTGGACAAATGGGACACATGTATTGGAATTCTTTGGAGATATCAAACCTTCAGTTTTTGCTTGTTGAAGGATTTTGGTCAATTTCAATTTCCTGAGTGATAGGGGATACCTAGAAAGTTTTTCATACAGTGCTTTCTCATTCAGCTGTCTCTTAACCTTGTTTAGGTAGAATGACTCATCAAGGAGGACCAAATTGCCTCCCTTATCGGCTGGCTTAAAAACCACATTTTTTGCTGTACTTAATTCCTTAAGAGTTCTTCTCTGTTTGAAATTTAGGTTGTCTGCCCAGATCCATTCGTCTGGTAGTTTTTTACATTCAACAGCTTTAACAAACAGAGAAACAGCAGGTCCTTGTGCAATAGATGGCATGTATGTGGATTTTGGTCTAAAGTTAGTTTCAAATTTACAGTATGATATGAATCCACATTACTTTGGGTACTTCTATCATCATTTTCATCTAGGAGTGACTCTAAGTTTTGAATTGCTTCTTGATCTTTCATCTGTTCAGAGTTTCTTTGATAAATAGTATGGTGAAGAACCATTTTTCTAGCGAACAGATGTAGATCTTTTATCAATTCAAAATTATCTAGTTTATTTGTAGGACTAAAGGAAAGGCTTTTTTTGAGAACTTCAATGTGAGCTAAATTCAACCCAAACGAGGAGAGATTGACAACTTGTAATTCATCATCAATGGGTTTAGAGCTTAATAGCTCTGATAAGACCTCCTTCGTGATCTCTCCCTGTTCCTCATTCCTTGCCTCATATATTCCCCTCTTCCTCTCTGCTGACGTTGAGGGTATCTCATTTCTTATATATTTATATTCCTCATTTTCCTCCTCTTTCGCCCCCCCTCTTCCTATATCTATGGGGTGGGATGCAGACAGGGCTTCACCATTTTTTGATTGTCTAATAATTTCTGTTTTTGAATCAGAGACATCTGTCCCTGAGTCGTAAGAGTCTTTGTCAAATTTGTAAACATATACCCCTTTTTTTATTGTAATCTTCTTGATCACGATGTAGTTTCCTACATTTTCAAACTTTTATTTCTGTTTGTAACCTAGATATATTTGTTTTTGTTTCTTCGTTTAATTTTGCAAAATTCGGATCTTTGTCAAATTTATTTACAATTTGCAGTGTATTTTCCACATCCTCTTTAATTGTATCCAACCTTTAATTATTTCTCTTTATGAGCATATAAATCATATAAAGAGCACATGTAGATAATTTCCCATTCCACTATTCTAAAAACTCATCTCCCCCTTCCTCTTCTCTAGCATTAAATCCAGGGTCTAGGAAGAGTCTAAGGCCTCTGAGTATAATTTTTTTTCTTAACATAGTTAATCAAGTAGGTTTAAGCTCTTACTTTAAAGGGACATTATACACTCATTTTTTCTTTGCATAAATGTTTTGTAGATGATCTATTTATAAAGCCCATAAAGTTTTTTTTTTTTTAAAAATCTATAATTTTGCTTATTTTTAAATAACATTGCTCTGATTTTCAGACTCCTAACCAAGCCCCAAAGTTTTATGTGAATACCGTCAGATACCTTCTCCAGCTTGCTCCTGTTTGTGTAAAGGGTCTTTTCATATGCAAAAGAAGGGGGGAGGGTCTTATTTCCCACTTGCAGAGGGCTTTCCAGCTACCTTTTCAACAGAGCTAAACTGGCAGCTTCTAAGTACATTTTTAAACAGTTTTATACTGGATTTTTATATCAGTATCTGTGCATCTTATTCTTTATAGTAGTGTCTAATACATGCAGTTATATGAAAATGAGTGTATACTGTCCCTTTAACTTGTTTGGCAATACATTTTATGTATTTTTTTAAAGCATTAAATACATTGGTTTCAGATTCACTGACATCTAGATTCGTATTTGTCAGTGATTCTTTCAACTCAGCCTCCCACAGCTCATCTGAAAGGGTAAATATTTGAATGCTAGTGAAAAATGTCTGCTTCTTCAACCCACAGAATAATACAACCTCTATCCCTAGGAACGGAGATATTGGGAATCCTCCCTGTTCTCCAAAATACAAATTTAATTACAGAAAATAAAGGGAGTTTTAACAGAACGTACTTGCTGGATGTTAGCCAGCAAAAAAAAAGCACTGATGCAGACCCTCTGAAGTAAGATAAATTAAAAAAAGTAAATACTAAAGAAATTCAGACTCCTAAATGCGTGTCTGAAAAATGGGAGGGGATACAGCACTCTTTTTCTTTGGTAATTAGTAAGCTGGGCAATTTTTCAGGTAATCACAAACTTATAGATGGGTTCAGCAAAAACATATAAGTTTATTTATAGCCAACAAACTAGCTCCTGTAAAGTATAATATATCAACAATATCCTTTTATCAACTAATCTCTATACCGCTGCAGCGGGTAAAACATGGATACTCATAACACTGGTTTAAAGCTTATACAATGTGTCACATAGGCATATAAGTATTTATATAAAAATGATAAACATGGATTATGGCAAAACAAAGGTTGTCACTCAACTCAAGAAATGACAGCAAGTTGTTGTTGGTAAGCAAAAGTTCAGTGATATATGCATAAGTAGAGATGAAATTGAAATGATACAACCTGTCTCTGCAAGCATGTTTAGTACCTCCACTGTATTTCCACACTGCACCAAATGTTCTATGCTCTTATACAGAGCAGATTGTAAGCACACAAATGGAAAACGAGGTGAAGACGTCCTCAAGTAACCAGGAGAATAAAGGTGAACTTCTGTGTGTTTTCTCAAGGCGGGTTGTTCAACAATTACTGGAAAACTAGGTAAATGCATCCTCTAATATCCAAGTAAAGGCCTTCCAGGCAGGTAAATGAATTGTTGAGTAGTTACTTCACAGGTGCACAGTTCATAAAGCAGCAGGGTGGCAAATAAATGCCGCTTGTAGATGTCTTGGCTACAGCACCTTCCTCCATGGGTGACTGACCGAGATCCGGTAGAAGGTATTTCAAATATCGCCAAAACAAATGCCAAACACTGCTGCTGAATTTCAAAGTGTCAGTCGACGTGTGTTTTGCCCCATAATGCTGAGCGAAAGCTAGGGCCTCATCAGGACTGTCCATTGTTTGCTTTACCGGCCTCTTTATTGGATTCAACTATTTGTGGGTGTGATAAAACCTCTGATAACTCAAACGATTCCTCATTGGGCTTAAGACTTTTTAAGTTGGATACAAACCTACATGGTAACAAATCAATGAAATACACAGTGTAGCAAGAAGAGGTGCGGTAATGATAATACTTAAATGTATGCTGACCCGTATTTACATTTGTTTCACAAAAGAGTTATGTAAGCTAAAAAACGAGGAATTATTATATTTGTAATATAATTTACAGAATGTTGTGAAATATAGTGTAAGTAGTCAGAGACCTTATATTTCAAAAAGTTAATATACATATATAGGATTGGGAAGTTTAAACGGTCTATACAAAACCCCTTTTTTTTGGGATGTAGATCAATCACTGCCTATTGCAAAGAAACCTAGACAAATTCTAAGATCTTAATTAACCTATAAAGGATGCATATTCAATGCTTTTATTTAAACCATATGGAGAAACTGTTTTAAGGATATAGGTCCATCGTGCTTCTTTTCTAAGTAGGCATTTGTTCTCATTTCCTCCTCGGCCATTTGTAAATCCTCTATCAATGCCTACAATTTTTAAAGAGGCAGTACTACCATTGTGGAACTCTGTGAAATGAAGAGCTACAATAGTGCCTCATTCATATAGGATATCATCCCTATGTTCCTGTTATACTGTCCTTGAAGAATCTTTTTATTTTCCGACATAGAAAAGGGGACAGGAACATTTAAACAGGTATACAACACCTACTGAACTGCAATTTGAGAAAAATCTGATGTCAAATTCTCGACCAATATTTGCTGAAAATGTTTTACATTTCAGCATATATGGGCAATATACACAGTGCCCACAAGGGTAGTTCCCCTTAACCTGTTGGCATTTTTTGCAGCCAATTTGCTTGCTGTTCAGACCTGGTAAATCTGCTTTTAACCAATGTATCCTTTAAATTAGGAGATTTGTTTCCGGTCATTAGAGGATTATCACCTACTTTTTCCAAAATATTCTAGGGTAAGAATGTGCCAGTTTTGGGTAAGTATATTTCTAATTTCTTGCCAGTGGCAATTATATGTTGTAATAAATATAATTTTGTCATTACTTGCTTTTATAGCTGTTGAGTATAGTAAGTCATCTCTGTTTAGTTTTCTTACTCTATTCAAAGTTCTTTTAATCAAATTGTGGGAGTACCCTCTTTAAATAAATCTCTCACTCATCTGTTTAGCGTGATACTCAAATTTGATTTTTCTTAGTCTGTGTAACTGACCATATGGAATTCCTTTCTTCAGGGGTTTTGGGTGAATACTTGATTGTAGCTGAGTTTTTTTTCGGAACACCTCAGTAGAGATACTGGTCCCTTTTTTTTAATAGAGATTTCTAGAAAAGGTAACACTTTATCACTATGGGCATAGGATAGATATATATTGCGATTATTAGCATTCAGTTTCGAAACAAAACTATGCAGGCTGTCCAGAGGGCCATCCCACAGAACCAAAATTTCATCAACGTATCTTATCCACATGGAGACATGGGAATCAAAGCTTTCACTAAACTGTTCAAATTCTATCTAGTTCCCATGCCCCCAGGTGGAGACACGCATACGTGGGTGCGCAAACTGCACCCATAGCTGTACCTCTAATTTGCCAGTAAGTTGAATTATCAAACTGAAAAATGTTGTTCTCTAAAATAAAACGCAGTAGTTTTAATACCAGTGGTATGTTTGTCACTTTAGGGCCCTCTGGTCTCTAAAAAATTTCAACATTCTTCCAATCCTATTTCATGGGGTATGGAAGTATAAAAGCTTTCGACATCTAGAGATACTAGAATGTTTCTGTTTTAACCGTTAGGCCGTCCAGTTTCCTCAGAAGGTCTGGAGTGTCCTTCACATATAATGGCAAAGAGAGCAAAAAAGGAAGTAGAAAGTAATCTACATCTATACCGATGTGTTCATTAATGCTGCCAATCCCAGAGACTATGGGTCTCCCAGGGGGATGGGACATGCTTTTATGTAATTTTGGAATCACAAAATACATGTGTCCCGTTTGTCCAGTGATGCCTACTTTTTATGTGTTTCCAAAATTACATAAAAGCATGTCCCATCCTCCTGGGAGACCCATAGTCTCGGGGATTGGCAGCATCAATGAAAAAAATAACAAAAATGTGGTGCCTTTAAAGGTCTGTGAATTTCTTTATGGAATTTATAGAGAATACAGCTCCAATGACAATTCAAAGCGTGTTTCTGGAAAAGCTTATGACAATAAACATTTGCATCCACTCCAAGTTAAACTATATCTTGCTGTGCTGGTGAGGAGATAGAGTAACATTTTCTGGGTGTGTTTAGAATTTTACATAGGTCAGAGCAAAATAAAGAACTGAACCACAGGGACTCAAACCCCCCTCCCTTTTTTTTAACCAATTAAACAACTATGTTTTGGAAATATAACAAAGTTTTTTGTTTGTTTTTTGTATCATGTCCAACTATTTTTTAATAATGAATGTACTGTCAGTACCCTCAGTATGAATAATGTAAGAAACAAAAAAAAAAAAAAGATACTAAAGCACTGGTAAGGATACCAGTAGTAAAATCACATAAAAAAACATAAACAGAGCCAAATAAAATAACTATATAATATATTGCTAAATAACTGACTCTCATATAATAACAAAACAAAGGTATAATGACAAGTCAGAGCGGATATAAACAGTACTTGGTGAGTGTCCCCGTGACGTATGGAAATGTAATCTGGCCGTGTCAAAACATTAATCCTCCATAGAATTACAGAAGTTCTCGGGGGTTTCCTGGATGCAGCTGATCAATATAAAGGGCGATTCCTCTTCGACCCTCAGGTAGAAACTGTAAAGAAAAAAGAAGAACACAAGCGAGTCCCACTCTAAGTGTATATTTATTGACACAGTTAGTGCACAAATATTCCGGCGCTTACCTGATTATCTAAAGTTCTCTGGGTTGGTGAGATTCTATATAAAATTCTCAAAGATATACAGTAAATAGGCAAAGGGTGTGTAGTGCAGTAGAGAACTCCTCAAACCAATGTCCATCTGTGAGTACCGTCACTGCCCCACTCCTCTCTCCAGAAGTAAATCCGGAATAGGTCAAAGTAAGGGGAAGGGGGGGAGAGTAAAGCGGGGGCCACAGAATGGACTTACTCAAACACTTTGTGTCAGGGAAGTAGAAAAATATTTATTAACATAAAATAAGCAGATAAACTGAGTTTTCTGTAACAATAAAAACTAACACATAAAAAACCCTTTAGGGGAGTAAGTTAAATCAAAGTCTGCCCTTATTACTGTGCCGTAGCACTGTAGACAAAATGCTATTTGGAAATGGAATGTGGCCTGACGCATTTCTGTGACGCTATTGGTCGCTTTGTCAGAGGTAGGCAATGTAATGTAAGCAAGTGCACAATTTATGTTAAAGGGACGCTGAACCCAATTTTTTTCTTTTATGATTCACATAGAGCATGCAATGTTAAGCAACTTTCTAACTTACTCCTATTATCAATTTTTCTTTGTTCTCTTGGTATCTTTATTTTAAAAAGCAGGAATATTAAGCTTACAAGCTGACCCATTCTTGGTTCACCCTAGATAGAGTTTGCTGATTGGTGGCTACATTTAAGTAAGCTTGCATTCCTGCTTTTTAAAATAAAGATACCAAGAGAATGAAGGAAATGTATAATAGAAGTAAATTAGAAAGTTGTTTAAAATTGCATGCTCCATCTGAATCATGAAAAAAAAAATGGGTTTAGTGTCCCTTTAAGTGTAAAGCGGGCAAGGTCTTGTTCCATGGGACAAAGTTTTCTTTTCACAGCTCCTGTAAGGTTACGCCCCATATTTTTATGAATCTCACTTTCTGTTGGAAAATCTCCAGAACCATATAAAAAAAATCTCGCCAGAACCATATAAAAAAAAAATAGCCTATTTTTGCCTAATTTTATCATATTTTAGCCAGCCCAAGACACAATATACAACTGCAATAGCATCATGTTCTCAGTGTTCATGTGGTCAGGTGTCTAACCAAAGATTTGGTTTCAGTTGCTGTTAATTGTAAATCACATTTCATCCCTTTTCATTTTAATTGCTGGAATGGCTTTGGATATAAGTTCTTCCCAACAAAGGGGTGACATCTAATGATGAAAGGCATTGGAGTGTTCTCATGTATAGCTTGGACAAGAAGCAGAAAAGGGATTATTGCAGCTGAGCTGCCCACATGGAATTTGTTCTCAACACTCCCACCCACCTTTAGCCAATCTATTCTTCTCTTTTTCTAGCCTTTTTCACTGTCCTCCATCTACCCTTCTCAGGAGTAATTTAAGAACAGTGAAAGAAAAGTTTCAAAAAATGTGATTCTATTGGTAATTAACTATGGAATTTTCAAGGACATAACATTGCTTTTGTAAGGTGTCAATAAAAACACTTCTATCAATCTTCTAACTATGGTCCCTTGCTGAGTCATTTATGTCATTAAGAACTCAGCAGCAGAAGAAACAGTATGAATTGAAGAAGTAACGTGATTATTGTTAAAGTACACTTGTGCTGGTCTTTTGAGCCAACTGATATTTCCGAAATGTATTAACATTTAAAGCTTTAAAGATGATTTTAATATTTGGAAAATATTTGTTTGCACAATTAGTTCAATATCATAAAAATGGGATTCAATGTAAATTAGTTGTTGTCTTGAGAAAGTAATTAAAGCTATTACATCCATACCTCTATTTGACTTCCACTACAGCACTGAAGGGGTTAAAAGAGAGGCTGTTTGCTAATGAGTAGTATGCATTGAATGCAGAGCCTGTATTCACAGAGCATTCTGTTTTTAACATGTTGTGAAAGTCTTTCTTTGTTAAGTATTAGAAACAGTTGTTAATTGGTTTGCTGAATGCCTATTGCAGTAACAGCAATGATAAAGACCTAGGTGCCCCATCTTCTTGTTCCTCTGCTCTTTAATAAAAATCTTTACAATCTTCAAAGGCCCTTCCAGTATGTATTTGCAGTATTCAAAGTCTTTTGTATTCCTTCTTCTCTGCTGAGGGGGGTCATTGAGCATTGATCACCAGTGGTAGACTTCTGCCTAATGCCAAGGGCTGTACGGCATGTTCTTGGCTTCTCTCTGTCATTACCATTTCATTCCTATTTCAAACAACTTAGAGGCAATGTCTGAAAGGCTGCTCTCCTTAATGGGATGAATTATGTTGTGCAAAACTACACTACCATTTTAGCAACCTTAAAGAAAAGTAGCACAGACACTGCATTTTGTAAGACTGTTGAGGTAAAGGCATATTTCATTTTGTCCTTTTCTGGCATAGCTGATACAATTATTGTAAAAGAAAATTACATTATTATAAGAGATGTATTTAAAGAAAAGCCACTTTGCAGAAGGAGCTTAGCATGTGAAAATGTACTCTTCACATAAAGTCTTGTTCGGCAAAATTGGAAATCAAAGAATGACTGCCTACCTTTCTAATAATATATTTTAGTATATAGCCATTCAGTGAGTGCTTACTGTATTTAAAGAGTTTCTAGTTTACTCAAATATTTTAATCAGCTCTCTGTGCCAGAAAATTCCTTTACATTATTATTTATTGTTTCAACTTTGCATTTTATTTTCTAACACAGTAAAATTTTCTGGCACTGAAACTAACTAGACAAATACATAGATAGATTGACAGACAGGCACACAGAGAGAGAGAGAGAGAGAGATAGAGAGAGAGAGATGATAGATAGATAGATAGATAGATTGGTAGATAGATAAATAGATAGATAGATTGATAGATAATAGAGAGATTAGCTAGATAGATAGATAGATAGATAGAGATAGATAGATAGATAGATAGATAGATAGATAAAAGAAAGATTGGATAATAGAGAGATTAGATAGATGATAGATAGATAGATAGATAGATAGATAGATAGATAGACAGATGGATACATCAATAAATAATAGAGATATTATATAGATGATAGATAGGTAGACAGATAGATAATAGAGAGATTAGACAGATGATAGATAGATAGATAGATAGATAGATAGATAGATAGATAGATAGATGATCTTTCTATGCACACACATATACACCTTTATATGTATATTCTTATATGTTCTTCTGTCTTTAAACTACAATACATTTTTTGTTTTGTGATCTATTATTATACAAAGCAATATTACAATATACAACATTTGGTATTTACATATTATAGATCATGAAAACATTTTAATTATTAAGCAATAACATTTTGGATATTATTTTTATGTATATAAATGTATAGTTTCTTTGTCACCGGGGAGGGGGGGGCATACACGTGGTCAGAAATAGCAATTAAAAAGATAATGTCTAATAAATATCTATGTAGTACCTGTCAGTGAGAAACTTTAGTTCAGATAATAAAAAAGGACATTAATAATCAGCATTGGACTTTACAGAAATCAGTTACCCTTGATGTATCTTTTTGTTCATAAGATTGACAAATTTCCTCTAGCATTAAAAAAACAACTTACATTATATGAAATATTCGGTAGAAATATTATTTACAAAAGCACTAAATACAATGTTTGAGATAGCATCAGAACGTATGAGGTTATTTCTAAAGAGAGGCTAATTAGCTGTCATTTCATTGTGGAAAAACTTGAAAAGTGATGAAATAACACACATCACTGATACAGCATACATAAGTGTAAAAGAGACGGACGCTTATATAGTATGCTTGTCAAAAAATGTATAACACCTATGAAAACAGTATCAGTATTTTATCTTAATGAAAGATGTCTTTAGTTATGGGAACTTTTGGACAAAGAAAATGTGTTGTACATTTCCATAGATAATATATTTCAAATTAAAATAACATGATTAAAGAAACATAAAGGAATATTAGTTTGGAAATATAAATTATAAAAACTCTCCCAGGATGAATTATTGCAAAACATAAATATATCACCTTATCACATTAGTAAAACAAAAAGGTTTATAATGGGCAAAAAACGGTTTTATTTAGTACATAAAAATCATAAAAAGTACACTTGTGCATAGAACAGTATAAATCTTAGTCATAGGGAGATTAAACACTACATAAATGTTAGATATAATTATTTATTCAAAATGGAAATTACTCTCACAATTATATGTAGATTTATTTTACAACTATATTAGTTGGTTAAATATTGAAAAAAAAATAAGTGTAAAGTTTTAGTGCTGATAAAGCAGTGGGTGCATCCATGTTGTAACCTAGGTTTCATTTACCTATTCCTCTCTGCTGAAGCCAATCAGGGGCATCTATAAATGAGTCACTAAAAGGTACAACCAATGAATGTGTAGAATACAGCAAATTTAAGTTTGAAGTCTCCACTTCCACTTCTAACAGGAATTGGGATTTATAAAAAAGGGTACAAAATAAATAATGCAAATAGCTTGCAAAGCTTTTTTTTTTACTACACATAACAAATATTTTACAATTGCAACCTCAAAGGCTTTAAAGGGACATTATACACTAGATTTTTCTTTGCATAAATGTTTTGTAGATGTTCCATTTATATTGCCCATACAGTTGTTGTTTTGTTTTAAATGGATAGTTTTGCTTGTTTTTAAATAAGATTGCTCTGATTTTCAGACTCCTAACCAAGCCCCAAAGTTTTAGGAGAATACCAACGTATACCTACTCCAGCTTGCTCCTGTTTGTGTAAAGAGTCTTTTCATATGCAAAGGAAGGGGGAGGGGGAGTGTCTGCTATTTCCCACTTGCAGTGGGTGTTCCAGTAACCTTTTAAACAGAGCTAAACTGTAAGCTTCTACGTACGTTTTTAAATGGTTTTATTCTGGATTTTTATATCAGTATATGTGTTTATTACATGCAGTTAACTGAAAATTGGTGTATACTGTCCTTTTAATGTTCTTTTAAATAGTCTTCATATTAATGAATTAAAGGGACAGTCTACACCAAAATTGTTATTATTTAAAAAGATAGATAATGCCTTTACTACCCATTTTCCAGCTTTGCACAACCAACATTGTTATATTAAAGGATTACTTTCTGTTATAATTTTTAAGCTAAACAACTAACATATTAAAGTCAATAAACATTAATTAAAACCTACTGACCTATATTTTCTCCAAAACAAAGTTTCATAACATTCTAAAAGTTATATCTTTTATTCGCTGATGATGTCACGTTATCCTGCCCACTATTTTCAGCACTGTGTGTTCAAAATACTTAAACCAATAACTTTGTGTTTAAAGCGCCATTTTGAAACCTAGGTATTGTATACGGATTGGTACAGAGCAAAGGATACCCACAGAGTGGGTTTGGAAAACAATTACATTTGCAGACAAGTTTTCTGATATACGGTAGAGATATGTTAATGAAATGCTATTGATAAAAAGCGTATTTGGGGTAGTAAGTTAGTAACAGGCATAGAAAATATTTACTTACAGTGGCCCTTTAATATGCTTAATAACATTTAAACCTCTAAATGTCTGCCTCTTTCTAAGCCACTACAGAGAGCCTAGTTCAATTTTCCTGGTTTGTTGTAGCAGGAATAAGGCAGTAAGGAACACAAAACACAAAAAATCAAAATGGATTTTACTCTATGCTTTCAGTAAACAGAGAGGCACAAAAGTCCATTGTACTAACAGATAACTGCAAAGATGAATGGAATTGGCTGTCACTGAGGTGATTGTTGGGCTAAGTCACTATTGGATCACAGTCTAGGCATGAATTCCTTTATAGTTCATCAGGGCCTGTTGGTACCACAGAAAGTGTCATGATCCTTTTTTTTTTTTACTAAGGCCAGATGGTGTCCTTTTTTGAGGGCTAACTAATGCCCAGTTTTCCACATGTAAAACTCCTGGGAAAATGACCTAACGTGCAGCTGCTTAGTGAGGCTTGAGCAGATCTTTAGAAAATAGTTAAAAAAAAAAAAAATTGTACAACTTTGGGTAAAACAGACAAGGTGGAACTTTTATTGTTAATAAAGCCATAGAAAACAAATGTATTTGGAACATTTAGTAATTTCAATGATGTATGGCTTTGCAGTTTAACTAAATTTATTTTATTTTGCTTGGAAATGAGATACAGTTTGTTCCATAGAAAGTAAATTGTATGAATATGTGTAGAAAGTGCATCCTAAAAATTCTGCAAAGGACCAAACGTAAATGATTTGCTACATTTCAAATGATGTGAGGAGTTGTCCACAAGTGAATGAATGGTGAGGCAAGAATTGCAATTCAGATATCATTTTTTTATTATCTAAAACCCAAATTGTAAGATAATTGCCTTTACCAACAGTTAACATATTTCATCATAAACATAGTAAATAAATACTTCTCATAGCTTACAAAAATAGGTATTTTTACTGGCAAGCATTTATTTTCCAGGCAATTTATGCATATTTTTGTTGTCTGCTTCATTTTTAAAGGGATAAGAAACCTATGCTTTTTCTTGCATGATTGAGATAGAACATGCAATTTAAAACAACTTTATGGTCTTTTTTTTAATCTAATTTGCTTCATTCTCTTTGTATACTTTGTTAAAAAAGAATACTTAGGTGTGCTCAAGAGTAGCAAAGCACATAAAAATCTCTTGTCATTGGCTTACCTGATTTGTTGAGCTACCTCCCAGTAGTACACTGCTGTTTCTTCACTAAAGTATACTAAAAGAAGAAATAAAATTTGATAATAGAAGTAAAAGGGAAGTTTGTTTAAAATTGTATGCTCTATCTGAATCATGAAACGAAAATGTTTGGTTTAATGTCCCTTTAATTTTTGTTATTTACAGTAGGTTTACTCAAAATAAAAATGGTTTGTAGAGCTTGCTATGAGATAAAAAAAACTAACGGCTAGATTACGAGTTTTTGCCGGTAATGGTGTGCGGAACTAACGAGCCTTTTTTTCTCACCGCTCACTTAAGACAACGCTGGTATTACGAGTTTTCTTCAAGCCGGCGTTAGCCTCAGAAAAGTGAGCGTTGAGCAAAATTTAGCTCCACATCTCACCTCAATACCAGCGTTGCTTAAGTCAGCGGTGAGCTGGCTGAACATGCTCGTGCACGATTTCCCCATAGGAAACAATGGGGCTGAGCTGGCTGTAAAAAAACCTAACACCTGCAAAAATGTAGCGTCCAGCTTCTAACGCAGCCCCATTGTTTCCTGTGGGGAAACAAAAGTTATGTCTACACCTAACATCCTAACATGAACCCTGAGTCTAAACACCCCTAATATTACATTTATTAACCCCTAATCTGCCGTCCCCGACATCACCGACACCTGCATAATATTATTAACCCCTAATCTGCCGCTCTGGACACCGCCGCCAACTACATTATCCCTATGAACCCCTAATCTGCTGCCCCCAACATCGCCGACCCCTACTTTTAATTTATTAACCCCTACTCTGCCATCCCCCAATGTTGCCGCCACCTAACTACACTTATTAACCCCTAATATTAAATGTATTAACCCCTAAACCTAAGTCTAACCCTAACATCCCCTTAACTTAAATATCATTTAAATAAATATAAATAACATTTCTTTAATTAAATAAATTAATCCTATTTAAAACTAAATACTTACCGATAAAATAAACCCTAATATAGCTACAATATAACTAATAGTTACATTGTATCTAGCTTAGGATTTATATTTATTTTACAGGCAAGTTTGTATTTATTTTAACTAGGTAGAATAGTTATTAAATAGTTATTAACTATTTAATAACTACCTAGTTAAAATAAGTACAAATTTACCTGTAAAGTAAATCCTAACCTAAATTACAATTACACCTAACACCCCACTATCATTAAATTAATTACCTAAACTAACTACAATTAATTACAATTAAATTAAATAAACTAAATTATGAAAAAAAAACTAAATTGCAGAAAATAAAAAAAATAATTAAAACATTTTTAAGCTAATTACACCTACACTAATCCCCCTAATAAAATAAAAAAGCCCCCCAAAATAACAAAATTCCCTACCCTATACTAAATTACAAATAGCCCTTAAAAGGGGTTTTTGGGGGGCATTACCCCAAAGTAATCAGCTCTTTTACCTGTTAAAAAGAAAAACAATACCCCCCAACATTAAAACCCACCACCCACACGCCCAACCCTACTCTAAAACACACCCAATCCCCCCTTACGAAAACCTAACACTACCCCCTTGAAGATCACCCTACCTTGAGACATCTTCACCCAGCCGGGCACAAGTGGACCTCCAGAGGGGCAGAAGTCTTCATCCGATCCGGCCAGAAGAGGACATCCAGACCGGCAGAAGTCTTCATCCAGGCGGCATCTTCTATCTTCTTCCATCCGGAGCGGAGCGGGTCCATCTTGAAGACATCCGACGTGGAGCATCCTCTTCTATCCGACGGCGACTGAAGAATGAAGGTTTCTTTAAGTGACGTCATCCAAGATGGCGTCCCTTCAATTCCGATTGGCTGATAGAATCCTATCAGCCAATCTGAATTAAGGTAGGAAAAATCCTATTGGCTGATGCAATCAGCCAATAGAATTGAAGTTCAATCCTATAGGCTGATCCAATCAGCCAATAGGATTGAGCTCGCATTCTATTGGCTGTTACATTCAGCCAATAGAATGCAAGCTCAATCCTATTGGCTGATTGCATCAGCCAATAGGATTTTTCCTACCTTAATTCCGATTGGCTGATAGGATTCTATCAGCCAATTGGAATTGAAGGGGCGCCTTCTTGGATGACATCACTTAAAGGAACCTTCATTCTTCAGTCCCCGTAGGATGGAAGAGGATGCTCCGCGTCGGATGTCTTCAAGATGGACCCGCTCCGCTCCGGATCGAAGAAGATAGAAGATGCCACCTGGATGAAGACTTCTGCCGGTCTGGATGTCCTCTTCTGGCCGGATCGGATGAAGACTTCTGCCCCTCTGGAGGTCCACTTGTGCCCGGCTGGGTGAAGATGTCTCAAGGTAGGGTGATCTTCAAGGGGGTAGTGTTAGGTTTTCGTAAGGGGGGATTGGGTGTGTTTTAGAGTAGGGTTGGGCGTGTGGGTGGTTGGTTTTAATGTTGGGGGGGTATTGTATTTCCTTTTTACAGGTAAAAGAGCTGATTACTTTGGGGCAAAAGGCCCTTTTAAGGGCTATTTGTAATTTAGTATAGGGTAGAGAATTTTATTATTTTGGGGGGCTTTTTTATTTTATTAGGGGGATTAGATTAGGTGTAATTAGCTTAAAAAAATTTTAATTATTTTTTTATTTTCTGCAATTTAGTGTTTGGTTTTTTCGTAATTTAGTTTTTTTAATTTTATTGTAATTAATTGTAGTTAGTTTAGGTAATTAATTTAATGATAGTGTAGTGTTAGGTGTAATTGTACTTTAGGTTAGGATTTATTTTACAGGTAAATTTGTACTGATTTTAACTAGGTAGTAATTAAATAGTTAATAACTATTTAATAACTATTCTACCTAGTTAAAATAAATACAAAGTTGCCTGTAAAATAAAAATAAACCCTAAGATAGATACAAATGTAACTATTAGTTATATTGTAGCTATCTTAGGGTTTATTTTATTGGTAAGTATTTAGTTTTAAATAGGATAAATTTATTTAATTATAGTAATTTTATTTCCTTTGATTTAAATTATATTTAAGTTGGGGGGGTTAGACTTAGGGTTAGACCTAGGTTTAGGGGTTAATACATTTAATATAGTAGCAGCGACGTTGGGGGCGGCAGATTAGGGGTTAATAAATGTAGATAGGTGTCAGAGATGTTAGGGACGGCAGATTAGGGGTTAATAAAATGTAAGTAATGTTTGCGAGGCGGGAGTGCAGTGGTTTATGGGGTTAATATATTTATTACAGCGGCGATGTCCAGTCGGCAGATTAGGGGTTAAAATTTTTATTTGTTTCCGATGTTCGGGGGGCACGGTTTAGGGGTTAATAGGTAGTTTATGGGTGTTAGTGTACTTTGTAGCACTTTAGTTAAGAGTTTTATGTTACGGCGTTAGCCCATAAAACTCTTAACTACTGACTTTTAAATGCGGTAGGAGTCTGGACAGGAGAGGGTCTACCGCTCATTTCTTCCAATAATTGAATAATATGAATAATAAAAATTAAATTTATATATTTTACAAGTGTGCTGATTTCCCTTACTTTTTGAAGAGTAAACCGGAGCTCTGATTTCGCTATATCTCAATCCGCATCAAATTCAATTGCGCTCAAGTGAACGCATTTATTTTCAACTTGTAATATGCATGCTATTTCTGATGTGTGCAAAGAGCTGTGATAAACCCCTTATTGCTCACACGCAACAGTTAGCGTTCCACTCGTAATATAGCCCATAGCAGGAGATAAGATAAATATACTCAAGATGCTTTCAAGGAGTGTGTTCCATGATAACAAAACATTTATTTTGCATGCTGATCGTTTGCAATCCAATAACTATTTTCTGATGCATATATAAAAAATTAATAGAGAGCTCCACAAATTAACTCTTCTTTTTTTTCCTTAAAGGGACAGTCTAGTCAAAATGAAACTTTCATGATTCAGATAGGGCATGACATTTTAACCAACTTTCCAATTTACTTTTATCATCAAGTTTGCTTTGTTTCTTGGTATTTTTAGTTGAAAGCTAAACCTACATAGGTTCATATGCCAATATCTAAGCCCTTGAAGGCCACCTCTTATCTGAAGTTTGTAAACATTACATTGTTGTGATGAAGCATGCATCATATTTAACTCTTTTCTTGCTGAGCTATTTCTCACCCTTTGATTGAAATCATTTTAGACTTTTATTTCTACTTAGACATACATGTCAGAACTGTTTCTGTAAAATACCCACACAACTCATATTTTTGTCAGCAGATTTCAGAAAATTACTTCAGTTTGCAGAAATACCATAAAATAGCAAAAAAATCATCACATGGAATGTAATTTTAATTTGTCTTATTCTTTTACACATGACAAAACACAGCAAAACGAAAAGAAAAAATAAACAAAAAGAAATAGACTTCTTGTGCCAAGAAATGATTCTGTATAGTTCATCCATAAAATGATGCATAAGATTATGGTCACCTATTTCTCACACACTTTATATAAAGATTGCCCTCAATTTAGCATTTACTCAGATAAACAAGGATCTATGAAACTTAGTAACAGAAAATCAGGGAAAGAGAGCACACACCCAGTTGAGGGGTCTTAAACATATTTCCATGGTTATGGGGATGATCAGTGCTGATAGAGGTTTACAGAGGTCACAGGCTTCTCTAAAAAGGGAACTAATAATATCAGATGTTTCACACTATTAAGAAAGTCACTTGACAAATGGAAGAAATATAATATAGACTTTATACTCTGTAATGAAGCTGAAATAGATGTTAAAGTTAGGGGTTACTAGCTGCCTAACCTTAAGAAAGTATCCTAAGCAATAAATAAATACAATTCCAGATGAGGATTTGTTATGTTTATTGAGCATTTACATTATGTAGAAAAATCAAATTGAACAATTCTAGATGTTACTGCCCTTCAGAGTCTACTCCTGAAATTCTGTTCCACCTGCATCCTTTGTATGAAGCCATCCACAAGTCACAATTTAGGTCTAATAGTGAAATGTTGTGCAGACAACAACATCCTAAAATAGCATTTAGCAGTTAATATGTTAATGCCCTATACTAGGGTTCAAGTCACTCAAATGATCTATCACATCCCAAATGTAAACTTGATTTTACTGTTGCCTTCCCTGTGTGTTTACCTTACCTTAGATTGTAATTGGAGGATGTTAGAAGAAAAATGCATCAATTATTTGCCAGGGTTACTTGGCAGAAACAGGAACCTATGCAAATGAATTAAACATGTTCATAACCAGTAATAAAAAAAAAAAAAATCCTTAAAGAGAAAGTTAAAGGATTCCAAAACATTTGTATTTTTGGGACCAACTGACCATCAATATCATATAGTACACGTTTAAATATCATCACATACGAAGTTTCTGAACATTAGAAAAATTCATTTTTATTTTCGGCGTTGACGTCATATCAGCCAACCCTCAAATATGGGAGTTTCACGACCAAAAAAAATGGACCAATAGCATTTACGATAAGTGCATATCATTAACTTGCGATGTTGTTACTATGCTCATGCGCAAAACAATTAGTCTAGCCTTGCATGCGCAAATCAGTTCAAGGACTCCACATTAACTTATACAATGGTATGGGCATTATGTAAGCGCTTTGAACAGGACAATCAAGTCTGCAGATTTACATTTAGTGACGTATGGTATGTTGATTAGTGCAAATCGCACATGCGCATAGTGGCGAAAAACCGCCATGTTGATAAACTGGGTTATCATTCTCGATTGGAGGATGCCAAGTTATTGCCGGTGGTGGGTTCGGAATTCAATACATTTTCACAAGACGAATTCTACGAAAGGGTAAAACAAAGAAGTGCAATGCTAATTACAAAAAGATATTTCATATACTGATATGGCTATTGAACTTTACTTCTTTGGGGGGGTTTGGTGTCCCTTTAAGTTCAAATGAAACTTTAATTGTTCAGACTGTGCACTATTAGATGATGGAAATAAATTAGAAAGTGTTTTTGTTTTGTTTTTAAATTAAATGCTCTGTCTTTTTAATTGCTCACTTTCTGATGTAGCAGTACCTTGTGAGCATGTACAAGAGCTCACAGAATATGCGTAAGTAATTTGTGATTTGCTGATGGCAGTCACTGATACAGCAGGAACGGAAATAAAAGGAAACAAGCATTTGACATTTAATGTAAGTGTTATCGCATTGTCTTTTTTACAATGCATTTGTTGATTATGCAATTCTACGTTTTACTGGTCATTTGAAAATGCTATTTTTAAATAAAGTATTGCTGTCAGCTTTTAAATCCTGCATAAATGCCATGTTTGACAATTCTATTAGAAGAGTTTTCACAAAAAAGGGGGGGTTCAGTTAAATAGGGGTTGGAAACTTTGCTTTGTTTACCTGTCCAATATCTTTTCTTTTCCTTCCTTTCTTTCTTCCTTCCTTTCTTTCTTTTGTTCACCCCTAACGTGAAACACCATTTTTTATTGTTTTTCAGTTTTTTAGTCCAGATTTGTTTTTATTATAATGACCTAGATACATAGACCCATATTTATCAAGCTCCGTACGGAGCTTGAAGGGCCGTGTTTCTGGCGAGTCTTCAGACTCGCCAGAAACACAAGTTATGAAGCAGCGGTCACAAAGACCGCTGCTCCATAACCTGTCCTCCTGCTCTGAGCAGGCGGACAGACGTTGCCGGAAATCAACCCGATCGAGTACGATCGGGTTGATTGACACCCCCCTGCTGGTCGCCCATTGTCTGCAGGGGGCGGCATTGCACCAGCAGCTCTTGTGAGCTGCTGGTGCAATGCTGAATATGGTGAGTGTATTGCTCGCCGTATTCAGCGAGGTCTCTCGGACCTGATCCGCACTGTTGGATCAGGTCCGACAGACCTTGATAACTAGAGGCCATTGACACTTAAAAGGTTGTATATAGGACTCGCTATGAAGCTTACAGTATATTCAATATGATCATTGCTTCAACTATATTTTTCACAGTTTGTTAGTGGGAGTTCCTGCCATTAATGTCCATAGTTGTGTTAAGTGCCCAATACATGAAATCGTAACCATGAAACAAACTCTTTCAAAGCTGCTTAACAAGTACAACGGCAACAACTTAAAACATGGTTAATATAAATATTTTGCTTATATTATATTTGCATGTTTATTTTGTTATGGCAAAGAAATCTCACTTGATAGATCAAAAATTGTTTTGGAAATCTCATACACATAATTGAGGAGCTGGGTATTTTATTTTATTTTTCAAGGTTTCTATTTTACTAATCTTAGTGCAGATTTTTTTTCCATTTTAATTTGTTCGTTATGTAGTATTTTGATAGCGTTCTTGTAGTATCAGTACCCTGTATAGTGGAAATGCTCTGAGATCTGAATGGTTACAAAATAGATGCTGTTACATTGATTCTCCTTGCAGCTCCATCACAACTCATGAATATAAGGTGGGGAAGGTACAAATCTATTTTTCTTGAGCAATGTTCAAGTTGTGATGTTGCAGTGAGTTTTGATGAATCTAGGAGATTAATTGAGCCGGATTATAAATGCCAATCTCTCAAGTTTAAGTATGATTTTTTTTTTAAATTGATAAATTGGAATGAGATCATAATAATAACTAGTATATATATAGTGCCTCTCTCCCAAAGGGACTCAAATCGCTTTTTCAGCGCTCGCTCTTGGAATTAACCAAATCGGCAGCTGAATAGTATTAGTTGTTATTATTATCCAATTTAATGGTACTCATTTTATCGTTCTCGGAAGGATGAAGGGCTGAGTTGGCCCTGCTGGGATTTTAACCTGTGACCTTGGATCTTTTAAACAGGCTTTTTTTGTAGTCAGGGCATTTACCAACTGAGCTACCTCACATGCTTTTATATACAGTATATGTTGTAATTTTATTGTACTTTTTTTACTATCTTTTCCTTCCAATTAAAACCCATGAAACCCAAAATAAAATTCTTACAGGATTCAAATAGGGCATACAATTTAAAAAAAATAAATCTAATTTACTTCTAGTACCACATTTTCTGTTGTTTTCGTTTTTTGAAAATCAGGGACGTAAACTCAGGGGCGTAAATTTGTCTGGAGCACTATGTGGCAGCAGTTTTGCAAGAATGATATCCATTTGCAAGAGCACTAGATGGCAGCACTTTTTCCTGGTATGTAGTGCTACAGACTCCTACCTAGGTATCCATTCAACAAAGAAAAAACATTTGATAATATAAGTGAATTGGAAAGCTTTTTTATTAAATTGTATGCTCTGAATCACAAAATATTTTTGGGGGGGTTTCATAACCCTTTAATTCTAAAGTCAGTAATTTGAGCAGCTCAGTCTTATAAATTCCCTAAGTGGTCTGCCTGGCCTCAGCAGTTTCCTCAAGCTCATGTATATATAAGATTTATATTTAGATTATACCAAACAAATATATGTCTGCGGTTGGTGAGACATATGTTTATATAAAATGTTTAGTTATGTGTAGGATCTCTTACAAGGTGGATTCATAAGAAATGTATTATTTTAGATTCTCCTTTCTGTTTTTCTTTAGTTTCATAATTTCATGTATCTCTACAAAGTGTATTACACCCCTTCACCTCCACAACTGATTTGAGTGACTTGTATTTTTTTTCTTTAAAGATCATACTGCTCCAGCTATAGCTTGATGTCATTATACAAAAATCAAGCTTGGAAGTGTTTTTCTTTAAAATCCCTTATAACTCCTACTAGAATTTAACCTCTAATCATGATGTCTTATTGATCACTATGAATACTTATTGAGACATATCTGTTTTTTGTGCAAAAATAGGGGAACAACAGTTAATTTATTATTAATTGTGTATTATTATTATTATTATTATGTTGCATTGTCTGACTTCATTTAGATTGAAAATAAATAAATTATGAAATAGATTAATAAAAACAAACTTATGAATAAATAATACAAATATAAAATAACACATTGATAAACATATTTGCTCATTAGAAAAGTTCCCATTGCATAAATTATAAATTCAGAATATTATTATTTGTCTGTATATGTATATTTATAATTCTAAATATTTTTTATGTAATGAAGAAATTTAATCTCAATGTTTAATCTCCACCATAACTCAAATGAGTATTGCTTTTTATCTAGAAAGAAGCTTCACCAAGAAGCTACTCAAACCTACTTTCTGCTGATGATAGTCAAAAGACTCAAAACAGTTATACAGAAGTGGTTTTTCTTGCTGCATCCACCCCATAAGGGGAATAGCTGTGTTTAAAACAGTACTTGGAAGCAAAAACCATGAGACATTGTATACTAAATTTGCATATCTATTGCATATATATACAGTGGAGGCTCCTCCATTTGTGCACAAGCGCACGTGCCCCCCTGTCAGATTGCTGAGCAAAAAGAAAAAATGTCAGATGAGAAAAAAAAATAAACTGTCAGATGCTGAGAAAAAAAAATAAAAAAAATTATGCTGAATAAAATTATGCTGAATAAAATATATTTTTTTCAATGGCCCCCTATAGGAAAAATTATATTTTATTTTTTTTAACCCCCAAAAATAACATTCTGCTTGTTTTTTTTTTAAAAAGTAAAAAAAAAATTGTGTGTGTGTGTTTCTTTAATACAAAACCGCACGTGCGATAGGCATGATATAGGGCTCTGTCAGTGATGCCTACGTCAGTCTGCAGGATTTGGGCCAGCCTCAAGCAATTCTAATTGATAGCTTGATCGCACACACTGAACTGTGCGAGTGGGGAGGGACAAATTCCAGCCTGTGCTCTGATAGGCTGCACCATGACGCTGGATACGTCATCACCGGCTCCTCCCCCGCATCAACAGGCGTTCTAGCCATACTGAGCTGACCTGTGCTGTTATTGAATTTCAGCAGTTACACAGCACCAATGTTCCCTCTAATGAGCGCGATTAAGGGCGCGCATCTTGGAGCGCCAAAAGCCTCAGCAGAGCTCAGTTTTAAGAGCAGGGCCCAGGGTGATGATCGCGGTAGATGGGGATGCGCATGTTGATGGAAACTCCCGTAACACCACTTCAGAGGTCCGGTAAGGCTCCCTTACATATCCGCTATCACGGATATTTTATCGGGCAATCTGACGGCCCTAATGCTTATAATAAGACGGCCACGAGCGACACTGTGGATTACAAATACACCACCGCTAGCCTAGCTTCATTTTTTTCAAACACGGAGATATTCCATTTCCTCCTATACATAACATGTGAGAAATATCTTGTAACTACGGACTAGGATTCTATACTATCACCTGGGATATTTTTTCAGTATCTTTTTGGGATACAAGAGGCATCCTTTTTTCAACATCATTGACTTTATCTTCTTTTTATACTATCCAGATTTTTAATATTATTAACATCTCATTTTTAGTTGTGCCCACAACATGCGTTTTGAATTAATTGGATGGATGAATGATTATATTAATATATGTTTTATGCTTATCAGTTTGTTACATTTTATTTGTAGTAAATCCCTAAATAATTTATATATATTTAAATACTTTGGATTTTTTGGATCTGATATTTATTTTATTATATTATATTTTCTGAACTAATTTTAAAACAAGTGTACACCTCTAGCTTTTCAAGTGCCACTCTATTATTCTTTTCTTTGATTTATAAGATGATTATCTATTAGAGTTTACAAAATGTTTGCATTAGGTTTAGGATTAAGGGTAATCTTATGTCACTTCTGCATAAGTGACTCCCATGAACTGTTGCTTTGCTTTTTTGCACACTTTAGATTCTGCAGTTTAGATAAATTGTTTGCTAACCAAATGTTGGTTTGCTGGGTGTGAGGTGAGTGTGTGTGGCTGTGTGAGTGTGTGTGGCTGTGTGAGTGTGTGTGGCTGTGTGTGTGGATGTGTGTGTTTAAGAGCTTGTGAGGGTGTGAGTGTGCTTGAGAATGTGAGGGAGAGGGTGTGAGTGTGCTTGAGAATGTGAGGGAGAGGGTGTGAGTGTGCTTGAGAATGTGAGGGAGAGGGTGTGAGTGTGCTTGAGAATGTGAGGGAGAAGGTGTGAGTGTGCTTGAGAATGTGAGGGAGAGGGTGTGAGTGTGCTTGAGAATGTGAGGGAGAGGGTTATGTGAATATCTGTGTGTGGGTTTGTGCATGTGTGTTATGTTTTCAAGTGCGCACACATTTTGATCACTTGCCAAAAATTTGCACAGGTAAATTTTTTTGCGCCCACTTCTCAACAAAATTAGAGGGAACATTGTTGGGCACCCTTGTTATTTTGTTAATTTGAATACCTGTAACTACCTAGCACTGATTAATTGGAAGACAAAATTGGTTTGGTGAGCCCATTAAGCCTTAAACTTCATAGACAGGTGTATCCAATCATGAGAAAAGGTTTTAAGGTGGGCAATTGCAAGCTGTTCTCTATGACTCTCCTCTAAAGAGTGGCAACATGGGGGCCTCAGAACAACTCTCAAATGACCTAAAAACAAAGATTGTTCAACATCATGGTTTAGAGGAAGGCTACAAAAAGCTATTGCATAGATTTAAGATGTCAGTGTCCACTGTGAGGAACATAGTGAGCATAGTGAGGATATGGAAGACCACAGGCACAGTTCTTGTTAAGCCAGAAGTGGCAGGCCAAGTAAAATATCGGAGAGGCAAAGGATGGTGAGAACGGTCAAAAACAGCCCACAGACCACCTCCAAAGACCTGTACTGGGAATCTTCTTGAGGGTCTCATGGATTCCACTCAATATCAGCAGATACTTGAGAATAATGTTGAGGAATCAGTCACAAACTTTAGTTGAAGTTACCCCAGGGGCAGGATATTTCAACAAGATGATGACCAAAAACACTGCTGGTTCAAATGGGTGGGGCCATTTGAGGGGCGTGGCTTTCTCAAAGGGGCATGGCTTTTTGAAAGGGGCGTGTCTTTTCAAAGGGGCGTGGCTTTCTCATAGGGGCGGGGTCTTGTGCACCACCATCCTAAAAATTCACCAGCCGCCACTGTATATATATATATATATATATATATATATATATATATATAGATACTGTGTATATATATATATATATATATACAGACTAAAAAAAAAACACTTTAAAGCCAGAGTTAAAGTTTTCTATCAAACATTTAAATACCAAGAAATTCCTAGCATAAACTGCCTCAATTCCCTCCTTGGGAGTTTGCATGAGAATATCAATGATTACAACATCAATGGAATCACTAGTGAAATCATCCTTCAGTCAGAGGGAACATATATATAGGAATGATGAAGAAGACTTTCTTGCATTCGACGGCACCAATACGCTCACCTAAGATCACCTAACATCGCTGCCGCAGACCTGAATACGTTCGCCAAAATTATCAAGAAAGCTGTCAAAAAGCATGCACCAAGTACGGTGCGATGAGTAGTGGACTGTTGTTAACTAACAGTCATCGATCTCGATGCTCATCGGCTTATTCACAGCTTTCTTGCTACCCTATCACTAAGCACCCACACTATACTATACTGTTTTACCCCCTAAACCGCCACTCCCGGAGCCCCCCCAAATAAATAAAGTTATTAACCCCTAAACCGCCACTCCCGGACCCCGACGCAACTAAATAAAATGCTTAACCCTTAAACCGCCACTCACGGACCCCGCAGTCACCTACATTACATTTATTAACCCCTAATCTAACCCCCCTACACCGCCACCACCTACATTAAATTTATTGACCCCTAATCTCCCGCCCCCAACGTCGCCGCCACTATATAAAATTTATTAACCCCTAAACCTAAGTCTAACCCTAACCCTAACACCCACTAACTTAAATAGAATTTAAATAAATATAAATAAATTATTCCTATTTAAAACTAAATACTTACCTATACAATAAACCCTAAGCTAGCTACAATATAACTAATAGTTACATTGCAGCTATTTTAGGATTTATTTTTATTTTACAGGCAAGTTTGTATTTATTTTAACTAGGTACAATAGTTATTAAATAGTTATTAACTATTTAATAGTTACCTAGCTAAAATAAATACAAAAGTACCTGTAAAAGAAATCCTAACCTAAGTTACAATTAAACCTAACACTACACTATAATTAAATAAATTACCTAAATTAAAATAAATTAATTACAATTAAAAAAAATTAACTAAAGTACAAAAACCCCCCACAAAAATTACAGAAAATAATAAAATAATCAACATTTTTTAAACTAATTACACCTAATCTAATCCCCCTAATAAAATAAAAAGCCCCCCAAAATAATAAAAAGCCCTACCCTATACTAAATTACAAATAGCCCTTAAAAGGGCTTTTTGCAGGGCATTGCCCCAAAGTAATCAGCTCTTTTAGCTGAAAAAAATACAATACCCCCCCAACATTAAAACCCACCACCCACACACCCAACCCTACTCTAAAACCCACCCAATCCCCCCTTAATAAAACCTAACACTACCCCCTTGAAGATCACCTTACCTTGAGACGTCTTCACCCAACCAGGCACAAGTGGTCCTCCAGAGGGGCAGAAGTCTTCATCCGATCCAGGCAGAAGAGGACCTCCAGACGGGCAGAAGTCTTCATCCAGGCGGCATCTTCTATCTTCATCCATCCGGCGAGGAACAGCTCCATCTTGAAGATATCCGACGCGGAGCATCTATCCAGACCGACAAATGAATATTCCTTTAAATGACGTCATCCAAGATGGCGTCCCTTGAATTCCAATTGGCTGATAGAATTCTATCAGCCAATCAGAATTAAGGTTGGAAAAATCCTATTGGCTGATGCAATCAGCCAATAGGATTGAGCTCACATTCTTTTGGCTGTTCCAATCAGCCAATAGAATGCGAGCTCAATCCTATTGGCTGATTGGATCAGCCAATAGGATTGAACTTCAATCCTATTGGCTGATTGCATCAGCCAATAGGATTTTCCTACCTTAATTCCGATTGGCTGATAGAAATCTATCAGCCAATCGGAATTCAAGGGACGCCATCTTGGATGATGTCATTTAAAGGAATATTCATTCGTCGGGTAGTCGTCGGTCTGGATGGATGCTCCCCGTCGGATGTCTTCAAGATGGAGCCGCTCCTCGCCGGATGGATGAAGATAGAAGATGCCGTCTTGATGAAGACTTCTGCCCGTCTGAAGGTCCTCTTCTGCTCGAATTGGATGAAGACTTCTGCCCCTCTGGAGGACCACTTGTGCCCGGCTGGGTGAAGACGTCTCAAGGTAGGGTGATTTTCAAGGGGTAGTGTTAGGTTTTATTAAGGGAGGATTGGGTGGGTTTTAGAGAAGGGTTGGGTGTGTGGGTGGTGGGTTGTAATGTTGGGGGGGTATTGTACTTTTTTTTACAGGTAAAAGAGCTGATTACTTTGGGGCAATGCCACGCAAAAGGCCCTTTTAAGGGCTATTTGTCATTTAGTATAGGGTAGGGCTTTTTATTATTTTGGGGGGCTATTTTATTTTATTAGGGGGATTAGATTAGGTGTAATTAGTTTAAATTTTTTTAATTATTTTATTATTTTCTGTAATTTAGTGGGGGGGTTTTGTACTTTAGTTAATTTTATTTAATTGTAATTAATTTATTTTAATTTAGGTAATTAATTTAATGATAGTGTAGTGTTAGGTTTAATTGTAACTTAGGTTAGGATTTATTTTACAGGTATTTTTGTCTTTATTTTAACTAGGTAGCTATTAAATAGTAAATAACTATTTAATAACTATTGTACCTAGTTAAAATAAATACAAAGTTGCCTGTAAAATAAAAATAAACCCTAAGATGGCTACAATGTATCTACTAGTTATATTATAACTATCTTAGGGTTTATTTTATAGGTAAGTATTTAGTTTTAAATAGGAATAATTTATTTAATGCTAGGAATATTTATTTAGATTTATTTAAATTATCTTTAAGTTAGGGGGTGTTAGGGTTAGGGTTAGACTTAGGTTTAGGGTTAATAAATTTAATGTAGGTGGCGGCGGTGTAGGGGGGGCAGATTAGGGGTTAAACACTTTATTACAGTTGCGGTGGGCTCCGGGAGTAGCGGTTTAGGGGTTAATACATTTATTAGAGCTGCGGCGGTATAGGGGGGCAGATTAGGGGTTAATAAGTATAATGTAGGTGACGGCAGGCTCCGGGAGCGGAGGTTTAGGGGTTAAACTTTTTATTTTGTTGCGGTGGTGTAGGGGGGGGCAGATTAGGGGTTAAACACTTTATTACAGTTGCGGTGGGCTCCGGGAGCAGCGGTTTAGGGGTTAAACACTTTATTTAGTTGCGGCAGTGTAGGGGGGGCAGATTAGGGGTGTTTAGACTCGGGGTACATGTTAGGGTGTTAGGTGTAGAAACTACCATAGAAATCAATGGGATATCGGGCAGCAGCGAACATGAGCTTTCGCTGCTGTCAGACTCCCATTGATTCCTATGGCATCCGCCACCTCCAGGGCGGAAAATTGAAAACCAGGTACGCTGGGCCGGAATAGTGGCGAGCGTACTTGGTAGTTTTCTTGATAACTTCCAAAAGTAGTCAGATTGTGCCGAACTTGCGTTCGGAACATCTGTAGTGACGTAAGCATCGATCTGTGTCAGACTGAGTCCGCTGGATCGTATGTTACATCACTAAATTCTACTTTTGCCGGTCTGTAGGGTTTGATAACTACGGCGAATCAGGCTTGTCACAAATACACTGCGGAATTTCAGCGTATTTGCTTGATAAATAAAGGCCTTAGTCTTAAGTGTTATTTATTTTACATTTTATCAATTGGATCTTATCTGCATTGTATTTTATTTGCATGTATTTTACTTGGGCCATTTGCCAGAAATTTAACTATTAGCTCCCACTAATATACGGACTATGAACGATAGCTTCCTGTGTAACATATAGGAAGTTGATACATCCACCTGTATATGGTTTCCTGACTGCTTAAGCATACCTCATATTGTTAAGGGTACCAAATGTGAGCACAAATTGTTGGGGCACCGTGGAGGGCAATATCTACTTCCTAATAAAAACAGGGTTGCACTATTATCGTGTTTCTGTTTTTGTTCCATAATCCTATTACACTTGGAGGGAAGTTTCTTGACCTATACCACACTACAGGAAGCACTGAAGGCAGAGACCTGCAAGTACTACACGGCTCTGGCGGCAGATATCGTTTGCAGAGTTCACCCAGGCTTTCCTGAATTGCATTTACTTACCTCATATGGATTGAGGTCCTGTAAGTAGAAATTGTATTCATATACTTGGAATGGCTAACTTGATCAGTACCTTTTGGATTCACCTGGAGCACTGCTGCTCCTCTTTAACGGAAACTTTATATCCTAGAAACACTCTTTTTTAGTTATTTTTAGAATCTCATACTGTTTAGAGTCTAGGATATTATAATTGATACTTTGTAATTTGTGTCTTTTTAATATACAGTCATACACCTATATAGTATACATTGTATATTGTATGCTTATTGTGTAATATTGGTGTAATATTATCTGAATTATTGGTAACAGCGAAACTCAGTGGAACCGGGTATTCCACTAAGTAATAGCCCAGGGATTTAGCGGCAGTCACACCTCTGAAAATTATTTCTTGATTTATTCATTTATTGATTATTCATTTTTTTCCTTTTCTTTTTCTTTTTTAATATTTATTTATTATTTTATTACTTCTTATCTTGTGGATATATTAATTCTAATAGCATTCGATCCCCTGGGTCACAGCGCCCATTCTGTTCTTCTTATAAATATATATATATATATATATATATATATATA